>NC_140030.1:108707315-109307315 GCF_963513975.1 Fringilla coelebs | reverse complement strand
TGGACGTCAGTGATGATTTGAAATACACACCAATAGATTGTGTATAACAATAATTCTAAGAAATCGTATCATGTTAATTCTCTTAGCTGTTTGGATGATGAAATACTGTGTCTCCACTGTGTTGCATTTGCCTTCAAACTTTTCCTATTTTTTTTCAGAAAAAGCTTTCATCTGCTGAAGAAAAATTCAAAGTTGCTGCGAGAACTGAAAAATCTGGATTCCCGCCAATGGTAGGTGATGTGTACTGAGCACACCAGTGATAAGGTTCGTGTCTCCCAAGAATGAGTCACCAGAACCAAAACTTCATTCCTGTTGATTCCAAATATTGGTATAAAAATTGGACTGTTTGTTTCTCCAGAGTTCTGTAGTCTGAATGGAAAATCCACCTCTGCTGGCACATTCTCTGTGTACAGAGAACTCCAAATCAGTGACAAGGAATAAGAGATTTTTTTCAAGTTTGCTTTAGCTGAGAGGGGAGGGAATCAAATTGATTGTGACCTGGGTACAGCTGATACAAAACAGTATTTTGTATAGAGTGATCCTTGTGTCAGGAGCAGTACTTTGAGGGGCGATCCATCCAGGTGTGCTCCCCAGCCAGGAAGTGGCAGAACGAAGTTCTGAATGTTATGGGGTTTTTTTCATTACTTGACATAGAACTGTTGGAAAAACATCTGCAGCATTGCGGAGTTCTGCGTTTCCACATCAAATGCACTTTGCATGTTTTCAGATAAGCCAACTGTCCCTGTCAACCTTGTAAAACTGCCCAGGGTCTGAAAGTCAATAATGCCTCTTCTGCCTTTTATGTCATCACCCTGTAATTAAAATTCTGTAGGTCAAATTATGCTCCCATTAACACCTGTGCCACCTTGCTGTCTCTGCAGCACTGCACAGATCTGAGTCATTAACCCTGTAATTAGAATTTGGGCAGCAGTTCTGTGGCTGATGTACAGGAGGTACAGGCTTGACTCTGCTCTCGGAACTGGGGTGTCTCTGCAGTGAGGTTTTGGTGGCAAAAAAAAGGGGAGGAAATCTGAGTGATGTATTTGCGTGCCTAAAAGAAATGGACACATGGAGCTAAATGTGGGCACCTGTCATATGTTTGGAGTGCTGGGGGATCTGAAAAATAATTTTGAGTTGGAGCTTGTTTAATTTTGATTTCTTTTTCCATCCTGTGGCAGTCGTGAGACTCACAAGATCGCCGTGTTCTACATCGCTGAAGGACAGGAGGACAAGTGTTCCATCCTGGCCAACGCCAGGGGAAGCCAGGCCTATGAAGATTTTGTTGCTGGGCTGGGCTGGGAGGTAACATCCATAATTTAGACAAGCTGCCTTGTTGCTGGTGGCATTGCACAGTTTTTAATTTAAAAAAAAAAAAAGGGAAAATTTGCTACACACTGATGCTTAGCTGCTTTTAGCTCTTGCCATGGTCAGAGCACACTCAGCACAGGAGTTCTTTATGACACGTGTGGGTTTAATTTGCTTTGTCAAAATGGTGTGTCATAATCTAAATGCCATGGGCATTTTGGTGTTTGGGAAATCCAGAGTAGCTGCGTGTCACATTTAAGGATCCAAGTGCCACAGTGAAATGCAGCATCCTTGGGCTGGTGCTGTTGGGAAAACAAACAAGCCTTTGGACTCAGGCTTGACTTCAGAGAGGTGTTTCTTCTGAATGAACTTCTGGAATAATTTATTCTAAGGGTGTTTTTTCTGTACAAATCTTCAGTTTCTTCTGCGTTTTTTTTGTTTTTTCCTCTACCTTTTGTGATGCTCCCTGCAGTGGGAGCTCCAAGCCCCACAGAGCCCTTAGCCAGCAGTCTGTGGCAGAATCTGTTGTTTCCTTGCTGCTGTTTGCTGGAGGAAGGTAAAATAGTTGGATAGATAATGACTCAGAACCTAGTTTAGAGAGATTGACTCTTAGTAAATGTCAAATACAGGCATGGCAAAGACAAATCTAACGGAAAGATCACGGAGCTGTAGGGGAAGACATCTCTTTGTCTGGGATGGCTATGGAAACCTAGGGTGGTGATTTCATTAGGAGCAGATCCTGGCGTTGTGTCAGTGCTTTCAGGTGGCTGCTGTTTGTGCCTTTGGCTCCCTCAGGTCGACCTGTCCACGCACGGCGGGTTCATGGGCGGCCTGCAGCGCAACGGCAGCACGGGGCAGACCGCGCCCTACTACGCCACCTCCACCGTGGAGATCATCTTCCACGTGTCCACCAGGATGCCCTCCGACTCAGATGACTCACTCACCAAAAAGGTAAAGGCTTTGCAGTGTGTTTCACAGCACTGCTGTCACCAAGCGTGTCCATAAAGGTCTGAGCTGGAAGCAGCCTTTGCTGACTGGCCCTGGCAGGCCGTCCCTGCGTTGCCACGTGGTGCTTCTGCAGCTGGGTTAGCTGAATTAAATGGCATCTAAATTCTAGGTTCTGAAACACAATTAACATTTCCATGGTAGCCTCAAATGCCACCGTGGGTAATAATATTAGCAATAATTTCATTTGTACATTGTCTGCCTGCCAAAACTGCTGTAGGTTGGTAGAACAAAGCAACCAAATGCAGCATCATCAAACCATCCTGTGTGGAACAGCGGAGCCAAAGAGGGCTGACAGGCTCAGGAGCCCAAGCAGCCAGCTCAGAGTTCAAGGCAGCAGCCAGTTAGGCACAAGTCTGACAGGCAGCCTCTGCTTCAGACAGCCAGAACCCAGCCCAAAATTCTGTTGGTATTGGTAATTGTTTGTCTTTCCTAGCAAGGAGCGATTTCAGGTGATGCTGTTTGCCAGCTGTTGCTTAGACTCAAAGATTTTTGTGGCATTCAAAATCTCTGCTTTTTTAATTAGGATGGGCAACTTGTCCTGCAGAGGTTGTTAGCATGCATCAGTAATACTGCAACAGCCATCCAGTTGGTTTCAGAATGATGTGTGCTTTTCTTTGAAATATAAAGGTGGAATCTCTGATTACTGGTTCTGAAAGATTGCCCAGTGTTTTGTGCTAGTCAGACCTTGTCTTTTTTATTGTGATATCTGTCATTAAAAAAAAAGGAAAATCAGCAAAATCACATATTTCTCTTTCTGTATGTAACTCTCTACCTTCATGGATGCAAGGCTGTGCAGAAAAGTACTCTGAGTGCTTCAGGATGGAGCAGTGGGGTAGTGGTGTGTAGGTCAGGGCTGTAGAGTCTCTGTGACCATACCAGTGTAGGACTGTTTGTGTTTTTATTGTTCCTGATCAGTATTTGTCCAGCTGCTAGACCAAAACTCCAGTGATGAAAGATTTACAGTTGCCCTAGGCAACATATTCTATGTTCCTATGCTCCACTTCTTGTACTACAAAACAAAAAATCTCTGGTAGTGCCTACTTTGCTTCAATTTAAGCCCATGGATTCTTATCCCATTTCACATGGATATGAAGGGCAGATTATTTTGCAGCACACTTATGTATATCTGAGAAGTGCTGCCATGTCTTTCCTAGACTTAGTTTTCCTGCACAAACGGTGGCCATTTGTTTAGTCTAACCTCCCCTTGCAAGTCCTGGGTTTTGTGGAAGCCTGGCAAAGACACTGGGATATGGTCTGGCTGTTGAGTAATTCATCACCTGGGAGAGGAGAGCACAGTGTGGCAGAGCTACCACAAGGGGAAGAATGGGATTCAGCTGCAAACAGTCCACTTACTCTCCTTATTTTCATCTGTGTTATGGGTTATCACAGACACTGAGGGTCTTGTTATTCTATTTGTCTTCCCTGTGTTTGCTGTAAGAGAATTCCTTTTCTGTGAGAAACAGAAACCAAAAGCATTTAGTAGCTGTCAGTCTCCAAGTTTTGTAGTGCCAGGAAACCAGGCCAGCTCCAGCACATGCTGTCTACAGAAAATAACTGCAAAGGAATTGCTCTGGGACCTTTTCAGAAAACCTGAGATCTGCTCTAGGAATGGAACCCTGCAGGCATCAAGCTGGGAATTCCAGTGAAGGGCAAATCTCTGGGTGGGCTCATGGAGCCAAGGAGCTGCAAGCAGTGGCTCAGACCAGATGACTTCCAGAGGGCTTTTCAGTGTGTACTCATCCATGGTTCCACTCACAACAGTTTCATTCAGTTTGTCACAGCTTCTGTTGTGAGCAGACATGCAATTCTGTGCACATCAGCAAGGATTGTTGACAGATTTTTCAGACCTGCAGCTGTGAGTGGAGAAAAGGTGCATTTCAGAAGCACTGCACTTTCTGGAAGGTGGGCGACTCTCTGGGCTTAGGTCCTTGCCTCACATTGTTGGGGCAGAATGTCCAGGTTAAAAAGGTAATTTCTTCATATTTGTTACTTCTTGCCATCAATGCTTTTGTTTTATGGGAGTGTGGGAGAGAAAGATGGAAGCCCATGGCATTCATTCGGTTCCTGCTCATGCAGCTGAACTGTACCTGGTGATACAGAACAGTGGTGCTGGGAGGAGAGAAGTTCATCAGGATGCAGTGGGACCACAGCTTCTTTTTTCTTGCCCTCCCTCTGGGATCTAATGTCCCCCTAATCTCTGAAATCTTTTTGATTGCTGTGGTTTCTTCTCTGCTTATTTTGCCTCAGACCAAGAGAGGCTTCATCCCTGTCAGCGCACTCCCAGCTGAACAGAAGGACTGACCACCTGCTGCCCTGGGGAGCCGTAGCAAGGCCGTAAATTCTGGGGGCTGGGGAATTCAGCAGATGTAGTAATTTTACTTAAATATGTTATTGTGGCTCTTTGTTTTTACTGCATGCAAGGATAAATTGAGTTCTGGTATGAATTTCCCAGAATAAGTGCATTTCCACTGTGGATGAGCTTGGCCTCTTGTTTTTGTGCAGTAGAGCTGTGATTTGCAGTCTGTAATTTTTTATTTGATGTATATGCTGGCATTATATTGCTAATTCAGGAGGGAAGAAAAAAAAAGAAGAAAAAGAAAAACCCCTCTCTAAATAAGTCTTGGCCCCAACAGAAATCTTTCTTAGTGGAGTAAACAAAATTCAGCTGATCTCTTTTGCTGCTGTAGGGTTCAGCATCATTGGTTGCAAACTTTATCTGCCTGTCTTGTGGCAAGAGTGAAAATCAATCCCAGGAATGGCATCCTACAGTCCCTGTCTCATTCTGCTCAAATTGTGCTTAACGGTTTAAAGATGTGCTGCCGAATTTCTCAGTGATTTATTTCATCTTCTCCATTGTCAGAGCAGAACTTTTTCAATTCAGAAATCTGGTTGCAACCCCATACTGAACTCTTGCTCCTTTGCTGCAGAAATTTGTTAGCTGGGGCTAGATTAGATTTTTAGCAGCTAATCTGACTGCTGTAGGGGTTTGCAGAGTGGGGACAGAGCTGTGCTATTGGATTTGTCCAATTCATTTGACTCCAGGACTATAATTGCACTTATGTCTTACAAGGCTTTTATGGCCTCGGGCTGGCGAGCAGCAGAAAAACAAATTGGCAGTGATACAGTGAGAGTGAAAGGGAATGAAAGGCACACATTATCAGTCTCCAGGCAGCCCTGCTCTGGCAGGAAGTTTCTTGCTTAATTTACAAATAAAACTTAGATTTTAGGATGGGCACACAGTCAGCCAGACAATGGGGATGTCAGGCCCCACTGTTACTTAGCAAAAGTAGCAGCCATGCCTCCCCAAAAGCAGGAATTCTTCAGTCAAACAGACGACTCCTCTCTGGAGCCAGCTGGCTGTGTAATGCAATTAGGAGGGAAAGGAGGTCATGCCGGAGGTGTGCACCGTGACCAGTGTCACCCGCGGAGCCCAGGGCCCGGGCTGGGGCTGTCCCTGCCCTCCCAGGGCTGGAGAGTGCAGCCCTGGGCAGGGACAGCAGGGCTGACCCATGCCTGGGGCTGGGGCTGTGTCCCAGCACCCCGTCAGCCAAACCAGGGCCAATTCCTGTGCCCACCGAAAATTCCTGTGCACCGGGGAGGACGCGCTGCCCGTGCCAGAGCTGCCTTCCCTCAGTGTGCACAGAGCCACTGCTCCAGAATGCTGTTGGGGTTTGCTTCTAAAACCAGTCTGATTTCATGTCTGCTTTGGGACTTTTTTAATGTAGCTTTTCTCTTTATTCCCCCCACCCCTAAACTGGGTGGGGAGCACAGCCTGGAGCTCTGGCTCCGCACGCGTCAGCCGTGGGGCTTTGGACACTTCAGCACAACTTGCTGAAGTCCTTCAGGGCACTGAGTTTGCCCCACAGCTGCTGTTTTGAATAAACAACACAGGAAAATAGCAGCTGGCTTATTGTCACTGATGAGATTATTGTAACGGCTTTTTATCAATGGAGTTACCTCTCAGTAACAAATATTTTTGATTAACGCCAATTTTTTCCTTGTAACATTATACCTTGTAACTGCGATGCTTAAGGATGTGTGACTTCAAAACAAGGGCAGTAACTCAAGCTCTAAAACGAGTTGCTGGCACACGCTGGGGATTGTGGCAGACTCAGGAGCACAGCAAGTGTTGGTACAGCTAAGTTCCCTTCTTCACTGAATTTTGTTCTGAAGGGCACAATATCAGTACAATATCAGTACAAAGTGTTTGATTATTATCAGAACAGTTCCTTGGGATTTTAAAAAGGGCCCCTCAAGCAGTACTTGGACATATTTTGATGACTGTTTTTATAGTAGTATGTGCTATTTCATCACCCCAGAAGCCATAGGAGGCACAGCAGCACAGAGTCTTTTGTTCAGAAGAGCTGAGCTGGGTTTGTGAATTGCTCTCTGCACCTGGGCAACGGAACTGCCTTATGGAATTTTGTGTTCACATTTATTTCTAGGGCTTCCTTCAGCAGAGGAAGGTTTGCTGGGTGCCACCATTGTAGGCTCTCTGCGCAGGGAAGCCAGTGCCAGAGCTGGCTTGGGCTCAGCCTGGCAAACGTGGGCACTTCCAAATCCCTGTTGGGGGTTCCCTGAGCTCAGCTGGGCTGAGCTGGGCACATCCTGGAGTGTGGGGCAGCCTGGCCAGGCATCCTCAGCATCTGGGACCTGCTGTGCACAAGGTCTGCTCACCCAGATGGATTTCAGGGGTGTATCTGACTAAACCTGACATCTCACTTCTGATCACTTTGGAGGTGACCTGCCTGCACCTGGTCATGGAGAGTGAGATCAGGGTTTTGTCCTGTGTGTGAATTCCTGCTGCCTTAGGTGCATGTCAGTTTGTGGGGTTCCCAACATGAGTGTTTTCTTGTGTGATGCTTTGTTTTTACTAAGCTTCTGCACAGATATCAAGGTGACCGCAAGAACGGCGATTTCTACTTGCTTTGTACATGTAAGAAGCTCTAGTAATAGTATTGCTCATGTTCCTGTGTTTTTCCAAGATAAAAATGGTTCATGTTTTCTTCAAACAGAGCTAAAATTAACTTTATTCATGGGTGTAAATAAAACAGAATTATTATCTTCTGTCTAATTTAAAATAAACTGAGACTCTCAGTCCTTCTGGGAACTGAGCTTTACTTCATTCTGCTGGAACATGAAACGTAAGCCAAGTTCACAGTTGTAACTTTTTAAAATTTTTCACAGTGTGTTGGTTTTGCCACCTTTCTCTTGTGACTGTGGGGTCCAGTTTGCCACCAATATGTAGGAGTGAAAGTTTTTCCTTCTAAAGGCACTGCCTAGCTTTGAATAGGGAAGCCTCATCAGCACAGTGTAGGCTGATCCAAAACGTGTTGGGGTTAGTTGTTATTTACCAGTGAAAATCACCACCTTCTTTTCCCTTTTTTCTCTCCCCCTACACAGAGTGAAGTAGCAGAGCTTCGTTTTGGCTTCTTTGTTCGGTCTGTTGTGCACATTGTTCCAGGGGTAGCACCAAATTGGAGGGAGGGGGGTGTCTTTTAAGCTTTAAGTGGGACTTAAAGTCTCTTTATGCTTGGAGCTGGCATTGTGTGTGTGGATTACATTTTAACTTTAAAGCTTACAGTTGAAACCATTGTGTGAGGCTTGTACGTGATTGCCAAATAGTTTTTGCCATCTGTTAGATCACCTCCAGCTCCTCCAGCAGCAGAGCGAACACACACACACACACGCAGGCTCTCAGATGCTGAGAGATGTGTATGTCGTGTTTAAATTTTATCTGTATTTCTTGCAGCTCTGCTCCAAATGAAAAGGTGTAGCTCCCACAGTATTTCCCATTTTTCTGTACTTCACACTGCCCAGATATTTTGCTGACGTTTCAGGCAGGAGACCCCTCCAGACACAGTCAGTGAGGAGATGTTTGTGGATAATAAATTCAGTTATAGTGGTTCATGACAGGCAGTTTCTTGACATTCTGAGTCAAGGCATTTCATATTTCTGTGACAGCTGCCTTATTTTAGCTGGAATACAATGCTCCGTTGGTTAATGCTTTGTTCCAGTAATTCAGTTTTCCATCTTAAATCACTGTAGGTAATGTACATTTACATATCATGCTAATGGCTAGTTTGATAATGACTTAATTAAGCCATCAGACAACAATGAGTTCTAAATGAAGCAAATTATTGAGCTGATGCTTTCATGAGCAACTGGAGAAAAACAATATTTTAACTTTTCCATAATGAAATATTCCTGCTATCGAGCATTGTAATTCAATTTGTGAGCCGTGACCCCTGGTGCAGCGTGGTTATCACTGGGATTAATAAAGAGCCAATTTGCTGTTGCAGCTCCGTCACTTGGGGAATGACGAGGTGCACATCGTGTGGTCCGAGCACACCCGCAACTACCGCAGGGGCATCATCCCCACCGACTTCGGGGACGTCCTCATCGTCATCTACCCCATGAAGAACCACATGTTCTTCATTGAGATCATGAAGAAACCCGAGGTACGTTCTGGGTGCCTCTCTGGCTCAGCTGTGCTGTGCCACTGAGCAGCAGTTCTGCTGCTTTCACAGGGCTCAGTGGTTCAGAGTTTGGGGGTTGTTCTTTCCCAAATCAGTCTGTCCGTGTCAGGTGAAGGATAAGCTGAGCAACGAGCTGACTTTTAAACTGGGTTTACTCGTGGTGATCAGAGTGATTGCTCGTTCGTTTTATAGCCATACTTAGTGCTGAGTGAAACACTCCAGAATACTCAACCCACAGAAGTTACTGGGCAAAGAACAGTATTTAAGCCATTGTGAATGTCCTCTGAGGCAGTGAAAGCAAACCATTCGTGATTTGAGTTCCTTGTGTGGTGTTGGGTCACTGCTGTACACACGGTACCAAGCAGAACCTCACACATCTGTGGGACTGTCATTGTCACCTGACTGGGTGGGATGATGCAGACATTGGGCATCCTGTCATCAAAGTATGGGAGGTTCACAGCTGAGACATTTTTTGGAAAAAAATGCATTTTTTTGCAAAATGTCAGAGGTGTGTGTCTGTACATCTGTGCGTGTGTGTGAAAAACCCACTGCAGTAAATGCTCGTCTGGTACATTATGGATGCAAAAATATGCGTGAAATATACTTTGTGAAAGTAGTCGTTGTGATAAATACCTTTTTTCCTTATAGGAGGGACAATATTTGTCAAAAGGAGTAGCCAGCTGTGGTAAATGCCTCCATCATATCCCATACTGGCCAGGTGTAGCCACTATTTTTTGAGTTGTGCACGATGGAGTTGTTGGACACTGACAACCAGTGCTTTGTCAGTAGACATTTCAAACTTGAAAATTTTCTAATAGTGGGTTGTCGGGTTTTTTTACACTTGGTGTTGAGCTGTGGAGTTTAGTTTTTGAGCATTTTAGCTTTTAGCTTTTTTTAATGTTCCATCAGGGAAATGAGAATTTAGCGTTAGGAACACGCTTGAGACTTCTCTGGAGCAATGGAGAAAAGCTGTGTCATCTTACATATTAGTCAAAACCACCCGACGGGCAGCCAGAATAAGAGCTAACTGGAAATTTAGTGTTATCCCTACATTTAAAGTACAAACCATTACAATGTAATAAAATTAATCCAGACATTTCCAGGGCAAGTGTGGCTGACCTTTTGTTCACCAGCTACTGACCCCAGGGTGAATGAACGAGCCTTGCAGAGAGAAATGTCTGTTGTTTGGCTTCAGTCCCTGGCATTTAAATTGCATTCCCTAATCGAATGAAAAGGCTGTCCTCTCTATCAGGTTACAGAATCCATGGCAACATTTGGCCTTTTATATCCATAATGTTAGCCTTTTTGTTTGCAGCCAAGTAGAGACACCTGGAGCAATGTTAACATTAACCGCTTTAGCATTAATAGCTTCATTATAGAAGAATTTCTGATCAGATAGCTGTTACTTTTGTTATATTGCTTCAGCTTGTATTGTTTTCATTTTTGATCTCCCTGCTTGGCAACCCGGCAATGATTTGCAAATTTTTTTGTCTTGATTAATTAAGCAATATAATTATCAGGAACTGTGCTGCAGTCTTTGCCCGACAAAGCTTGGGAGGGAAGACAATAGTAAGTCTGTTAGTGTGAATGCATTCCACGCGTCACAGATGCACGAGGATATTGGGAACAATGAGAGGAAAAGCTGCCTGCGAGAGGGGACAAAGCATGCCAGGCAAGCTCCGCACTGCACATACCGCCAGGGACATGCTGCGGGTTCCCTGGGACACAGATGCCTCGTTAGATTGCAGCTCGTCATCAGAGATTAATTCTCAGCCATTTGGTACAATAATTTACCCATTCCCCACTCTTTTAACTAGTGCTGCTTGCTGTAGAGGGGAAGTCTTTGTGCTCAGAAGGTTTATTTAACCTTGCCTACTTTTACTGCGGGCAGCAGAAATAATGATTTTGCTGTTGGAAATTGGAACGAAGCAGGTGTTTGCAGTGGGCTGAATATTAATTTTTGCTTCACGGATAACTTGCGGTGACATTTGGAGTGCTCACAGAAGGGGATCTTCCCCCCTATTTTTTTTAATTGATTCCTGTCAAAGCAGGCTGTTTGTTTGTGGTGGCCACCGAAGCCCTGCTTTCCTGGCCGGGGTGTCGGGTGCCGGACTCGGAGCGGAGCCGAGCGGGGAGCGCGCCCTGCACGTTCCGCTGGCCTCCCCCCAGCCCTTGTTAGGGCAGGGCCCCCGTGCAGATGGAAGCTGAGGAGATGCAGCTCCAGTGACTTTAATGACCCTTGGCGAGGCCACTGTGTGTGCTGGGGAATGAATAATTCCGAGCCCTGCGAGCATCCGGCTCGGATCGAGGAGGGCTCCGAAGCCCTCGGCTCTGCTGCTGCTCTCCCTGGCCAGGATACACTCACCCTGTCCCTGGGTTACATCTGTAAATTCTGTGGTTCAGTGGTGAGAAAGTCTGCCCCGCTCCCCAGCTCCTGGTGAGTGTGAAACCATGAATACAAGTGCTGTAAGCAAAACCTACTTGTCCAAAAAGCCCAGCAGGGAATTTCCCTGCCCCAGTAGCATCTGCTGATCTGACTTTACATATCTGGTATTTGTGTGGTGGTATCACTTCAATACTAGTATGTACTTAACCTCCTTATCTGTACTTTTGCATTCTTTTTGCTTGCTGTCAATGCTTCTAGACAGTGCATGGGATAAAAATTTCACTTAAAAACATTACTGCCTAGAGAGGCAAAACTTGATACTCCATCGTGTTATCATTTTGGTGGCATTGATTTTCCTCTGTCCCCTTCCCTTCCAACTGCCTGGATAGTAATTCTAGCAGTAAATAAAAAAAAATTGAAAAGGCAAAACCACTATGGAAACATTTTACACTTTTCTGATTTTTAGGGGGTGGGTAATTATTTAAGTAAAGGAATGATAGAATAAGTGTGTGCAGAGACAGCTGTCATTTCCAGATGTTACATTAAACCAAAATTTCTTCTGTAATTCATTGCCACTTCTAATTAGAGGAATTCCCTAGATGCAGGGGATTTATATTATTCCCTTTGTCCGTTTATTGAATGACTGTCACAGTCACCCACAAGCAGTTGGAGAAGAATAATAGAGGGTATTTATTTATGTGATAAGCCTCTGTACAGATGGAAAAAATCCGTAGCTTAAATATTGATAATTGTTGCTGGCTTCTGTCTAGGGCTTTAGTTGGGGGGTTGGATTTTTCATTTTGAGTCTCTGAGAGGGAAATGAATTTGAGTACTTGTAAGTACTGAAAGTTGTGCATTTAAACATCAAAATTTTCTGGATTTGGCAGGCTCAGGTCTGTTTTGTGTCCGCAGTTCTCGATACGGTTTATTTTTAGAAAGCATCTCTTGTTCGTAGTGTAGTCTTTATCTGCAGAGCCTTAGGTCACCAGAGGACGTCACACAGGGGTTTCCTGTGGAGGTGGCCCTGAAGGAGCAGCATTTGGGCACCTTGACCCACTGGGCTGGGGCCGTTTGTGCGTGTCCCCACGCTGTGTCCTGCCCTTGGGAGAGCTCCTGCTCTGCCATCTCCTCTGCCTTCCACACACCTCCTTATCTTACACCTGTTCAAGGTTTTTTTCTCTTCTATGAAGTCCATGGAAGGATTTTATAGAGGATTATCTGAAGTAAATACATGTTTGCAAAGCCTCCTGCCAATGTTGGAGTCAGCCAGTGAATCAGGGTCTCCTGTTGGGATCCCAGATGGAAAACAGCTCCTAAGATTCACTGCCAAAGGCATATTGATTGCAAATTCATAGATGGCCTCAGTTTCTACGTGTACCAAGCTCGTGCTTAGCCAGCAGAATGTTCCTGAGACATGTGTGTGTCTGTGTGGTGTGCTGAGGGCAGTTGTTGGGGTTTTATCTACTCAGCAGCTTGGGAGATGAATGTCACACTGCAAGTCCCAGTGTGAAAAACAATGTGGTCACACTGTTTTCATGGCAAAATGCTGTACCAGTCTCCTGCCGTGGCACTGAAGCCTGCTTTTCTGTTTTGGGGCACCCAGGTGCCGTTTTTCGGCCCCCTCTTCGACGGCGCCATCGTGACGGCAAAGCTGCTGCCCAGCCTGATCTGTGCCACGTGCATCAACGCCAGCAGAGCCGTCAAGTCCCTCATCCCACTCTACCAGAGCTTGTATCCTTTCTCCACGGGGCAAGGCTCCCCTTGGTGGGTTCTCACTTGGAGCATCATCCTGCAGAGAGGTAGGCTGGGATGAAAATCCTCCCTGTTTGATTTTATTGGGAAAGGTCAGAGCTTTCTTTGCATGCAGCTGGATGTTCTCAGTGGTTCACACCCAGCTGCCATCCAGTGTTTTCCAAACTGGAATGGTAACGGCACAGGAGTCTCTCACCAGCAGCTTCCACCTTGCTGCTGGTGGGTTTGGGCTTTGATCTGTGAGAAATGGTAACTCCCAGCTTGCTTTCACACTGATGGAAGTTGTGGACTGTGTATGTCAGGCTGGTAGCCAGAGCTCAGCCATACTCTTATCCTAGCCAATTAACTTTACTTGGACTCATTACATTAATAAGGCAGATGGGATTTGTCCTCAGATGCAGATATTTCAGGCTCCAAATTCCAGCTTCTTTCCAGTCACGCCTGTGTTTGGGTATTTTTCTGTGAACCTGTTTTCCAGTGGCTGGAAGGTGGCTGAGGGATGTGCTTCTCTGGGACAGGAGTCGTGACACAGACTGTAGTTCTTGGGTGCTACACAGACCCACAGTGTTAGCCCTGGTTTGCACCCATGCTGGGGTCTTCTCGTAATGCCATCATAGATTTCATAGCTTGTTTTGCTAATCATATCACTTACCTCAGGACAAACACTCACTGCACTTTGCTTGCTCTGGGGAGCATTTGATTTGAGTATTTTTCTCATCACATGGCCTTGAGAAAGAGTTTGTGAACTGTTTCGATCTTTGAAAGAACATTGGGGAATTACTTTAAGATGCACATTTTTAAAACATGGAATATCCTCAAAGTACTTGTTAGGGTTTTGTTTTAAAAAAACTAAACTAAAATAAATAAATTTTATCCAGTATGCTTTGCAAAAGTCATCAGAAATTAAAAGTATCATTGCGGTTAAATAGATTTGTGTTAATAACTAATTGTTTACTCATTGTAAAACAGATGGTGGTGGTTGTGCAAACTATGGCAATGCCTGACAGGTGAGTCAAGGCTCGCTGTGTTTTCCTCTGTTTCTTGAGAGAAATCTAACAAATTCCTGAAACTGTGCTGTGCAGAATTTAGTTTAATCTGTCTGTTTCTGTGTTCAATACTAAAGTAACAGTGTATTAAAACAGACATAAGTAGCAGCAGTTATAAGAATGAAGCTATCCCATCCCCTCACTCCCAGCTGGAGTCCTCCCATGTTTTGGCATCGAGCATTTTGTGAGTGAGCAGCACTCACCAGCTGGCCGTGCTCCTGCTGTCCAAGGGGATGTCCCTGAGGGTCCCTGTGCATCCCTGGGGTGACAGAGCTGCACAGACACTGCAGCACAGGGCACTGCTCTGCACAGGTCTCAGGCAGCATCTGTCCCCACATTCTTTTCCGCCTTTTTTTGCATCTGCTTTTGCACCTGTGCTGTCCATAGTGAATCAACTGCCACTTGTCTGTCTGATAAATGAAAGTGGATTGAGAAACTCCTGAAGTGGCACAAAGGGGATGTGGTGGGCAGATCCCTTCGGGGCTATACCGGAGCGGGAGAGAAAGCTATCTGTAACTCATTCCCTTGATAATGCAGACTCTGAGAGACACTACAGCCAGCAGCTGGAATGTGAGTGTGTAGATGTGGAAAGGTGATGTTTGGGCCTGTCCAATGCAGCTCCCAAAGGGTGAGTGACTCAGGTCCGGTGTTTGCTGTGCCAGCTGCTGTGCAGGACAGGAGGCAAGCAGAGCCAGCAGTGCAAACAGTAAATGGAAGTGCCATTATCAGACTGGAGATGGAAATAACTCAAAAAATGTCAGTGAGAGGGAGAAATAGAAAGCAACGTTCCCGGCAAAGTGAGGGATGATGTTTGGCACACACCAGTCATAACTGTAGCTGGATGAGGGCTGCAGGCCGGGGTGAGGCAGAGCTGAGGAGGATCTGCAGCTTCTCTTTGGCACATGGGTCATGTTAAAAGGCAACATCCCTGCTAAGGGCCAGTAGCTGAAGATGTTTGGACTCCAGTGTGGTTACAAACGGATCAAACACTTCATCTGGTGTCCATGTGGGCTCCATGGGGATGAGGTGCTGCAGTGCTGGAGCGGTGGCAGGGTGTGAAGTACCTGCAGGGACTCATCCCTGTTCTGCCCTGGTGGTGCTGGGAAGCTGGGGCAGCGTCTTGCCAGCAGTGACAGCTGAAGTCACTTGTTGGAAAGTCTGTAAACTCCGGCTACAGCTGCACTTGTCAGGGGCTGTAAGGGAAGTGTAATCAGCCACAGAGATTAATTTGCATCTCAATTAGGAAAGAGTCAGGAGGAAGCTGTAGGGTCTGTTGCTGGAAGGTTGTGGAAGAAATCTCATCAGGCACAAAAGGCTCCCGACTTGGTGCTCCATCGAGCGGAGGACAATATCTGAGTCTGGTTTCCATGGGGACCGGGACCGCAGAGCCGCGGGAGCATCTCGCTGCCCGCAGCCGCTTGGTCATGGTGACACAAATTCCACTGCCGTGCCCAAATACAGATTTCTGTTGGAAATCTCTTTGAAAATTAGGAAGGGAACTACGGCAGATCACATCAGATTTTTTTTAAATCTCTTTTTTTACATTTATGTAATGCTTTTGGTTTTAAGGAGTTCATTAGGGCAGGAGATTAGTTAAAAAACACTTAACTATATTTAAACTTCAGTTTAGAGCCGTTCTGGCTACAGGTTCTTTGTGTCCATCGAAGGGCACGCGATGGCACTGTCAGGGTGCTGCATGCACAGCTCAGTTGTCTTTGGAACAGTGCTGTCTCTGCCGCTGCCGCAGTGCTTCCATGGGCGGGGATGATTGTGCATCAGTTTATGTTCCAAATTCCCATTTTATTCCTCCTTGGTGCCATGGAGCAGAGAGGCTGAGTGGCTGCAGCCCCTGCTAATTGGGACTCTTGCCATCCTTGAGTAACTGCTGAGCGTGAGGCAATGTGCCTCCAGCAGCCTCTCCAGGCTGCTTTTTTCAGGCAGTGTCTGACTTGTAATGTGACTGGGACTTACAGAAATCATAAATAATAAGATGACTTAAATTTTACAAGAACAAAAAATAATATTTAAGCTTACTACAATTGTTGTATTGAAAGGAATATATTTAGGCAGGTTTTTGAGTGCATCCGAGCCTCTTGTGTATGTGCTGGGGAAAGGAAGGAGCAGCCTCTCTTGCAAACAATTAATTGCATAACTAATCAAGGTCTGTTCTGTTTCCAGCAATGCTGAATTTTTCAAAAACTGGTGGGAGTGGGGCTGTAAAAGTGTGTTTCTGAATGCTCTTCCAGCTTGTGTGAAACAAGCTGTGTGCTGGGAAGGATTTCTGAACACTTGTGTGATCTGGAGTGCCATGGCACTAAGCTGCAGCAGAGCTCCTCTCTGGGAGCTGCTCTTGTCTGAGGATAAATACTGGGGGAAAACGGAGTTTGGATTGAAGTATTACAGGTCTGATTGGCAACTGCTAAGCTGACAGTTCCTAAGCTCAGGTGCTAGTCAACCTTCAGACATGAAAATGCAGCTAGTTTGGCAGGTATCAGGCCTTTTGGTTGGCCTATAATTCAATCCTGGTCTCCAGAAAGACACTGGGATTTGGAGATAGTGATGTCTGAGCAAAAAGCTCCTCTTAGAATGCCCAGGGAAATGCAATTCTCACTGCCCAGGTTATCTTTCCAAATGGAGCCATTTCTTTTCTCCTTGGATTGAATTGTTTTAATTTAAAAATTGTTTCAGTGTTATTTTGAGTATCTTACCATTTTGGGTTTTTTATTTCCTCCACCATTTCACAAAACTCTTGTACTCTCAGTCCTTCCTGACTGGGATGCTAAGTGAATTTAGAGAAAAGTAGGAAATACCCCAATGTGTCTGAAATGTTACCTCAGCTTTGAGGAGCTCTTTGTAATCTGCATTGGGGAGAGTGGAATGTGCCCTGTGTGCCAGCACAGCAGGCTTCTTCCCTGTGTTTTTCAGTGACTTCTGGTAGTCTCCAAGTTATGTTCTTAGCAATTCAAGCTACTACATGTACTTCCTGTTAATGGGTAAATAGGGAGCTAGTTCTTGTTGGGGTTTATTAAGGCACTGATTATACTGATTATAAAATTTTCTCTGTTCACAATCTCGCTTTTGGGATGAGATGTTTGTTCTGATGGGCAGCAGAGGGGTTTGATCTCCTGCTGCCTGTTGACTCCTGCGCTCTACTTTGCTGTAACATCGGGCTCTGGAGGTGCCTGTGCATCGGGACAAGCACAAATGGGCATGGTGGGGATGAGAGCTCCTTATGTAATATCTGAGCACTGGATGTCACCGTTTCCCAGCTCGTAGTTTGCTCTCCTTTTTATGGACCTGAGGAAAACACAGCCCTTACCCTGGAGAAGTAATTTGATACATGAGTAACTCTCTCACTGTCTTCTCCACTGTAATGGCAGTGGTGTGCCCGCTGACCTGTGCCAGCCAGCAGCTCACTGGGGTAAAGCCAAAACTCCGTTTAAACACATAACGAAAAAGACATCCATAACTTTAATTCATTACAACTCATCCAGATATTGACATACTAATATATCCTAGATGAGTTAATATCTGGAACCAAGAAGATTAAGCCAAGAACATCAGCGTCAAATTCTGAATTAAATCCCTTTCTTGGCTTAAGCCAATTTCTGATTAACCTAATAGAGAGTGCCCAATCTGCTTACCTGCTTTATCTGTGAAAGAAAGGTATTTGCTGTGATGGACTTAATTGTATGAATGGCTGTCAGATGTTCTGGAGGCTCGTGTGGTGTCAGACACGTTTTGTGTCCCTCTCAGTGTGTGTTTTGTGGCACTGGCATTTGGAGCTCTGCTGTGGGTACAAGGCAGTGTTTGATCCTGCCGGGGAAATGAGATGGAAAGCCTGTTATTCCTTTCAGAGAGGGTTCACAGTTTGTCCCCTTTATTTCATCCCAAGAAGTGGTGCCCTCCAGCTATATCGATGCTGATAGAAATGGCTATGAAATTCTAAAGCATGTGTCACAGGAGCTGTGACAATTTATGTGACACGGCACCTGACGGTTTGCTGCCGAGCGGCCGGCCCTGGCTGGCACGAGTGCCTGTCAGTGGCCAGTGTCTGAGGGGAGCAGCAGGTCCCTCTCACTGCCCTTGGCCAGGGGTGCCCAGACCCGAGGGGGGCTGAGGCACTGGCAGCTCTGCCCTTCATCCTGCGCGGCCCCTGCCGCAGCCGATCAATGGCCGGGCTGGCTGTCTCCTCTGCCTTCCCTCCTCACAGCCAGAACCTTCTCCAGGCAGCGATCGATGCCTCTAATCTGCTCCAGCCTGTAATAAGTCATGCGAGGCAAAGCTTTTAGGTGGCATTACATGGGATTGTGGAGGCGGCTCCTCAGCTCTCATTCATAGAGCTCTTCATGGACTCGCAGAGAATCCACTGCGTCCCGTCGGTGCATATCTAAAGAGTATGAAATGCTTCTGCAGGTCTAAACTCCACATGCTGCTGCACTGTGCAGACACAATGGGATCACATTTCTCTATTTTCTGTTTCGTGTCCATTCCTGAACCTGCTGGCGGGCCCTTGTTAGACACACAGCTTGTACCCGCGCTGCTGGGGTAGCAGGGAGCAGCCAGGGGGGCTGCACGGCAACGGTGCAGTTTGTTTTGTCACTAAAACGTGACACGGAGTTTCTGTGCTCTTCAGTAGCACTGAATAGACCCCAGCAGTAGTAGAGGCTCTTCTTTGCTGGCTGATATAACGGAGAGTTCTAAAAACAAACCTGGAGTTAGGTGACATTGAGAATATAATGTGTTCTTAAATGAAAAGTGAGTTCACTGTGTGAGATGTGTCAGGGGAAAAAAAACCCAACAAAACAAACTCAACGTTGGATTTCTAAATGACACGTGTACTAGTATGTGTGTGCTGGTTGCGAACAAGGGTCCTAAACCACACAGCCATGCCTCTTTAAGCCCTGCCAGAGACTGGGAAGTTCGGATCTTGCAGGAAATGGTGTGGTTTGGGTGGTGTAATCATGCTCTGCCGAGGCCCTTCCCAGGAGCCTGGGATGGGGATGCTTTGCAGGCAGCGTGCAGGGGCACACAATGCGGTACAGGGCTTTGTTTATGAGCAGTATAAATATCCCTTTCACGAGAAGGTGGAGTACACAGAGGTGCAAACACCTGTCCCACGGTGTTTAATGTGTTCTCCTGGGTTACACAAAGAGCCTCCAATTTGTGTTTCATGAGAGGCGCTTGCTCATTCTTTGGTTCTTTGAGAGAAGCAAAATTGGTATATTCGGGTTACTGACAAATGCTTCATCCCATCTTGTGGTAGTTCTTGCCGGTTTGCGAGGGGTTCACACTCTTGTGTCTTTTCAAAGCAATTTTTGCTGTTTCCCCCCCATTAACTTTGAAGGGATGCGCATAGCTAAAGCTCCATTGTGTCTTTCAGAAACTTTACTGTGAATTCCCGCTTGGGTTTTGTCACAGACAGGTCGGTGAAAAGCAGAGCGAGTTGTGTTTCCGTGGCTGGGCTGAGTGAGGGGCGCTGGCAGGAGCGGGCCCGGCGGTGCCACCGGCGGTGCCGCTGGCGGAGCGGGCGGCGGGGGCGCGGGCCGAGCCCTCGCAGGGCTCCCGCGGGCCCCGGGGTCGCTCCCCCGGGCGCGGGGCTTTGTGCGGCCGGGCCGGCTCATTAGCATGCGGGCCGGGCGAGCGGGGCTCTGCTGGCTTACCAGCTGTTCCTGCTGCTCCCGACAATGTCCGGCGGGCCGGGCTGGCCGCGCTGCGCGGCCGCCGCTGCGCTCCAACAGCCTTTCCGCTGGGGATGCCCACGTGGCACCGCAGCGCCGGCCGGCCTCGCATGGCATATGGTGTCTGGATTCATACAAGATGCAAAACTATTCTGCCGCTAATGCACAATGACTCATAGCATTGCTAATTTTTCCAACAAAAGCCCACTTCCACACCCACACTTTTAACCCCTCAGGCTAAAAAGCCTCTTCTTTAGTTTCAAAACCATGGAAATGTAAGGAGGTGGCTTCTGGATCAATATCTGAAACCCTATATTTATTTAAAGCATATGCACGCTCTAACGTGTATTTTAAATTTCGGTGAAAGCCGGTTTGCAAATTGCCACTATAACGTGCGGCAGGTTTTTTTGTTCCAAAGTGGATTCGTTGTCAAATGCTGGGATTTTTAAATTTTTCAGTAGTTAACGTATTAAAAAAATAATCTGAAGTCACCACCACAGATAATAAAATATTCTTTTCGTTTAAGAGGAGGGAATCCAAGCGCTGTAGCCAGTGGATCTACAAGGATTACATATTCCGGCACAAGTTCCCAAGCTGCTTGGTGTAAGCAGTTTGTAGTATTTGGGGATCTTTGCTATTTACTGGCTCTTCAGGGACAATAATGATGCACTTTCCAACTAGAGGGAGCTGCTGGTATCCCTGATGCTGATTCTTAACCTTCCAGTCTAATTCCTTTGTGCGGAACGTATGGCGATCGTTCCGATGTTTTAATAAAATCAAGTTAAATTACCCCAAGTCATTTAGATTAAAAGGCTGCGTCTCAGTTCTTGCAGTGTAATCATCAAATTAAACTGCGAAATTCTGGGAAAACTGAAGCAGATCCTCGTTGCTTTTTGTGGAATTATGTAGGTCATGAAAAGGCTGGCGCAGAGTGCTCCGAGACAAAAAGCGTGCGGGAGGCAGGAGTGCGGGGCAGCGGCGGCGGCGCTGCGGGAAGCGCCCGCTCCCGCTCCGCTCCCTCCGGAGGAACAAAGGAACAAAGGGACCTGTGGCCAGGCTCCGAAGTGACCAGGCTCAGTGCTCAGGCTCCCCAGGAGCCACTTGTTACGGGGTTCCCTGCGGGCAGCGCTGCAGCAGGTGAAGGCTCCTGCCGGCAGGGATTTAGGAAGGGTCTTTCCTAGGGAATGGTTTGAGGGCTCCACGGCAGCCTGCCCTAGTTCTGGTGGGGTGCACTCTGTCCTAGCCAGGGCCAAAGCCCAGGTGCTGGCCTTGGAAAGGCAGTTTCCATCCAGCAGGGCTGTTCCCTTGTCCCAGAAACAGCAGTAGGAAGGCTCAAAGGCTGCAGGAGAGCAGATCCCCATGTGGGCATTTCCATGGGTACTTCCCAGCACTCCAGGGACTGGTGGTAACACAAACATGCAATCGCCAGTCCAGGTTTGCGTCATTTTTCAAACTTCTCTTTTGAAAAGACCCTGACTTCGGTGTGTGATTTTCGTGAGCCATGCATGCTGAAATTGCTTAATGAAAAGTTATTCCTTAACTTTCTAAACAGGAAAAACGTTTTAGGCTTAGATTTGTATTTTCTTTGACTTTGTTTCTCTGTTATTGAAAATAAGTGGCTGAGTTGAGTGCTGGCCATGCTTTGAGGAGGTGAGACAGATCTGACTCCCTTCCAGCCTGACTGGCTCTGTGCAGCTGATACCAAAAGGAAGGAGGCACAGAAATTTTTGTGCCTGCTATATAAAAGATACTTTGATGGGCAGCACCGTAATCCTACATTGCCTTTAGAGAGGGAAGGCTTCCCTTCCACCTACATTTAAAAAGCTTTGAAAGCATACTGTTACTGGGGACATGAACATGGTGACATCAAGTGAGAGAAACAGGAGAAAGCTACTTTTTGTAGCAGGTTTTCTGGCTGGCATATTCAATTTATGGGGTTTTTCTCTTCAGCATCGTAATTTTATGCATATTTCCCAGTGCTTTTAACTGTCAGGTTCTACTGTATAAACAGGAGCAGATGACTTTTGATGATTTCTTAAACTCTAAAGTTTAGTAACAATCTAGTGCCCATATAGTGTTTCCTGTTAAACAAAGTCTTAGGTAATTTTCTGGGTTTTAGTACTTCTCTGAATTGGCCTGGGCCAGTTTTTTGGAGAACTGTATCTGTGACTTGTGCTGAACAGTTGGATTTGTGGCACCTCTTTAGGGTCATCCACCTGGCTGATTTTCACCTGTGAGACAGTGTGGACTATCTGACACCTTGCTGGCCTACAGTTTGTGGCTTCCTGAAGTAAAACAGGCCTTCCCCTGCACACCTTCCAGCTGGGAACCCCTGAAGGGCTGTTTGGGGAGCAGTTATTTTTCTGAAATCTTAGTGTCACCTGGGTAACAAACTTGGGGTTAGCTCAATCCTGTCTCAGTCCTGCAAAGCCTCAATACCAAAAATGTGCCATGATAGTGAATCCATTGCAGCTTAGGGAGAGAGCTCAATCTCCCAGGCTCTTTGCTTTTCTGTGTTTCTGAAAGCTCTTTCCTGAACTTGTGCCATCCCTAACCCTGACTGGCTTCTTGCTATTGAAAGGGGCTTGGTGAGGACTGTGCTTGCCAGACTGGCACCCTTCAGGCAGTGTGGCAGTGCAGGCAGGATCACAGAGACCCAGAGCACTTTGGAGACCGAGCCCTGAGGCTGATGCTCAGACAGTCCCCAGCTCATAAGTGAACAGGGCTTTGCACTTTGAATTTCTGTGTCCAGCCCACCACCTTCCTCTCCCTACTGCCAGCCTCTCTCAAAGCTGGGAATGTGAGGCTCTGAAAACACCTTTTCCCACAGGCATATCCGTTGGTAAGAAATGGCAGATTTTTGGGTCCTTAACTATTAAATACAAGTCTGTATTATCTGAAGGTTTCAAGTTGTAGGAACAGCAGTTACACCCGCATGTACCAGGCTGAGTGACTGAGGGAGGGCACAACCCTCATCGTTAACTCCCCAAGCCTGGCAGGAGAGAGCGATTGTTCCAGTCCAGGAGAACTGTTTGAATTCAGAAACCTTTCCTTTCTAGGCTTTTGCAGAACCTGTTGGGTTTTGTGCTCCCATGTTTTATGACTTGTTGCCATGATAATTCAGCTCATCTTACAGGTTTCTCTAATTGTGATTGATGTGTAATCATTCATTTTATTGAACCTCATTAAGGTCTGTGAACCTCTGTCCCAACTTGCAGTAATTAGAGCCCAGATAGCCATTCCATCTGTTCCCAAGCACTGGTTAATTAATGAACTTTTAACGTGTTCTTTGCCTTGTAAAAGCCCTCAGTATTCTCAAGTTGCTGAATAGGATTTGCATGCCAGCATTTCCGTTTGTTTCAAATGCCACAGCAACGTGCAGTTTGGAATCCCAAAAGTCAACACACAAAGTCCCAGGATCTCGGAAAGCAAAGTGGAGAGATTTTACTTTCTGTTCCCACTTTGTGCATCAATTACAGTATCTGTGAAACTGGAGTTTGCAAACAAATGCCTCACAGGGTCTCCAGTGTTCTTTACTGCCCAAACCAACGGGTTTGAATCTTCTGTTGTATTGCTAAAGAAAATCCACAGACATCAGTAAACCAAATGTTTCATTTTTCATGGTAGTACTTACTGGAAGAACATTAGAAACATGATACCTACAGACGCACATTTTCCTGCCCTCGTATTTCATCCTTGTGTTACATTTTGAGCATCAGGCCCAAGACAGTTTTGCTAGTTTTATGTAGCATTCATTAGAAGGAGATTTTTAGGATGGAGCAGAATCCACCACTGCTGCTGGAGTTGTCAGAGAGACTGCTGTGGGCCAGGACTGGGAGAAATCAGCAGGACCCAAGTCCTGAGAGTGTCTCTGCTTTACCTCTGTGCATTCTGACTGTGCAGTAAATGCTGAGTCAGTGATCTGTGTGCAGAGAAGAAATCATTGCATTTTAAAAAAATTAATTCAATTTCTGTTTGCTGAACAGACAGGAGAGGCAGCATTTCCAGTGGCAGGAGTTTAAAGAAAATGTTGGGCTTTTTGTGCATTGTTGTATTTGTGATCTGCTGCTGGTTTTTACACACGGGACAGTGGTGTAGGGCTGTAGCTGTACTCTGCCTCATTTGGATTGATCTGTGTTTACCTTCAATATTCAGGACAAGAATTAAGTCATACTACTCAACTCCCTCAAAATCCCTTTCAGCATCCAAAGGCCAACCATCTGTCCGGTCCAGCCATTCTTTCCTCCCCCAGTATGTGTTTTAGCCAGCGCTTTGAGCAAAGCTGTATCTTGAAGAAGCAAAATATGAAGGGAAATAAAGGTCTTGGGCCTGGGGCCATGTTTAGCAATGCAAACCCTGTAAATTGCAGATAATTTTTGTGAAACAAGTGCACAGAGCCCGTGGTTTTGTGGTACTTCAGTGTGCTTGCTGGTCTGTGGCACAGTGGATATCCAAGGCACAGGCAGGCTTCTCTGTGGAGAGATTTCCAGAACAGCTACTTTTAATTCCTTTTCCAATATTTCTGTGCGCCAGCTTGTTGTCTCACCACTGATCCCAAATTTCAAACAGTCCGCTTGGCAAATCCATGTGTGCTCCCCTGCTCCATTTTAGGACTGAAGCATTTTAAGTTACTGGCAGATCTGCAAGAAAAATGGCTTTCTTTCTCAAGCATTTTGGGAAGTGCAGGTGTTTTGTCTGGGAATGTGCTGGCTTGTGTGCAGTGTCAGGTGTGTTGGGCTCAGTCATGATGCTGCCTCTTCTCCATTGCTGATGTTCTGGAAATCCAAAGCTGGGATCTTGAAGTTATTCCAACATGTTGTTCCTCTGGCTGAGATTTAGTAAGAAACAGATCCATTCAGCATGTGCATTTACTAAGGTGTGTTTGTAAATCATACCATTCCATTACAGCTGATAATTAGGGGGTGCACTTCTGTTTACATGAAAAAAACTGGGATGTTCTTCCGGGCAGTCCCTCTCCTGCTCTCCACAAACCTTTGCACTCTGTTTAACACATTTTCAGATGAAAAAATCTGCAGACAATCTTAGTGAGGTTTGAGCAGCAAACAGGGCATCCAGGGGAAGGAATGAGAACAGGGACCTCTTGCCCCTCTCTGGTGGGATCGTGCTGTTGCCTGTGCTCTGGTTTTCTGGACGTGCGGAGATGTCCCCAGTGTTTACTTCTCGGGGCTGATGGATGTGAGTCCTAGTCCAAGGACACCTACAGGCACAGATCTCTGCTTTAATGCAACAGAATGGGTTTAGATGCTGCATGCATATTTTAGCAATATTTTCTTTTAAATCTTTAAGCAGGGGTCGCATTCCACCTTTATTTAGCTAAATGGAAGGGCTAATTAAGGGAATTACACTTAAGGCTGTTCTCTGTCAGGTAACTGATTTTGTACAATAGGCATTTACATTAAGATTTTAATATTGCCCGTATTTTGTTTAATGCTAACTTTATTTTTAGATTAAAATATTTTAGCAGCCTTTCTGTGGGTTGCCTGTAAAATTTTTTGATGTTATTTGGGTTTATTAAGAGAGATAAGAGGGATGTTGTTCTATCAGCTGTTAAATATTATTGCATGTTAATCCATATTTTAAAAGTTCAAAGTCTGTGCTAGCTTGTGTTTCTCTGTTCTTGTTGCTGTTGGTACAGAAGTGCTCGTACGGAGCATTCCCATTTGTGTGAAAAATAGAATTCAGCTCAGGCTATGCATAGATTGTCAGAAAGATTAAAGTGTGCATCGTGCAATTTTTCCTCTTTCAGAAAGAGGCCTTTGATGTGCTAATGTTCACTTTCTCTCTTTTCATGGCGAAGTGCTGGGCATTGTTTCGGGCTGCAGAGCAGTGTCTGCCTCAGAGAGGCAGATTCTAACGCCCCAGAGCTCAACCTTGCAAGGTAGCAGCATCTGCAGTAAGACTGCTGGCAGTGTCCAGGGGATCAGATAGCAGTGTGCCTGCACAGATAAACACCAGGGCAGGCAGCAAGGAGAGGTATTGCCAAAAAAGCCAAATATTTAATATCCAATATCCCACTTCTGTGTGCCAGTGTTCCTGCTGTTACATCGAGTCACACGCCACAAGTCCAAACTGGAAAGCTTGGCAGTGGAAGAGGTGCTCACTGTAGGCTCTGAAATCACACCCAAAGACAAGGCTGTCATGTATTTCCAAAGTTATTTGGCAAGTGAAATTATTTGGACGGGCTCATCTTGGGTTGCAGTGGGCATTTTCCAGCTAATGGATGAAATTCTGCAGGCTGCTCTCCGGGCCAGCTTGAGCTGATGTAGCAGGGCCTGACGTGGGTGATGACAGTCATAGTGACAAAGGTGTGTGGAGAATGAGCAGCTGTGAACAGCCTTTCTAATGTCAAAAGACACCAATTATCCTTTTGTAATTGACTGGGAAGAAATTATTTCCTGAGTTCCTCAGAATGTAAGTATGGGAAGAGACAGTGTGTAACTGGGCAGGAGTGAATAGAGCGCTGGTTGTGTCCCGCAAAAGACGGATTAGTTGGTATTTGAATGATAAAAGCCTTTCTTTTCAAACTGGGTGAAATTTGAGACAGTAAGTTAAACAAAACCTGGAATAAAACTTGAATACAGGAAAACCTGACAGCAGCATACAGTGTTCCTGCTGTGTAGCTTCTTCCCCGTGTCGCTGTCCCTGCATATCCCCCCTTCTCCTCTTCCACCAACTTTGATGCTTCATTAAAAATTCATCCTGTGCTCCGTGCCTTCTCTCTGGGATCCTCACGATCTCCTTTTATACTCGACATGACTCAGCAGTTGAGGATGTCAAAGAACTTCAGAAGTTTAGCTTAAAGGGCACTGGCTGGAAGCAGCAGTGAGAACACTGAGGAAGTGATGAGCTTCAGTGGAAGCTTCCCAGGTTTGTGCTGGGGCTGGGTCCGTGGGGAGGCTGTGCCACCTGAGCAGCAGGACGGAGCTGCTGGGCGCACACGCTGCCTCAGGGTCCTTTCTGTGCCGTGTGGAGCTGCAGACGGTGCTTGGAGGCACGTGCCGGGGAAGGGTCGGCCTGTGCGGTGATTTGTGGTGCCCTCACAAAGGAGCGGCTCTGTGCTGGCTGCAGAATGAGACGTGTCACAAGGGCCTGGCAGGAAGCAGATGGAAGGGGCTGTGCGGAGCAGAGTGGCTGTCGCCGGGGGCTCCGGGGCAGGTTTTTGGTAGCCTTGGAAAAATGACTGGAGCGGCTCACATGTCACCAGTTGCCATCCACCTCTCCTGCCTGCGCTGGCTTGCAGGGACCGGTGACTTTCCTGCAGGATTCCTCCCATCACAGCTGTCTGTGCAGCAGCACTGGCTCGCTCATTTGCCATCTCAAATCAGATTAATTGTCCATTTTAACAAAGTGCTGCCGCTCTGCGAGTCGGCCGTAATCTCATCGGGGTGGAAGTGGGTGCTCCATAACCCAGACACCTCGGGGATGCAGGAGTGCATGGCCCCAGTGCTTGCACAGCACAGTTGCTCACTGATGCTCTTCCCTCGTGTATCTGTGTGACCCCCAACCTTGTGAGCACCTGGGGGTCTCACATGGGCACAGGTCATTACACCTCCCATTTGGTGGCATGCAGCTTCCTGGGCCCAGCCCCGGCCTGCTCTGCTCCTGCACTGCTCTTCAGCAGCTTTTAACATGAATACACAGAATGCCCCAAGCTGGGAAGGGCTCCAGCAGCACCTCAGCTTTTCTTTGAGACTACCTCGTGTTTTGTCGCTTCTTGTTTCTGCCACATTTATTCCAACAGTCAGGAGATTTTCTTTTGCACTTTTCTGGTGTTCAGCACTTCCATTCCCCTTCCCCTGTGCGTTAAAACCTGTATACAGTATGTACCTGTATACCATAGTCTGGTTTCTGATCTCATTCTCACTCCTTTTCAGAGCTGATTTGAACCTGGCCAGTCCTGGGTGCTAAAGCAGGCTGTCAGCTCAGGTGTGCAGCCAGGGAAGCAGCCCTCCCCACTGCCCTCTCTCCACTTTGACCATCATTTCTCTTGTGCTTGGATTTAGAACTGGGTTGTTTAATAGTGTATTGCACCGCTCACTCAGGAACTTATCCTGTAATTAATTGTAATGATAAGACTTCACGGCCACCCTGAGTTACTTGAAACTTTCAGGGAAAATTTTTCATAAACAGTAGAACATTTAAAGGAAGTTAAGAGCAGTGAAATCAATGCATTGACTTGCCTTTTTGTGAAGGAGTCACTTATATTTTCAGTTTTACTCCCACTCCACTCACACATCCCACCTCATAAGTTTTAAAAAAGCAGATTTTATAAATATTTCATTTACTCCTCTGGGAAAATGGGGAGCCATCACAGCATACACACTGGCTGTGCTGTGGAAGTGGAATCCAGTTTCCCTACTGGGAGCTCACTTTCAGGAGAAAATAAATATTATTTTAAATGCTAACCTAATCATCTGCTTTTGGGGATGCCGTTTGGCCGAGGCAGCCGGCAGTGAGTGCGTGCTGCTCTACCTGTTGTGGGCTGTCTGTTGAAAAGGGTACGTTCATTTAATGGATTTTAAGCAACATTATTCAAAGATCAACAGAAGGCATTCTGTGTTATATGAATAAAAGATTTGCCCGTGCTCCTTGTTAACCCTACAATGACAGTCAGTGTCATTGAAGTGCAGCCACCTGGCAGGGTGCTCTGGCCTCAGCTGCTGCAGGGCCTGGCTGCAGGCAGCGCCAGGTGTTGCTGTGCTGTGCCAGCCGCTGGTCAGCGTGGCCAGAGGAACCTGCTGGGGGGCACAGGTACAGCATGGAAAGGGACACTAAAAGTGGAGCCCTTGGTCAGCCCTGGGAGGTGTTTGTCTGTGCCACCCACAGCCCCGTGACAGCCCACGCTCAGCCCCTGCTTTGGAATATCCACAAATGTGTCAGGTGATAATTTTAAACCTCCGTCCTCCTTATACTGGTTTTAGTTTAAAGCTGGGAAATCCCTGCAGGTTTCTTGCTTGGCTTTCTCTGATTTGTTGTTCCTTCCTACCCTCTAACATCGAGCAATTTCCCAGCTTGTCTCACCACAGCAACAAGTCTGTTTCGTGTTAAGCATCTTGCAAATGGTGTCACTCATAATGGATGTGATAATAAGCCCCAGTTACTTGTCCCTGATTGTAATAAATGTAATATATAGACCTATAATAGACCTGAAAGTGAGCCATTTAGTGTTAGACCCAGAAATAATGAAAAGATCTGTAATAAACTAGAAGGGGCAAAATTACTTTGTGTAATTGTATTTTGTTCTGCTTGTTGCTGCCAGATCATCATACTCTTATCAACCTGACAGGGTTTGGTAACATTTAGTAGGTGATAAAATATGTTTTAAATTGAAAAGACTTGTTCCTTAATGAGTGAGCTTTGATAGTCCATAAGTTATATCCAAGGCACAGAGGTGCCCCTTTCTGAGATGTCTTTCCACTGGCTGTGATCCAGTTAAAACTAAATTAATGAGCTTCTTTTAGCAACAAATTCATTTGGCATGTGCATTTATATTCCATATAATTCCAGGAATCCCTCTGTCTGTATGCTGCTCAGCAGCAGCTCGATGAGCCTGGTCTCCTGAGCACTCAGAGCCACCTTAATGTCACTGCAGTTGTTCCACGGGGTGGGAATCACACCCCATGAATGGCAGCGCAAACAATTTTGTTCTAGACTGTATGTAAACAATTTAGTGGCATATTCTCCTGTAGAAAGAGTTTGGCATTATCTCCCCTTCCCCTGTCTCTGGCACTTTAGGTTCAAACCTGGGAATGGCAGAGGCTGGCACCTTCAGGTTCTGAATGGTTTGGAGTATGGCATTATCCCAGGAGATTCCCAACTGTACCTTCACCTGGGTACTGCTGTGATTGAGCTTGACCTGTTCCTTGTCTTCAGGTGCACTGTGGAGCAGAACTTGTGAGGCATGTGAACTCTTTTGTGACATTTCTGGCTTTAGAATATCCTTGTGTTTGAGGAGAGGAGTGGTAACAAGTGTAGGAATGTTAAATATACATGGCTGTTAAACTGGAGACACTGCAAGTCTGTGTGTTTGTGTATGTGCCATGACCAAAGCATAACAGCACCAGTTCAAAAACCTTTATAACCCTCTGTCTTTTGCTTTTCTGGGCTTTTTTTTTTTTAATTATAAAATTTTCAGATATAAGTGACTACCAACAGCATTTTTTCATCTATGGATATAATTCATAAAATATACTCACAAACCTTGAGGCCTTTCCTACATGTGTGTGGGTACAGGATTGGAAGGTATAGCTGGCTCAGCATCCTCCTGCCAGCAGCTCCTCTTCATTTATGGTGGGGGAATCTCATTGCCCAGCTGTCCTGACTGCACCACCTTGGGATCTGGAGTTTGGCTGGATCCCTGTGAGCTCCACCTGGAATTTCACAGTGGAGCTAGTGTGGATCCTGGCCGAGTTGCTCGCCGTGGTCCCAGCATGGGTACTTGCTGTCCCCGGTGCCCTCAGGAGAGAGGAGCTCAGCATCGCTGCTCTGGAGCACTGGGAAGGTGGCTTTCAGTTAGATCTGGGCAACTCCTGTCCCTTTATCTCTCAGGACTGAGTAGGGAACTGTATGGCTACTTCCAAAGAAAGTATATTTGGGGGGAATCATGCCCCACTAATTTGCTGGTGAAAACCTTGTGCCCAGGTGTCACAATTCAGAACTCTTTTATAAGCAGCCTCTCGGTGGTTAGATATTGGTGTGCCCTGTGGAATGAATTACCAGTCAGGGCTTCTGCAGCACTGAACTGGTAACAGGCCATTATGTCAAATATTTTCATCCAAGCCACGTTAGTACAGTGGTAAGCACAGAATGCAGTGGCCAGCTGAACCTTGGATGGGCAGAGGGCTGGTTGCACCATGCAAACTGTGGAGTGCCATGTTTTAGGCACAGTTGTGTGTGGTTTATCACCTCTGTAGCACATGAGGAACATGCTTAATGGGAACGAAGTTTATAAAGGGAATGAGGTGCAGGCCCAGCTTTTTTTTCAACAGAGCAGGTACAAGCATGGCTAGCTGGGAGAGAGCATTGCACGGACTCTGGTAGAATTACAAAGCTCTGGGTAGGGATGAGCTCTGGTGCTGTCACAGTACAGAGTGGTATGGGAGCAGGGGGTGACCTGGTGTCCCTTTGCTCTTGCTGCAGAGCTGTGGGTCTGTAATGGTACGTGTGTCTCTCCTGAGGGCTTCCCGCCTGCAGGAGTGCTTGGAAATTAAGATGAAAGCTTCTTTTCTGCCTTATTCATAATGAATGCAAGATTCTCCCCTGAAGCACTTGGCATGACTAATGTGCCACATATTCTTGCTATCCCAGAGCAGTAGGCGAGTCGTTCTGCCAGACAGGTGCTCGCAGCACACCTTGGGCCCCGCGCTGCCCAGCAGCATCAGGAGCCAGGCGCCAGCGTGGAGCTCCCCACAGACAAGCGTGAGCTGGAGCCTTTAGCCTCAGGGCACCTTCAGTATGGCTTTGCTGTTACACTGCTTGATTTCCACAGAGATGCTTTGAAACCGTGTGAAACGTGTTCCTGTTGTTGTTTTGCTGCACTTTCCCCTTTAAAGCAATTACTGGCGACCGTCTGCGTGGGAGCCGCCGTTTCGCGCCGTGCGCGCTGGGAAATGCTGTGGCAGCGTGCCCTGTGACTCGGAGCACTTGCAGGGGACCTGGGACCGGAGGCCCACCTCCATCAGTCAGCACCAAGGTTCTTTGGTGATTTTTGTGTTGCAGATCTCTCTGTACCTGTCGGTCTCAGGGAGAGTCGTGTCTCTTCCACACCAGGGTGTTCTGGGCTCCAGCCATCCCCCCCCAGCATGGAGGGCTGCCTGTCAGTGTGATTGGTGGCACAGCAGCAGAAAATTATGCTGCAGAGAGGATGAGCTCTTGGTTTTGGCAGCAGAGAATCATCTGCCCGTTTTGGATAAGGAGGAGGAACAGCAGCCCTGGCAGAGGCCGGCCCTGCTCCGCCAAGGGAGCCCTGGCTCCCCTGGCTGCAGTGTGGACAGATGGCCGTGATGGGGGCTGGCCATGGGGAGAGGGGGCGCACAGACCCCCTCGGTCACAGAGCCTCTGCTCGCACGCGTCTCGTGTGTTACACGGACCAATTTAAGGCAGGCTCACTGGAAAGTTTCCATCTCGGATGCTTTGGTTTATAAAAAGCACATAAGTCTGCGGTGGCTGACAGGTACAGTTTAACTGCACCTGTTTAGTGAAGGATATACGTTACTAAAATTCCCCCAAAAGTTCTCGGTGAAATTCGTGCGGTGTGGTGGTCACTAGACCGTAAATGATGGCAGGCCCAATCAAGCAGATTGAGTTTCACACCAGAACTGCCTAATGCCGCATTTTAAAAGCACAGTAACTCCATCCTCTTCAGAGCTGGGGAGGACAATTAGGTGTAGAAAGGTCATCAGCCAACACATCTCTGCTAACCTCAGTTTTATGGTCCTGACTTCAGTCTGCTTTGGTAAGTCCCAAACATTTATGTTCTTGGTTTTTTTCCAAACCGCTGCTGCAGTATCAGGAGCAAACCCTTTTTGTGAACCATCTTTGGGCCCTATGATACAATCAGGAGGAAACTGAAATAGATGTTTCTTGCATTGAACTGTAAATTCAAAGATTTTCTGCAGGTCTGTCTAATTGGATAAAGAAGGAGTTGGCATTGTGGACATATAGCCGGCCTTGATGTCCGATGGGCTGGAAAGAGCTGTCTCCCTCTATACTTTGAGCTTCTCCACTGGCTTGATGCCCCAAAAGCCCTTCTCTGGGTGGGCTGCACTCGCAGATGGGAGTTGCAGCAGGTCCATGCCAGCAGGCCGCATTAGGGTCCCTCTGGAGCCGCAGGAACAGGCGTTGCAGCAAGTGCTCCCATAGACTCTGGCGGTGTCCTGGGTGCCAGTCATGGCACTGGTGCCCTGTGGTGTTGGCACGACCTGTGGGCCATGGAGAGCAGCCAGGCATTTCTCCCCAGCCTGCCCTCAGACCCACAAACACTCCTGTCTTTTATTTGCCCGTGGTGTCAGCAGAGCGCACTGTTCTTTCCACATATAGGTGACAGTATATAAATGCTGCCAAAATGTTTTTATTTTCAAACAGTAGTGTGGAGCAGGATGGGCTGGCCATTACCATCAGCAGGAGTGGGGCCCAAGAGCTTTGCTCGAGGTCAGCACGGAGTTAAGGTTAATAAGTAAAAGTTCTGTATTTTCAGGATCTGCTTGTCATCATGTTTATATTTCCTTGTTTTTCAACGTGGCAGTTTGATATGGTTTAGTGTCCTGTTTGTGTGCAGGGAGGGAAACAGTGGGAAGATCCTGGCCCTGGGATGGCTCAGGCCACCTGCAGAACCCAGATTATGAGGACTTTGAAGGGTTTTCAAGGTCATTATGTTTTAAACTGCGTGTCTGAAACCGGCTCTGTGTTGTAGAGGCTAAACATGGAAGTGATGCTGGTGGGTAAGAGCCGAGTGCTGGCTGGTATCTGCCTCTCCAGTGAATTTTCAAAAGCTTCTGCCTTTTGTCTTCTTTTACATCCTCCATCTGGAAGGATGTCCTGTGTGTTTCACTTTGCGGGTCATTCTGCTGCTACAATAAGATGTTGCGGTTTTTTGCAAATAGCTGATGTTTGCATTTTAATATGTTGGGGCTTTTTTTCAAACAGCCTTCAATGTGTGGTTGAAATGTTAAAATAATTGGTATGCTGATAAAACACTACTAAAAGCTCATAATATTCAAATAATGCAATTTGATTGCTTTATTCAAATAGGACCTAAATTCCTGCTCTCCCAGTTTTATATGTCAATATATATCCATAATTCACACCTTGTCATGGCTCTCAATATCATTATTTCATATGAAATGAAAAAAAAACCAAACCTGTTTGTTGTGTCTAAAACATTTTGCTCTGGAGTTTTGCCTTAGCAAAAGCAAAATGTAAAATAATGAAGCCATGGAGGGGTGGGTCAAATTGCCGTACATATTAAAAGAGGAGCTTTTGATCAGCTTCTTTGAGGGTCTGGTATAACTCCATTTATCTGCAGATCTCAGGGGACGCCCCAAGCCCCCAGATAATGGGGGACTTAGTTAATCAGGGCAGCCAGCTGTCCAGCTTTCCACCAGGGTAGGGTTCAAGCTCACAGCCCATCCTCTGCATCCAGGCCTGCTGCAGCAGTGGATTTGTGTGTTCCCTGCAGCGCTCCAGCCCTGAGGCTGCTCTAGGAAAGGCAGCCAGGCACTTGGGGCTCCCTCCCAGCTCTGCTCAGAGCTGAGGGGTTGCTGATCCATGGTTGCATTTTAAAACCAGTAGTTTTTATGGCACTTGATCTAAATTCTGCTTGATGGTGGGGGCACCTTGGTGACAGAGCTTGTGTAGAGCTATGACACAAAGGTCTTGTTAAAGAGGTTCAGAGTCAAATTCTAATGTTTGTAACTCAGTGATATTTTGTGGTTGGCTCTTAGGCTTAAGGCACAGCACGTTTCTGTGGGGCAGCCCTTACAGAAGTATTGCTTCAGAGACTTTTGGGATAGAGTCATTCCTACAGGGCAATAAATAGGAAACCTCGTGATGCTTTTTTTTACAGGATGGAGGTGTTTTTCAGAGGGTTTTTTTAAAGCTTGTTCATGATGCCTCCACATTCAAATTCCTAAAGTTCAGTAAAATTTCAGTTGACTCTTTTTTTAATGAATCCCAACTGTTCTCCCAAATGTGCATGTATACTGAGACAGAGATAGCAGGGAGTTTAATTTCACTTTGCTGCAGTCACTTAAATTCCCTTTTGATTAAGCTGTGAGTACAAACAAGCACGGGCATCCTGCTCGCTCGCTGCCTGTATGGCAGGAGCTGCTGTGCTCCCACTGCTCCAGGGAGCCCAGGAGGGCACAGGGAGTGCCAAGCCAAGGTGGCTGGTGGGTGGAGCTGGGGTGTGCAGGAGAGGCCTCGCTGCACTGGGGGTGTCTGCACCCACTGCTTCTGGCTTTTCAGCCTGCAGGAGAGGTGCTGAGCTGGTGGATCTGCAGGGCTCTCCCCATCTTGAAGTGTTCTCCCTCAGCTGCCTCTCCCGTAGCTGCTCAGCTGTTTGTCCAGGCGGTTTTTCCCGTGGTCTTCTGTGTGGTGAGCAGCATCCTCCAGCTCATCAATAGGATTTTACCAGGTGCAGAGCAAACCTGGGCAGTGTTTCCGTGCAGCATTTATCTGAAGCGGGCAGCCCCGCGCGGTGCTGCCGTGTGAGATGCGCCGAGCCGTTCGGGACCCAGCAGGACATCATCAGGCAGAGCCTTTTCCCGTCCCCCCAGCCTGGTTGGAAGCAGCCCCGGCTGGGGCCGAGCGATGAATCGAGCGCTGCCGGCCGGCCCGCAGGCTCAGGTGGCCGCTAGCCCCCGGTGTCGCTGAGCCCTTTCAGCAATTTGTCACGCCCGGGTCCGCTCCCGTTGCGGCAGCACGTGCCAGCTCCATGTCACAGGGGCTGCTGCCAGACGGGCGCGCAGCCCCCGCCACCCCCGGCCGGCGCTCGCCCGCCCGGCAGCGCGCTCCGCACGGCCCTGGCAACAGCCCAGCGCCGAGGAATCAGCATCTCCATAATGAGGAGTGAATGGCATCCATCAGTCCCTTTAGAATTGGGCCCAGGCGTGTGCCTCCTCTCCGAGGAAGTTTGGCAGCCTATTCATTAACAAGAGTCATCAGGAGTTCAGCCCATAAAGGGGAGGCAGCCCCGCACGCTGCGGGCTGGCGCTGTCAGGAATGCGTTCTCCCCAGCTTCGGGCAAGGCAGGAAAACTGAGCAAATAACGCTGTCAGCAGGTGCAAACGCTGAAATGCTGGCTATTGATTTTCTTTCTTTAGGCTTCCACGGGAAGTTTATAAGAAGATTTATCACATATCAATCGTCCTCTGCGAGCGTTAAATGCAAAATTCTTCCTTTCTTTCTCTTCCCTTTGTTGCCACCATGCCTGCAGGAACTCGAGGTGCAATGAGAAAGTGCTTTGCTTATTCCCTTCGAGGTCGACGCTAGACCACTCTCTCCTGGCTTTAAGCACTGCTTTTCTCTGATTTTTTTTTTAATAGTGTTTCAGAGTGGTTTTGTTAATGTACTGCAAGTCACAAATGGCACTTCAATATTAATTAGTAATGCTTTTCAATTCTAAATACCCTCACCTGCATTCTGTTGTCACTGGTGTTATTCTCCTGCTCCTAATTTCTAAATTCAGCTTGGCCTTTGCTCCCACCGAACAGCCTTGCGGAGCTCGAGTGCATTTCCCCATAACAGAAACACAATGAGGCGCTGAAAACTTTTGTTTTCACTGAGGAAACGGAGAATGAGATGTCATCCTGGCTCCTGCGAGCCCTAATTCATAAAGTCATACATGAGGCTCTCCAGCCCATTGTAGGTTTGTCCCAGGCGTTATCCTGTTATTGGAAGTGTATGATTCACCTTCTGAGCAGACAGAAGCTGCACACAAAAGGGGAAGATTTGCTTTCTCCGCTGTGAAAGGCTGCCGCAAGCAGGGGTCCTATTAAGACAGCTGGAAAGTTGCTTCAGCTTGTTACGCTTGTAAGTTTTATTGGTGACTGGTTTTTGATTACACATTTGAATGCTGTGTGTTCCAGGTTGCCGAGTTTTAATTAAAAGGCAATAGTCTCGATGTTAGCTCGCTTTGTTGTCTGCATTATTCAGGCCATAATGCATGCAAGTTGTGGGCTGGGTTTGTCCACTGTGCGTCGTTTATTTGGGATACATAAGGTTGCACCTTCTAGCACCTGCCCTAAATACAACCGTCACGCTTTTGGAATTGGTTTATTGTACTTAATTTCTTCTAAGAAGTCCAGTGATCAAATGAATGTGGGGGGAGGGGGGTGTATTCCTCTGTCCTGTAGCTTTTTTTCTCCAATCTAGTTACTTTTCTGATCATTGGAACAGGAATATTGAGTGCCAGGAGCTTCCCATAGTGCCACAGCCTGTCTGTGATGGTGGGTTTTGATCTGGGGCTTTGCTCCTGTACTCAGCAGCCCCCAGGTCACAGCTTCTCAGTCAGGAAGCTCAAGAGGTGATATCCTGAATTTCCAGCCCTGAACGTATCCCCTCCTTGTTGCTCCCATTCAGAACCGTTGGGCAGTCCTGGTGCAGTTCCCTGCCTGTTCCAGCCTGGTCAGTGTGGATGTGGGGCTGGTGCTCGGGGATGCCGTGGGACAGCCTTGAGTTCTGCACACACCTTTCCTTAACGGGGCATCGCAGCTACGAGGAGAGAGCTCTGTACCTTGAAGCCATCATCCAGAACCATAAGGAAGTGATGACATTTGAGGATTTTGCCGCTCAGGTCTTCTCTCCCTCTCCCAGCTACTCCCTCGGTGGAACTGGTGAGTTCTGTACATTATTCTTCTCGGTAGCCCAAAGAAGCACTTGAGCAGCAGATGTACACCTGTTTTTTGTAGATAAATGCTTGCAAATTTAAGACGACTATTCTTCCTCTGAATCAACTAATGAATATCAAAAGGAATGATGACATTCATTTTAATTTGTTTTGCATCAGAGCTATTCACACTGCTCCTTTCTTCAGCTATCCTGTTAACCTCCAACTCCAGCAAGGTTAATGAACTTTCTCGCAGTGATGGGCTCGGGCTCATTCAGGACTCCGGGTTCTTGCTGAGCTGGGAATATGTTGTTCAAAAGTGAGGCCTGAATCGGGGCTCACTTATCAGAAATAGTTCCTCGCAGGGGAAGCTGCTGTTAATGCTAAATGGGGATTATGCTGCTGAGCTACCAGGGTCAGGGATTAATGCACAAGAAACGCAGGACCAGGGTGCTGTTAGGGAATCGCAGCGGCGTGCAGGATGCAGGCGCGTCCCTTCAATGCAGGCGAGTGCGCTGCAGGCTGCCCTGCAGGCTGCCCTGCAGCACCTGGCCTGAAGCCTCTGCAGGGTTTGCGATGGGGGTGTGGGTGTGTGGTGTCTGTGTGGGTGTGTGGTGTCTATGTGTGTGTGTGTACGCACGCACGTCAGTGCTCATCAGTCATCTGCCTGCTGAGAGGTGACAGCATTGTGCCGAACTCCGGGAATTTACTCCTCGTGTGCCTTGTGGAGGGTTATGTTAGTGTGCAGTCACAATCGCTGTCTGGCTGGTTTGATTAGGTTTAAGTGAACCTCTCCTGAAAGGGAGCTTTGGCTCTGAAATGCACATTTCTAGTCCCTTCAAAATGTGTTTCTTTCTAGCATCCAGAAAGTATCTGGTCACCGTGTGCTGGACTCTCTAACAAAGATTCCTTAATCTGTCGTTGACACTCCTAGGGTGACGCTGGCACTTTCTCATCATTCCCTGCTTCTCTTTTGGATTGCTGAATAGATTATTTCCAACCTGTACAAACGTTGCAGGACATCTGCTCTATTTCTCTTTAGCCTGACTTGTTAGCAGATATCTTCCATCTAAACTGAAACACTGAAGGAAGAAATTAAATTTGCTCACATAAATCACTTAGGAATAAAACCAGCCGTGCAGCATTGTCTGGCGTTGCTGGCTCCAATCCTGGCGTGCTTGGAGCTTTGTGAGGAGATAAGAGGCCTGTGCTGGCCGGGCAGTGGTGGCCAGGAGCAGCAGGCAGAAGGCTTTGGAGATAAGCACTGGCAGGAGGGGGGAGGAAGCCGGGGCCATTTACATAATCGCACCTCTTCGTCCTGGAGAGGCGTCAGGGAACATGGGATGGATCTATTGATCTCTGCTGAACTGGAATACTAAACAACGCTAGGAAAGCTTATAACTTAAAGCTTTGATTAATGTTTCCTACATTAAAAAGTAGAACAGCTGTGCATTAAATTCTTTTATACACTCTGCCAAAAGTCTGAGACAAAAAAATCGCCCATTTCAATAGGAGCGCGGCGCGTGCCCAGGGCTGGTTGTTAGCACTTGAATTATTTATCTGTCGACGTATCAGCAAATAGAAATGTAGATATAGTGATCTGCTTTAAACTCTGTTTTTGCTCTGTGCATAGTTGTGTTTCATTTTCATGTTGTTCTTAGCGCATGGTGTTGTGTCACATGTGGTTTGACAGGGCAGACCCCTCCACAGCCCCACTTTCTGAAAGATAAGCTGTATATGCCAAACACATTTAAACTGTTTCCCAGTAGCTGAGGATTTCAGAACACTGTTAAATCAGGAGTACCTGGGTATGATTTCATTATTTTAATTGCTTTTAAGTGCAAAGCCTCCCCCAGTCAGGTCCCAATTTTCAGACTTCTGAACCTCAGAATTAATTTCCCACTCATGAACTGGAGGCCGGCCATGACTTCTGGTGTCAGAATCTCCGCTTCAGAGAGTCTCCTTGCATTACCTGCTGATTCTCCTGCATATTTAGTCAGTGATGAGCAGGAGCAGTGTCAGCTGTGGCCATGGGGATGTGTTTTCCATCAGATGGCCCTCAGCAGTCAGCAGGGGGGCTGGATGCAGTCCCCGCAGCTCTGCTGTTCCCCAGCCAGGCCTGCTCCAGGCACACATCCGCCTGTCCTGCACCTGCAGGAATCACCTGTCTGCCACTTTGGAATACAGGGGCATTTTTCTATTCTGAAACAGAAAAAAAGGAGTCAGGGAGCATTTAATAAAAAAAAGCACTTTTCCATGAAGAAGTGGTCAGGTGCTGACAGGCTGCTCAGGGAGGCACTGGGTTCCCCATTTCTAGAAGTGTTCAGGAAGTGTCAGGACATGATATTGGGGTGATGCAGGGTTGGCCACAGGACTTGTTGATCTCTTCCAGCCTTGATGATTCTGTGGGATGCATGGAGCTGGCACAGGTGGCAGTACAAGCCAGCTGGTACTGCTGACTCTGCTGAGCATAAACTGTTCAGGTAAATTAAAGATTAATTCTCATCTGACCTGATTCTTATAATGCCCCTTAGGTGTGATGCTGTCAGTGCTGCAAATGCTTGTGTGCAGCAGAGACAGGGAGTAAAGTGCTGCTTATCACAGTGCAGTGTTCTCAGGAGTTAGCACAGCACAGGGAGAAATCAAACACAGCTCTCAGGGACATACCGGGGTATCGCTGACTATGAGATAATTCTTGGAACTGGATGATTTTGTGTTTTCTGATGCTGCCCCTGGGGATGCATCACCAGACTCATGTAGGATGTGGTTTTCCTACCCTGGCTGAGTCTCCCTGTCACCAGTCTTGCAGGTGCTGCATTTTCTGCAGGAAAATTGTCCAGTTGATGTCCTTTGCTGTTTTGAGGAGCAGAGCCTTAAACTCCCTGTATGGATTACAGATAGCCCTGATACCTTCAGCGCTGAAAGTGCAGCCTCATAGGCAGAATGGCCATCTCCAAACTCATGCAGGGGATGTGCAGATTAGGAACAAAAGCTGGGAATACAGCCCTTTGTTGTTAAACTGGTGCATTACATGCTGTATTTTAATTAGGCAGGGTTTGAGAGGCAGCCCAGGAAATCCTCCATAATCCAACACTATTGAATTATTCTCATTCTTTCCCTCTGCAGATTTCTCTCCTTTTAGTGGACAGGCTTTAAGCTGCTGTTCTTGCTCTCTCAGCCAAAACCAGAAATAGTTATTCAACGAAATACTTGTGTGTTATTTAAAAATAATGGTGAAGCTGAAGTGGGCAGAGCAGCACCCCAACTTGGCTCCTTGGGCCTTTGGTCTGTTTTAGTGTAAGATCAGCAGCCAGAAGCATGGTGTTCACTTTGGAAGTGAAAGGGGCTGCTGGATATTCCAGGAGAACTCTGCAGTCATAGCTTTCCCACCACAAGGATCCTGTCCAAGGGGCTTGTGCTGGCCAGGGCAGGTTCCTGCGTTCCAGGGAACCCCCTAGCAGAGTGCTGCCGGCGCCTCAGGGGTTAATGGGAACGGGCACACTTGACTGCTGAGAGGACTGATCTAATCACTGCCATATCCAAGTGCATCTGTTCACCATGAGGTCATTCTTGTGCATGCTAATGACTTGGAAAATAAAGCACAATGCTCAGCGTTATCAGGGAGGATATAGTGTAAATCTTGGCTTTTTTAGTTGCTAATGGGTAGTGTGGAATGGGCAGAGAAAGCATCTTGGATTCTCCAGCTTAACGTTTTTAAAGAATCCTTTTCAGTAGATCATCAGAAGAACTGTACTGGAAATCTTGGACATGTGGTATCTGTTGATAAATGGATTCTTAAATGAATATTATGGCATTGCCCAAGCGCAACACTTGAGTCGAGAACTATTGAGGTTTTCAGCATTCCCTGGTTTTAAAGCCCTGGGAGCTGTGCCTGCTGATTTACATAAAACCGAGATTTTGCAGCCTTTTTGTTGCAAAGGTGACACACGCTTTTCTTTTGTCTCTGGACTTTTGCATGCGTAAAGTTCTTGTAGAAAATATTTGAATGTACAGCAAACAAGATCTGGTTTATTTTAAACCACTTTTTGTTCAGTGCTGAGCTTTATCTTTCCCACTTTAAAGCAAAAGGACTATTTGAATTGGACATGGAGGTTTTAAATATTTTTGACAGAAACAAAACCAAACCCAGAGTAATTCTTGTTTTAAACAGGACTAATGCTTTTTGTAAGAGTATTTGAGGCGAAGATTTGTTTTGCTTTAGTTTGGTTTTTCTGGGATTTTTTTACTACTTTGGGGGTTTTTGTCATTTTGTCTTTTTCCTTGAAGTTCTGTAGGGTCTTTTGTCAGATCTGTGTCCATGTTCTCTGTGTGTGTATATATGTATATATGTAGTAATTTTGCCTATTTTCCTGGGAATATTAAAAACATACACATCTGAAACTGAGTAGCTGTGCCACGGTATCGGAGCCCGTGCAGTGTGCCAGGGGTTGGGTTTAATCTGTGTGTCAGTGTTGCCTGAAACGGAACAATTGGTTCTAATATACAGCATTTAGGAAATTCCTGACTGTCCTGGTTATTGGCAGAACAGGGAATTGTTGCTAGCATGGAGCAGGTTGTGAGGCGTGAGGTCTGCTGGGCGTGGTGCTCAGCAGGTGAGGTGGGACACTGTGCAGTTACTGCCATGGTGGTGCAGGTTGTCCAGGCAGTGAACAGAGAGCAAAAGCCGAGGGAAGTGGAACAGAGGAGGCAGGACAGTTACCACAGGAGGCAGGACTCAAGGGCTTTCTCTTCCTCCTCCTTCTCTGTGAGGACTATTCAGGATGAAGCAGGGGAACCTGTCTGGCTTCCCCATCTGTTTAATCCAGGTAGTTCCTCATCCTCAGCAGACTGGAGCCTGCCACAGCTGGGCTGCCCTTGGGAAGTTCTGCAGTGCACCAGAAGATGTGGGAGCTGCTCCTTGCCTGTGTGCTCTTGCTTAGCAGTGCTCTGCCCATAATTTTTCTGCCTGTTTGGCAGGGCTGCTGCCTTATTATCCCCATGAGGTTCAGGAATGGTCTGGCATTAAGCAGGGCAGGGTCACAGGTACCACAGCAGCTCTGTCCCCCTCCAGTTCCTGTGGCCAAACAGGCTGATTGCTGCAGTGAATGCCCAGGAGCCCAGATCCCTGCAGAGCCCTAAGGAAGAGGCTGCCTGCCCAGTATGCTGGGGCTGTCCCTTGTGCCACCACTGAGGGTGGACAGTCTACACTTGTCCCCCGAGGCTGCGCAGGTGCTGGGACTGCTTCCCCCTCAAGCCTGATGTCCCCATGGGATCTCCAACAGTGGAGGGGGGGCAGTGAGAGCCACATCAGGGTTCTCAGCCTGGCCCCCTGCCTTTTCCATGTAATTAATTGGCTCAGAGGGTGCTCCCCCAGCTACACTCTCCAGGAGAGGAGGTGGTGAGGGAGGGTTTATCCTAGCAATCAGTGCTGGGATGGGCAAAAATATGAGCTTGATGGGCTGTCTCTTCTGCCGGGTGACAGCTCCAGCTGCTCGAGCTGTCAGCTCGCAGAAGGCTCCAGGCAATGTGGCCCCTTCCTGTTTTCCCTCTGCACTGAGGCACTGGCAGGACCTGCAGCAGAGGCAGAGCAGAACCAGGGCAGAGCTGTGCTGCAGCCTCGTGCTGAGGGCTTGGGCTGCCCTACCTGTGACACCCACATAACCCCCCAGCACTTGGTGGGGTCCCCCTGCCTGAGGCTGAGCCTTGCAAAACTAAACAGCAGCTGCTCCAACTTGAGAGTAATTAAACTTCAATGTGTACATTTCAGGCTTATTTCCCAGGCACTCAAACCATGGAGGCCCACAGTGGTGCCAGGCACTCCCACCTGAGCTGGGAGCTGTGGATGCTGTTTTAAGGTCCATTCTGCCCCAGTTATTAACCTGTAGTGTCAGATTCTCTTTACTGTGTCACTTACAGCTTTCCAAGGCACTAGAGGAAGTGTGTGGCTTTGATTAACCCAGCTTCAGTTATCCATGGGTTTTCTTATGCAGGCTCAGGATGCTGCTTATTACAGTGTACTTGGAGCCTGTCTTTGGGAGTTGGAAGCAGGAACACTGTGCAGATTTATGACAACTATTCTCTCTGGAATTTTATTACCTTTGCATTTACTAGGAAGGAAAACAAAGATTTCCACAGACCTGTCCTGGCTCAAAGGTTAATAGGGGGTTGGAACAGTTCACAGCTCATGTGAAAACTTCATGGTTCTTCTCAAATACCAATCTTCAGCATCCTTACAGGTCATGGTCTTACCCACCCTTGCTTTCAGAGGTGTTCAGCTGCTTCATGAGCAGTGGCTAAAATGCCATTCCTAGAGCACATGCCCTGGGGAAGGAACCAAGTTTATTTTGTGGACTGGATTTAGGATGCAATACACCATCTCTCTCTGGCTTCCTGCAAGGTAACCTTGCATTTAAAGTGCTATCATCAATATCTTAATTCAGTTTTTAATCCCTGCTGCAAGCAATGTGTTTTAAAAGCTTAATGCTCTCTAAGCAGCCTCACCTGTGAGAGTTCCTCCACTGTGTGTGTGTGTGTCTTGTCTGAGTGCAGGTGTGTGACTGCTCATGGACAGGTTTTATGCATTCAAGGACTTCTTCTTCTGGCACCAGCATTGCTATGCTGCTCACTTCCTGGAGTTTTAACCTGGCTGTAGTGTCACAGACGTTTAGGTCTCCATGAAGCCTCAAATTTTAGCCAGTTTCAGATGGTGTGACCAGCAGCAGTGCTGGACGTGGAGCTGAGGCGTGAAGCAGCTGCACACCACCATCCCACAGCAGCAGGTTTGACAGAAGATGAAGCACAATGAATATTCATTCCAATTTTTGCCAACATTCCCTCCATTGGTTGTTTCAGTCCTCAGACCCCAGGAGAAAGTGCACGGGTGTGTGTTTCTGCAGGTCCCTGAGGGGAGCTGCCCTTCCTGCCTTTAGCGGGGTGTGCTGTGTCAGGTTGATGCAAACACAGCAGTCACAGGGTGCTGCTCCTGCACTGACATGGTTCTGTTCCCCACCTTTGGTGCTTCACTGACATGGTTTTGTTTTCCCCTTTGGTCCTTCGCTGACGTAGTTTTGTTCTCTCCCTTTAGATTAGAGTGTTAATGCTCTCGGTACAGTAACGGCCACAGGTAAGAGCGATGCTTCCTGCAGGCCCCTCCACTGCTGTTCATCAGTAACAGCTCTCCTTCCCCTCCTCCTCCCTTGCTGCCTCTGCTCCGTGTTCAGCTCTACCTCCTGTGCTCCATGCTCAGCTCACACCTCCTCTGCTGTGCCTCCCATGCTCTGCATTGCCTCGTACCTCCCATACTCCGCGTGCAGTTCTGCCTCCTCGGCGCGTGCCTCCTGTGCTCCGCACGTGGTTCTGCCTCTAGGGTGCAGTTCTGCCTCCTATATACAACACAATAATGCCTCCTGTACATTAATGCCCGCAATATGTGTACAGTAATGGCTCTGGTAATGCCTCCCACGATCTGTGAACAGTACAAACTCTATGTGCCAGGTAATGCCTCCCGTGATCCATACACGGTAATATGTCCCGTGATACGCGCCTGGTAATTATTTTTTACTTCTAAGCTGCTTCAGCTTGTCCATTTGGAGAAAAAACTATTATTTTGACCATCTGCCATTCTGCCTCACTGCAGGAATGTCAAGCACAACACCTCCCTCGAAGCCTTCCCTCCCCCACGCTTTTCTCCCCAGCCAATAGCACCACAGGTTTTGTTTTAATCCAAAGTTGACAGCTCTCCATTTTTCACAGAAAATGCCTTTACAGGCTAAGTCACACTTTCCACCTTTTAAAAATGTGCTATTTCCCCTCAGTCACTTTTCTCAAAGAACCAATCTGGTAAGTAAGGGCTGTCTTTGAGATGCAAACGCAGGGCTGCAGGCAGGCTGAGGGGGCTCACACTTCGGGCTGTGCTGCTGCTGTTCCACTCCTGCTTTCAGTCACTCAAACACCCAAAGCTGCTCAAGCAGAAGCACAGGTTACACCTCACCTTGGAAGTGCAGCCCAGAGCCAGGGTGAGTTTTTGTCCTCAGACAGCAGCTGAGGGCTCATCCTGCTGCCACACTGACCTATGGGCATGTCCCCACCTGTCGTGCAAGCACAGTGCCCTGCTCACCTGTACCCAAGGGCCAGCTTCACCCAAGGCCCTGCTGAGCTTTGGGGCATTTTGTGCACATTTGAGATTTACCTGGGCTAGGAAGGTGAAGGGAGGACTGAAGAGCTGTGGTCTGGCCAGGCACAGCTGAGAATGGAGTCAGTTCTTGCACTGGAAGTAGGCCTATTCTTCAAAACACAACCATCCCTCAGGAGGTTCAAAGGGGGTGCCAATGGTGCCAGCCTTCAGAAAGGGTTCAGAACATTCCTGTGTTCCCCCTGCCTGGCTGCAAGGCTGTTCCTCCCTCCTATCTGTAATAAAACACTTGTGTTTACACTTCCAGAGAGCATTGCAACATGGTTTAAAAAATACTGTTTCCTTAGGGAGCTGATGAAACTGTGTTCCCCGTGAGAAATGCCTTGGGACAGGTCAAGCCCTCAGGAGCAGGGCAGGGCGTGTCCCTCACAGAAGCTGCCCCCGGTTTTGGTCATTATTGTCTCCTTTAATGACCATGTGCTCACCTGTTCCCCCTCAGCCAGCCTGGGCAGGCCTGGCCTCCAGGGAATAACCAACAGGTGACTCAACAACAAAGCATAACCCCCCATACCCACAGCCCCCCAACCCTTTCCCAGTGGTGACCAAAAGCACCAGTAACAAGGGTACCTGTTATGTACTGGAAGAAATTGTGATTCTTTAGGATTTTTCCAGAGGTTGAGACACCTTCCAGGGAGAATTCTGTGCCAGCCCTCACACTGGGAATGCTCGTTTCCAGCTCTCTGTAACAGGCCAGATACAGAAGAACAGTTTCATGTCACACAGCAAAAAACAGTTTTGTATGACCCACACAGAACTATTTTATGAGCTGTAAGTGGGCAGGATAGGAGCTTCCCACCTCCCTCCCATGGAGCTGTTGGGGCCGAGAGCCACTGGGTGCTGCAGGGGCTGTGCAAAAGGGGGTGATGCTGGGGACACCTGGACATCCATGCCCTCACCTTTGGGAACTGGCAAAGAGAAATCCCTGGTTTCTCTGGGAAGTGCAGTATGGCAGTTCTTCAGCTGCCTACAGCAAATTCCTCCTCTGGAGGTCAAGTTCACCTGAGTGATCCCAGGAGAGGCTGGGAAGAGGCGAGGGGAGGGGCTGAGCTGTGCCACATGGTTATTGTGAGGACACAGCTGTTTTTCCTGACCTGGGTTTTCCTTGCCTCCTCTGTTTTCCAGGCTGCCTCACCACAAGTGCAAGCGCTGACCTCGCTGACACCGCTGGCGTCGAGCTGGTGGAGCCGCCCTCGCCCTCGCTGCCACGTGCCTCCAGGAGCAAGGTCTCGGGGAAGCTCTGCTGCTCTGCCAACACCCTCAGCAAGGTGTCCACCTGAGGTGTCCACCTGAGGTGTCCACCTGAGGCCCTGCACAACAGAGCCGTGGCTGGAGCAGCCCACAGCACCTGAGCACAGATTAGAATGGGCAGTCTGGGTGAATACCTCTTGAAGGGGCAGGGAGAGGGGTTTGCTCTGTGAAATGGCCCTTCCCCAGTCTGGTCAGACATGGCTGGGGATTGGATGTCACCTGTGTCACCATCACCACTGCACTGGCACCAGGTGAGCAAGGGCCCCAAGCCCCTGGGTGCAGGTGTTGCAGCCAGAGGTGAACCAGCACTGAAACTAGTTGTTTAACGTACCCTTAGAGCATTGCTTTAGTCATTCCAGGGAGCACTTACCTGTGCATTAGGGAATTTCTTCTAAAGAGAGGTTTTCCTGTGACTGGCCAGGTAGCAAATGTTCCCTGCTGGGAGCATAGGTGGATGAGGGAGGAGCTCTTCAGTTGGTGCTGTCCCACTGAGGAGTGCCGTGGCCTTTCTGTGGTGTGTGCAATGGCTGTGCACTGGAACTGCTCCCTAGAGAAACAAAAATAAGCAAATCCCTTTTAGAAGAACAAAAGCCACACTCCTGCCATGACCCCTTCCCAGCACAGTGTGAAGAAGTGGGTAACCTCCTCACCTTGTCCCAGCAGGCTGTGACCTGTCTCTAGCCAGAGTACAACACAGCTGAAGGCTTCTGAGGACTTAGGGTGTCCTCCTGGCACCTGCTGTAGTGAGCAGAGCTCATGTTGGCAGTAGCTGACCTGCTTTGGTTTACCACGTGTCGTAGTTTGATGGGGTGAAAATTTTTATAGTTAAATCCCAGGTATTTTAAAGCAACAGAAATCTGAGATTCAGCAGCCACAGAGCCCTGTCCTGCTGCTGCTTGTTTGCTCCTGGGCACACACACGCACACCTCCCAACGGAATTGCTTCAAGCAAAGGGATTGCATTTTTTGGGAAATGTGCCGTTGGGCCCCCATCTGTTTTTGCACTTACACTTACACTTGGTGTTACAACCATCTGTCTGTCTGACCGTCTGAGTGCCAGCACCTGGCCAGAGGCCACCCTGTGCCTGTGGGGCGCATTCCAGCCATGGCCAGTGATGCCTGTGAGCTCTGTGCCCAAGGGGCAGCAGCTCAGCCTCCTGCCCGACAGGAACTCACCTCGTGCAGCTGCAAGAAGGAGCCTCTATCACTGAGGGCTTGTAGAACTGGTTTGATTTTCTGCCTCAACCCACAGTTGGGTTTTGCTTTCTGTTGATTTTCTGTCAGTGAAGGAACCTAGAAAATAAAACATGTATTTTAATTTATTTTACATTCGGGGCCGGACAGGCAAGACTGTCTGGCTCTTAGTTATCCAATAGCTGGTCTGAAACAATTTCAAAGGCATCCTTCTGAGTAAGGAGCCCTTTCTCCCTAGAGCAATATGTACCTCTAATTCAGGGAAGAATTAAGACATCAATGAAAATCATGTTTTCCTGATGTCAAAAAACTATTAATTTGTATAAAGTCCACTGTGGTTTTGCACCCTGAACTGGGTGACAAAGCCACTCTGTTACCCCTCACAAAATGAATAAATCTTTGCTCACAATAAAATTTCTCCCCAGAGCAATAAAAGGCAGTACCTGTGTGGTGTGTGGTGATTGGTGGGAGGTGCCGGGGCTGGAACTCTGACGACACTGGAGTGGTACTGCTGGGCCCTGCTGCTGCGGGTGCCATGGGTGTGCAGGGCTGGCTCACAGGGACAGGGACAGTCCCTGCTGGATGTGGGTTCTGTCCCTCTCTGCAGGAACAGCCGCCAGGTGTGGAGCATGCAGTGGCATTCCCAGACCGGAGTGCTCTTGAGGAGTTTTCATCACACTGGGACTGACGCAGGGGCACCCACGCTTGTGCCCTGAAGACCCTGCAGGGTGGCACCTCCTGCCAGCCCGGCCCTGCCCACTGTGCCAAGCACAGATACAGACTTTTGGGGCCCCCAGAAGCCACTGTCCATAACCTGCTTACCTGCAATGTCTCACAACCCAACCACCCACATTAAAATCAAGAAGTTTTTAGGGGTGATTTTGTACTCTACAGTGACATTCCTTAAGCAGGGAGCTTATGGAGGGGTCTGCACTCAGCCATAATGATGTCTAAAAAGACAAAGGAAAGTTCCCTTCCTTTGCTGAAGAGCCACAGCAAAGTCCTCTCCTAAATTGCTTTCAGGTGCTCTAACCAGAAATGGAGAGTGAATCCAGCTAGCTCCAGATAAAGCTCCCTTTGCAGAAGTAATTGTACACACACTAACGAGCTGTTGGGAACCCAGTTGCACCCACCTTTCCCAAGGATGATCCCAGGCCCAGCAGCAGCACCCTCGAGGGAGCGGAGAGCAGGCTGGGGCTGGCTGCCCTGTGCACTTGGGGGCTGTGCTGGCAGCGCTCGGAGCCAGCCATGCCCTTCACCAGGGCTGGCACCCTGGCAGCAGGCAGGCTCTGGCCAGAGGGCATGCCCAGCCTGGCACTGGCACCCTCGGGGGCTGGGGGCACTGGGGACGTAGGCAGGACATAGCCACAGCCAAAGGGCTACAGCAGCGCTGGCTGAGCCAGCCCAGCATGGGGCAGGAACATGGGCCCAAGGCACACCCAGCTCTGCACCAATGGCAGCAGCTGCAAAAGTGGCATTAAAAATAATTTACTAAATTAAATAATATATAGGCTAGTTTATACTTACCATGAAGTCCCAGAATGGATTGTGTTGGAAAGGAACTTAAAGCTCATCTCATTCCATCCTTATCACGGGCAGGGACACTTCCCACTATCCCAGGTTGCTCCAAGCCCTGTCCAGCCTGCCTTGGAACACTTCCAGGGGTCCAGGGTCAGCCACAGCTTCTCTGGGCAACCTGTGCCACGGCCTCCCCAACCTCACAGCCAAGAATTTCCTCTCAATATCCCCTCTAGTTATACCTTCCTTCAGCTTTAGAAGGATGCCTAACATTTTTTACAAACATTTGTATAGGTATTATCTTATTCCTACACCTATTAATATGCTCTCTTTAACTATAGAAAATATATTAGGGATCTCATCCTATGTTCTATATATTGTATGCTACGGTATTTCAAAATATATATCTAATATTTGATGTTATGCATGTCTATATGTTTCTAGTAGCTAGAGTATCTGTTATAGGTATTAAATACACACAATGTGTAGATATTATTACATTAAGGAAAATATATGCAATCTGTGATCTATAATCTAGGTATAATACAAGATATATAATGTGATATTCATTATATATTATACAATGCATTATATCATATTCACTATATTTTTATCCTATTAATACCTGGTTTTGAATATTAAATATTGACTATAAAGGTAATAATTTTATGAAAAAATTGCATATCTACATATGCAATTGTAGATATACACATCCCTGGGATATATTTCAGTTCTATGCATGCATCATGACAAAAACTATAACATTACAGTTTGCTAACTGTAATACTGTGTGCAAATACATGCAGTATACTTTTCTTGAAAATGTATATAAGAAAATCACATAAATCATATCAGCAATGTATGAATTCTATATAACATGATATAATGAACATGTAATATTTGGCACATATATAATGTGCATCATGGAGTATTCAGTGCACTACAGTCCTCCACAAATCCTGGCTGCAGAGCTGACAAAACCTCCTGTCAGACAAGAGTGTTTAATTACATCAGCATTGGTAATGTATCAGTAATTATGTATAATGCATAGATGATATCATGTACTGTAGATTATATATTTAATATGCATTGCCTAAGTGGCAATATATAACGGACATATATTAGTATCTACTGCATATTATAATATGCTTTGATATATGTAATATATTATTACAATAATATATATATTGTAATATATTATTACACGTAATATATTATTAAATTACCTACGTATTACCTATTATTATTACCTATTGCATTACCTGTTATTACCTACATATTCTGAAGTTTACTTATATAAATCATCTATATTGAATATACTGCTCTAAAAGGAATGTATTTTTTACATTTACTTTATCACAGAATCCTAGAATAGTTTGGGTTGGAAGGGCGCAATAAAGCTCATCTCATTCCACCCTTACCATGGGCAGGGACACCTTCCACTATCCCAGGTTGCTCCAAGCTCCAACCAGCCTGGCCTTGGACACTTCCAAGGATCCAGGGGCAAATGCAAAATATAATTTATTGTATGTGATAAATTCTGATTTTCTTCTGTGTGTAACTAAACCAAAACCTCCCAGTTCAGACACCCCCAACAGTATACAATTTTCCTCACATTTGTAATTGAACTGGTGTTGCACTATAGGTAATTTCCCTCTAAAGAGCTGTAAAAATGAGCCAATAAAAACACCGTGGTCCCATACCCTGAGAAAGCAGAACCTGTTTTAACCGGCAGCTGAACCATGCTCCTTTGCTCTGGTTAAATCCTCCCTGTCACTCACCTTCCCCATTCCCTAAGGAAGGCTGAAAAGCCTCAGCAGAGTGATACAGCGCAAGAGCCAGGCAGGAACAGGCTGGGCTGTGCATGCCCTCGCCTTCAGAGCTGCGAGGGGGCTTTATTAGAGCTTTAAAACAGTGGTTCTTTTTCAAGAGGAACAGGTGGTTTAACTGGGCCTGGCTGCTGCAAACAATGTCCCAATTACCGTGTCAGGAGGATGCACTCCTAGGAGGGCTCCTGTGCCAGCGTGGGGCTCCTGCTGCTGCCGCCACTGTGCCCAGCTCTACCCAGCTTCAGTCCCTGGCTGCCTGCTGAGGAGAAAACAGCATAGTCAGAACAGTGCTGGGGGCAGCCCAGCACTTGGATCCCATGGCACAGGTAAGAACCAAGCCTGGCAGTGTCTGGGGTGGAGTTGGTACCACAGGACAGCCCATGCTTGGCATGTCCCATCTCAATGATTAATGCATCAAATGTTGCCAGAGGCAGACCTTTGTTATGTAGACAGTAAATTACATTTTATTTAAACCATTTATAGCCCTAATGAGGCTTCTTACCTGCATGGAAGGATCTGAGGTGTTTAATGTCATTTGCAAGGATGCACCTGCAAACCCATATCCTTCACCAAGGAGAGATGCCTGGGTGCTTCAGGGAACTGTTGTCCCACCCAGCCTAAAACACTCGCCACAACCCAGCACTCCTGACCTGGGAGCAATGGGACAGGAGGTGTGTTGGCACCAGCACACCACAGCACTCTGTAGCACCCTGCAGGCATGGCACACCCCAGAGAAACACCTGTGACTCCATGAGCCATTTCCCAGCTCATCAACAGCAATACCTTTTTTTTAAACAGGCTTGTGTTGTTGAGGGAGAGTGAAATCCAAGGCAAAAGCCAATTGTTGTCCTGTTTTCAGGCTTCCCCCAATCCCATGGATACCTCCCAGCTGCCCACCCCAGAAACAGACCAGGAGGTGCTGGGCAGGGCCCCCCAAAACCTTGAGCTGTGCCCAGCTGTGTTTCCCAGTGAGTGAGTCCAGCAAGGCAGCTGACAGATGCCTTACTGCACTGATGGCTATGGGGGACCGTGGTGTTGGTACCAAAACTTGTAAAAACCTTCACTGGAGACAAGCATCCTCCAGAGTCTTCCCCTGGGGCAGGAGCAGGAGCAGGGCAAGAGCACCTTGCCCCAGCTCCCCAGCAGCCCTAAGCCCATGGGGCAGGGATGGTGTCCATGCTGTATTTCCCAGGACCCTGTAGGTTCCTCTATCTCCCAGCTCCTTTCCCTGTGCTCACAACACTCAGTCCCGAACCACACATTTGGCTCTCAGCGTGCTCAGAGGAGGAAGGCTCCAGCACAGCAGGCAAACCCCTCTGCCTGAATGCACCAGCAACCTCTGCACCAGCTGCCTCCACTGCGTCATATTTGGGGCAGGATCAGTGTTTTCCATGGTGCCCAGACCTGTTCCTGCTGGATGCACTGAGAGCCATCAGCAGCTGATTTGTTAGCTGATGGCAGGAGGCTTTGTTTGCGCAGCGCTGGCCGGCCGTGCTGCCAGGTGGCCGGGACACGGCACCCACCAGGCAACACCTGCATTCCCAGGGTCTGTACTGAGAACACTCTGGGTTCAGCCGTGCTGCTCGGCCCCTGCCACAGCCACCAAGCCACACGTGGCCTTAGAACTTCACAGACACAGAGCAGGAGACAGAGGCCCAGTGCTGGGGGCCTGGATAGTGGGACAGTGCAAGGCAGGAACTGGTGAGGGGCAAAGACAGATCCATCCCCAAAATACTGTCCAAAGGACACTGGTGTGAGCAGGAGGCTCTGTAACCTGTCATGACGGTGCAATGCCCTTCACTGCCAGGTAGCATGAGATGCAAAACATAATGCTGATAGCTCCCTGCAAAACCCCTCAGGTTGGGGCTCACTCCCACAAGGAACCTCTCCAGAAACCCCTTGAGCAGTCAGGACTTGGCCTCACAAGGACCGTGCGGTGCAGATGAGGGGAGAACTGGCTGAAGACACAAAGGCACAGCAGCTCTGCCCAGGTTGCTGCAGCCCAGGGATGTCAAAAGCAAATTATGTCCCTTTTACAGGATGTTTGTGAACAGAGCCATTTCCAGTGAACTCCACTGCCACCTCTCCTTACTCCTCCCCAACACAGGAGTTTCTACTAATCAGCCTTCCTGCTCAGCAGGAGATGCAACACCTCAGTGCCATAGGTTACCCAGACAGTTCAAAAAACCTGGGGAATTCTGGCCCTTAGAAATTTCAACTGATTCTTAGCCGGACAGACATGGATTTATCTGACTATCAGGAAATGGACAGCAGTATGAAGCTGTTGTTTTGTAGCCTGCTGGTGCCACTGGCTTTGAGCACAGATTTCAGCAGGGACACTGCCGTGACAGTGTGGATGGAGCCATTAGGCTTCTTGGGAGGATGTGCTGGGCCTGGTCTGGAAATGGTGTCCAGTGGCCTGAGAGGACAGCCATGTGTGTTGGCAAAGTCCCCTCGGGGAACAGAGAGGCCGCTCTACGGACAGGACAGCTGCAACACCGTCTGCAACAGCCCAGGATCTGGGGCTTTCCAAGGCCAGGGAAGCCAGGAAAGGCAAAAGAGGTGCCTGCCTGCACCTCTTGCCAGGCAGGCTTTGCTGCCTGTGTCTCTCCGGCTGTGCTCTTTTCCAGTGTATTGATTTACAGCTAAAACCACAGCATTGCCTAGGCCTGAAGTCAGCCCTGGTACTACCAAGTCAGTTTCCTAGGAATCAAGACAACAGGAGCATACCCATACACTGGTAGTGTTTAGCCTGACTGAACAAAAAACCCCCAAAAACCAAAAAAAAAAACCAACCCAAAAAAAACCCCACCCCAAACAAATCTTTAATCTTTCTCTAGAAAGACGGTCTTTCTCTACAACCTTCACTTTATCATAAAATACTCAGCCCGTTCCTGGAAACTTTCCACCAGGAAGCTCCACCACCTGCCTTTCCCAGGATCAGGATTAGGGTTAGGAGTCCTTAGGTGAGAGAAGATGGCAGGAACAGGCTGGAAACCTCTTCCAGGGAGCCAAAACCTCAAAGCCATTGCTTACCCCAAGACGGAGCAGCCCATGTGTCCACACCAAGCCCTCACAGCCCCCTGGCCCTTCACACACCAGTTTGGAAGCAGGGATTTGCTCTTGGGGCTGCCAAGCAGATTTGCATGCCGTGAAGTGTGCTCTGTGCCTGTTCCTGCTGGCAAAGGGGGAGATCATATAGATGCATGTAACACCTGTCTGTGAGAGGAGTTTCACAAACCCGGCATGCACCTTCCCCACTTACACAGATTTTACAACAATTCTGACCAAACCCATCAAGATTCCCACATACAAACACAAGCCCTGGAGATAGATCTAGCTGCATAGATAATATATCTCTACATACAGTTACCAAAGGCTGCTGCAGAAACCCCACTGCAGGCCACAAAGGACCAGGCAAGAGCTGGCTCCAGCCCTGCCAAGAAGCCGAGAAATACCTGGCCTTCCTTGCACCAGCTCCACAGCTCATGGCCAAAGCAGGGTGCTGCTGCTCTGCCGAGCCCCACATCTCAGCGCTGAGCACATGCAGCAGCCACCCAGCAAACAGCACAGCCCTCGTAGGTAGGGATTCCTACAAGTTCTCCACTTACAGGTGCTGCCTCTCCTCTAGCTTTCCCTGCAACACCTTCCAGGGAAGGCACCTGGCAGCTCTCCCCAGCAGCAGAGCACAGGGCAGGCTGTGCCCAAAGATGGCTAGAACAGGAGCAGGGCTGGGGCTCCAGCCCATGGCCAGGGGACCCCTTTGCTCGGGGGGCAGCCTTCCCCCAGAGCAGCCACGCTGCACCCTGCGCTTCTCCTCCCTTTAATTCCTTTTTAATTAAGCTCATCAAAACGGCACAGAGCAGGCTGGTGCCCCTATGGAGGCACCCTGCCAGCTGCAGTGCGGAGCCGGGTGCCAGCCCCCCCACCCCATCCTCCCCGAGCCCCCAGGGCCAGCCCGGCAGGGAGAAGCAGGAGGGGTGGGGGCATGCTTGAATTTGAAAATATTTTATTCGAATAGTAAATAATTATACAGTTGAAACAGTTCTATCGAAGCACTCTATAAATAGCTAACAGTTAAGAAAATAATGTGTGTAGAAAAAGAGATTGCATCTAAAAGTAAGAGCTGTTGGTTGCACGGGATAAAATGGTTAAGATCATGTGTTATTCTAGGTATAAAAGTTAAAACCTTTTTAGCAGATCCCTTAAGAAAAAAAGATCTTCTAAAACGCACAGTGAAATGGCAGGTGGGGAGACAAAAAAGCGCATTAGAATATCTGCAATCAAATAATATCAATCTTCATAATTAATATAAATAAATAACGAATAAATAACATAATTACTCAAACCAACATATACAGATAGACAACTCATGAGCTACCTTAGAAAGGGCAAACGAACAGAAACAGAAAGTTGGCATGTCACAGTTAAGGCAGTTTCTACAGCATTTTCTGGAGACCATCAACAGCAGAGTCAAGGCATTTGTGGCTACACTAAAGGAAACGCTTGTTTCTCTCAAGCAGTTTGATCTGTTCACATCGATAAAAAACAGAGCAAAGGAATAAAATTTTAAAAAAATTAAAATAAAATAAAAAAAAAAAAAAAGAAAAAAGAAGAGAGAGACCCCGGGAAGGTAAGTGTAAAGCCAGATTCCAGCAGGTCACAAGCCGTATTAAAGCTAATCGTGTGGCAGCCCCGGGGGAGCAGCGCGGGGCGGCGGGGAAGGCACGGGCGGCTCAGCAGGCAGGGCGCAGCGGCACCTGAAGCAGGATGACCTGCCGGTTCTCCGAGGGGTGGCACTTGTTGATGTGCCGGGTGAGGCCGGGAGAGCTGTAGAAGGTGGCCGGGCAGTACTTGCAGGGGAAGACCTGGGCGGCGTGCAGGAGGCGCAGGTGCCGCTCCTGGCTGCTCTTGCTGGGGAAGGTCTCCCCGCAGACGGGGCAGAGGCGGCACTCGGCGGCAGGCAGCTCCTCGGCGCTGGGCTCTGGGGCCGGTGCGGGTACCGGGGCTGCCGTGGATGCCGGTGTAGCGTGCCCCAACAGGTGCTTGCGCAGGTAGGCTTGCCGGCGGAACCGCTTGGCGCAGCGGGGACACTCGAAGAGCCCCTCCTCGGAGCCCGCCTCCGAGGCTCCGCCAGGGCTCGGTGTGTCCCGCTCGCTGCCGCTGCCACCGCTCGCTTCCTTCGGTGTCTCCTCCGCCGGGGCCGGGCCCGGGCCCGCAGCCGGTGCCCGGCCGGCCTCGGGGCCGCTCTTGGTGGTGGGCGGACGCGGTTTGTGCCAGCGGCGGTGGGAGGCGAGGTTGGCGGGGCAGGAGAAGACCTTGTCGCACTCGGGGCAGCGGTACTCCACCCGGACGATGCGGGAGCAGCGGTGCTGCGCCAGCGCGAAGGGGTCCCCGTACTCCTCCTTGCAGAGCTGGCAGATGAACTCGCCCAGCGGACGGGCGCAGCCGCCCCGTGCCTTGGCCGGCACCTCCACCGGGCCCTCCTTGATGCGCAGCCCCAGCACGGGCGAGGTGGTCACTTCGTCCTCGAAGGTCAGCTTGCGGATCGCCTTCGTCTTCTTGCCCGACGGGGCCTTCTGCCGCCCAGGTTCGGAGGCACCCGGTGGGCGCTTGGCGGGCAGCGGTCGGCCCGAGGCGGGCGGCGCGGCCGGGGCGGGCGGCGCGGGGACTCCACCGGGGCCGGGGTGGGCGGCGGGCGGCTCGGCGTGGCCAGCAGCGGCCCAGAGCTTGAGGTCAGCCGGGGCGAAGAGGATCGGGTCCATGGTGCCGGGCACGGCCGGCGCGGGAAAGGACTCGGCTGAGACGGGCGAGCCCAGGCTGAAGCCGCGCTCCAGGTACTTGTCCCTGCTGACGGGCCGCGTGGGGCTGTACAGCGCCTGCACGGCGGCATCGGGCGTCCCGAACGGCACCGGCGGCGGCGAGTCCCGCGGCAGGGGCGGTGGAGCGGCGGGGCAGGCGGGCGGCTGGGCGGCCCCGGCGGGGAGCGGCGGGCCGGCGGCGGCTTCGCGGCAGCAGCGCGCCCGGTAGGACACGGGGGTGGGCCGCCGGCTGCGCTTCACCAGGAAGCCCCGGGGCATCTTCGCGCCGGCTCCGGGCCGGCGGCGGCCACGACGGAGGCTCCTAGCTCTGCCCGCGGCGCGGCCGCCGCCGCCTTTAAGCGGGCCGGGGCCATTGTTCGGGCCGGCGGCGGCGGGACGGGCCAATCAGCGGCGGCGGCGGCGGCGCGGCCGCACCTGAGCCCGGACCGGCACACGCCCGGCCCCGCCCCCGCCCGCCCGGCACGCGCGGCCTTTGTGTGCCGCCCCTCGCGCCGGCAGCGGGGCCGGCAGCGGGTGGTGCTCTCGGGCCGCCCGCCAGCCCGGGCCGCGCCGCCGCAAGCTCGGCACGGAGCACCGTCCGCTCTCGGCGGGCGGACTGCTTGCGGGGGCGGCCGGCACCGGGGTGCGGAGAGTTCGGCGCAGGAGGAGGCGAAAGTGGCGCTTGTGGCGGCGGCGGCACAGAGGGGAGCGGGGCTGCCCGCCGGGGGTGCTGCCTAGCGGCGGCAGCAGGTGGCCAACGACGGGTCTGTCCGAGCGGGAGGAATAACGAAGGGGTCATCAGGGCCCGGCCGAGCCCGGCAACCCTGCGAACGGAACAACTCCGCGCTGCTGTGGGGTCGTGGCAGGCGGAGCCATAGCCCCGGCCCGCTGGTAACTGAACCTGTTACTCTAACCCTAACGGATCCGACCCGGTTCCCGGTATAGGCAGGGACGGCGACGGTGGCGCCCGGCTTCAGCCCGAAACGCCGCGCGTCGGGTGTACAAAGTGCGACGGGGAACGGGCAGAGGATCCCCGCTCCCCGCGCTCGTTGTCTAAGCAAACACGCCCGAAGCCCCCAAGGATGCGGCAGGTGCAGCCGTGGCAGGGAGAGCCCCGGGCCGCGGCCCCGCTCCCGCAGCCCTTTGTCCGCGGCGGCGCGGGGCTGCGCGCGGGGGGTCGCGGGGCCGCCCCGCAGGTGGCGGGACCGGGATGGAGGGGGGGGGGAGCGGAGCCGCCGCCAGGCCGGGGGCGCGTGCGGGCATCGCCCTCCCCGCCCCCCGCCAGGCCCTTTGTGGGGGGCGCGGGGCACGCGGGCGGCACGCGAGCGAGCGGGGCCCCCCCGCGCGCGCCTTTGTGCGCGTCATTAGCATAAAGCTGCGCGACCCTCGGCACAAAGGGCGGCGAGCGGGGGGGCGCCGGGGGCCGCCGCTCCCCCGGACACCCCCCCGGCGGGCCGGGCCAGGCGGCGGGGGGGGTTCGAGGGGCCGCCCCGCCCGCCCGGGTGGGACAGGCGTGCGGCGCGGCGGGGCGGGGCGGGCGGCCCGCGGTCCATTAGCATACAGCTGCGGCCCCGCGGGCACGCGCCGCCGCCGCCTCCCCGCCGGGGCTACGAACCGAGAGACTCCCCTTCACCGATGGGGCTGCGCACCGACATCTCCCTTCACCGACGGGGCTTCACACCGAGACTACCCGGTCAGAGCCGGGGCTGCACACCGAGACCCCCCCTGCCCACGGCGGGGTGGCGCACAGAGATCCCCATCACTGCCAAGGCTGCGCACCGAGACCCCCCACCCACGGCGGGGGCTGTGGCCCGAGACCCCGTTGCCTCTCTCTTACCTGCAGCCGGGAGCAGTCTGTAGGCATCGGTCGGGGCGTACATGGGCAGCTGGGCGCGGTGGTGGCGCAGGTAACGCAGGACGGGTTCCCGAAGCGATGGCGGGCTGGGTTTCAGCCTAGGCTGCTGCCCCGGCACCTGCAGGACAGAGCTGTCAGACAGACAAACGGGACTCGGGGCACACTCCGGAGACACGGAGCGTGGCAGCGGGGTCCGAAAATAGCCTGAAAACATGTCAGGGCTAGGATACAGGGGGCAGTGGGGTATGGAATGGAGCTCACACTGAAAACACCCTGGGGCCGGTGGTGCTCGACTGTTTGTTTGCCTCTCCCTCACAAATAACCAGCCACAGGTGCAAGCAAGGGTTGTGTAGAACAAACCCGTGGTGGGACAAACCCCTGTCAGAGGGGTTTTGCCAAAGGAATTCCACACTTCCCCCTGCTCCGTGCCCTATATTTACTGTGGCTTTTAACCGAGTCTCAGCACGGCCCAGCTGCAGCCAGAGCACCAGGCCATTATTCCTGATGGACGACAAGTGCTGTTCCGGTAGGTCTGGCACGGCACGTGTGCCCAGGGCGTGCGGCAGCATCCAGCAGCTGATGGAGGTGCAGCCCCCAGCCCTGCCATCTGCATGTTTGCATCGCCGGAGCTGCGCACGCCGCCACAAACACATGGCTGCGATCCCCGAGGGGTAAACATGCCCCGTGCCAGCGGCCCTGCCAGAGCCCCACGCTGCCAGGGCAGCCTCGGGTGACAATTTCAACACAGGCTAAATGCACGGCCTGTCCCCAGAACATAACTGGCTTTTCTATGCAGTTAGGGCTTCGATTAGCAATTATTTCTGTAAATATTACCCCTGTTGCAGGACACTGATTTCCAGTTTCTCTGGAAACTAACCAGAAATATCTGACTTCTGTGCATTTATGCTCACAGCTCTTAAACATCTTTCCCTCATTTTTACACTTCATTAGTGTAATTTTTCTGCCTGCTGAAATGAGCTAGAATATGAGCATCAGGAAGCAAAGACAGTAGGTCTCTTACTTCATACAGAAATACAACCAGTCCTGAGGCATTTAAGAGATACTCCAAGAGCACATGGTACCGGCTCTGGATCTGGGAATGTGCCCAGAATGAACACCCAATGAAAACAAATTGTGACACTTAGTAAATATAGTTAAAACCCCTGTGGAAAAAAATATAAGTCCAAAATGACAAATTTTCATTCAGATGGAGATACCAACATCTATGTCCACAGGAATCCTGACTCACACAGAGCTGCTTCCAAGCCATGCAGAGAGACTGTGTCAGGACTGCTGCCACAAAGACAGGGTAAGGCAAGTCCTTCATTTGTAGGGCACAAATTCCCCTCTCTCAAGTTGTTCACACTTACAGCATGACAAATAAGTTTGAATGATGGCAAGAAAAACACTTCACATCAGGTCCCTAATTCTGCACAGAACCTAATTTTATGCTCTTTTATAGAAGTCTTCCAAGAGAACCCAAATAAACAGCACCAAGGCCCTCTCTGGGTCAGGACAACAGGAGGCAAACAGCTCTGAGCCCTTTGGGGACGAGGCAGGGCTGAGCACACGTGGCTGCAGCTGGGATGCAGCAGCATTGGGCTCTGGAGATGGGTGGGCCATGGGCTCCACTTCTTCCTGCCACCCTGCCTCCATTTACACTCAATTCCATTCGTTTTCTGCACAGTTAAAAACTCAGTGAGCACATGTTTAAAACCCAGTGCCACCATCTGGAACCGCATGGGGTTAAACAAAGGCAGAGCACTGTGAGCAGGGACAGGGCGAACTGGTTCTGGGTACTGGGTTGGAAGCACCGAAATCAGACCACTAACTGTTTGGGATCAGCCAGAAGTTCCTCAGGAGGTGGGAAAGGCAGCTCTGGGGGCTGCCTGACACCTGCTGTTGTTATTAGTTCTCCCCATGGAGCACAGTGACTTTGGATTTTGGGCAGGCAGTTCCCGGCCACTGAGGCTTTATGCCTCTGTTATGGTGCTAGGGCCAAAGCTGTAAAACAGCATTAGCAAACATTTTAATTCCACCCTTATTCAGGAAATCCACTTATCACTGAAAAAGCCAGTTGCTTTCACCCTTTGGACTACAAAAGCCATTCCCTGTGGTTAGGTGTTGAAAAACCTACCCAAGGCTCAGCTGAGAGAGGTGTAGGATGGCCCGTAGCATATTCCTATTAGGGAACACTCCTAAACCCAAGGGGGATATATGGATAAGCCAGGCTCCTGATTCCACTTGTACAAAATTGCAGCTATAATGCAAAAATGCAGTCATGGACAACAAGGCAAGTTTGAGTCTACTGGCAGATTTGAGAATACATCCAAAGCAGAAAACTGAACACTGTGCTGTACACGGTGACCCCCCCTGTGAGGTACACAGTCTGCTCTGGCTTCCCCGAAGAGAGAGGTAAACAGAAACATAAAGCTTCAGGATACAGATGGGAGAAGAAATCAAAGTGACCAACACCAACAAATTACCTAAATAATAAAATGCACTCGCCAGTCATTTTTCTTACCTCTTCTGACATCAGGATTTGGTGCAGTTCCTTCTGCAGATCAATAAACCGATCGTGATAGATGGCCAAGGACCAAGGTTCCCTGAAGTAGCTGGGTAAAAAAGAAGAAATTTAGTTATCTTGTGAACCTCTCATTAACCACTAATAAAGTATTTACCTGCTTTTTTGCCTTTATAAATTACAGTTCTGGACCCATCATGATCGTTTGTTCATAAAATGCCTCCTTGTAACAGCATGGTCAATCAATTCTTTTAATGGATGTTCCTGATGTACAGCCAGCTTCAGTAATTACATTTAAAGTGGCTTAATTCAGAGCTGTGGCAAGACCCAGTGAAGAATCCTGATTTTATCAGAATTTAAAAGCCTGAAGACCTGTAAAGAACGGTGTCTCCATTATCTGTCCTCATTTGAGAAAAGCAGATTGCAGGATTAACTGAACTACTGCATAAACAAATTAAATTTGTGTAGACAATGACACAAATGTTGTTCATCATTAAGGTTTCTGGATTAATAAAAGCCAGAAAAACAGGCCACCACAGCGCTGCAATATGTTCTTTGCACTAGTGTGATGAAGCTAAATTGAACCGATTCTAGGAGGAAGCTCTCGTAACTTTTTCTTTCAGTGACAGCATTCACAGCGGCATTCTTCCATGAAAAAGGAGGAAAAGGATGGAGAGGGCACTGCTCCCTGTAGACCCTTATGGCTGTAAATATAACTGGGGGCAGCCACATTACAAAGCTGTGATTTACTTCTCTCTATAATGAAAGACAAATTTTACAGCTCGGGTGAGATGCTCGGAGTGTAATTCTTGCTAATGCTCACAGTGGTCAGGAGGTGCCCTGTGCTCATCTTCATAATGACCGAGCAGATGTCAGCAGGCTCACCCAGGAAGATGGGAGAGGGGGGCATTTGCGTGGTTGCCACCAACACTCATGCCTTGGGAATGGCAGCAGGACCCTGGCACTGCCCTCTAGAGCACAGAACCTTCTTACCTGGTTCAGCTGTGTGGCCTTTAAGTGAGCACCCACATAAGGCAATTTAAACACGCCACACAGATTTAATAATCCTGAGATACCTGTCCACAGAGAACTAATGTGCGGTTTCCTCTCTGCAGATTTTACTTCCTCCATGACCAAGGGCAGGATTTCCCCCTCCTGCTCTGAAAGACACCTCAGCTCTCCCTCATACCCATTAAAATGCTTTGTGCACCTGGCACAGCTTGGCTGGATGTCCACGTGCTTGGCCCCTCTCTGCACCAGCACCCTCATTCCCCTCTGAGTGCCAGCCTGGCTGGGGCTGCCTCTTGGAATCTGCTTGGTCTGCAGCACAGCAGGGCTCTCTCTCTCCCACAGACCTTTTCAAAGTATATTTATGGACACCATTCCAAGCATCACATCCTTGCTATAGCAAGTGCTGCCTAGTCCAGGAGTTACTGGGATTAATGCCTGCCTGCTCATTTGGATATGCAGGTTAGGATGAGCTCAGCTTTAAGGATCCTTATTTCAGTAACTGCCCACCCCAAAGGTGGGCAGAGAGCTGGAGAAAAACATAATATCCCCTAAAATTTAAAGCCTCTTCAATCTCAGAAGAAAAACCCCACCCAACAGAAACCTTTAATTCACTGTTGATAAGAAATAGCAAAGAGAGAAAGGGAGGTGTTACACAAGAATACATTAAGGTAATTAAAGACTATTTTTACTGATATGCTGTGGTAAAAGCAATGTTCAGCTGGCCAAATGTTTTGTCTTCAAGCTGGCATTTTAAGACTATAATCCTGAGCAGATGATTTCCTTTCTCAGCTGAGGGGCAACCTTCCCAACTGCCTTACCTCAGTTAAGGGGCTTGCCTGCCTCACTGAGGTGTTGTACTTAATGCTCTTTATAAATATTTCAGGGGTGCTACATATTCCTGCTATTGTCACCAGCTCCACATATAACCACAACTTTACTGTTCTGGTCAATATTCACAGATTTGGTGCTCAAAACCTGAAATGTGCCACCCATTTTGGAATATTTAATGCAAATAAAATGCCTGCTTTTAGGGAGCAGAAAATGCCTTGTCCATATTCTCTAAATAGACTGCCAGAAGACGCTCGTACTAACCGAAATTTACTCCCAGACTTCCTTCACTTCCCTTCACCTGAAGAACACCAAGGGCCATTTGGAGACTCAGCTCACACAAACAATTCACTTTCTTTGCCGGTTCTGTGCTTCCATCTATTTATCTTTTCAGTTTGAATCACCTTTCTCAGGGGTACATGGTGTTTTTGACAGAGCAGCTCTACATATGGCTGCTAAAGGGAAGCTTAATAATGAAAAACCCCATTTGAAACCAACAAGTTGACTTTCTGAGGCTTATTCTGAGTTTTATTACCACTTCAGCAACAGTCCCTCAGGGCAGACCGTGGAAGGCTTCAAAGTATAAAGCTCTTCAGTGTATGAGACGGAGCTGGCACACTCCCAACAGGGGCTCAGCGGCTCCTCCGCTATCACAAGGACAGCATCTGCCACATGTGTTTGCACCATTTAGTCTTTCATAACCTGCCAGAGTGATCAGGCTAAATATGTACAAGATGACAGTGTCTGCCAGGAACATAAGGGGTGTGCAAACTTGGTCACTTCCTCGTGGGGATCCCTGCTGGAAGCCTTTCTGGCGATGACAGAGATTGCGGGAAGGCGTTTGTGACGGGTGGGATGGAATGGGCTCCTGCAGAAGACAATGAACAACATCCTTTGCGTTGCTAAGGAGCTGGTCTCACCTTTCATTGACAAACAACATTTCTAGTCTGTTCTGCCTCATTTGTGAGATGTAGCCTACATTACATGAGAGGCAAGGAGGAAGGAAATATTTTGTGGTATCCTGTACAGAAGGCACAGAATCCTTCCCTTTGCAAGAGATATAAATAAAATGGACAGAGCTGGGCACCGCTAGCAAGCAAAAATGAGTGTACACATGGCTGTCCATCTGAGACCTGCCTAGAGTCACTCTCCATTTCATTTGCAGGAACACACCACATTTGGAGAAGAAGCCTCTGCCCCTGTGGAAGACGGTTCTAGGTCCTGGCAGCAAGGACCCAACACTGACCTGCCACCTGAGTCAGATCTGATGGCATGGGGAAATAGCACGGGCAACAAGGTGTGAAGCCAGAAAATCTTTAAAACTGAATGAAAAACCTTTAGAATAGCACCCTTGTTTTGTGCAAGGATGAAACAAAAAGGAAGTTATAAAGATAAAAGAGATTAGTGATTTCAGCTCTGTGGTACATCCCCTACCTCCAGGGAGCTTGTCCATGCCACACCCATGCCAATGCCCCATGCTCTGGCCCAGGGTCTAGTTCCAGGGATCAGTCCTGACCCCTGAGCTGTGCCTGTGCTCTGGTGCCTTCTTGCTACAAGGAGGCTGGGATGAGGAGGGTATTTTCCACTGCTCAAAGGGCAGGTGGCATCTTGTGATGGTGCCTTTGAAAAATCCCTCTGCAGACTGGAGTGTCAGTGACTACAGGTTTGGAGGATGATGTGTCCATGGCTCTTCTTATGCTTGCTACTCAGAACTTACATGGATGGAAGCAACAAACCCAAATTAGACTCCTCGCATCCCTCCTACCCATTCTTCCACCAACACACACACTCGAGGGAAATTCAGAAACTCTGACAGCCTATGATGTGGGTTGAATCTGCAGCTCTCAATGTCTCTAAGCAATCCTGAATACAGACCTCTTGAAATCCCATTTGTTTCTTCCCAAAGCCATCCATAAGTCACCAGTGCCCTGCCCTGGGTGCCATTAAGCCCAGTGGCCCTCTGGTGATGGCTGTGCCCTCAGCACCAGCACTGTGAGCACACACAGAGCAGCACTATGGCTTTTGGTGCACAATACAAGCAGAGTCACTGATCAACTTAATCTCCTGGTAATGTGTAAGGAGTGGAGAGTCTCCTTGCCTCTCTGTAGCTTCCCACGCTTTGTACAACACGAGGAATTCTTAAGATAGACATTCACCTTTCTAGGTTGAAATTTTATTTTAAAAAGAAATGCAAAATTCCCCAGGCTGTTCATCTGGAAGATACTCTATCCATTCTCAAATCCTCAGAGTTCAGGACATACAAAGTCATTCTCCACCATGTGTGGGTGGCTCTGGTGGTGCCTCTCAGTGGTGCTTTTGGCACGTGATGGCCAAAGTTGGGAGCCCAGTCAGGCAGGGAAAGGCTGCTGCTCACACATCCCAGGAATCACTCCAGGAGAACAAGCACAGAGGGGATCGAAAGATTGAAGCTGTTCAGCTGACACGGGCTCAAGTGGAACACAATTACACCAGGAGTACCTACACAGAGCAGGGACTTCCACTTCTCAGGAGTGGAAAGAGTAAAGTATTGTGGAGGGATGGGATGCAATGCAATTTCAATTTTCAGGCCATCCTGACAATACTTCCCAACCACAGCTTGCAGATGAACAAAAGTCTTTTCTCCAACACAAGCACACAAGATGGAACATCCCATCTTGCCAGGAAAATTCAAAATGTGTTGTTTGAGAACAAGATATGCATGTCTTTAAGACTCTTAATTCAAAGATATGGTAATACCAGCAAAAGATACAAAATGTTTCCTGATATACCTTGGATAGCTGGACCAGGAATCATAGTGTGTTAATTTAAAGACAATATAAATAAATGCTCCACTGAGCATTTCCTGCATTCATATGACCAATAATTTCAAAAGACAGCTTGTTTACATAGGTAAAAAGCAAGACCAATTTGTGTAAAATCCCCTAGAGCACCACCTGAGAGCATTGTTCTTCAGCACAAAGGACATAACATATTCCCTGACCTGCAATTTCTTAACATTCACCTACAATTGCTGAACAGCAAATGCAAACCAACAGCCTGTTTGTAGCAAGAAGGGTCTTTACTTCCTTGCTCTGCAGTTCTGCTCCCTGAACACCTGCTTGTCCAGGTGTTAAATATCTCCTGGTAAATTCAGTGATCCAGGACTCTATTACTGCTCTCACCTGGTAATTAGTGAAACCAACAGCCTTATGGACAACAAATCTGTGAGTGAATCCACCGAGCAGGTTCACAAAGTAACAATAGTGCTCAAAGTTCACAAAGTAACAATTCACAAGCTGACATTTCTTTTGTCCCTTTTGAGAAGCAAATCCTGAAGAGGAAGCCTGTGCATTTTTACATCTTGCAGAACCTGCAATGTCTTGTTGATGACTGGTTTAAAACTCATGGTTTACAATCCCCTTTTAAACATAGCTGCAATGGCAAACTGGAGCAAAGGATAACTGCTTTTGCAATTCTTGTTCTGGAAAAATGGCCACTGGCTCCAGACCTCGTTGAGGGTGACACTGCTCCTGCTGGACCAGACCCAGCCTCCCCGGGGCTGCTGCAGGGACCTGCTGACGTCAGGGGGTGACACTGCACCACTCACCAGCATCCTCCCTCCCAATATGCTGGTGATCCATCACGACTGATAAATCAGCTCTGCTGCAGTTTTAATATCCTGGAAATGTTACAGCACTGTACCCAGAGGCACCTTCAGAAAGCAGATCCTGGTATTGAGATAATGCAGCTCTTTCCTGTTTCTCCTAAGTGGCCTCAGGAGAGACTCTATTATTTCAGCACTGGTATTTGGTAAAGTTTAGACACCTTAGTAGATCACAGCAGTTGTCGTGTACCAACCCTCATTGAACTGCTCTCTGAACTTTCTAACCTCTGTGCTTTTTAAAGCTGCTGTCTGTGCTCTCTCTATGAGCACTTTGTGGCTGACCCTGAAATCAGGCTTACTGCATTTTTTTCACAGAGTGTTATTTCACACATAATGTATTATGGAAAATGATTTAAAGGAAATTAAACCTGAGGCACAAAACCATCAAACAGGCTGTGCCCAGGAGTATGATTGCTTTTCTGCAATTGTTTATGGATTCAATCATTCATAATGGTTTGCATAATTACTAGTATGAATCAGCAAGGTTTGGCTGCAAATTAATGTGGCAGGGTTCAGCTGACAAGCTTTAACTTACTAATTTGAATGTGGGGTTTCTTAGTAACATGGCTCTTCATTGGCAAGTTAGCTGCTCCTTTAAAGCTACTTAATATCTGGAAATCTCCAGCCATTTGTATCGATTTGCTCTGTAAGTGCAGCTGTAGCAGTGCACTGCAGGGTTAGCAGTTAATTCCAGGAGCGAAAAAGCCGTTAGTGCTTTGATATCCCTTCAACGTGTTCCTCTCTCCTTACCCTGTTTCTCTCTCTTCAGGAAAAGCATACACATTTCCCTCTAATTAGGCTGCAGAACGTACAGAGCAGCACTAGTCCCTCTCAGTCATGGTCACTACCTGTTACAGTTCCTTTCTGGTCTTTCTTAACCCTGCAGAAAAAATCATCTCACCGTCTGCCTGATGAACAACAGCCTACAGTGGAGTCCCTCAAATGTAATCCCAGTGTGCTAATGGTGTGGGATCCAATAGATCCCAGACAGCAGCAGGACATTCTATTCTAGTCTTCCTCTTAAACAACCACTCTTCATTTCAGAAAGCTTGGGTTAAATCCAGCTTTTCCATGTAGCATGCATTTCATGTTTAAATAATCACTGATTATCCAGTCTGTAAGTAATGAAATTCTCTCTACCTTTCAACAATAATGCTGAAAACATCAAATGTTTTTCCTTACCTTAATGCATTTGTTATATTGTGAGCTTTATTAGTGTTGAGTCACAGTCCAGTGTGGTGTTTCTGCTTAACAGTCTCGCTGAATGACATTGCTTAACAGATCACCTTCAGGCTAATGTTAACAGCACCAGGATGTGGGAGGTGAACTTCAGAGGAAAAACCTAAATGGTTACTTTATAAAATAAGTGAATGCAGTTCATGCAGCTCAAAGTACTTTTGGGCATTTAGCTTGTACAGCCAATATGAAAATGCAATGTGAAAATAAAAGACAGGGCTTGAAGAGAGCAGCCAAGGAAACATCTGGTGCTGTTATCCATGTTTACAGTTTCTGGGTGGATTTTCCAAAGCCTCTCAGGGAAAGGGAGCCTGACTCCCTTCGCATATTCCTGCAGCATGTTTGGCAGCCTCATGTTCCATGGCCTGTCAGTACCTGGTGCAGTTGAAGCTGTGCCACTTTACGTGATTTTCTTCAGGGTGCCCAGCTCCTGGACAGCAGCCATGCAGGCCTGCTGAGAACCACCTGGCATGCATCTCCACAGATCCATGCATGGATCACCTGTTCCCTTCCTCAGTGAAAACTGAATCCTACCCGGCATTCTGGCACTGGGGAAAACACATTCCTTTGTGACTACAGTTCATCTAAATCCCCTGTGCTTTTTGTCCTACCCTCAAGTACTGCCATAAAACCCACTCTCCCAACTGCATCTTGCCAAAGAGCCCTGGTCATGTCTCCTGGGGGCTTCTCCTCCCTCATGGTGCTCAAGACCCCTGTGCAGAGAAAGCAAGTTGTCCAGTTTGACAAGTCCTGGAAACAAAGCTATTGAAACAAAAAATAACCAAGTGGTTTTGAGCTCTGCCTGGATGACCATGCCTGTGAAGTTTCTCTGCTCATCCCTCATTAAAACATGCCCTGCCTTTGTGCACTGCTTCCCAGGCCTGATCCTGTGCCTCTGCCTTGTGCTGGCCTCACCTCACCACTGCTGTGAGTGCCACATGACTGAGACACAACCAGCATCTTCTGCAGGTCATGGCTGCCGACGAGCTCATTAATACACAATTACAAAATCCCAAGTAAAAGCCACTCACACCTCATTTGCAAAACAAGCTCCTTAAGTATTTTAGAAGCTAGTGGGTCAGATTTTTATGCATTTATGTTAGATTTGATTTTCATTAATGCCAAATGAACCTTACATGAAGCACTTCTATCTCATATTAAAGGCATGATGCCAGTGAGCTTCCATTCGGTTGCTTAGTATCAGGAGACCCCTCTAATTATCTGTTTTGTACTTAAGATGCAGCAGAGGGAGATTCCACTGCTCTGTGGACATGTTCCATAACTTGGCAACTGCCTTGCAGCTGCCTTCAGCTCAGGAGGACACAAAAGGAATGCTGGTTGCATTCCTCCTCTGTGAAGTAGTGTGGAGGACTGATGACCAGTAAATCTAAAAACTTAAAAAGAAAAGAAAAAAGCTTCAGACCTCTCTCTCCACCCCTCTCTTTTATCTGCTGCTGGGGTAATAATAATGGAAATATTCTGAAAGCCTTTCAGGAAGTGAGGGGGGCCAGGAGCATAGTGTACAGCCTGGTATCCCTTCAGGGCACACCACCAGAATTTGTTTTCTTTTTATTTCAGGAGAAGACTCCATGCAAGAAAGAGCCTTGCTCTTGAGGACTCAAATTCTAGTTGACTTTTTGAGATGCAGCCCAATGGGAAATGAATAAAAATTGCAGAAAACTCCTTCCTGAAGTGGATTCCAAATGTAGTGAGCAATGCCATTCAACTCACAGGTGATGAGTCTTTGGCTACAACATTTTTTTCCTGCCCTGGCATAGAAGAACTGCACTGTCAGGCCCCTCTGCTGAGAAATGCACTGGCTGCAGGCCCAAGTGCAAGGAGAGCACCCACTGCATGGCATGAGGCAACTAGAAGGGAGGGCAATGTGTGCCCACTGCTTCACCTCCTCCAAGAGTCCAGGCAGAGACCAATCCTTCCTTTGCTTGTGGCTCAAGTCCTGCAGCTTTTAAATCCTGCTGAACTCACACCCAAATCAATGGAACTTTTCTCCAGACAAAAGGAAATGTTGTTTCTCTCATCATTCCCATTAGCCATGGTTCCAGGCACACAACCAGGAAGAATGACTTTGTCAAGTTTGCTGGATCTCAGGGGCCTGTTGTTAAAGCTAATTTGAGAGTGGCATTGGCACATTCTGGCCAGGAAATCCAGTACCATGGGGTTAACTTTCAGCTCTTACACCAAACGCAAATCAGTGAGGAAATTCACTGCTAGGTGCAGTCTCTAATTATTTAAAAGATAATTTGCATGCTACACAGAAATAAATTAGCTCCCAGGTGACAGCTGTTCCACTGTGTCCATTCCTGGAACGAGATGCCATGCTGGGAAATCTAAATGCAGACCAGAAGATCAAAACACTGCATTTTCTTGCCTCATAGGAAGGCTCTTCCCAAAAGAGAGGCATAAAGAAGAGAGGAGGGGAACAGATGTTTCCAACCATCAAGTTTACAAGCTGAACTAGCACGCCACATTTTCACAGTCTATATTTTCATTTCACTAAGGGCACTTCCCATCTTGCCAGGAGTCGTGGATGCAAGTGTAACAGGTACTAGTATAAAAGGAAGGTTTTGAAATCCCAAGACAGGCACTCAGTCCTAACATCAGGTTTGTGTTCATGTGGGATCCTTACAGACCACATGGAAAAGGTCAAAACCAGTTTTTATCATATTCATAGAAATCAGTTAAAGCATTTTCCTATTCTGTACCAAAAGCCAACCAGGCACCACTTTTTCTCTATATAAAACTCTCAGGGCAACTCACAAGAGATGCTAAACCACTTTTCAGTGGGTTTTCTAACAAACAATCTTCTCATGGTTTGGTTTTCACAGTGTCTATTGCATGCTGCACGCACATGTAAGCACATTTTATGTGACCCTACTGTGGGGAGGTAGATGATGTGCTGTAGATGTGATATATTTTGAGAGTACATTATACTGCCAGCCTTCTTCTGTGACTCCTTCTGAAAGCATCACATTTCTTTGCCACCTTGCTGTGTGCCAGGACTGCTCAGTGGGGATGCCAGGGAGTTTACCTGTTACACCTGCTGGAGAATGCTCCCTCCTCACAGGATGGACATGTGTAACAGGAGCACCAAGCTGGGATGAGTGGGAGTGTCTATGTGTGTGTGTGTGTTAAAGTGCTACAAGAACCACACAGGGAAGGATTAAAGAGCAGCATATGTTCACTGCTGCAGAGCAACATATGGGATTTCATTCATATGACCAAAGAGCAAGAAGAGAAGGAACAAATCTATCTAAAGATAAGGTAGAAAGAAGACTGAAAACAACTGGAGGCAATAAAAAAACCCAGATAAGAAAAACCTGGCAACTGTAATTCAGGAATTCTGCCGCAGGCTAATGAGAGGCGAGATAAAATAATGAGGCAAAAGGTCCCAAACAACATCACTGTCTAACGGCTGTAAAAGACAAGTCCAAAATTAGTTCATCATCACTAATTAAGGAGAGCTGAAGGGAAGTGATGAGGCCCTGATACGTGGTATCCCTCTGTGCAGCCCTCCAGTGATCCTCTGGTCAAGGTCAGGGAAATACTGCTACCTGTACTGCAGACTGAAATCCCAAAGCAGGGTGAATTATTCTTCCAGATGTTACTACTGGTGTGAAACTTGCTGGTGCATCTGACAGATGTCCCTGACCACACCTCAGCATGGTTCACAGAAAAGGTGAGCTCACAATGTGTGTGCACACTGTAATGACCCCAGAAAGGATTGATGGTACCTTGCACAACCTAAGGAGTTCTTCCAGTGCTCCAAATGTACCATCAGCATGAGCCCTGACAGGGAGAGGAGACCAACTGCTTAGCCCATCTCTCATACACTTGTGTCACCCTCCTTCAGTTCCTCTTTTAACACTCACTGACAGTGCATTTAAGGTCAACTTCATGTCTGCTGTGCCCCGTCCTTCTCTTGTAAAAACAATCCCAACATTTGCTATAAATTGTAATCAAGCCCTATGGCAGCAATATTCATAAGCATCTTCTGGACCACAGTACACCCACAGCAAACTTTTACAAACTGTTATCTAAATAACAACATTTAATCTGAAAATTTTGATACCATTTGTGCCTTCTTCACTTGCAAATAGAACAAAATCAAACCCGGAAATGTTTTGGGCACCACTATCAGCTTTGTATCACAATAAAAACTTATCATTTGTTCCTGAGCCTGGCTTTCTGTCTCTACTCAGCTGATGTAAGGCAGTACTTCACTACTCCATCTGTGACAGTTTATGTTCCAAAGCACCATTCATGAGGGATTTCTTCAAATGAAAATCAAAAGCAATGAAACATTCTCTCAGAAGAGATGGCACATGACTAGAATGAACCAGGCCCTTCAGTCTCTCTCACCAGATAAAAATAGGCAAGTTGCTGAGTGTGACTATGACCATGAGTTAAAATCTCCCTACAAACCTCTGACTTAAAAATTTGATTCAAAGCAAGAAAAATACTTTTAGAAGCGACTTTTGAACATGAGTAATAAAGGATTGTTCTGGTTCAGCTTAATGATTAACCTACTGAATATTCTAAACAAAAGTGATAAAGACACTGAAATGCTCATTCAGACGAAAGATAGTCAAGTAAACCATTGCTCCTCCTCTAGGTAAATCTCAGACACAAAGCTCTTTCCATGAAGGTCTTCGGGACTTGCATTTTTACCAACAATTTTGCTAAATAATGGAAAATATTTTAAAATCTGTTTTTCTACCTTTTGTTCCAAGGGAAAACAGCCAAAAGACAACACACAATAAGACAAACCTTAAATTCTGCCAGAAGGTAGATTTTGTGCACAACAATGAGCTCCTCTCACCTGTAGAGGTCTGTGAGCTGCCCGGCCCTCCAGCGGTAGTACAGGTCATTGAGGAGGCGCTCGTGCTGGCCGTACAAGCAGATGTAGTTGGAGACAGGGAAGGGTTCCTTGGAAAAGCAGGTGATGCTGTCCACCATATTGTACCTGCTGAAGTGTATCCTGAAGTAATTCCCATGACTGGCCTCCCCAGTTACAATCTCCGTCCCCTGGAACAGAAAACATCAGGAAAGCTGTGGAGACAGAAGAACACCTGACCTGGGAGACATGTACAGAGTCAGCAAGGGCTTCCCAGCCCCCAGTTCTCACTGCTTCTTATCCTCAACCCTGCTGTTAAAATTGAGAGACCACTCCTGGCACAGCAGTTCATTGGGCATGTTGCTGTGGCTTAGACACAGATTTTCCATGTGGTTTGGTTACTGGCCATCCCAGCATCACTGCAGACACCTGGGGGACCCAGGCCCTCCAGCTGCACTGGCAGCGTGACATCGGATCCATAGGGACCTGTGACCTCCTGGAGAGTCAGGAGGGATGACCCTGGGGCATCACAAACAACACTGGATAGCTCTGTTTGGGTAACTCAGCTGAACTCTGTTCAGCCTCCTTTATGACAGAGAGCACACACATGACATACCATGTTCATTGTCAATAAAAGAACACCAATATTGGATGTTCATGCTCAAACTGTAGCATTTAGCTTCAGCCACTTAAATCAATCACTCAGACAAAAATGTAAAAATTTCCTCCAAATCTCACATTGCAGTGGGATGATCAGATAGCTTGAAGCTATTTTTTCCAGCTGTATTCCTGTCACAGTTTTATACATTTCTACAACCTGTTGCTAGGCTACAGAAACCTTTAGTATTTCCACACCTAAGCTAGTACCTTTCACTAGCTTCTCTTACTTCTTTCTTAGAAAATTATTTTAGGAATTTTACACGAAGTTTCTGGAGTGGCTTTAAAAAATATCATCCCTTTTCAGGTAATCAGCAGGCAATCAGAGTGGCAGCAAAATAAGTCTAATCATATTCTAGCAATTTGGAATAACAAAATCAATTCCTCTCTCTGATAGTCCTTTCTGCTCTCCACTACATGCTGCTTTGGATGGCTCATCCTGGATCTGAAAAGCAAGGTGAGCCATGCTTTGATTCCTTTCCCAAAACCATTTTCTTTTTAAAAAGCCCATTTGTTTCACTGCTGTTCAGGTTTTAGAATCAGCACTGAAGTAGCTTTTTAAAAGCTGCTCTTTAAATCAACTGCAAAAATGGGCTTGATGCAGAAATTCCCAAGGAAAAAGGTAGAATCTATGTGAAAGAGGATCTTGCCTAGGTGGAAAGTCCTCTCTGGCTTTTAAAGACATTAATCTAGTCCTTTTCTTGTCTCAAGTCAGGCTCTCCAGTAAGAGAAACACCCCCATGTTTGTATCCTGAGAAAATCTCCCATGTAACCCCGGTGTGGGGAGTGCTTCCCCATGCCCTGTTCCAAGACAGCTCTCACAGCTGCAGGACTTGCTATTTTCTAGCAGCACAGAGCATCTCATTCACAATACTTCCTGCTCTTCTAGAAATCAACTGAATTTCCCTGCCAGACTGCCATCATCTGTATGCACTTGCAGCACCATACTGCAGGGAGCATAGAAGGCTGAAAGCATGAAACGCTGCTAATACTGTCCTGTGTCCTCTGCATGGAAACCAGGGGTCTTTGGAGAAAGCCAAATACCAGGAAGTGTGGAAAGGAACACCCAAGAGGTTTAGTTAGTTCTGTGACTGCTCCTGGTTTTCTCTCCAGCTAAACCTGGTGTGTACTGTGCCTCCAGAACCAGCTACCCTAAACAGGAACATTTTTTCAAACAAACAGAGAGAACAAAACACAAAAAGTTCCATTATTTAACTTACACGATCATACGGGTCAAGTTCTACATCCAAGGGCACGGGGATTCCAGGCTTGAAAATGTGCAAGTAGTTATAACCTCCAGGAAGAACACCACCTGCCATAAATGAAAATATGAGATTTGTTAAGTCATTAACAATGAAGAAAATAATGTATTTAGTAATTATTGAAATAATGTATTATAATTTGTTTGTCCTCCTTCTGCCATTATCTTTTTCCAGTACATAAGGAGCCTTGAATGCTGTACTGCCATGAGATGGCACCTGAGGTGAGATAGATCTGCCTGTACTATAGAAGAGCAAAAATACCTGAGAGGGGATAGAAGTGTGACAGAAATCCAGCTAGACATACCTTGAACTTTACACCTGCTGTATATGGGGATGAGTCTGTCTGAGCCTTCTGGTGGCCTGGATCTGGGCTGAGGGGCTGAATCAAAGAGAGTCAGCATGGAAGCAGCAAGCTCAAAGCCAATCTCCTTGGAGTTGAAGTTGCTGTGTGTTAATTCATCCCTATAGTATCTCCTGGAGAACTTTGTTAGAGGACCTGCAGCCCTGATGCTGGCATCATTGGTGTGGAATTCGGTATCAATCACGACTCTTCCATCAAAAACAAGGCAAGCATCACTGACAGCCTTAAAGATGTCATAATCCAGTGTCCTGTAGGCAAAGCTAAAAAATGCCTAAAAAGAGATGTAAATAAGTGAAAATAATTGTATATTACTTATTGGCTTCTTTCATAAATTAAGACCCAGACCTTATTCTGAATGTTATTTTACAAAACAAGAATGTGAAATACAGTGTGATTTTAGCCACACAGTCACAGCAGAGATCCTTCTGATCCAGCATTTACAACTACCAAAGTTAAGACTAAGACAGCAGAAAGGAGAATTACTAAACTAGACTCATCTCCTTCTGGTTATTAGATAGTTTAAAAACACCAACATTTGCCACATCAAACAGCCTGAGCGGCTCTGCATATTTTCTGTGTTAGTCCAAGCATGGAACATAGACATGAATCTTTTGTGAGGTTTGTTTTCTTTCAAGTGCTCAAGCCAACCTGAAACCCCCAGGAACAGAAAAGCACCAATGTATTTAGGATTTAGCAAGATAATTGTGCATTACAAGTGTTTTCCCAACAGTTGAGCCTGTTTACCAACAAACTGAATTACTTTGGCTAACCAGCACAGGGACAGTCAATGAATTGAAAGATCAGAAATTAAACTTGTTCAGAAAGAAATGTCATCCTCATTCCAGCTATAGCAGCAAAATTTCAGTCAGTGGAAGCTGCAGAGGCCAAGGACCCTAAATCCATAAAAACCTGCTCTAAGTCTCAAAGAAAAAAAAAAAATCAAGTGATAATTCTCTCCTTTTGTTTTCTCATGGCATGAGCACAGTCCCTGTCCTGGGGCACGAGGAAGCAGAGCTCCTCTCCCCCCACAGAAGCTGGGACAGCATGACCAGCACTGCAAAGCAGGTGGTGCTGGGAGCAGACAGCAGATGGGAGAGAAGCAACAACCATGAGCAGCATCCTCAAAGCTTTCTCTGACAAAGGATAAACTGAGAGCTGGCAGAACATCATCCCTGAATGAGTTTAAGTCAGGAGTGCCCAATGGCCACAGAGGGGTGAAAGGAATAAGAATGACAAGGCTGAGAGATGTTTTGAGCAAGACCACAGGCTGCAACGGGCCCAGATGAAGACACTGTCCCATACCTCAAAGGGTTTGTGAAGTCCCAGAGCCCTCACACAGAGCTTTTCCCATGTCAGTGAAACTCAATACTGCGTGTGCCCTCAGCTTTTAAAACCATCAGATAACAAGTTGCTGCCCCTCCAGCAAGAAAAATTCCTTTGCTGGCTGAGGAAAGGGTGAAAGGGTCTCAGATGAGATTTTCCCTTGCTGCCTTCATTCTGAACAGCCAAAGACTTAATTGTGCCAGGCCAGAGCAGCATTTGTAATCTGTCCTTCCCTTAGCACCAGCTCAGGACAAATCTGTGACTGGGGTAAAGTTGTTATGCAGTTGTACCCCCAAAGGGCTTTCTTGGGGACTAAGGGCAAGTGTCAGATACTCGACTGCCTGAAAGAAAAGGCAGAGGGAGCTGGAAATTTTAGCAGCACTGGCATAAGCAGAGATGCAGCAGTGAAGGAGACAGAGCCCCTGGGCTTGCTCATAGATAAACTAAGTGATTAACTATGCACAGTTAAGGGAATTCTGGCCATCTTAGGGAGCCAAAAATCAAGGAAGCTCTGCCCATGAGGGCAAGAGGACCACACAGCCTCACATTCTGCTGGCTGACAGGCAGAACAGTGTCACTAGAGGGGAGGGCTGCAACCTCCAGGTGGGAGCCATCTGTCAGCCTGGGCAGGAGGTAGGGAAGAGGGAGGCTGCTGCTTTAGGGAAAGAAGAGATTTTCTCCTGTTGTTTTTATCCTGCAGGACTCAACAAATTAAGTCCCCAAGAACTGCCAATCAACAGTTGATACTGCTGAAATCCCAAAAGGCCCAGAGCTGCTGCAGAGACAATTCCTGCAGAGCCTGGTCTCTCATGAATGCAGCTGCCTTCCTGGTGGAGCTGCTCTCCAGAGCCCGCTCCTCCTCTGAGTCCAGCCTCCCACATGGCTGGAGGCAGACACAGGAGCCTTGCACGGCAGCTGAACTGGTTTTGGAGAATACAAAGCCCTTGACATAACAAGCAATTGAGGTCTTTCACCCTAGAGACTGTGAAAGAGAGACCTCCACAAGGAAGGACCGTGGATGGAGGAAGGAGGAGCATGGGGCACAAATGGGCAAGAGTAAGAAACCCCAAGGCAAGAAGCATCTGAAGGAACAGTGTAGGCCATGCAGACAAGGTGGTGGGGAAAAGGAGGGGGCTGGAGGGGAGCTGGTCAGTGGATACCAAGTTGCAAAAACAAGAATCACATTGAGACCTTTGTGGAAGGATTAAAATAGAGAGATTTCAAGGAAAAAGGAGAGAACTTAAAAAGCTGCATACAGGGAGAGAGTAAGAGGGAACATCACTACTGATATGGAGACCAAAGTCAGGAGACAGCTATGGATAAAAGTGCTGAGTGAGGTCTTCACGCCCAAAGGGCCTTAACCATCCCCATGTGAAAAAGAAAAGGGCTGCAGAGCAGGGGGGCCAGCAAGGGACCCCGACACCTGGGGAGCTCTCTGGGACAGGCACAAGGCTCACCCTCTCCACAGTTAACCCCAACAGCCACACAGAGGAGGGCAAGCACAGCAGGGAGTGTAGAGGGTCTTGGTGGCTCCCTACAGATGCAGGTTTTGAAGTGACTCATTCCTGTGGATTAGCCCAATAAAGGAAAACAGAACCACACTGACCCTTAGGAAAGGCTAGAACCTGCCCCCAGCCTCAGAGCAGAGCCACAGCTGTGAACATGCCACCAGCTTCCATAAGATATTGGTACTGGAAGTGGAAAAAAAAACTGCAATCATTGATGTAGAGGGAAAGGAAATATATTTTCATTAAGTTACATGCTATCCCAGTGTTTTTGGCTTCTACTATGACAATTAAATGCACATAACTATAGACAGGAGTAACTGCACATTTAAATAAGAAAAGAATTTCTAGAATTACTTTGAAAATGAATTAAGACTATTTGTCACTCAGCAGTCACAATTACTTGTGTGTCAGGTGACTTAAATACATTTTAATCCAAATCAGTCAGGTCATTAACAACAGGGTTATTTGGATTTAAAAAAAAAATAATCATTGAGACTAACAAGCAAACGTTCAGTCTCCTAGAGACAATGAGGAAATAGATAAATCTGTGAGGGAGCAGATAAATGTGATGGCTTTTTATTGGCATTTACCAATATAGCTGGACAGGATGTGCCTGAGCTTGTCTGGCCCTTGCTGCTGAACCAAATAGTGGCAACTGTGGTGTTTTACCCCAGAGACACTTTTGGCTAGCTGGATGCTGCAGCTGGGCACTTGGAGACAAGTCCAGGCATGCAGGAGCTCTGGTGGTGGTGGTGGGATGGAGCCTCCTCCTTCAAGAGGGTCTGCTCCTCAGGTTTCCCTCTGGTGGAGAAGCTTTAAGGCAATGGTGAAGGAAAGGAGTCTGTTCTGATGGAAGGTTTCAATCCAGAGCTTTATTCTGGCCCACAGGCCTCTGAATCCAGCAACAGCTCTGACAAAAAAACCTCTTGGTTGCTGTTCTTTTAAACCCTGGGGAGGAGGGGGAGGGAAGGGGTAGGAATCCCACCAACCAGGTACAGGAGGGGAGGTCTCAAGGGACAAAGAACACCTGGATGGCCCAGTTCCCCCCCAGGGGTAGAGGATATCCTTTGAATGTACCAATCACTCAACACCCTTCTGGAATTCTAGGACTGACAGACAGTAGGGGTCAGGGAGGGGAAAGGAGAGGTGACTGATACACCTGGGAGGGAATCTTCAGGGGAGGGACCCGAGGTTCTGAGGAAAACCCTGAAATCACAACGCAACGGCTTTTGAGTTAAAAACCATCCTGAAGGAAAAGCGTGGGAAGCACGTACTTACAGAGCACTGCAGGTGGAGGAGGCTGGAGGCAGTGGTGAAGGCAGCCCAGGTGATGAGGCCACGGTGCCCATGGCCCCACTGTGCCAGGATGCTGTCGGGGTGCACGATCACGCCCGCCCCTGCCAGGGCCTCCCCCACCGCGAGCTCCAGGGCGGCCTCGGGCAGGCAGGGGCTGGCAGAGCCCAGCGGAGCCCGCACAAGATGGATGCGGGAACCATCAATCCCAAAGGATAAGAGAGCTTCTACCGTGGTGTACGTGTCAATTGTATTCCCATAGACAATGATGTTCCCTAAGAGGAAAAAAAAGGGCGAAAGATTTCTAAGACATACAATGAAAACCTTATTAGTATAACTCAGATGATAATAACGTGGAATTGCACTCTTTGACCCTCTTGTTTCTCTGATGCTATGAAGCAAACAATGTTACCTAGCAACAGCAGCTAAGATAATTTAGTGAAAAATCTGTACAAAACATCCCACAAAGTAGGCAAGTACTTAACACAGAAGTATGATATTCATCCTGACCCCATAATCTGAATTATTTTGATTGAAAAGCCTCTCAGGGCAAATAAATAAATAAATAACCATTTTTATTTTGTTCTCCCTCTCTCCCTAATTTTGCTCAAAGGACTGCTGAAGGGGGGAGCGGTCAGAATCAAATTCAATACAGCATTCAGAAAACCCCCACAAACCATGGAAAGGCCAAATTATAGAAACCTAGCCCTTGTGCCACATGGAGGCCACCAGTGCTGCCACTCCCTTCTGCCAAAGCCTGATTTCCAGAGGATGGCGATGGCCCCGCAGAGGTACCTGTCCCTGGTGGTGAGGAGAGCACGGCACAACTCTGAAGGCAGCTGCTCATGGCACAGTGCCCAGCCCAGAGCCAGTTCCATCCCTGCTCACTGCTGGGAGCTCAGCAAGCTGCAGGCAGCCATCCATCCAAGCAGCTGCATGTAGGAACTGCTGCTCCTTCTGCAGAGCATCAGCACCAGCACAGAAACAACTCCTGAATCCAGCTCCATCCTCCTGCTCTGGGCAAAGGGAGCTCAGACCTGATCAATCCCTCCTGCCTGGCACTGCACAGCTGCAGGCCAGGGCCCTGCTCATTCTTGTCCTCAACTGCTGCCACTTCAAACGGTACAGTCAGAGCTGAGCAGGAACATGAGGAGGGGAGGGTCTGTTCTGTGTGAGCACGACTGGGCTCTCTAGCCTAAGGGCAAAAGCCCTCCTGACAATAAGAGAGGCAGAGCTGGGGCACAGCAGAGCAGCTGTGTGTTTTATCTCAGGATGGTTTCATATAGAACACAGACATTCCTCTGAGCAAGACTGAGATGTGCTCCTCTCCCCTTCATTCCCTCTGCCCTCTTCTTGGAACAGGAAGCATTTGTCTGTTGTGTGATCCACTAAGCCTTTAAGCAACCCAGGCAAAATGGAACTCCTCTCCTGGGGCTAAGGACCCTCATCTGAGGGCCAGAGCCCAGCCCTGCAAGCTCTCTGTGCACCACACACTCCACAGCCATGCCACACTCAGCTGCCCCAGCCCTGAGCAAGAGGGAGGCAGGAACACCTCCACCTGCCTGCCTGTGCCCACATCAGCTCCTATGTTTCAGATGTGTCCTGTCAGTACAAGGATGCCCAAAAACCACTTTCCCAGTGCTTTCATGTTTCATACTTGGGCAGTGCTGCAACCAACCAACATTTGTCTCAGCGCTGGCATTTCTATCTTGCCACAAGTGACAGCATCCCCAATGCCCTGAATTGTATTATTTCATGGTCTAAGCTAATCTCACTGGACCATGTTTTACTGCATGAGATGCAGGGCAATACTAATCTGAGCATGCACACAGCCCCAGCTCCCAGGAATATTAATGATAAAAATGTTAACAGATGTTCCACTATTCCCCTTTGACTACATGGTTATTTCATTCGTCCCCATCAGTTTGGCTACTTGTAGGTGCCAAAGAAACATCTCTCTTCATAGCTGCCAGAGAAAAGACTTGCCCCATGAGGACACTGCGCACCAATGACAGAAAATATGTTTCTACTGTTCACAGCAATGACCCAAGCGATGGAACCATTTTACCTGCAAATGTACCAACTTGAAAACATAAGAAGAAAGAGATCTTACTACTTCCATAAATATCATATAGAATTCAGGAATGCTCCAGTGTGTCCATCACTGGCCTGACTTCCCAAGCCAGAAGAATCTATCCCATAGCTTGTGCCTGCCAGGACACCTGTCTGCAGCTACACTGGCCTCAGGAGAGGCCTGATTGTTTTTCCCTGCCATAGCTGGGTGTAATGCAAGAAGCAGCCCAGCAGAACCTGTGGGTAAAGACCAGCTTTGCTATACTCATTTTTATTAACTCCATGTGCTGACAGTGCAGGCCACGATGTGGTGTGCAGGTGCCGACAGCCTCATGGTACATTTACATGTTTTCAGCTTGCAGAGGTGAAACGTATGAGGAGTGAAGAGGATGCTGGGGCTGGAAAAGGAGGATGAAGGCTTCCCTGAGGCACAGCCGAGAAAAGCTCCATTCTGACTGCAGGGCAAGGCTGGACTGAGACCCTTCACCCTTGGGCAGCACAGCTCCCTCAGAGAGAAGCTCAGTTCCTGCAGTAGACACTGGCATTTGGGGATGGACAGGATCAGATGAGAGTCCTACATTTCTCAAGGAAAATTAAAATCCTGGTTTATATGGTAATATTAAATAGAACTGCATTAGATCAGGGAAAGCAATGCTCCTTTATTGACCTCTTGTAAATCAACAATTTACTGCTTCTGCTTATTACAATATTAGTGGCTTTTTGGATGACAGTGCTAGTAGTCTAGGAACTGCAGATATTCATTATGGACTGAAATTATGTCCACTGAACAGAGAGCAGTTCCTCAGGATGCTTTTATTATTTAACTACATGAAAATGTATGTATCTGTGAGTAAACATAATAACCTTCTACAGAAAAAACAGCCATAAATAAAGATCATTACAGTAGTTTTATCGTTTATTACCTGAATGTCAGCGTCCTGCTGCAGAGCAGACTCATTAATTTTCCACAAGTAAGAAGCACAACATTTCAGTGACCCTAATGTGACCTGAATCGTTGCAGTTTGCAAAAGCTAAAGGAGAATCCCAGTATGAGCTAAAGCATTGGTAGCCCCAGTCAGTGATTCATGCACTGGAATTTTAATGCAAGAGTATTCCTACAAACACACTTTTAATAAGGCAGTAAACTATGCTTAGGTGAAGAGAAAAAAAATAATCGCTTCATTTTGGGCCATTAAAGCAGTTTTGTTCCTTACTTTACTTCCATCCTACTTTTATTTTCATGGAAAGTGCAGAGCTAATAGGAGATGAATTTCAATTAGTCCCAATTACAGCTGTAATAGGTTCCATGCATTAGGTGGTTGGGTTTCATCAGTAAATCACAGTGGCAGCTGTGGGGCCAATGCTTGCCCTGCTCCCAGGCCCTCAGCAGCAGAGAGCCCTCCCAGAGCCCTGGCACAACTGTCAAAACTGAAGGAAGGAAGGATGTCTGTAAGAAACACAGCTGGAAGAAGAAGCAGGGTGAGGAATAAGAGAAACTGAGATCAGTGGAGGAAGACCTCTCCAGCTGGGCACTCTGCACAGCAGTAGAGAACGTGAAGTAGGGAAGAGCAAGGAGAGGGAACTGAAGCCAGAGCAGGGGAAAAGGGGAAGGTGTCACATCTCTCCTAGACCACATCTTCAAAAGTGCCTCCAGACCAACATCATGGTGCTGTGAATTTACCTTCTTTACACATGAAGCCAGGCCAGGGCCTCATTAAGGGATGCAGCTCCACCTTGCAGCCAAGGCCAGTAGCAATAACAAAGTGAAGATGAACATCCCATGACTCCAGCACTGCTGCTGGAGCAGGAGCACCCATGCCAAGGCAGGTGATACAACATGATTGTGCCATTTGCTGCAGAGTGACTGATCCTCCTGGCACTGTGCAACCCAGCCCACAGCTGCTCCCATGCACAATCCTGCACAGGGGCACTGGAGCACATTCCAGGACTGGGCACACAGGGAATTGCAGGAAGGACTAGCAGCAGCAAACAGGAAAAGCTAACACCCTCATCTGTCTATGCAAATTCAGCTGCTGTAGCAGCTGGATACCAGGGAAGGCTATGTGGGCAGGGCTGGTACCAGCTGGAGTGCAGGTGGAGCTGGCCAAGAAACGCTGAACCCCGTGCTGATCACAGCAAGACCTGGAGGATGATAAAGGAATTCCCAATGCCTTTAGAACTTCCCTAAAGAACTGCCAAGCAGGTGTGAACCTTGCACCATACCAAAACACTGCCAATTCTGATCACGCTCCACAAACAAGGCAAGTAAAACACATCTTCAGGAAAGTCCTGCTCTTGCACTCTGCCAGCAGGAATTCCCCACAAAGACAACTTTCCTGCTCTGAACCATCCTGACTCAGAGCCAGCAGGAACTGACATTTCATCAACTCATTGACTCTTTGGTCTGTTTTTCTAGCTCAAAGTTGACTCAGAAACCTGGATGGTCCCAGGTATTTTCCACAGTGCACATACAGCGGATGAACTAGTGAACATACAAACACAGCACACACAACAAGGCTGAGGAAATACAGGGATGGTGCACATCAGCATAAACGTCTGATTTTAAGGGTTAAAAAGTACCAGGAACTTGCAGTTCTATGTGAAAATCTGTCACTGATGCAACTGTATACAATGCTGACAGACACTCCTAATTTAGACTTATTTTCTTTGTGCTATGCCACAAATCTAGATATTTTTCTATACAGTAGAAAACCACATCCACTAATTAAATTATTATTTCACTGGCAAATTAATGACACCAGACAGATTTGCATTTGGGACTCATTTGGTTTTCTATAATAACTGTAGATAATTAATCTATCTCAAACCTTTCTTTCCCAGCTAAACATGCTGGGTATCAAAAATAACGAAAAATTCTAAATTAATCTGGAAAACAAAGCACAGCAGATGAAAGACTGTTAGAATACATCAGGCACCAATTATGCCAGGGAATAAAGGAAGTAATAAGCCTAGGAAACATTTCTGTATGTGTGTGTGCTTACCTGTGGATCTGATGAGGTTTTCCTGCACCCAGAGTGCTGCCTCCAAGCAGTCCTGGGCGTCATTGAGAGTGAAGTGATTGGCAGGGACTTTCTCCGTGTATCTCTGTGGCCACTGGCTCGTGACTTCACTGATATATTCTCCCATGGGAGCCAACGCCTGGAGAAATGAGTTGGTGAGTGGATATGGCACAGATCTTGGAGATGTTAAAACACAATGACACTGCTCTCACTTTGGCTACCCAAGGGCTGCTGTTCCGGCACATTCCAACCCTTTGTCACACTCAGCAGCAGCAAACACACCCACGGCCACAGAGAACAAGGAGCGTACACGTGTGCATGTGTTCTCTGTGGGATGTGGGTGACCACTTCAAACAGCCTGCCAGTGCAAGTGCACATGGCAAATGCCAGGGACTGCACAGCAAACAGCAGAGATGTCCCAACAAACAGCAGGGGATATCAGAAGCTTTCTGAATAACAGATCACTTTTAATGCCTCTGCCTCCACCTTTTGTTAGCAAAAAATCAACCTTCACCAATGACAGATTTTGTCCCAGAGAAAGGGATCAAAACCTGCTTGATAGCTCAAATGTGAAGATTCAGTAACATGTTCACTGTGTAATGCTGCTTTACAATAAACTCAGTTTGAGTTGTACAAAGCAAAAAGGGAATCTTGTCTCTGACTTCCTCAGCACCACTGAGCCACATCCTGAACACTGTTCTCACTGCCAACCAGATCAACTGAAATACTGCTGGGTCATATAATACCAGGCATGACACCAAAAGATCTTAACAAATAAATCTCTAAATCATAACATATAACGTTTTACTAAGCATTAATTTGACTGCTTACCTAATAAGGAAACACTTACAGAAAGGATGGACTAGAGCTCTGTGTAATAAAACAGAAGCCACTCATTTCTTATCCTTTTGTATAGCTTGAAAGTGAGAAAAGATGATAATGATGGAATTTCTCCTCAAAAGCAGATAAAGCTTGCCTTTTCCCTTGATATCTTTACCTTTCTCCCTCACTGCAGTTACTTGCCATAAATTATTTTGCAACTCAGAGTCACCTCCAAACACCTTTTCCTAGGAGCACTTTTGTTTCATCCCTGCTGAGCAGTGCCCATGGGCTGCTGTTTAAGTGTGCCTCTGCTCTGAGAAGGGATCACAGACCACACAGCCTGCTACACACAGGCAGCCAGACACTACTGTGCGATGTGGTACAGCACTGCAAAGCTGCACACATTGCTCACATCCATCTCCTGATTTTAAAGGCAAAATGCCTTGCTCACAACTTCTACCCCAAACCACCCAGATAAGGCAAAGCCCTGCAACAAAGGGGCTGTATCAAGCTGCCTGTTTGGTTATGGGGCCTGATGGCCTCATGGGGATACAGGAGGCAGAAGCCACCCTGCCCAGGGAGTCTGAGTGGAAGCTGACCCTGTGGGGCTGGAGCTCAACTTGATTCCAACATCTTACATGCAGCTAAGGGTCTCCTTCAATCTCACTGGAAACTCACTGTGTGCTACAATACCGGACAGCACCATGGATGTGCCTAGGCATTGTCATCATGTGAGATGAGTAATTAATTTGATAAGAAATTCTCTCCATTTCCAAAACTAGGTCAAATGGTGTTAGACCAGCTGGAGTTCAGTCTCCTGTGGCTGGGACCACATGTCAGTTGAGCCTGCTCCTTAGCAGGTTTAATGGTTATGGTGGCAAAAACACTGGCAGCTTTGCCTCCTGCCCAACCCTGAGCAGTAAAACTGCTGGTGGGAAACTGTCCACCTTCCTCTCTTCTAGCTTCAGCAGCAGCACCAACACAGCCCTACAACCTGCTGCACGACAGGGCTGCCAACTGCTGGTGCTACCCTGCCTAATCACAGGAACACCACTCACTGCAGAAAACCTGGGAATACTGTGCTGTTCACTCTGCACACAGCTCACCTGGTAGCTCTGTCCTGTGCACAGAACCAGGTAGTCATATGGCACTTTCTCCTTGGAAACAACAACATATTTGGCACTGCGGTTTATGCTCGTCATTTTACCAACCACAACATTAACCCAGGAACAAAGTGACATCTGTGCATAATCTTCATCATTAAAACAGTGGCTGCAAAGAAAAAATATCTGTAAGTGACATTTCGGCAGCTGACAGCAGGCATTAATTAGACATCTGGTGAGCTCAGCCCAGGCCCCCAGTGGTTCCGCCTGCTCCCTTGCTGTGAGTTTACTGCAGTCTATGGTAAAAGATTAGGCATTAGGAAATACTCAGTTACAAATTGACAGCTTTCTGCTGAACCCAAACAAGGCCTTCCAGCACTGGGCCTTACAATCACGTCATTTAGGAACAAAATCAGAAATCTATGCTTTACTCTGATTTTCCTTTGCAGGCTGATGGGAGGTAGAAGCTTTTGAACCTGCAAAGAAAATAATTCAACAGTCCAACTGTTTCTCCAAGACAAGACTTCTTTTCTTTATTCAGCTTTTCCTCAACTTTCCTTCCTTTGCTGTTCAACTTCACCAGTCATAGCTAAGGTGAGACACAAATGCAGGGAATGCACCCTACCATTTTAGCATCTGTATTCCAAAGTATTAGTCCATAAAGTTTAAAAATAAATAGAAAACTAGGAAAATGGTTGTCAGAGCTAGGAGTACAAGGCAGAGATCTCAAGTCTCCTATTTGTGGCCCTTTTCCAAAAGAGCTTTCCCACAATAATGCAAGAATGTCAAATACCAAAAGCACACTAAACTGGTCCTGAGTGGTGTGCATGGAACACACATCACAAGCAAGGTGCTCTAACAGTGTGAATTCCACATCAGTACCCTAAGAATCACGTGTTGGCTTTGACGGTCTCAGACAAGGTTTGCTCTTCTCGTGTTTTAGAGGTGTTACAGCCTGTTCCAAGCAAAAAAGCATTGAATATCCCTATGCGTGACAGAAGTATAAAAGATCTGGAAGCTGCTATTTAAAAAAGCCATTTTTAAAGCAAAATCAAAATTGAACAAAACTTCTTTTAAAGCCTCAGCAATGAAAACTACAATTATTTCCAAAGGTTCAGAATGTGCCTCCACCAAGGATGTCCAACTAAGTAAATACCAAGACACTTATTACTGCATTTGTACCACCCTCTGCTTAGAGAGGGCAAGGACAAAGATTCCTGAAGATAAAATACTTCCCTACAGATGTGCAACAGACACATCACTATAAAACATGAGGAGAACATTCCCAACTAGGTCCATCATGACCCCTGAATGCCACTGAGCCTGGCAATGGCCCAGCATGAAAATGCACAAGAGGTTGCTGGCCACTGTGCAGATCCAGCTGGGCTCAGCTCCATCCCTCCTCAACACTGAAAACCTGCACCAGGCAAAGCCTGTTCAGTTAGGTTCTTTCAGAAAAACTGGACAAACACATTTATAGCTTAGTAGAGCAACAAAGCCACAGGATCTAGGAAAAAAAGAATGCAACAGGTTTAAAACACGGGAAAAAAAAGGAATGGCTGGTGTCACACAGGTGTCTGGTTTGTGAGACCAGAGCAGCTCTGCAAGAAGAAACACTGTGAACAAACTACGTGAAAGAAGCTGAGTCTCACCCCTGCCAGGACCTCAGGAGGGGAATGGCCAGTACAGAGACTGTACTTCACCTGGGCTTCACCCAGGCTGTCAGCTCAAGTCAGCACAGAAAATATATGGCCATTTAGAGGCCCAAAAACTTCACTTTCTATGTAGACTTAGCGAATATTTTTCATCACTTTCTCCCACAGGCCACAAAGTGAATTAACAGAAGGGGCACAGCCTTCAAATGCTTAAGTATTTGATGCTTTTCTGTGGCATCAGCAGCTGCAGCAGAGAGTGCAGGCAGAGACCAGCACTGACAGCTGCTGCTTTGCCATTAATACCAGGACACACATCCCAACACAGGACTCCTGGTTCCATGTTAATCATTGCTGCTAAACTCCCAAAACTGGCATTCAGGGTGCCACAGGAACACATACAGTTGATTTCACAACCTGGGGAATTTTAGGGTTGAATTGCCAGGCTTTCTGTGATGCTCTGCATCCTCTGTGCTCAGAGATACCAGAGAGGAAAAAATAAGGGAAGAAAACCACTGACAATTCTGAACTGCAGTAATGCAGAAATCGGTAAATAAAATGGACAATAAGGACAGAGGAAGGTTTTCAAAAGCACCTCTATAATTGAGGTGCACAGCTTCCAGGAGACTGACACTCCAAAATCACAGGGATGCTTTTAGAAATCATACCCTGCAGAGTTCAATTTTCACTCTTAATCTACTTTTAGATTTTAACAGCTGAATCTGTTGAGGTGGCTCTGAACTGCAACTTTCTGTCAGGAATGATGCTTTGTTAGTACAACTCTTTTCTACAGTGAACTTAGGAAAGAGACTATGTGCATTTATGTGAGGACATAATTCCTTCATTTGCTAGATTTGCACTTGAACGTACCCCTTTCTACAGTACAAAAAGTAATACAGGCAACTACTTTTACAGAATGTCTTATCAGGGCAAAATGAGATCAGATGGTTTTAAACAGGTTCCCACCACATTATTTTCACATCTTTGTAGAGATTCCATTTGTAAGTTTCAGCAAGCAGACATGGAGCTGTTTTGTCGTTTAAAGAGCCAGTCCTTCAGTGCACTGCAGCTCATGGAGGAAAAGATTTGGTGAAATACAATGTAAATACAATACAATGTAAAGATTTGGTGAAATACAATGTAAATACAATACAAATCTAAATAACTTAGTATAAGTTTATTCCCCAGCTATTCAGAATAACTGATCCATTTTAATTCTATGCTTCTCAATGTTCAAAACAGTCATGTTCAAGTCCACAGCAACTATTTAGTCCAAAATAAAACCCAAAAATACTGTATTTAAATGAGAATTGTGTAGTGTGAATTTTAAAGAGGTAAGATATTATTGGACTAAATGAAAGCTGTTATATTTATTGGCAAACAAGGAAGCCTGAAAAGTGTTTGACAGTCCCTAGACAAGGCTCTTCCACCATTTCCCTCCAGCTGTACACAGCCCTGGTCTGGGACAGCACTGTGGCTGAGAATGAGGACAGACTGCCACAGCCCAGGGACTGGCACTTACAGCCCACGAGCAGCAGAACTTATGCAGAACAGTTCTGCCAAACTGATCAACAGCAACAACTCCCCCTGTATCCCCACCAGCCCTGATGGGCTCTGCATCCCACCACACACTGCCCAAAGTCAGTCCCTTTAATTCTCAAACACTCTTTGGTTGTTCATTATTTAGAACAAAATTCATGGAAGTTAAAAACCAAACAAGATTTAAAAAGCAAGGAGACATCTTGTGTCATTTGTCTTCAGCCTAGAGATTTAAACAATCTAAAAGCCTCAGAAAGCAGGGCCCACTGTCCAGGTATAACACAGTGGATTACTGTCCTAAGGTTACTGCTTTAGCTCTATTTCCCTGCTCATAATTCTATCAAACTCCTCTTGTAGGTGAGTGCATGCTGGATAGACAGACTGGAGCATTTTGAGGCTCTCTACGGATGTATCTAAAATTTAGAACAAGTTCACAAGAATTACAGACTGTTAAGCTTTCTGCAGGAGCTACGGAAGTGTTTAGACATGAAGTCAAACCTGTTAATTAAAAATCTTCTATACTTGGAGCTCTGTGGGTCTTTTCCTGGAAGGCCATGAATGGAAATCAAGGTCAGGTTGTTGAACTTCAGACGTGGCCTGTAGAAAGAAAAGCAAACAGCCCCAGTTGGAAGAAATTTGGAGGGCACATCCTAGGAACAGTATAGCTCAGAATTCCATGTTCAGGAGGATACAGAAAGCAATTCCTTTACATAGGATCAAAGTGTTTAGCTCTGCCCAGGTGCAGGTGTCTCTGGATACGAAGAGAAGAACAATTTCCACCACAATTTCAGCAATACCGGGGCAAGGAGGGGGACAAGACTGACAGTATGTTGAACTAAATGTGATCTGACATTTGAAAACAAGTAAATATGATGAGTGATTAAGCCTTCTAATCTTCAAGGCTTTCTGTAAGTTAAGGATGGACTGATGCAAATGGTACAAAGGAATCAGAATGTTTTTTATCAACCAATGTTAATTTGTTATTCATACATTTAAAAAATATATTCAAACAAAGTTAAAGGTCATACTTAAACCAAGGAATTTCAAGGTTATGGCTGCCCCTCTCAAAATGCATATTAATAGTTTAATTCTGGATTATGGATTATCTGTGGTAAATCTCCATGCATACTCAGGCCAAACACAAAGTAATAAATAACCTTAATGTAACAGAGTGCATATATTTATACAGATTATGGGCCTGATTCTCATTTAAATTAAGGTCACTCTGCAAAGGTGGATGTAAATAGAATTTGCTTTTCATTTATGGCCACCTTATGCTGCCTGAGTGATACAAAATGGTCTTCATGTAAATGAGAGTGAGCCTGATCCACAAAGCTGAAAGCAGAGTGTTAAAGTGATGCCATCTGCACACCGGGAATGTCGCTCGTGGGGTGTGAACAACAACTACAGGAACTTCACACACCAACAGAGCACAGCTCCTTGGCATTTATTTACGTGGGATCAATTACATAAACACCCTACACATCCTCCCAACCTCATAGCAAGGAGATTTCATTTCAGTGTGGAGCTGAAGTCATCTGTACATGCTGCACGGTCTCTGACCAACAGGTGCTCAAATCCAGGGGCTACAGTAACACTACATTTAAATACTCTTAATATTTAGGATGGAAACCTTGTGAACCAGCATCAGAAACATGGCATAATCAAAGTTCTAGGCACTATCAATGTACCTCTTTTGCATGACTGCACGATGATGCATTTTATTGATCTGATCACATACCATTTTCCTCTGCAGATGCTCTACCTCTATTGAGTCCCCACGCAGGCATCCAGGATTTCCCCAGTCATATGGTATTTGTTCCCTTCTTCCCCACTGAGTGGGAGGCTTCAATCAGACCTTTCAGTCAGTACAATTTACTAACTAATGATTTACTTCTACCTCAGTGCTCCCATGGCATCCCCATATTAATTCACGTTTCCCACTCATTCATCCTGTAGGCATCAAAATGTTGATTAGCATCTTCTTGGATGAAATGAGACAAAACGAGTCATATCTTTGATTTCCCCTTCACAGTAAGGAAAAGCCAGGCACAAAGCACAGTGGCTGGCAGCTCCCCAAGGGCAGGGTGGTTCAGGGGCAGAGCTGCAGAGCTGCTGGGGCTGGTGCCTCTCCTCTGAGTGCCGCACGCTGCCCCTGTGGCTCCGCACAGCTCCAGGCAAACAACAGCCCCATCTCCACACACAGAGGCAAACCCCTGCTGCTGCTGCTAAGTGTCAGAATTTGGTCAGTGCTTTTGTGCAAATTATCAGAATCTTTAAATAAGAACAAATGCCCTATCTTGTGTTCCAAAGGCCTGGCTCCAGAAGCATAGCTGGCACGTGTGACCCCTGGATTTAAAATACATTTACACACACACACAGGCACTTAAGGACAAGCCTGAGCACTAGAGGGGAGTTGTGGCTCCTGCTGGCACTGGCAGAGTCACCACAGGGCGACAGGTGGGGGATTTTGTGCTTTATTATTTCTAGGCTAACAAAAGGATGGCTCATTTACTACAGCTTTGGACTCCTTAGCGGTGCCTAAAAGCTCTTAACTGAAGAATAACCAAGGCCCTGGACATGGGCAGTGGTGTCAGGACAGGGACTGACTTAGATGCTGCTAATAACAATGCCCAACATGAAACAGGGCAAAGTGGAGATTCCCATTTGATGAAAAAGTCTTCAAGTTAAGAGCCTGAACCAGTCCAACATTAAACAAGTGCACCTGCATTTTAGAAGCAAATAATTCCAGCAGGGATTCACGTTGCTGTGGATACAGAGGGAAGAACAGCTCAAAGATACTGGTAAAGCAGGGAGGGATTAGAGTATCTAGGGAAATAAGTAAAAGGTGTTAGGTTTCAGCGCAGAGCTCTAGAGGACAGCAACAAAAAGGATCTGAATACTCATGTCCTCAAAATAAAACAGGGTTACCAATCTATTAAGCATAATCAAAAGGACACAGAAAAGTTTTAGTACAGTTTTTACATATGTCCTGGTGTTTGTGAATTTGTTAGAGTAGTCCCTGCTCATTTTACTGGGAATGTCTTTCTATCTGGTTTTTTTTTTTCCTTCTGTGTGTGGCATAATGATGGAGGCTTAGATGGTGGAAACTGCCTGAGCAAATAATTTAATTACTTGCTTTCATTTAACCCCTCATTATCACAAGTCAAACCACTTTTGTTACAAAAAATAAAGTGCATCAAAGCAGTCTCCACGAACCCAAGATCTCAATTTATTTGAAATTCTGCATTTTATAAGATTATTTTCCCAGTTATCAATAAAAACTAAACTAAAGGAGTGACAGAAAATAATGCTTTATCTGTCTCCTAAAGTTGGTAACTATGTGAACTGTTCTCCTGTGCACATAATCTTTAAACAATAATATCTGAAAGGATAACCTATCCAAAACTAAAGTCCTAATGACACTGTATCCTCAGCTTCTCTGTAGCAGAGCCCTTATAAAAATGGCAGCTCAAGATCATTCTGAAAATGTTAAAATAAATAAATCTCATTTCAGCACTCAACACTGAAAAGTAAGATGTGATAGTCTTGCATTAACGAAACTTGGAAATCAAAAAATTCTCAGTCCTGAAACAAAAAAGGAACACTAAACTTTTGCAGAGAGGAAAGAGCCCAGAAGCAGAGATGATGATTAGAGTCCCAACAGCCATAACCTGTGGTCAAGGCACAGGAACTTTGCATGTCCAGGCGTCACACTCACTGTAGAAGGCAGATGAAGGCAGGTCTCCTTTCCCACACAAATGTAACAATTTATCCAAAGCAGGACTTTTTTTAAAGAAAACATTTCAAGAATACAGCAGTCAGGAAGTGACTTGGAGAAGACACTTCCCCAAAAGGAAAAGGTGTACTAACAGATTTCCCAGCTCCACACCAAACTCACACAGCTTAACAAAGGTTGCCCATACAAATAACTGGAAAGAAACCCCACTCACCCAAGTTGTCCCTCTATGATAAATGTGCAACTCAGTACTGCAGCCTTGCTCGCAGCCCCTCCCCAAGCAAGGTGTTCCCATGCTGTCTCGCCGCTGAATTCCTTTGCCAGCCCCAGTGTTTTCCTTTTCCTCTGCTGCCTCTGCCTCCCCAGCCACACTTAGCTGGAGCAGCAGCAGGGTTTGTTGTTTGTATCAACACCTACCAAAAGCACCTCTTCTCAAGAACCTACTCCAAGGGCATCAATTACCTCCAGAGCAGGATTCCAGGTACACTGCTGACCAACAGTTGTTCATTTCCAAGACATCAATTACCAGTAAACAAATATTGGCCAGTTCTCCCTTGGACTGACCTTAGGAAAAAAAGTGTTTAAATTGTGAGTGAATTTGTTCAGCAAAAGAAGGGATAACAGCACAATGTTCACCAGGCTTTCCACACACCCTGGCCCATGAAAACTCTTCCTCTCTCAGCAAAATATTTCGCCATGTCCCAATTGCTTCCTCCTGGTATTAAAACAACAGGGTTCCTTCAAAAACTTCTATTTTGATGAAACAGTGCTTTTGGGGTTTTTTTTCAGAAGCTTCCTGCCAGGTTTATTGGTAATTTTATCACATGCTGTCATCCTAAGAAGAGCAACCTCTAAGCCCAGGCCATGAAAGCCACTGTTGTCACCATTTTCAACATCTTAGCATGAATCCATTGAAGAGCTAAAGAACATTTCCTCCACCCTTCAAGGATGCTTGGGAATGCTTCTCTCTCCACCACTGGTAGCTGGGTCTCTCACCAAACTCTGAACTTGATGGTTCACTACTTAGTAACAATTACATCAGCAAGTTATCAACCTTATTCTCATACTCAATCCAAACACAGCTACTAAAAAGCAAATTGACTCTATCCCAGCCAAACCCAGGGCAATCCTGTCTTAGAAGCTGTTCCTCTCCAATTAAATTTTGATTCTCCTGATTGGTCTACTCCTCTCACTCTTTGCCCTTCAAGTGATTAGTCTCCTAGATTTCCTTCTCCCATCCACCTTATAGCTCATTACTCTGAAACACCTCGGCCCCTTCCTGTGGCTTTACTGCTTTTGTCCCTTGCAGTCACCTCTCACTTCCCAGAAACTGGTTTTGCTTACAAAAACTAGAGCACCCACTAAAGATCTGAGGCATTTTCACAATCTGGGTTACTAAAACCAATATGGAAAAGTTCCTACAGCATGAATTGTTCTGAAACAGGGCAGGGAAAACTAAAGAGCTCTTTTCCTTGCCCACTCAGAACACACAGCTAAATCAGACCCATCCATATCCTTCCACAGCTACAGCATTCACAAGGGCAGCCCTGCCATCCCAAATCTAAGTTAGCTTTGAGTCTGACCTAATCAAAGCATCATCCAACCAATGCTTCAGTGAGAGCACTTCCTTCCTAAAATTACAATTTCCATTCCACAAGTGTTCCAGCATTTCATTTTCTTCAAAAATGGCAATTACTTTTTGAGATAGAAAATGAAGGATATCTGATAGTGACCCTGGTAGTTAGAGTGTCTTGCTGTTTAATCACCTTGCAGATTCCAAACCACAGCTGAGAGACATCAACACCATTTCCCACAAACAAAGGTACCATAAACTGAGCAGTAAAACTAAAGTGTGGTAGAAACTTCATCACTTTGCCCACTGCTGCATGAGTGCTTCAGTGAGTAACACACAGTGCAGATTCCAGCTTGCTAATAGCACATTTTCAATATTATTGCCCAATTACCTATGGTTTAAACTAAGGTGGTGGGGTTTTTATGGCTGTCTACTAGACTTCAATTTTCCAAACTACTGCAGAGAAGGTAAGTATTCTGACTCCATGATGTAAACTGGTGCAAATCTGGCAATGCTGCCTTCAGAGTAGGTAGCCTTGAAATGTTCCCAGATGCCACCAGGCAAACAGCCCTTGAACCTGGAAAGGGTTGAGGTTTAACCACATGTACTCCTCCTGCCAGCAGGACAACACAAAATTCATTGAAGTTGCACGTTCTGAGGCACCCCTGCAGTGCCAGGTCCTCACGACATAAGGCTGGCAGCCCACAAAGGACAGGGACACAGCTGGCAGAGGAGTCAGCTGGGCCAAAACCCCTGATCCCAAACATCCATCTTTCAATTACTGACCTCCACATCTCAGCACCCTCACTCTGGCCCTCACAGTATGCACACACACACAAACAGGAATCAAATCCACACTAATCACTACTGGGAAGGATCACAGCTTAGCCAGACAAGTTATTTTTTTTCTCCACTGCAGCAGCTTGCCCAGTCTGCTGTGCTTCCAAGCCGAACCTCAGGCAGCCTAGAGACTGCTCTGAAGGGCTCAGCACTGCACTGTCTCCACAGCTCTGGGGACAAACTTCAAACCAATGAACAGAAGTGGTGACATCTCCTCCATAGCTTTAGCAGACAGTTGGAGAACCTCAGGGCAGTGCTTGCACTTGGAATACTGCTGTATTTGCTCTGAACTGCATCAGAGGTACCAGGTTACCAGGCTCAGAGCTGTGGATGCCCTGCTGACTCACCAGGAGATGATGGATGCAGCCCAGCATTCTATGAAAACCCTTGTGACTCACTCCAATTTTGAGCAGGCTTTTTATAAGAAAAGGCTTTTTATACTATTTCCAAGATCAGGTTTAATAGTCACCAAGAAGTAAGGAGTATTCAAATATAAATAGTAACAAGAAAAAATCTACGAATACTTACAAATTTCAAGTGTGAAAGAACAGTTTGGGCTCAGAGACTTGTTTGCATATGTTCCAAGGGAAAATATTTCAGCTTGAAATAATCTTATTTAAAACTGCAGACAGTCTCAAAAGCAAGATGGTAACTATAAAATAAGCCCATATTGATGCTAATTGAGTCTCACTTTCTGGCAGAGGCTGTTAGGAAGGCTCCTGACCCACATCCTCTCCCCTGTTTATGGCCTGTATCAGTCACTGCCAGTGTTCATTGTGATGCCGACTGCGTGACAAGGCCAGCTCTGACCCATCTGATTTATCTCTGTCACAACTTGAGCACTGCTCACCAGAAGTGATGGAAGGCAACAATGACTGAGGGATGCAGCTCGGTGACACTGAGCACATGGCCTGGGCTCGCCTTGCTCTGAAGGGAAGGCAGAGGGAAGCACATGTGTGTCAGCTCATGTGGCAAAGACAGATAGGACAAAACAGTGGGCATCACTAACCCATTCATTGCATGTTAGCTCTGTGATCAGCAAGTAAGCACTAACTATTTAATTAGTCAACTAATTAGTGACAGGCAACATGGAAGGCTTCAGATGTTCCCAGACAAATGCAAAGATAAAAAGCCTAATTAACGATCAAGCATTATGCTAACTACAGCCAAACAGGCCAGATGTGTGGGATACTGTGTGCCCCAGTGCTGCCAGATAACGGGCTCTGACAGGAACCCTGTTCAAACCCTGCCACCTCAGAGCTGATCCTGGGTACCCCAGGCTCCCAGCAGGAGACACTGTCCTGCAGTAAAAAACTCAAGCTTACTGTGCTGGATTCCAATTCTACTTTTAGAAAAAAAATTCAGGCCTTTGATAAAAATGTACTTAATTCCATCTGGTTCTTAAATGCAATAATTATTTTCATGTGCCCATAGGGAGAAGGAAATAAATTTCATAACAATCTCACATTAAATACTGTGATTTTAGGCACCATTCATTTATGGCTATCTGATGTAGCATGTTCTGTACATTCCAATGTCCTCAGAGAAGAAGTCATTGTTTGCATCAGGGTTTGGGTTAAGGAGGTTTTCAAAACCATGGATTAAAAATGGTTTTCCCTATAACCAAAAACAATAGTAATTTCCAGAGCTATATGCAAAGAGGTGGATAAAAGCTAATGGGTTCCCTGCACTGGAACCAGTGACAAGACACTGCTGGGAGCAAGCTCCATGATCCTTAAGCCAAAATTCCATCCCTGCTGCCTGGGTTGCATTCTGCTCCAGGAACCTGGCATTGGGATTTAATGGAAACACTGGGGTTTCTAACTCTATGTCCTTCTGGTCTAACCCTGCTGCCTTGCCCATCCCTTTGTCACTAGCAAAGGAATGAATGAAAAAAAAAAAACAAAACAACCAAACAAGAAGCCAACCACTGTCACACCTGCACCCCCAGAGCTGCTGTCACACCAAGAGTTGGCCAGGCAACGGGCCTGCCTCTGCAGCGCTGCTGCCTCCACTGGGCACTTGGCCCTTTGGCAAAAACAAAAAATCCCTGTGCACCTCAAGAAAAGCAGCTCTACAGCTGAAAACATATACCTGCACATGCTGCCTGAACAGCATGGAAAGGCCTAAAGCTCCTTTGGAGTTTGGGTGGGTGAGCAGTGGTGCCATGGCTCTGTGGCACTGCACCCCGGGATGTGCTGCCCATGGCACAGCAGGAGGTGTCCTGCCACGGGGCAGCAAAGCTCATTCTCAGGGTCATTTCTCTGCTTAATGAAAAATGGATCTCTTCAGTCTCTAAGAAGTTGAAAACACTTGCAAGATTGAGTTCCAATAATTGCCACATCAGTAAGTGAATTACATTTATGTGTTTCCATGGTGACTGCTAATGTAAAATAATTAAGTATGAAGAATAATGATGAGAGAACGACTTCCTCTTTTTAAGGATTAGGGCTCATAAATTGATTCAGTCCAGCTATTTTTAGTGCATGCAACCTTTGCAGGGAATATTAGAAAATTATGAGTAAATTAAACTAAATTGTTTTAAAAGGCCTTCACACTGATCAGGAGGCTATTTGCAGTTGATGTGAAAATTAAAACCTAATCTTTTGCAAATTTATCCCTCTATTAATATAAATTTTGTGACACTGCACTAAGAGCTGGCTCTGCGGCTCTCTAAGCAACAATCCATGTCTGAGGCTGGGTGCCAAAACAAGCTCAAGGAGGATGTGTCCTGCAACAACTCTGCCATGGTTTGGTTCAAATTCAAGCCCTGGATGCAAAGGCTCGGCCGAGGGAGCCCGAGGGCAACACCTGCAAAGGCCTGTTCACTATAGACTCAGCTCTAAAGGTCAGGTTTAACTGAATTTGGGGTGGAACTGAAAGCCTAAAAGGTGCTGAGAGCAAGAAGATGAGGGAAAACTATTTACCCTAAGATGGGATGCTTTACAGGAAGTCAAGAACTAAGAAGAACAAGAAGCAGAAATTTTCTTCTACACTGCTCCAGCAATACAACATCTATAAAGCACTTATTCCTCTCCTGATGTATTGAAAATATCATTTGTGATGTTATCAATGGTTGTTGTAGAAATACAAACTCCTGGCTAAACTGAAAAAAGAAAAAAAGGCAGAATTTTCCATTCTCCATCCCCCATAAAAGCACCAGACAACTCTCTCAGTTCTTGTTGCATCTTGTAAGAATCATGTTCCGATTCTGAATTTTATATTCATTTCTGCAAGTCTTTTAGTATGTGTGATCAAAGGAACTGCATTCTCACAGTTTGACTGCCCAGTAAGCCACTGGAGAGTGCAACAGTGAGACAGCAGAGAAAACACCCTGTCCTTGTGGTGGGAAGGCTGGTAAACAGCAGAATTCATCCATAGGTTTCCCTGCCTTAGACTTAGGGAAAGGGGGATTCAGATAGGTTTGGGATCCCACCAGGGACAACTGGCTTTAAAGGACAATACTGCTTGGGGCCATTGACTCCACCTTCCCTCACAAGACTGCAGTTTAAGAACAATGGCCAGAGCAACTTCAGGTGTTTTCAACACACATTTTCAGCATGCCTTTGCCTTAAGGGTCCATGTGCAACCAGGAGTTTCTTGGAACCCTGTGAATCCCAAGGCACTCAGGATGCCAGCACCCATCTCTCCATCCCCACTGGAACCCTGTGAGTCCCAAGGCATGCAGGATGCCAGCAGCCATCTCTCCATCCCCACTGGAACCCTGGGAGTCCCAAGGCACGCAGGATGCCAGCACCCATCTCTCCATCCACACATGCTCAGACATTTAACATCCAGTACATTGAGACAGACTCAAGGAATGCTTTAAATGCAAGAAACAACCCCCTTCATACAAAAGGGAACACATCCTTTTCAGCAAAGGAAATAAAATTAAAAACTTACCAAAAAATAAGTGTTTCCAGAAAAGAGATTCCAACATCAGATGCGCCAACCACCACAATTCTAGTGTTGATACACACTTTTGATTCCAGCACCAGCTTTCGATTAATGTGGTTCAAAGCATATTTCAGCTGTTAAAAAATACATAAGACATTTAAAACAGTAAAAGCTTGCTAAGAATCATTAAACTCTCAGTGATGCATTACCTTGCATTCACACAAAACTTCTTATGGCTTACTGACATGACTAATACCATTTTTCTGTGCACAGCACCAGATAAGTGGTACTAAAATATGAGGAATATGTGCATGTTTAATAGGTCACAGAAAATTACAAGAGCTGAATGGTCTGGTTTCTCTATATAAGATGCTCTGTAATCCTTGCAGGAGAGGACAAAACATTGCCTCTGCTATTGTTCACTGCCATTTATCAAACACCTCAAGAACTTGTATTTACATACTGCTAAGGCCATTTTTATACCTCCTAGAGCAGTTTTTACTCTTGCTGGTCTATTTATGGAAATGGTTTTACTCATAAATTAATTAGGAACTTATATTTTGAGTATATTTTGAGTGTGTTTAATTGAAAACTCCCTTTCCAAAACTATCCCTCTCTTTTCTAAAGTACCGAGCAGCTACCTGGAAAGCCAGGTTGCCACACAAGTAAAAAGCAAAGCTCAGTACTGGGACCAGTACTCCAGTCACAAATCTTACTGCCACGTTGGGAGTTACTAATTTCACCTTCCACATCACTTCATGCACATTCTGGCTAGGGGAATAAACTCCATGTGGGTTTTTTCTATGTGTCTCTGGGTCTCGTTACCTAACAGATTCTCAAAACAAATACACAGCTAAGATAAAAGAGATATTATTGCATTTGACAGGTTAGGTTTTTTTCACCTTGACTATATTTAGCTTTCAAATTTCTGATGAAAGACAAGGAAATACTTTCCAACTCACAGTACAACACACTTTGCATTTTCCCTACTACTCTGGGTTGCCTATATTCCCATTTCACAGAATAGGTAACTGCAGGTTCATAAATGCCCTGGGAAGACCAATACAAAATGGAGCCACTTCTGTTATTTGTCAGACACTTCTATAAATCCCTGCTGTGGCACTCAAGAAGGAAGCAATCTAAGGCTTCTAACAGGTTTTCCTCTACTACAAATAGGAGACAGCACCAGTAAAATTAAGTCTTCTAAATTCATCCTATGGAAGTACAGTAGAAATATATTCTCTATACATCAGCTGACAGAGTAACTCACTAGATGAAGAGTACTTTTTCTTTAGAAGCTGTGGTAATTATGTGAGCCTTCTCAATAAGTACATAGCACATTGAGATCCCCAAGAGATCTTTAATGCCATGTCTTTGCACTGGTAGAGCTCCACAGCTGAGGTTTCAGCACAGCCCCACTACACTGTGTAATTCACTAGAGTGCTGTCCTGTTCCCTTGAGGAAGCATTATGGATCAATTCCCTGCCCAATGGCATGACTGCACAGCAAGTCATTCAGAATGTGGCAAAATTAAATGTCACCTTTGGTCAGGCAACATTATTTTTTACTGCCAGATAAATGTTCTTTGAGCTGTAGTTCACCACAGTGCAATGATGACATCCAGTGGTGAGCCAGATTCATCTCAGGGACTGGACTGCCCTGGGAAAATTCCAGAAGATATCTCAAAAAGTATGCCAGCCCAGGGTGGCTGGTTAATGGTGGCCAGCTGTGTGGCAGCCAGCACAGGCCCACAGTGAAGAATGGCTGGGCAAGGGACAGAATCATCCTGCTACTCCAAACCAGGTCTGCACAGGACACAGGCAAGTATCGACAGCAAACCTCCATCATCCCATTTAAAGCCAGCGCTCTTGAAATGGTTGAACACTCCTTACACAAGGATCTGCCAGCAAAAAGGATTTTAATCATAAATAATACAGACTACATCTCTAACATTTCCACATTTCAGAAGATGAAAAAGCCCTGGAAGTGTACATCTTTAGAAGAATTTTTAGGAAAAGAGAAGAACCAGTGCCAACTATTACCGACATCCCCCACTACTTAAAATCAAACTCAGGCTGCATTTCTTGGTCACGATGGTTATGCCCCAGCTACAGGAGCTGTTGCTCTGCCCCTGCTGACATGTGTGGAGCTTTCCCAGTCCCACAATCAGCTGGGGAGGACTCTGTGCCCTCACCTCAGTATTCACATGCCTGGGGAATGGCAGATAGCAATTCTGACAGGCTGGGTTTTGCTGCACACACAGACTTGCAGGAGTTTTCCTCCTTCTGGAAGAAAGTGATTAAGTGATATTTGTGTTGAAATGCAGCTTTAATAAATTAATAAAATGGTAAAATCCATGAAAAGAAACTACTGGTAATGTACCCAATCAATGAAAATAGGCAGAATACCAGTAGCAAACAGCATAAACCCAACAGGCCTCAAGGCAATGCCAAGCTCAAACATCTCCTTCTACTGCAGTGCTGGTGGTTTACGTTAGTGCACTGCAGCAATGAAAGCAGGAGTACAATTTCCCTGGAAAGAGTTGTCTAATTTACAAAACAGCTCTTGTATCAGTGGCACAAAGGCAGCCTAGGAGTAGAATATAACCTGGTTTGTTCCCCACACAACAGCCCCAGCACCAACAGCTGTCATGCTCCAGAAATCACCTTTCTACAGCTAAGTACCCTAAAGGGCCCCAGGGAGTGAGGAATTAGGTGGACTGGTCCCATAATACCACCTATTTTAACAACATGTCACGACAAACAGCTACCTGTGCTCCCCAGAGGAGTAATCAGACATCATCACTGACAGGTCAATAGCAAACTAACATGTTTGTTTTGTATCCAATCTATTAAATAAACCAGCAATCATTAACTAATGCAAGGCAAAAAGCATTAATTGCCATTGGTAGAAAAGGCATATATAGAAAGGAGGATTTCCTTTGGTTATCAGATGATTATTTGGGGTACTGGCGCCCCTACCCCCCATGCTGTTCCTGTCTGGGTGCAGAGGGACAGAGGAGCTGGCAGGGGTGGCCCTTTGGCACCAGCCCATGGGGCTATTCCTTCACATAGACAGCCAGTGCCATCACTCTGATCCTTCACACTGGACCTCTTTAAAACACTGATGCAGCCCCCAAATGCTGACAACACACACCCTGTATGGAACCATGGCTTTCACTTACAATTTCACAACACAACAGAGCAGGATTAATCTATGGCATCCAGAATTCACACATCCTTCTACCCCAAGCAACCAATGGAAAAAGAGTCATGAAATATTGATTAGGTTTCAGCAAACACATTATTTCCTTTGCACTTTCCAACTACATACAGCTTCATGTCCAGCTTTTCTGTTTGCTTTGCACATGCCTTGGGAATGGATTCATGGTACATTTACCCACAACTTTATATTAGATGTTGATGATACAAACTCACATCCAGAATATTTTGAGGCTCCTTTTAGTTCTGTTTTTAAACACTGGACCCTGGGATAGCTGTAGGTTTTGTACATATCTACATATGCTTATAATAATTTTTTTATAATAGATCAGGGTTTACATTAGCTTAGTTCTTACGAACAAAACCATGGAAACTGAACACCCAAAAATATAAAACAAAAAATTTGGACAAAGTATTTCAGCCCTGATAGGAAGAAAACAGCACTGTGTTCTGAACTGGGCACTGGAAAGTCTATCCCAGTAACACTCAGTGGTGCGTCAGAGCTGCTGCAGTCCTCTCCGGGACTCCTCATGCAAAGGCTCCATAATGCTGCAGAATTTGCAGCATCACACAATCCTTTCCTTTGGAAAAGACCTTTAAGGCCATCAACTCTGACCACTAAACTTAGACTTGACTTTATTAGACCCTGAGGACTCGGGTTCTGCCCAGCTAAATGCACTGAAGTGTTGGCTGCAGTTCAAGTATCTAGCAGTGGTCCACAATCACAAGGGCTGCTCGGGGCACTGCCTGGCAAACACGGGGCAGCCTCGTTTGTTATGTTCTTGGCATCTTCACTGATCCCTCACTACTGCTTGGAGGGGCCCTGCCAGCCCTGGCTTGTGGGATTCTACATCTGCCTGCAGTGCTTTTGTTTTACTGCAACATTTGTTACTGAGAAATCCCAGCGATTGTTACTGCTCTAGAGGATCCGCATGATCTGAACTGTTACTGCAAAAACCATCAGAAGCAGTGAAAGCAATTAACAAACCTGTTAGCAGAGTAGTGCTGAGCTCAGCGACAGTGACAGGCAAACAAGAAGGTGAGCAAACAGAGCTATTTTAATTTCAAGCTCCATTTGAACCACAAGTTAAAAAAAGAAACATCAATGTTTACCAAGGCGATATGAACAAAACTGATTGGAAAATGCATGCTTTTCCAGCCTGCATTAGGAATTGTTTTCTAAATACTAGCTACATTCCAAAAAGCCTCATTAGAAATCTCTGCAAACATGTTTTCAAAAACTGTATCCAAGCATCCACAGATTTATACAAACACCAGAAACAGAAGTAAAAGAAACAATGATGAAGAGTGCAGTCTTAATTGTTTTGTCTTCGTCAAAGAACCCCTTTTAGGAACTGTAGCTTGAATAGATAACAGCTCGCTTTTACAGAATATTTTCATCCACAGATCCCCAAAGCCTCTTTGGATGAAGTCAGTATAATTACACCATTATTATGCCTGTGTGTGTAAATGCTGATCTTCAGTTTCTGGAAAACACCACCTCTATATTCATAATCAATCATATGCCAGTCCCTATGGCTCCATACAAAACCAGGGATTTCCTGCTTGACTCCAACCAGCAGCAGAAGAGAGCAGAGCATGGACACATCTATTTAATTTCCTCACAGAACCACTGTTACCATGGTAAAAAGATGCACTTTTTCCCCTTTGAGCACTGACATTTGGATCCCCAGCCCAGAGAGGACTGGGCAGTTCACACATAAGGACCTGACTATTGCTTGCTGCCCTGCTTCAAAGGCCAAAGAAATGAACTCAGAATGGTGCCACTTTCAGAGAGGTCAGTTCTCCCCCGTTTTTCTGGGAAGAAAGGGAAGGAAAGGAAGGCACAGGAATTCAATCAAAGCATTCAAGCTGGCATGGGAGTACAGCACATAGCTGGCTCTAGTCCTCTGACAGCAGCCATTGCTACCCAGGTCATCTGTCTATGGTTTATCCTTCAAGGCAGGAGGAAAGAGAGCGGCAAATACAAACTTGGGCTTTGGCCAAGGACTGACCCCATTAGCTCCACATCCCTCTGAGAGAGAAGCATGGCTGGCAGTCCCTGGGGAAAGGAGCCCTACAGGGACCCCTGGCCTTAGCACAGGAGCAGCAGACAAGGGGCAGCTTGCACTGGTCTCTAGGCACGCTGAGCCAGCCTGCAGAGGCAGCTGCCCACACACACCCCCACAGCTACACCAGCGACAGAGTGGAGCCACAGCAAGAGAAAGCACAGGCACCTCATGTACAGACTCAGGGCAACAGAGGCAGCAATTCAAATATACTGAACTCATTGAGAAACATAAGAGAGGTATAAAGTTAAAAGCTTGAAAAAAACCAGAATAAAAATCTTAACATTTCATACTGAAAATAATGGACATGAGGTAACAAATAATAGTCTAGGATATGAGGGGAGATCGATTTGTAGGGTCAGCAAATCAAGTTTTAGTGAAAGCAGACATACTTCACTTTTTAATGGTAAACATTACCTTTCAGTGGCAAAAATATCTGTTTCCTCCTTATAAGCTGGAATTATCAATCTAACAAACAGCTTTGAAAAAGCTTTAAGCCAAGTCTGACCTGTTTGTAAGCAGAAGTGCCTATTTCAGTTTACTGCAAATGTCATTAACACCTGTACAGCACTGACACTGTGCTTTCAAAACAAAGATAGGTCATCTTACTTTTAATTTCACACATGCACATAAGTGGTAAACATTCCTGTTAATGATGCCATCTGGTGCCTCCCACAACGGTGTGACACTCAGCCTTCCAAACAAAATGTAATGGCAGCATTGCACAAACCCCACTGACATTTACAGTGAGGAAATTTGTTATCAGCCTCACTTCAGAACGCCTGTTTGTGTGCCTACTGGTGCCATAAAACCATCACCTTCACCAGTCAAGGGGAAGAACAATAAATAATGGATTTTCATCCATGCACATACTACAAAAGCATTAAAAATTCATTACTCAAGCACATGAACATCTTAAGCAACAGTTACTGCTTTAAAAATTAATACTACTCCCCTGGTTAAGTGAAAACTATCCACAGCAAGCCTTTGTTTGTAATCCCAGTGTCCACACACAAATTGTAACACAAAGGAACTCTGCTGTTTTAACTTTGATACATGAGCCTTGATATTTAAAATGCAGGGAATTCTCTTGCCCATCCTCCCTAAGTTCTCTGCTATATTTGCTCTTTATCTTAGTAGAGGCCTAACGATGAAAATAAACCCCAAACCCTGAAAAACCTTCCATATTTTAGCCATATTCAGTACATTCCAGTGCTTCAACTGCACATAAATAGAACTGAAACTGCCAGAATAAACCTTTATTTGCTACAGGTATTGTACCAAGCCAGCACAGACTTAGCTCCAAGGCAGACAGAGGGTAAAACAGCAGTGACTGCCTCCCCTGTGTTACCTCAGGCACTGCTCTTCCAGAAGCACTTCCAGGAGCAGAGCTGGATGCTCCTGTGGTTGTTCCTGCAGACCAGAACAGGGAATGGCCAGTGCCCAGGATGGGCATATACTTCAAAGCAGAGGCTCTGCTGCTTCACAGAACTTGTGCCTCTCCCTCTCCACCTTCTTGACCTTTTTCTGTGGACACATAAGGTGACAAACTGTGCAGTTTGCACTCTCAGCTGCAGTTGGAAGCAAAGAGCTTTGTTTGCTCAGAACGGATTGTTCTGTGGCAGTCTCAGTGAAAAACCTCTCCCCCATGCTTTAAAATTTTATTTTAAGTCCTTGTTTTCATTGCCTTTGAATTACAACTGAACTAAAATTCTCAGGCTGTGTACACTGTGGACTGGCTGGGACTAGACAGCAAGGTGTTGATAACAGTCAAATAATCAGTTCTGAGTCCTTTCTGTTCCTCTGCCTGCACAGGTCAAGGTAAAGGCTTGTGCTCAGTCTGGGCACTAATGAAAGGTTCAGACAGCTGGTAATGAACAGGTCTAAACACCAGAAAGTAGAAGCCACAGAGAGTCAAGTAAATAAAGTAGAGCCCCAGGAGTTTGTTGGAGGGGACACCAGCATCTAGGGATGAGTTTTCTATAGAAACACTGCTATAGATCAGTTTCATTTTTGTTTTTTAAACAAGCTTCCCCAGAAGAGAAAGGTAGTCAAGTTAAAAAACATTTCAGATTTTTTTTTCCTGTTTTTACCTGATAGCTAATTTCTCCTTTTCTTTTTACAAAGCATGGTAAATATATACTCTTTAAAAGTCCTGCAATTTTATAATAAACATAAAAAGCTCAGAGAACAGAGAATCATCCAGGATGGCTCCTACATTCACAAGTCATTTGAGTACATAGTTGTGAACATACACTGCAATGGAACTAGTTCAAGGATGAATCTAAAAGCAACGATGTATTTTCCTCTCATGTTCTTGTTTTAATTATTATTTTAAACTGCTTTCAGGCCATTTACTCACAGCCTTTACCATAACCATCATTGTGGAATCAGACAAATACAAAAATACCACCACACTTGCACTGGAAACTGTTGACTTTGCAGTGCTTGGCCTCCATTTTCTATTTGAACCTCACACTGAACTAACTAAATTTATACAACACTTCATGGGCTTCAGCAACTGTTCTGTCTTTTTATGAGCTGGAGCAGAAAAAAACAATTCTAAACTGTGCAGTAGAGCCTGACAGCTTGAATGCAGCCATGAAATAAAAACATAATAAACCCAATAGCATGAAAAATAATAAAAGGGCAAAAACAAGGAAATAATTCAACAGATGTGTGCCATTTTTGTTCTTCATTGTGGATCAGTTATTCTTGTTAATTATATCACCTATTCTTCCCTTACATTGATAATTACATGAAGCAGATGGAGAACAGAATGCTCCCAGATGGTGAGAAAGCAAACAAGTTTATAAATTGTTTATTTATGAAGAAATAATTAAGAATTATTTCATTACCTATAGCTTTCTACTCCACCAATAATGACATGCATCGTGAAGGCCAGCAGCACTTTATAAGATATTCAGGATTCTGTTGTAACCGACTGTTTTCCATGGAACATGACTGCAGTGACTGACAGATGTGCAAACCAGAATAATAATCTAATCTGTTTTAACACTGAGGGAATTAGGAGTTTGGATCTTTGGATCTCCTGCCAGTTGGCACTCCAGCACTGGTTGCTGATCCGGAATACAAAAATTAGAGATTTCCTTTTGCTCTGGCACAGCTGTACAAAGTGTTTGATCTAATGAGTGGGCAGGAGCTCTGTCAGGTCTGTGCCCTGAACCTCAGCACAGCAGACGTGTGGCCGATGCAATTCTGAGCCAGGATGTGGCACCTCTGCCACACTTGCTGCTCAGCAGGTATCCTAAAATCTGGACACCTCAGGATCAGATGCAAATCATCAACTGTGTCATTCCAGAGGGCTGCAGGACTTAATGGGAGGCAAGCTTAACATCTCCTGCTTTGTGCCTTCTCAGTCTAGTCTTACCCAATTTATCTGAATCTCTTCAGCAGAGCCACGAGGGACAGAGTTTGGTAGGAGATGGAGTTTGGTAGAAGCAGCACAGAGCTGTGGTTTAAGAGAATAAGTGAAAAAATGTGTGATGGCCTTAAAACCTACGGCAAAGCATTAATGAAAAGGATGGCAAATAGGAGAGGAGCAGGGAGAGCTCCTAAGCTCTCTGTATTTCTCTGGAGTCAGTCATTTTAGCAATAAGCCACAACACACACCAAAAGCCTGTCTCAAACCAGAAACAAGACTGAACCAGGGGAAATGCCACAAGGGCCTGGAGAGAACAGGGTGAGTGGAGAACTGCAGGTAAATGGCAACACAGGTGACAGTTGGCTGTGGAGTCATAGGGCAAGTTCCTGGAGTTTAGGAGTACCTTTCTCCTGCTGACATCTAGTGCTGCCAGAGAGCCCACGGGAGGAAGGATCTATGCTTCCTTTAAAACCACAAGAAACAGCTCACGCTCCCTGCATGAGACAGGAGAGCAGACCAGGAATCCATGGGAGAGCAACACATGGCACTTCCCCTTTGGTGGTTTTTCCAGACACCACAGAAGAATAGAGAAAGTTTACAGAGGGACAACAAGAACAAGTTGCCACACATTGTGGTCAGCTGATCCAGACCTGCAGGAAGAGCACCTCTCCAGCACAGATGAGATCCATGTGGACTCAGGAATTAGTCAGTGCTCAGGAATTAGTTGAAAGCAGAGCTCCTGTGGTTTAGATGGATGGTTTCTCTTCCGGCTTTGGAAGAAGGAAGTAGGAAAGAGCCTGTGCATGCCCTGGATCTGTATGAGTGAATTCCCTTCGTGCCCTAAGCAGGCTGGAACATCCTGGGGACACAGTGACTGACAGAGCTCCAGGGCTCCCACCCACACTTGCTGAGATACAGAGCTGCTGAGAGCCCACAGACATCCACACACAAACCAGAAGCTGTGCCCCCACACAGAACTGCTGAGCTGCTCAGCCCCAAGCTCTTACTGGGGAAAAAGACAGTCTGCAGCTAGAAAAGGGGAGTAAGAGCTCGAGAATGGCTGGAACAAGAGGAAGGCAGCTGAAAAAGCAACAGATGAGAGGCAGATGTTGATTTGTTGATTACTAGATATCAAGGGGCATCTTGTGGGTATCAAAGCAAGAATATCACCACAATTATCCCCATTACCAGCAACAGATACTCAAGCAACCAATTAGGGCAGGTAATCAATGAAAATTTTACATTTCTGAAATCAACTTGCATTTACAATCCTCATCCTGTAGTTCATGTGACAAATCCTGCCACTACTGCAGAGCACTCTAAAGCAGCAATTACAGTGACAACCCTCCCTCCAGCTCATGGGAACAAAGTGGGCACAGATTCACCTCTAGAGGAGCTGCTTTCAAATAAGAGAGAGCAAAGCCTCCTCGGTTTAAACCAGCTTGGTGAGCTGGGATACAGACATAGGATAAAGAACTGAGGAGTGGTCTCAAATGCTTGGAATCTCTGCTTGCTCAGTCTAAACACCTTGCAAGATCCTGCCCTGGTCTCTTTTGAAACCATCAAAACAAAGATGATAGGAGACATTTTCTCCTTACTCCTCTGAAGGTGCTGGCCTCAGACATCTTCCCAGTAATTCCCACTCCAGACTCTGCCTTTCACCTTTCTCCCTCTCTTCTCCACACTTTCCTCACAACATTGTTCTCCCATGTCCTTTTTCCCTCACTTCCCAGCCCATTAGCATCTTCTACAACCAAAATGTGTTTCACCTTGTCTCACTGTATTTCATAAGGTGACACTTCTCAGGCTTTCCATTCTGCAGAGCTAGCACATTTATCTCCTTGGTGAGACAGGTTGTTCTCTGCCTCACAGATTGTACCTTACTGTTTACAGTAGCTCTGAGAAGCCTTTTAATCTCTACAAAAAGGCAGAAAGGTAATACTGTGCCTACTGAAACTTGGTTATATTAATTTATTTGTAACTTCACTACAGTATTGGGCAATGTAGTGCAAGATCATTGATGGGCATCAATCTTCCTTTATGAGGCTTCTGAGCAGAGAGAGGGCAAGTGCCTTGTACCTGGCTGCAACCCAAGGTCTAAAAGCAGCACCACCTCTCCTTACTCATGAGTACACTCAGTTTCCCATGGCAGCCTGCTCCTTATGTTACACAGCTTCCCAACATAGGGTGGCCAAAGGTCGCTTCATTCACTCAGCAGAAGAGTCAATTTAGCTTTACATGGTTTCAAGTTCTTGGTATTTCAGAGAATCCAGCAGCAGCAGACTAGCTTTATCCTCAAGTTACGACCCAGCACTTAGCCCCAGATGTCCATTCTGATAAAGCACAGTCTGTCAAAAAATCTATAATTCATGCAGAGGCAGATGCACGGATACTTGGCTGGCCTTGAGTTGGGGTTTTTCCAGTACAGCTTCTTAGCAAAAACTTCACACATTCTATTAAATAGAAATCTGAATCTGAGATTTCAAACCATTATGCCACTACCTACAGAGAAACTCAGAAAACCTCAGGAAGAACATGAGCAGACAAATGAAAAATTTGCAAGTCTAACACAGGATGCCTGTGATTTTCCAGCTTCAACAAAAATGCTAAGATGAGCTCTTTTAGGAAGAGAGCAATCACTTTAAAGATTAGGAATAAGAAGCAGTTTAAAGAAAAGCATCAGAGTTCATTCTGCAGATAAGGGAAAGGCAGGGATGTGCATGTGAAGGGAAGGTTGTTGAACAAAGCTAAACCCAGACCAACAGCCTTAGCCATGTTCTGGATTTCGCTTTGCCAGTTGCTACCTAATTAAGAGTTTTAGGTGCCAAAACCTACTGACTGAGAAAAGGACAGCTCTAAAAATATTATATGGAAGCCCATCTCAGCCAACTGGAAGTTAGTAGACAGACATAAAGCTCCCTAATTATGTTTCTCCACAAAATTACGACTACCTACTGAGAGAATCCATTGCTAATTGTGTTTTTCCTAATATTTCAGCTTCACTAGTTACTCTTCTCAGGAATCGCCTTCATGTCAAATTTTAGTTACCTGAACATAAGAGAATGGGGTATAAGTTATTTTAAAAATGAAATTTTAAGAGACTTTTCATTTAGAACCTCCGGGCTGCACCAGTTCTTTGCAAGTAAAACCATTTGCTAGTGAAAACACCCTTAAAACACCAAGTGACTTAACAGCAAAGGAAAAGGTTATCTCGTGCATGGAAGAAACCTGACTTTGGGACTGAAAAATAAAATGTACCGAAGCAATCTCTACAGAAAGAGTCAACAGCACGACATTGTCTTTTTTCCGCCTGCAGAGCACGACACCTAAATAAAGCCAGCAGGAGCAAGGGCTCAGCAGCAGGCAGAGCATTTAGAAGACACTGGGAGGGCATGACAAAGCGCTGCCATGGTGGGCAGCAGAGCGGGAAGGGCTCTGCTCCAGCGGCTGCCGCGTGTGCCGGGCGTGGCAGCAGAGCGGGATGGGGATCGGGCAGCCAGCGCGGCTGCTGTAATTAAGGAGCAGCCCGTGAGCACTGGGAGGTTAATGCCAGCCCATCTGCCAGGCCCTGCACGAGCTGGCACCGTGCCTCCCGCCTGCTGCCACTGCTGTTACCCACCTGATCCTTGGAGACTTGCTCCGACGGAGCGCTCACGCCAAGCTCTTGCAGAGGATAGACAATCTGTCGTCTCGGCCGCACGGGAGCCATGTAATGAAGGGCAGATGTCAGGGAATGAGTGTAGGGATGCTGGAACTGAAAGACAGCAATCCATATTTCAGCAGAGAGAATGTCAGAGCAGTGCATCACAGATGTCTGCTGCATGGCTTCACAAACACACAATTCTTGGTTCTGTTGGCTAAATCTGAGACAAAAATCAGCAAATAAACAAACATATTCAGAGCAGAGAAATGAATTGCAGATAATTCCTGACACTAATGAAGATAATTATGAGAGTAATTACATTACTATCTCTGTGGGAATGACAGATAAACAAGTGGTTTGGTTTATGGGATTTTTCAGCACAAGTATTTTCCCCAGGAGGATATTTTTCTCCATAGTGATCATGAATCAGCTTGATTTGACCTCATTAAGCTGTGTTATCCGCTCACTGCTAACCTTTGCTCGCCTGGCAAGGAACGGAGATGAATTTATATAGAAATTCTATACCGACTGAAATGTCTGGTTCATCCAAGTGATAAATGTTAATAAACTGTCAGAAATTTGAAAGGAACAAAACCCCAACGCTCATCTGAACAGCCTCGATCATTAGAAATAGCTGTATCTGTCTATTACACCATGACTGCCTCTGGCATAACTGACAACATGAAAGGGAAGAAAATAGGAGAATTACAGGAAATACAGAATTAACATTAATGCAAACTAAATTACATTCAAGTGTCATTCCATCCACAAATACTAAAAACTTGAGGTTACTATGTTGAGAACTAAGTAAAATATCACACTTAGCACTTATTAGATAATAATATTAAATAAGCTTAAGTAACTTAGAGTAACTCTGTAGCCTGGTAGCCTGGAAACAGTCAAAACTGGAATCACTGGTAAGATTCAGCTTCTCTTCCATCCAGTGCCATTAAACTGCATTTTTGTGAGTGCCTCTTCAGAATCTGAGAGCCTAATGCTACACAGGAACATTGGTTCCTCACGGGAACACTTAGAGCTCCACAAAAGTGCATGGGAAAACACATCCTTCTGCAAATGTACCCAAGTCTAACCTGTCAAAGAGCTCCCACATGAAAGCCAGTGGTGGTTTCAAAAACACCCAAGTCACCAAGGACAGAATTCATCTCAGTCACCATCTAAACATCAGGTGCCCAGTCCAGCCAGCAGCCCGAGCTGGTGGTCAGTCTCCAGGGGAAAATTCCATCTGTCTCAAGACAGCCAGGTATGACTGAGGGATGAACTGCCCTTGGGAAACACTGTGTGTTTCCATCAGAGGTGCCAGGAGCCCAGGTGATTGCCTGGGACAGGCAGCAGCTTCAGACAGCTTGCAAATTTTACCTTGTGTTGCTTTTTCTGACATGAGACTGATGACAAAACACATATGTGAGTGCTTCTGAATTATGTTCTTCTTGGAAATGGATTTTCTCCATTGGAAGTTCAGTTCTTACAGTTCTCTCATGACACTTGCAGGAACACAAGTCCCTTCCTTCAAAAGCCAATGAGGTGCCCGGGTCCCACTGAGTTTTGGTGAAACACAGTCTGGAGTACCTGAAACCCTTTGGAAGGGTTTTTATAAGCCACCTTCAGAATGATCCCCTTGCATTTACTCAGGCTGCATTACCCTTGTGCTGGGCAGGGAGCCAAGGCCATTTCCACTCTCTGCTCCCCACCACATTTCCTGAAGACACTGATGGACACCATGGATCAGCCCTGCTATGCAAGAGCTGTGTCCATGGGTCCACACTATGTCAGGCAGGAAGAAAAGAAGGTACAAGAAAATCCCTGATTGCAGTCATTTGTGGAAGCAAAGAAAAAATAAAGTGAGAAAATATGGCAATATTTAATACAAGAAATACTAATCACACTCTCCTTACCTTGCCCTCCACATACTCTGGATAAATAGGGTAGTAAAGAGAAGATTTGTGACCCAAACGAAGAATCTCCTTTAGAAAGTATCTTGCATAGTGATGAAATACAGGATTCAAGACAAAGTGGTAAAGATGTCCATGTTCCTCTTGCTGATGGTGATTAAAATGAATGAAGTCCTCAATATTGTAATGTGATCGAATATACTCAACGTCCTGAAAAATAAGGAATTTCTGAGTCAGCCGCGATCAGCAGCTACCTTGACAGGATTTTAGCAAATACCAACCAATAAGTTACTTTCTATCAATCAGGTAACTACATATGAAAACTGAAATCAAGTGTCTTTGAGAGCTGTCCTCAATTGAAGGGCACTGACTGAACAGATTTTTCTTGAAAATCTTTTCATTGTATCAAAACCTCCCCTTGCAGCTTGCCCTTATTTACAAGGAATGCACACCCAACACTTAACCCACAATGCCCGATACAAGTTAACAGACATCCAAGGTAGGAGCTAAAAAAAGCCCAACTGTTTTTCTGCATTCAAGGCACAGAAGCCCAGGCTGTCCCTCTCACCAAACTCCATCTAAAAAAGGGAATTCCACAGGGCAGAGCTGTGTAAGAAATGCCCTCTAACAAGTCTTCCTTGCTGAAGTGATAAGCTGATATTTTTGCACATTTATTCACTTAATCTATCCTCTTAGCTCTTAATGAAATCAAGAGAATTACTCTCAGAAACAGGAGTGACTGTTCTATTGCAAAAACTAAGCATTAGAACTGCTGAACAACCTAAAATCCACCTTTTCAGTCCTAGCAGAATGCCACAAAAGTAAGACTTGGAGAATGTTTACTATTCAAAAATAATGGGCAATGTCTTTTTTTTCCTTCACCAGGGAATAGGCTTTTGTTTTCAAGTGCATGATTCACAATCACTTAGACTCTACTGTTGGATAAAAAACTCAAGAAAGCAAATCTAGAAGAAGAATTACTGCTCTTTGCAGGATTTGTAGCAAAGCTGCTTATTGACTTGGAAAGTAGAAGGGAAGGAGGTGATTAAACATCTATTTAGAGGCAGAACGGCTTTGTGCTGAAGTACCAAAAAAGTGCAGGAGGAAAACTTTCCTCTATAGCAGTAGCTTCTTGAAAGTAACAGGATTTTTTTTTTTCATCTGTGTGTCAGTCATTATCCATGAGCAGAGAAATAATACAGAGGGCATAAGCTAGACAGCTTCTACAAGCAGTATTTTTACAGACACTTTGTTAGGCACAAGTACAGTGCCAAGCACAAAACTCAGCCTTGCTGTGAGCACCAAGCACCACAGAGCTCATGGAACACAAACTGAATTTACCATTTCATCCCTAGTGACAGAAACACCAACGATTTGATCCAAAACTTCTGCTACAAAAGCCTGTACTGGCATCCCATCCTGCAAGATAAAGGCAACAGATGCACATTTCCAGTTTCAGTAGAATCTTTTTTTAATGTAACTGTGTATTTCACTACAGAATCCCAGTTAAAACACTCTCCTCCCAGTGCAGCTCCCAGGCACCATCCCAGTTTAACCATCCCAGCCTGCTTCCCAAGAGGGCCCTGTTTGAGCCAGGTGCGTGGCTGCACTCTGGACCACACAGACCTTTCCTCACTGACACTTCAGTTTGGGTACAGCTGCTGCAGGAGTGCTACAAGCTCAGCCACTGCTTCAGTCCTGGGTTAAGTCCTGATCTTAGGACAGAATTGAACACATGTCACCAACAAATACTCACTGGATCCTTGCGAGTCTCAGTGAATATCTTTGAGTCATTCCATATCTCTTCATTCAAGCTAAGAGTTTCAATGAGCATTTTGACACCCTGTAGGTCACTGGCTGCAGCTTTTCTTACATTAAATGACCTAAAAAAGGACAAAAAAAGAATTAAAGCTGACTCTATGACAAAATAAGGACAACTGCCAAGCTTAAAACAACCCACCCTTCACAAGTGCCAACAACACCATTCAGAAATTGTAACTGATTGCTAAATGACACTTGTTCCAAAGGCAGATATTAACTTATTGCATGGTAATACAAAAGATTAGAGCATCTACTTGAGACAACTCCAGAAACCTGCTTTATGTGCTATTGAACACTCAGCCCAAGTACCACCCCAGGTACCACCTGTCTTCAAGTGAGTAAAAGTCAGCAATAAAGGGAGGCAAAGAACCATTAAATGAATGTGGAATCTCTAGCTGAACATTGTGGCACATGGGGAAAAGAGCTAGATTAAAACAGGGAAAGGCAAGAAAAAATGAGAAAAGGACAGAAAAATAAAACTGAGCCAGCTGTCATGGTACAAAGCAAAGCAGGAACATAATTTCTCTGAGAACAAATTGTTAATTTTTGTGTTAGACTTTGGTGCCCCAAGCAGTAACACATGAGGATAAACTTAGATGATTGCAACACCTCTGCTAAGCATGGAATGCCAGTTGGTAATGACACAGTAGTGACTTGGTACCAGAAAGCCTATGCCACACATGGAACACCTTACCTACAGACAGCAGTAACCTGGCACTTAGCTCATTTACAGACTATTAGCAAACATCTTCCCACCTAACAGTCAGGAAGAAAATTCACTTCACACTGACAGTCTACAGCAGCTGAGGAGCTCTCCCAGTGTCTGTCAAAGGCAGAACCCCTTCCTAGATACGCACAGCTCATGTATCCCACACTTGTGGAGTGCTACTCAAGAACCTGAAATACAGCTTCAGTTCCAAGAAATAAGTTTTTTCACCTGCAGATAAAACATTGTGATTCATGTAGTATAATCTATTTATTCCTGTTCTTCTGGCTTTCAATTTAAAAGTGGATGTGCTATTCTTCAGCCTCAGTCACACTGAGAGGCATCTTGTGGAATACGAGCTTAATGAATAACACTGGTACCTTAAAAAACCAACATTCTGTATGGTGTGAGAAATTTCACAGCTGAATTCACTGACTATTTTTGAGTGCTCAAAAGCACACATTTGGTTACTAAATTATAAACTAATTCTGACCTTCTAAGCGAGCATCAGCTGAGCTTCCACAGCTTCTCACACATTTCCATTGTTGATTGCAAGACCCAACAGTGCTGAGAGCTGCAGCTCACTCTTGTGAAAAGTGCATATGATATGGCTCTACGCATATATTTACTACAGGTATTATGTTGTATTAATTAGTAGTGCTAGATTAACATTTACTAGTATGGTAAATGTAGTTTTGTAGTTAAAATGTAACTTTTGTAGTTAAAATAGAAACTATGGAGGTGGGATATTTTTTTAAAGAAAGGAATGAGGTACTCACACTGATATAGCAGCCCCAGGACACCTAAATCTTTCAGAGAAAAAGAATTTATTGCTCCATTACCAGAAGAAACGAACTTCTTCCTGCCTCACTCAGCCCTGAAGACGTCATCAAGATTAAGAAGAAGCTGACACTGACCAGACAGAATCCTTTGTTTGAATAAAATTTATGCATCAGGTATGAGATGTATGAATATGCAACAGGCTGTTGCTTTAAAATTTAATCCCTTGTTAATATGAGTCCTTTTTCGGGCTTATTTTGCACAGAAAGAGGTACCTGGATGTCTGTAACTCTTCGTATTTGTTGTCTCTTATTGTCCTAACCTCAAATGTCCAAGTTTTTATTACTCATAACTATATTACTATTTTTATAACCATTTTATTACTATTGAACTTTGAAAATTCTAAAAACAAGAGATTGGTGTTTCTCACATTCTGCAGCCCTACTCCCACCGCTGCCAAACCCGGCCCACCAGCTTTGCCCCACCCATGCCCCAGGGAAAGCAGCTGTGCCTACAGTGAACTGCATCTCGAGTATGACAAAAACAGAACATGTGAAAAGTTGAAACTGCCTTTTTTTTTTTTAAATAAGCAGATCCACCAGCTCCACTGAGATTATGCAACAGGAGGAAGGACTATCCAAGGTCTGTACGCATTTCTCTCCCAGCAATGAATTAACTCATTCTAAATGCTCAAGTCCTTTGACTGCTCAGAGACAAGGACACTATTATTATTATTATGCTTTTTAGTGAAAATTGAGGGAAAGTACCCATTAAGAACCTCAGCCTATGCCTTGTCATCTGTTATTTTTTTCTCCTTCAGTGTTAAGTAGCAGACTCACAGTTCCATTTGCTGCACTCTTGCTTTTTGTGTACTTAACACTTTTTCTTATTCCTTTTTACTACCTGTACTAATCAAGAGCTCATTTTGTGCCTGTGCCTCTTCTGACTTTGCCCTTTCACATCCTCATATTTCCCTCTTCTTACCCTGCTTTTCTTTTAGTCCATTTTCTGTGACTCCCTTTTCACTCACATGCTTTTGAAAGCCATAGGTGCAAGTACAATGTGTTGATCTTTCACTTTCATAGATTTTGGTTATTTCCAAGAAGGTATCTGCGGTTGCACCCTGTGGGTTTTGTTATGAAGAAACTTTCCAAAAGCTTACTCTGGTTTCTCCCAGAGCTTTTCTGATCCTGAACCTCAATGAGCAGCTATTTTCCCTTACTTTTCTGCAAAGCTGCAGGGGGATTTGGAAAATGCTACTGATGACCCTATTTTGTTTTCACGAAAGAACTGGTGTCATTTGGAATATGCACAATGTAATCAGGATGGTAACTTTTTTTTCAAAGAGCCTTGATAACAGCTTGAATTTTGCCCAAAACTGCAAGAGGACATATGACTCCCAGCCCTACTGGTGGATTACTGAGCAGCTGGGCCTGAGATTAGCAGGAATTACTCCAGCAGCTCTCTCTCCAGCCAGCTGGATTTTTACTAAGGACCCAGAAGGAGAAGTTTCATCCCAGGGCAAAAAGCTTCTGCCTCAGTCCAAGAGTAGCTGGCCAACTCCTGCATGAAATATTTGTGTACCACCAGAGGTGATTAGGTACACAAACCTAGAAGTATTTTGCTAAATCCACACAGCATTTAGGTACATTAGGACCAAAACCAAAAAAAGATCTCTAACTATACCACAATTTAAACTTAGTGTTTGGGCCAGAACAGGCTTGATATACAAGCAAAGCATTGGAAAACTAATTCCATGTAACAGAAATCACAGCAAGAAAGGTTTGGTGTCACAATTCACTGATATCTCAGCCTACAGAAGTTTTCAGAGGATCACAGAAACCGACGGCGTGAAATAAATGATTCAACACCAAAAGTAAAAGAGAAATTTTATAGAACAGATACTCAACAGTGTTCCTGCTGTGATCTGTATGTCCACGAAACACATGACTACAGTTCTCTTAAAAAGCTACAGTGTATTTCCAAGAATTAAACCTACACCAGGCTATCAGGTGTCAGTGTAACACAACCTGACCCACATCCCCAAGGCCAAACACAGCCCCACACTTCTCTGCTGACCTTGGCCCACAACCAGGGAACCTGAAGCCACTGGTCTATACCAATGTCCATCTTCCCTACCTTAGTACTGTATCCACAAGTCCCAAATGAATCCTCTCACTGTGCTTGGGTTTTACTGAGAGGACACTCCCCCCAAATACTGGCAGGTGCGTCCCACAGCAGGGCCGTCCCAAGGCATGACTCACGTGAGCAATCCTGCCCGGTGGAACACGTACAGCTCCCGACCCAGCCTGGACGTGCAGGAAGGGACAGCCCGAACAAAGCTCCGGATCAGCGGGAACTCTGGGACATGATGTGGCACCAGGATGACACACAAGTCTCTGTCCTGAAAGACATTGGCAGGCAATAAGTGTTCTCTAAGCTTTATCCAAAGCCCTCTGAGGGGACAGACAGCTCTGAATGCGGGGTTTATATTGCACACCACCAAGCACTGCTCTGCCTGGGCAGCACCAAGGAACTGACAGCTCAGGAAATGGCTTCACTTTAAGCAAACTGTGGGATGAACCTTCCTTACTGCATTCCATTGTGACATTTTATTTCAAAGACTGATGTTGTTGGACAGACAAATTATGCAAATTTGAAATGCTTTCTGGGTTGGCTCTCTCTAGAAACTTTCTTTGGTGGTAAGCAGTGTTTTTGAGTGTGCTGCTTCTTAGGGCCAAGACAGTGTCTCTGGTACCCAGGGCCTGTCTCTAAGGCACACTGCCATGCAGTAGTTTGTAACATGACTTTACAATGCTGGTGTGCATTAAGAAAGTCCCAGAAACTGGACTGTGTTGCCTCAGACAGAGTGATCACACAGGGCATGAGTGGGAAATAGCTGCTGCACTGTGAATCCACAGTGCCACAGTTCACTCTGTAGGTAAATGTTATGAATCTCCTTATTACCATTGTTTTATAGGCTTTAACCCCATCTCCTCTAATAAATTTTGCTGATTTTGTTTTTAATAAGTACAGTCTGGATCTGTACATGGTTTTAAAGGAGTTTGAAGCATTTCTTTTTCTAAATCTGCATCTTGGAGAAGTCCCTATAGAACATAAACTAGGGAGACTATAGGGAGACTATTTACAAGAGCACATAGTGGCAGGGAAATGCCTTCACACTGACAGAGAGAAGGTTTAGATTACATAGTACAGAAAAATTCTTCCCTGTGAGTGTGAGGAGGCCCTGGCACAGGTTGCCCAGAGAAGCTGTGGCTGCTCCATCACTGGAAGTGTCCAAGGCCAGGTTGGACAAGGCTTGGAGGAATCTGGTCTGATGGAATGTGTCCTGCCTACGGCAGGGTGTGTCTGGATGAGCTTTTAAGTTCCTTTCCAACCCAAACCATTCCAGGATTCTAGGATAAACAGAGGACTTAGGTACGCATTCTATGAAGTCCAGAAGCAGCCAAGGAGGGGAGTAGCTCAACCCAGGGTAACCAGGCCCAGCACACTCATGTGGGACAGACTCCCTGGAGCAGTTGACCCACATCCCCTAGCTGCCAGCTGCACTGCTGTCCCACCACACAAAATCATTCCAACTTTCGTTATACTCACTGGGAAAACACTGAAAGCATAATGCAAAAAATCCAGTGACCTGCAACAAGAGCAAATATTGGCAAATAAAGCACATATCAGAATGATTTGATAGACTGTGATATTGACATCCCAGTGATATTGCAAGTGCAGGAGCATTTATTCAGAGTTGATCAGACAATCCTGATAGATCATCAATAATCAACTGCTGATATTGCATGCTGCACAGCAATTTCTGACTTCTAGTGCTTAAAGCATCATTATTAACAAGAATAACCAGGATGTTTGACATAATACATGAGGCTCCTCACTAAAAGGGCAGTGGGAGGAACTAACAAAACATTTGCTCTCATATTGTTCACTCCAGCCTCTTCAGAAGCCATTCCTGGACTATCACAGCAGCATTAATATACAGCAAATATTACTCCAGGTTACAAGCAGTTGTTGCTATGTTCTACAGTACTTTCAGCCAGCACCAAGGGCTCTGCGATTTTCCACTCAGGAAAACCTGCCTGATGTGCTCTGACAGACTAACAGGAACATCAATACTTAGAATTGTTTTTAAACACTTCTTTTCACTTCTCACCCACTGACTTCAAGCTGTCCCAGTCTCTCCTCCATGGTAACAGCAAATTGTGACATTTCAGTTTAAAAAGACTAGAGAAATCTCACCAAAGCCCTGCTGCTTCTCCCATGTCTAAGGCTATCAAAGAGCTCAAAACCCAGTTATGCTGAAGTTTCATAAAACACTTTTCCACCACAAAAAATGTATATTTTGCAGAAATTCATACAGATATATGTTACCTTATAAATACTGATAAAGCCTCTCCTCCTTTCAGAACTGTAATTAAGCTCCCTTTAATTACCTCTTTAATAATATTACTTAAAAGAGAAATAATTGCTATGTGCAATATCTATGCCTGAATGTAAACTTAAATCTGCAAGTACAGATCAGGATTTGGGCATTATATATTCACCTCACCTATATAATACACAACTAAGACTAGTTAACAGAATAGCTAATCAGGGGAAAAGGAAAATGGCATTGCAACTATGCTGCATTCTAATTTTCTCTCTGGTATCCAGGACCTTGTTGGCAGCAAGGACCACAAGAATTGAGGTGGGAGTTTTTTCAGGGGGCTTAGAAAAGTATCAAATAGCAGGTAAGGCAGTAGTTCAGTTCCTTCCTATTTCACTCTCAATGCACTAACCAGCCACATAACAGCTCTGGGTTTAGGACTTGGAAACATTTAGCAGCTTTAGTAGGTAACAACTCCCAAGGAGCAAACTTCCCTCAGGGCTGAGATGAAATCACACCTACACTTCAAGTCAGCTTCTATTTCTGGGTCCATGCTGTGCAAGGCCAGCAGGAACTCCTTCAGGACAAGAGTCCAGGAGGCAGTCAGCATTACCTTGTGCCCTCCTATATATATATTTGCTTTGCTAATATTTCTTCTACAAGCAGGTGGATCAAGGAAAGGGAAGCTAGAGAAGCATACAAGCAAAAGGTTTGAAAACACCAAGATATGCAGAGCTGAGGAATCTGTAGGAAGTAACCTTAGGAAAAGTCTTCAGATAGGAATGCTATCTCTTCCAGATACCCGTCTTGGAATCCACACTGCTCCACAGATGTCTCCAGGTAAAAAAACCTGGGACTACAGCACTACATGATAAATGCAGTGAGAAATGTCTTGAACAGAAACAGTGAACAAAGCACAGAGCTCAGGAGGCAAAAAACAGACAGATCCTTAGGACAGGAAACTATGAGCAGAGAACTCAAGAAGCCTACAGTGTGATTATTTACTGACACATCCCTAGCAAAGCTCTGAACTGCTGTTTCAGTATAGTGGAATCACTACAGAGCAAGCCCCTTACCTCATTAATATTTTAATATAAAGCTCTTATTCTGCAATAAGTATCTTGCTTGAACTTTTACACTAGATTGTCCCTCAATTAACTGTTCTGGCACAGTCTCTCAGCAGTGCAATTGTTCTTATCACACATTAGTTGGTCAATGTTTTTAAGCACAACACAGATCTTCTATGCTGACTTCCTGCACTTCAATAACTAAACTCCTTAAACTTGAGCTCTGTTACCGGGTATATCACTTTGGAAATATGTACACAAAAGGCAATGTCTCTGCTTTTTGGTAACTTTGTATATTTGCATTTGCAGCAGATTCAGTGTTCGATCCCCTTGGGTAGGTGCCCTCCTTAATCAAGAAACTGCTCAATAAATAGAACCAGTTTTCAAGGAATTCTCATTTTTCTTCTCAGTGAAGTTTGCTCTTACACTTCTTTTAAGCTAGAGTTCAGAAGTTCCTACTCACCAATGACTGAGCAGACAGATGTTTTTTCAAACTGTACTACACATGTTCCAACTCATCTATCAAGCCCTTATCCTGATGCCTGCTGTCTGCAGATATGACATGGATTTGAAAGCATGGAAGACCCTGGGTGTGCTCAGCTGCTTCATCTATCCTGTATCTTCCTTTCTACCATCACATTGAAAAGGAAAAAAGTTCCTGGAGAAGTTTCTGCTGATGTGGTTGAATATATATTCAAGTGTGGAGAGAAATTTTAGAAAAAAAAATGTCTAAGCCCCATTTATAGCCCTAATCTAATCCACCAGGATCTAAGAGTGCAAGGCCAGCAGCAGCAATCACGTTAAGAGAAAATCCCTTTGTCTCCCCCAGCTGTAGAGGATTCTAGAAAACAGAATAATTTCTTTCAGGGACTGGAGACAGTATTTAGAATGGGAACATTTATTTGCCCCATACAATGAGATGAGAACTACTATAACATGTAGCTCCTCTTGCAGTTAGCCAGCTTCAGAATGAGTGGAATAGAAGGAAACAGCAACCTTTTTCCACAACCTCAACTCACATTTTTTCCAACAAAAATGAATTCTTCACATTTTACCCCCATAGACCTCTCAGAGCTAGGAAGCTACAAGTGGAGGTTGAAACATTATTACTGAAGGTAAAAGCAGACAAGAAACAGGTCAGAAAAATCCCATCTAACCACCACAGGTGCTGTCACGTTCTGATTTGTCCTGAAAACATAACCTTGAAAATGCTTATTAATGGGAAAGCAGCGACTCTTCCTCTATACTCACCTAGTTTCATACTCCTTATTAATACAAAACAGACGGATACCGAAAACATTTGAAGCTCCTCCGTTCACAGGATGTAAATCCCCCTCCTCATCAGTCTCCAGCAGAGGTGCTGCTGAGCCTGTGTTGATGACATTACCTACCAGCGGTTCAGTGGGAGAACCGGTAACAGCTCCATCTTTCTGCAACAATAACAGACAAGGGCTCACTTAGTTAAGCCCCATCCTTTCCTCTCTGTGACCTCTTTCTTCCCACCCTGATGGCTGCTCATGGGGAACTGGATGAGTAAACTCACCCTGACTAATAACTCTGATCCCCTCCCTCCAGACCCCAGCCAGAGCAGCTTCTGACCCATGCCCCACAGCAGAGGCACACGTGGGCCAGAGCAGAGGACAGGGAAGGAGGAAAACAGCAGTATGTGCTTGTCATCATCTCTGCCAGCCTTGCTCTGTATCAGCTCTGAGAGCCAAGCAGCACTGCTGGGTGTAGCAGCATTACCTGCACAGCTGCATCTGCACCAGGAACACGCTCCAAGTTTTGAGAAGAAACAGGCTCTGGCTTTTGACTTGTTTGGTTGCTTTCATCTTCATCTGAGTAAAGTAAAAGAGAAAGTGCACAAGGTTTAATAGTGTGAGCTTTACTCTCAGAATCACAGTAATAGCTGGAGTGGGCCAGGTTAACTCTATGAAAATACTTAATTTTAACAACAACAGTTAAAGCAGACCCTCCTACAATTACTTGGCTAGAGCTTCATTAGACTATTTGTTTTCAAAGGAAAAAAAAAAAAAAAGAAAAAAACTATCCAGGGAATTGGTTGTAAAATAAGACCTGAACAATCTCGGAAGCAATTCCTAACTTGTGTTTATCCTTGTGTAAAATCTTTACCCCATCTGAACTGAACTCCAGAAAACACTGAACTCCTGAAAAGCAGGAGCCAGTGTATTGACTGATATCTCAAATCCCATGTGTCACTAACTTGCTTTCTGGTGATCACAAGGACAAGCAAGGGCTCTTCATTCTCATATTAGTTCTCCTAAAATAATTGAAATTCAGGTTAAATCCAAGTCAAACCATAGCTCTTGCTGGTGCAGTAAGAGACAAGAAACAGGGATTATAATTCCTTTCTAAGTTTTACACAATAAACTCTTGAGGTGTAGGTGTTACTGCTGAAGAAAACACATGAATCAAGGACACCCTTGCATTTGGAAAATCCAGTAACAGTAAGGAAAAAAAGGTGTCTGAGCTCCAAGAAGAACACAAAATAAGCTTCAGAAAACAACAGAATTAATCCCTTCTCCCTCTGAACTTTGCCTTGGGACACCACATAAACTACATTCATAGACAGAAGCATTACTTCACACAGTAATGGGCACTTTAAAAATAAATACCTCAAAGGTTTAAAATAATTAGCCAGATGCAATTAGAAAAAAAAAAAATCTTGTCTCAAAATCTGTTTCCCTGTCAATAGAAGAGTGCAAATGCAACATGCAGGGAAAGGCGAAATGCAGGGGTTAGGAATCATGCATTCTCTGGGGGCATCACAGATGTGAGCCTTCACAAAAATGATCAAATGTCGTCTTGATTAACCAGCTCCATTTCTCATTACCAACAGCCTTGCAGGTGTCAGAAGTTAATTAATACAAGTCTCTTGTTGTCATGTAAATATTGATATGTTGTTTCTGACTTTATACTAAAATGCAAATCCTTAATGGCTCCACCATCCATTCCTGTCAGACATGGCTGCATTGCTGTTTACAGACATGCTGTACACGAGGGATGTGAAGAACTGCAATACTATCACTAAATCAAGTAAAGACCACAAACAAAGAAAATTAAAATAATCTGTGATTGCTGGGTTGTTAGCTGAGGTACAGTCATCAGGATCAAGAAGCCAGTTCACCATGAGGCCTGATGAAAAGCCCTTGAATCATTCCCACTGCATCATGTTTTCTAGCAACTAATTCATGACACCATATAGAGTAACAACCAAATTACTGTAATTATCCTGAAACCTAAGTGGCATATCAGTACAGACTGTTGTATACTCTTTCATTATTATTCAGCATTACATTTTGAAAGAAAAAAAAATATCAACCTGTGGTCTCTACCTAAAGCTGAAGAGCTTGAAAAAAATAACCTTTTTATATGTAGGAACATAAAATTACAAAGGAATGCAGCTTACATTTTAAAATTTCCAGCCTTCAGATTCCATAAAGCCAAGTCCATATCTTCTATTGATGTCAGGTCACTGAACCTGCTCCACTCTTACAGGGGGACACCACCCAGCAGCAAGTTCTCAATGCAGCCACTAAAGCAGCCTTCATGGAATGGGCATGGCTTTGCAATATCTACAAATGCAGACTGCAGGGGACTAACACCACAACAGATTTCAAGGACACAGGCTGGCCTTTATGTTGGAAAGGCTTAACAATGGACTACTGGGATGCAACTCTTCTATTCTAAAATGTGCCTAAAATGTGCAAAGCTACGACAAAAATTTTAACTACTATTCCATAATAACAGAAGTCATGTTCCTGAGCAGTGAATAGACAAATTTGCTATTAGAGTTCTAATGTCTCTCTCTAGGAATAGCACCAGTCAGGCTCTCATCTTATGATACTCAAGTTTCTCCTCACATACCCAAGATCATTGTCATGGTTTAACAAAAGCCTGGTTTTTCATTTGGGGAGGAGCAGAGTGTTTTCCCGTGGGGACCTGCCAGAGTTAATGAACTGGCTGGTTTGGAAGGGCCAGTCAGCTAGCTAAGTTTGGAGATTGACATCCAGTTACACCACTTCAAGGAATTAAACACGCCCCTGTGGAAAAGGACATTTAAAACCAAAGGAAGCCCAGGAAAAACTCTCTTGGCTTCTGGCCTTTGAACAGGTTGGGCAGGGCTGGCCCCACGCAGCCAGACTCACGAAGCCCAGCATGGCCAGGTCGGTGCACTGCTTGGCTAGGATTTTTGCCACTTCACCATGCTGCCGGAACCATCCTGGCCCTGGAGGCGAGCGTGCAGCCAGGACTGCTGGTCCAAGGCCAGCACAGCCGGGGCAATGCCACACAGCCAGGACTGCTCTGCCGAGGTCAGTGCAGCCACAGCCACACTACACTGCCAGGCAGTGCCATGCGACCACGACTATTGCAGCATGGCTGCAAAATGAACTTTGTTTACCCAGGGACCAGTGCTGGGAATGGCCCCACAGTCAGCACTGCGGATGGCCCCAAGGCCAGGAGGAGCCATGTGGCTGGGGCCCTGCAGCCAGGCTCAGAGCAGCTGGAGCAGTGTCACATGGCCGTGGCCATCTTAGAAAGATGCAGGGGTGGCACTCGCAGCAGCACTACTTGTATGGTGCCAGCAGTGACCATGTGACCAGCAGCAGGAAGCATGGTGAGCTATTTCCCTGATGCAGAGCCTGGATAAGATCAACCCTTCAGCTTTGCACAACTCTATAAAAAACTATTTCAGTTGATAAAGCTTGAGAACAAACAAACCTACAAACACCAATTCTCTCCATCAGGAAAAAGAAAGAGTGAAGACATGTAGAGACAACAACATCGGACTCTGAGATCAGTGAAAAAAGAGGCAAATTCTAGATGGGAGCAGACTGAGGAGATGCCTTATTCTTGGGCTGAAATCCTCTTTTAAGGCTACAGAGAGGATATAATTGATATATCAAAATCTTTTTCCCCCTGTTACTCATAGAAATGCATTAAGGGGATGTAGTGTCCTACCACAACTGTAAGCCAAGGCATCAGTATTGAAGCAAATACATGTTAGTGTAATCCAATAAGAAACTTGAACAGAAAGATGAGAAAACTTGCCCCAGAGGTAGTAATAAAAAACCTCTGTTCCCAGAGATGCATTAAAAGAACTTCTGTTTCTATGTACGAACACCTCATCCTTAAAATAGAATCCTAATAAGTTGACATGGCCCATGAAAGCAGCTGTGAGATAGCTGCAAGGTATGGGAGAGACTTTTCACACAGCAAGTAGATTACTCCTTTCCTGAGCAGCTGATTTGCTGTGATATTGAAGCCACAAGAGAACTGTTTCTTGTGGCAAAGTCTCCATAGCATAACAAGAGAGATTACTCTCCCTAAGTAGACTGAAGAAAGACTATTATAAGTTTTGTCTTCTTAAGTTGTCAGTGAGAAAGAAAAAAAAAGGTGGGGGGGAAGGAAAAGTGTTCTGAAGGTTTTATTCTGTTTTTTTCTTATTATTTTTCTCCTAATTGTGTTAATAAAATTTTCTTTATACCCTTTAATGTTTGTGCCTGTTTTGCCCTCCTTCTCCTAATGCTTATCCCACTGAAAGAAAATAAGTAAATATATTCTAGTAAGTGCACTGGCACTTAGCCAGCACTAGACCCACTACATAATTGGTGCATTGGCCAGGAAATTGAACAATTGGCAAACCAAATCCTTCTAATCATTAATGATTTGCACTCAAGCTACCTGAAAGTCTGCAAATAATTATTTTTCCCCAGAGCTGCCCTTGTCATTCCAAATAAAGGGATACAACTGCTTTAAGAAGTCTTACCTGAAGGCAACCCACAGGACAGCAACTACCATCAAAGCTAATAAAGTCTTTAAATGAAGAGAGAAAAGAAAGGAGATAGATTCAGAGAACTGCTAACCATGCTGCTTAAAACATTTCTAAAAAGCACTCAGATGTCAGATTCTCAAGAAATTGAACAGAACACAGCTGCTCATGCTAAAGTTTAAACATTTAGAACAAGTTCCATAGAGTTCCTAAATGATAAAAAACACTAACAGCTGTATTGTCAAACCCTGTAACCACATTCTCACTGAAAAGCTCAGCAGCTCAGAATTTGCCAGAAAACACAGACCTACAGCTTGCAGGCTCTGGAGGAGAGAACACTAGAACTAGGAACAGCCCTGGGATGGGTAGGACTGGGAGAGCCCTGGCGGTCGGTCACCTTGCCCAAGCCTCTGCTGCTCAAGCAGGGTCACCCAGAGCAGACAGCCCAGGACTGGGCTCTGGCTCCTGAGTGAGCTCTCTCCCTCCTCAGTCTCATTCCTCCTCCTACCCACCTCTGTCACCTCTTCTGAACTAATACTCCTAGAGCTGCAGGAGCACAGGATCAAACAGGAGACAGGCAGCTGCCTCCATCTCCTATGTGCAAGATGCTTCCTTGCAGGGGAGAGGAAGTCCGCAGGAGAAGCTACAAGACTGGTTTCTCTCCCTTTTCTGTTCTGTGACTGCCAGCTCTGATGTACCAGCTGGTGACAGCCCTGCAGCACCCTGGTTGCCTTTTTTGTCTGCTGCTTTGTGTTCAGAAAAGCAGATACATAACCTAGTGGTAGAAGTGTTTTATTCCACTAATAATTAGTAGATAGCAAGATGCTGCCCTTCTGCACAAAACGCCCTTTGACACTGAAAAATGCAGACAACAACTGTAAATCATTTACATGACACTTCTGTTCTACAAACAGGTGACATATTTGTGCTCCTGGTTTTTATCACTCGCAGGAAGCAACTAGCACATGTGTTGCTATATTGGGCCCAATATAAAAGCAGAATAAAGAGACAGTCCCTGATCTCCCAAAATCTTGTAACCCAGGAGACTGCAAACAATAAGCAAAGAGCAGAAGCTGAACCACAAGGAAAAAAGATGACATAAGTCAACAGGACAATGTAACAGGCACAGTTAGCCAGCTGCTCAGCTACCAACAGACCTCACTTCACCACCAGATTTTACAATCACATCTTCCTTTAGCAGCACAACTGTATCTGATAGTATACACCACATGACAGCTTTCTGAAACTTCAAGCACACATTGATCCCATAGTTGGTAAAGGCCAGCTCCCCACAAACAACAATCACTTCTGAGTCAGAAACCAGGACTATCAAGATTCCCCTCCTAATTAAAAAAGACCAGGCATCCTACTTTAAAAACAGGTATGGTAATTTGTGTTTTCTTCCTAGTAAACTGATATATCCTTTTCCAACCTTCTGCAAAACCTACTCAGAAGCCAGACACAAACACACCTTGAATTTATTTAGCACTTCAGAATATAGATACCTCCTTGAATGCTTGGCTTCCGTGCCGCTTCAAGAATATCCTCAGGATGTGGTTTACGGAGTCCATGGAAAGGCCTTAAGTCAAAACACTCTTGAAACAAGGAAATGTTCACGTCAGAACATAAGCTCATGAATCCTACTGCAGTGCCACCAACCTGGAAGATAAAAGCCATGTCACATGAACCTGTCATTCTAGGAAAGGGCAAAATAACTCAACAAAAAACTTCTGAAACATCAACTTTTACCTTCCATCTCTGACTGTGCATAATGGAAAACTATAAAGGAGCTAGTTCAGCAAAAGTTAAATATTTTCTTTTATTTTTTCCTGTAACATATGCACTAGGACCTCTACAGAAGATGTTCTCATTCTTTTTTTAGCTGTGACTTGCAAGAGTATTAGGTTTATATATATAGGCCAAATAATGACCTGGAGTTTCAGTAAAACAATTGTTATGGCAAATACACAACACACTTCCAAAAATGTATAATTTTGTTTAAAGTTACAGCACAGCTGAAGTAGAACCTGCATTCAGTTAGCTGTAATAGTTGGCTCATTACTGGACACTGATTTGGATCCAAACTGGGGTCAACCTGAAGAGTGTATTAATTCTCCTAAGAAATTAACTCAAGAAATCAATTATATATAATATAAGGAGTACAATCAATTATATATAATATAAGGAGTACCTAATGCAGTAAGTATTATTTGCAACACTTGTAAGCCCCAAATATTTCTGTGTTCTGAAAAAAAAAAAAAACCAAAAACAAGAGCTAGTCTTAAAACCCAAATGCTCTAGCAAACATGAAAGTGATGGGATCTCTGCAATGCTGGCACCCATGGTACTCTGGATGCCTGATTGCTGCTGGAGTTCTCAGCAAGCTACACACTGGGACCAGGGAGAACTGGCATGCTGGAGAGCTTCTGGCTTTAACCTGGGACAAGTCTAGAAGAAGGAAGCTCTTAAATTTTTAGTAGTGTATGCAACTTTCTGTAGAAACACATTATCAAAACACATTTTTGTTCCTCCTCAACACACATAATGAAAGCCTTTATAAAGCTAATGAAAACTCAAATGCTGGATTTGTACAGCTGTTTTGTCAAGCCATCAGCACATCAATAAAGACTTGAAAAAGTGTGACGTTTAATTTTTCTGCCCTCATACAACAAGTGATTGTTTGTTTGCCTTGTTTGCGTAACCAACAAAGCTGGGGTGCCACAGTTGCCTGGCTGCTGTGTAATTTCAGGCCCAAGGCTCAGCAGAGGCTGATTAACCAATCCATCTACCATATGTGCAAAAAGAGGCTGCCAGCTTCCTTCTCCGCAGGGGAAGCTGGCATCCATCATGGTTTGTGTGGAGGTGCTTTCCCAGCCCGCTGTGGCAGTGGCAGCTGGGATAAACTGGGGGCTTGGAACACCTTTTGGTGGTCTCACATTGAGCTCTGAACACGCCACTGGAATGTCTTATTTATAGCAACAGCCCTCTGCAATGTGCCATTACACTAATGGTGCATTGTTTCCCATTTGGCTCCCAATGGCAGTGATTACATGTTGCAATTTTACAAAACCATTTGCCACAAAAAACAGATTTCAGGAATTAAGGAGGTTATAGTGCCTATCAGCCTGCACTACCATGCACAATTACCAACACGTGAAAATCTTAAGAATTTTCAGCAGGAGAACTATTACCACTTCTTTCTTATTTAAATTAATTCCTGGGCTTGTCTACATTTCAGCAAAAATTTGTTTGAGCTAAGAAAAATTATCTACAGGACTTAAAACTGTGAAAGGATTACTGGCTACTCATTTTCACATGCAATTTTAGCTTTCACTGGGAATGAAAACAGGTCAGCTATAATGCAAATGTCTAAAATGACAACATGGCTTCATCAAGACAGTCTGTCCAAATTACTTGAAAATTACTGGGAATTGCTCTTTCATTTCTGAACTGGAAACATCACTCCTGAGGACAGACACAAACTACATTGAGAAGGGTACTCTCTGTGTGGGTATAGGGCATGGATTCTTCTTTTCACAGGTGGGCTGCTGATTTTATCCCCTGAGTTAGAGTGAGCTGTCACACAGGACATCTAAGGCAATGATCAGACAAAACTAGAGGCCATGGCAGACTGACCTCACAAACAGCTGCCTGATTTTCTTCACCTTCACGTTCTATGAGATCAACAAGGAGATATTCACCATAGGTTTCCTTCAGAGTCTCACTTTGAGGTGTCCAGATTAGCATGAGATCATCATAATCTTCCATCCTACAAGACAGAGATCAGGTAATGTCCTATGGTTCTCCCATTAATAGGCCCTGATACTTCTGTTCTACTCCATTAACATATGGAAAAATATTATGAATACTTGCTCCAAAGCCTGCACTCACACAAATCACTTCACCTAGAACGCATTCCCAGTGCACACTAAAGTGGGAGTCTCAGCACCAGAGAGACAACCACACCCAACAGCCAGCAGAGCCCACCAAAATCTGCACTGCTCAGTGGAGATGCTTCTCTTGCCCTAAGAAAATATACAGGAATCCCAGCTCAAAATTCTCCTGCCTCACTCTCCTACAACTGTAGTGGAGCACTCAAACAGGTCCCAACCTACATGGATTTTTATTTAAACAGGCAACAGAGACTCTTTCCCACTAGGCTGCTATTTATAGCCAGAGTCAATGTAACTCTGAGTAAGAAAATCCAGCACTTTTACCAGAACAGTGGCAGAATTCATCAGTCACCCATGCTGAGACCATGGCACAAAGGCGGGTGGCAAACCAGCTTTAGCACTCAACTGCTATCAAAAACATAAAGCCACTTGTATTTATCTCTTGGAAAAACGCCACAATTGAGCGGTGCAACCAAAAGCAGCAGAGAGGAAACTTCGGCTGCGTTGGGCTGCCAGAAAGAAAAACTGCAACAAACTGCAGTGAAAACCCTCCCTGCTCTGGGCCGGGAGCAGGCAGCTACCTCGGCTATCACACCGACAGCCCAGGAACACTCGCGCTGACCGCCCCGACGAGCCCATCCCGGCTCCGGCCCCGCGCGGCGACACTGGGGCTGGCGGAGCCCCGCGCGGTCTCTGCCGCCACCCGGCGGCCCCGCCAGGCACGGCCAGCGGCTCCTTCGCTTAGGATGCGCAAACCTCCTCATCTTCCTGCTCGGGAACCGGGACCGGCCCGCGGCGCTTCCCTCGCTTGTCAGGGATGCACAAACGTGCTGAGCCAGGGAGAACCAGGAACTTCCAGAACTTCCCGCGATTTTGGGGGAAACTCCTGTTGTGTTCCAGGGTCCCACTGCTCAAGTAGGGAAGTGCTTGTATGTGATACCTGTAAGCTGGAGATCATTGCTCCACACAGGCAGGAGCCCAGAAACAATAAACTGATTCTCAGTGCTACTCTTTATGTGTGCCTGGATTTGGAAGGAGCTTTAAAAAAAACACAGCTGGGCAAAAGAGGTTCTGTTTCTCGTTATATCAAACACTGTCTGAGTTCCTCAGCACTGCCTGACTCCAGCACAGGAGAGGTGGTCAGGGGGTCTCTGGATGCTTTTGCTGCTCCTGCACACCAGAATAGATGAGACCTCTGGGTAAGACCACCTTTGTAACCAAGGCTAGGGACCCCTTGGATTCTGAGCTTATTCCTGCCTTTTTTTTTCCCCTTCAACTAAAATGAAGCTCCTGCAACAATGAAAACTCCATAAAAAAACTTACAGTAACTCATTCCTTACCCCTCAAACCAAAATGGTTACCCTCATCTCCTTCACAGAAAGTATCCCAAGGGAAAATCTGCAGTGAGGTTTTCTATTATCAGAACATCACCTCAGCACAATTAATTAGTAGAGCAAATCTGTTAATAAGCTCTCAAACTTCAAAAAAACCAAACAAAGAGGGGTAACAAAATGAGACTGTATCCTGATTGAACCCTGTTATTTTGTGGAGTCCATAACAGATGCACACCTCCTCAAAATGGAACATTGTGCCAAGGGTTTTGAGTGTCCTATGCCATTCTGCTCTGTGGGACACAGGACAAGATCACACACAAAGGTGCAGATGGCAATTCCTGAAGCCTGACCCTGTGACAGTCAATGGGACTCTGCACACACCCATTCATCTCCCTGCACACTACTCTGTAGGAACACAACCATTTTAACTTGTTTATTCTGCTTTTAGTATCTTCCACCACTACCACAGTATTTAACAAAGTAAAGAAACCCTTCAAACCCCAAGAAGCTTTCCAATATAAAAATGCCACAGAATCCCTCTACTGTGAGTTCAAGCACAGAGCTGCAAATCTGACTCTTGCCTACAGGGCACAAACCCAAGAACAGCAGGATCTGGGTAAGACACCAGCAAGAACCTTAAATATCAAAGCTTAGTGGGCTGCATTCTGACACATTCTCACATTATAGAGACCAGACAGAGTAACTTCGAAATCGATGGCTAAACAAAGTATCAGTTTACAGCTGCTTTCCCCCCCCCCCTCTGTAAGGCAGGGAAAGAGGGGACAGAGATTAGGCTAATCTCCTCTCACTGCCCCAGAACATGTTGCTAGGCAGGTGGCTGCGGACAACATCCACAGAGGAGTCTCTAAGGGCTCCCACTGACTGTTACTATGGATGCCAGCGAAGCACAGGGGTGAATGCAGAGGAAAGGGAAAGGCAGAGCTTCTGCAAACAGAAATTATTAGCCTTACCTGTTATCCACTGATGGACAACACTGAAGTATGAATTTTGTATCACCACTGTGTAACTTCAGGGGAAAACCAATTTCCCAGTTAATTTTCCATTAACACCAAAGCTAAAGAAATTTTTACTTTTTATAACAAACTACCAAAATCCCAGACAAGATGACAGCTCTTATCAGGAATATTGCTACGGTCTAAGTGACATTTCCAGCCATGCAAAAGAACATTTGCATTGACAATATCCAATGGTTACCAAAAAAACCCCCCCAAAAAAACCAAAACAAAAAAATCCAAAAAAACAGCTTAAACTGAAAAAAAAGAGAAACATGATAGTCAGAACCAAGACATATGGAAAAACTTGTAATCTTCAGGCATTAACTCACCTACTGATGCCTTCTCTATATAAAAGTCCATTCACTTAGTTATAGGTGATAGACAACTCAAAAGAAAGACTCAAAAAGCCTAACAATTGTACATCTAGTTAGTATGAGAGAGATTTTTAACATATTGAAATATCCAGAGCTACAGTAGGACGATGCAAAGCAGCAAAGGTCAGCCCTCAGGCCTTTTTCTTAAAATGATCAAAAGTCGAGCAACAGGAGGAGCACAAGCTGCAGATTTGCTTCAGACCCACGTGGTAAAATTCAATATATGCAATAAAACACCTCTCAGAGACAAGCTTCTGTCAGAATGCAGCCCAAGCTGGCAGCATGAACCAGCCATAAACAAACAGTGTGGCTTTACTAATCAGACACGCTCAACATGGCATCACCATCTGCAGGCACTGGTCAGTACAGACCCCCCAAATCCATACCATGTGCTGGAGTCTCCAAGGAATATGCTTTTCCCTAAACTCCAGTCTCCACTGCAGGCATCAGAAATGCTAATTTAATCACCACCCTGCCACCTAGCCATAAAGCAACACTTACATTTACTACCTGCAAAAACTCCAGAACAAATCAGAGTTAAATCAAACTACTCGTTCATAAAACATTGCCCTACCAGCAGTCTTCCCATGGTGATGAGTGCAACAAGTAACCCAAAATTTCCTGTTCTATTTCAACCCCACTGTAAGGAAGCATCTCCACAGCAGCAACAACAGGAAAATCTCCAGGCCCCTGGGTCAGAAACTTGGCATTTCTCACATCCTGGATGCAACACTGGTACAGGCAGAACACACATGGCAGGAAAAACCAAGAGTGACAACAGCTGTCTAGTTCAGCTGGCAGATCACAGAATAAATATAACTGACAAAAAATAGTCTTCCTACATAGCTAACTAGCATTCGAAAAAAGACATCTTGTGATGAAATAGAACAAAACCAGCATAATCCTAGAACTACCTAGTTTGGCTGTCACAAAAAACTATCTCCAGCCGGGGGCTGTGTACAAATCACAAGCAGGACAGGACTGCTAGGAACATGCCTTGAGCTGTTTCATTTTCCAGCATCACTCTCATTACATGCTTATGTCAATGGGAGGATGCCAGCAGCTCACATCCCAGGCAGCAGACAAAGAACTTAATGTTACAACTTACTGTAAAAGTGTTTTGACCAATCAAAAAAAGCAAAAACATATTGACAGTAGTTCTATCCAACCACTATAAGCACACATTCCTTTGGTTAAAACAATGCTCGAGAGCAGCCAAGCTATGCTACTGATGCTGCAAACCAAAGAAGGAAACTGCTTCAATTTCCCCCAGCCAGGTGTGCCCAGGGAAGCAGAAGCAAGGAGCTGTGTTACCTTGCTTGGCGCACATACAGCTGTGGGTGACACCAATGCCTCGGGCATGCCAGCAAGGTGAAACGTCTCTCCACGCGTGAGCGTGGAACAGGCACGACCCTTTCAAAAACATTCCCCAGGTCCAGCTCTGAATGACTAAAACCTGTTGAGGCAACAGAGAAACTTCATTATGCAAGCTTTAAACTAGCAGCAAAACTGTCTGAGGAAAATGGAGTTTCAAACTTAAACCACAGATAGTAAAATGCTCCTAGTCTTTTAAATTAGGCAATGAGGCTGAAATGACAGCAGCATAAATGTGAGAATCATCACCAAAGTCATCTAATTAACCCAGCATTCCAAACCTGAATAAGTTTCAAAGCAATCAGAAATTGGTAGAAAACAAACCCTATAAGAATAATACAGCCAATTCTCTATGCCTCTGGAGAACCTCTCTCAGGACTCACAATACTGAAGGAAAGCTGATGTTGGTTGCCAGGGTGGACAAAACCCTGAATTCAAGACCTGTTTGCTGTAATTGACACACCACCACAGTCTTTTAGTGTGACTTGGAACCAACATGTCTAGAAGCCAGCATATCAGAAAAGTTCCAGCTCTCTTTTCACCTCAATCAAGTGCATGCTTGGTTTATCAGTCAGAATTCAGGACCGAAATTCCACATCTGGTGCTGTTCTCTGCCTAACATGTGTATTCTCTACCTTTGTACCTCTGTTCTAGATGAAATAATCTGAGTTTCTTTCTGTGTCTCCAGCAGCCCCTCTGAGCCTCAAGGTGTCCTCTTCCAATCTGCACTGGCTTGGCTAAGTAAGAGAAAATGCCCAATTGCAAGTCTCTTGGCTCTATTCAACAAGGAATCTTCGCAAAACTTGTAGGTATTGATTTCTGAGATCTTTACTCCTTTCTGATGTCCTATTTCTGGCAAATTTAAAGATTGCAGGGAATAGACAGACTGCTGAAAGGCTGCTGGAATGAGCATGGAACCACAGGTACCTCTTGCACATGGGATCCTCACAAGAAGATACTTTTAGATTATGCTTTTCACATGTCTAGAAACTGAACTGTTCTCAGTATTAAGAAAGAGAACACCACAACAAGCTCTCAGTGCATATTAATTAGGTTTGCAATTGCTCTCACTTCAAGAATAATACAGTTTTAAGCTCTTACCTAACCTCTTCTCAGATGGTATAAAGAGAAGTATAAATTGCAGATCCGGTAGTAAGATGAAAGCTTTCCTGGACAAATAAACATATTCAGTCTTTCATTATTACACCCATGAATGACAGACAGAAGCTATCTTTTTTAATATATACTTGATTTTCCTCCAGGGTCTCTAACCTTCCTTCATAAGTCCACATGGCTCAACAATTGAACATTTCTGACAAACAATATAATGTGAAATTTATCCGGGTAATTTTGACTGTTTTTTCCTACCTTATTTCTTTCAAATTTCCCAATCTTTACATTTCAAACATCCTCCTTTTTTTAGCAGCTTCCCAGTGGTTAAATATTTAAGATATCAGGCCTCTGCTAGCAGATCTCTGACAGGGCATCTGGGTGAGACTGCTTGACCTGACAGATGTGATTTGACAGCAGGAGAGGGCACATACCTCACTACCAAAGGCTACATAGGAACTCACCTAACAATTTCTTGGGAACATCCAGCTGCATAACCTTCCTTTGCCACAAAGAGATGCACAAAGAGCGTGTTCAAAGGCTACAAAACAAGGAGTGAAAGTCTACATACCATGCAGCTCATGTTTATTCCATCAGCCCAAGTAATAGTACACATACATTTCCAACATATGTGATCTGCACTCAAGGAGCAGCAAAATACACATAAATTACTTCAAAGCTTGTGTGGGTAAAATTATGTGATTAAAGTGCTTTATATAACTTGGTGATTCTGCAACATTTTTTCTTTCTATTCAGTTTATTATTGTTTGACTGCAACATACACTGTACACTTCACATTGAACAGTATAAATTCTTAACTAACAACATTCAACCACATTAAACATTCAACATGTGTCTGACATTCTTTTAAGGTTAAATAAGAAACCTCAAACCAAAAGCTCACCTGCTTGTCATAATCCTAAATCTAAAGTGGTTTTTCTTTAAGGGTAGTAAAAAAAACTACATATTTTAAGGTGACATCATTAGACACACAAATACCAGGCAGGCAGACTAACAGACACCTTCATCTTGAGCACCTTCCAGTAAACATGGAAAACCCCTGAGCTGGAGTGGCAAGGGCTATTAAATCAGCTGCTCTCTAGCATATTAATTACAAGTGCTAGGTCAGTGAAGGTCTGCCTGTAGATAAAAATACTTAAAATGGAAAATCTGAGATCTTCTGAATAGTATAACATTTAATTAAAACACCATAGCTAGAGACACCAACAAACTCCAGCAATTTAAGAGCAACAATGGTTTCAATAGAGCCTGCAGTACACGGACCAGCATTAGGACAACAAGGTTATGTAACAAACATCTAAAGACATCCCTAAATATCAGGCAGTTTGTTTGTTTTCTTAGAAGTAAAGGGAAGAAATAAAAAAAAAAAATATTACTGTTGAGGTCTGAGAGGACACCAAGTAAGCCAGACATAGTTTGCAACTGTTTCTGAACAGTGCTGGTAAACAGACAATCCATCTTCACTCATTCCTTTCTGCACAAGTCAACTCCCACTTCAGACACTGAAATTATTTCTGTACTCTAGGAAAAAGACAGGTCAACTATACTTCACAGAATTCCTATGTTCAGATGACCTCAGTTTTGAAAAGCACACCTGCATGGATTTAACCTACAGCTCACCAACAACATCTCATCAAGTTATACCCCAAAAAATGTTCAGAGCTTCTGCCAATGCAGAAGCATAAAACACTGAATCTTCTACACCTACTTTAGCAAACAAACCTCATTCCAGAAAAATAGAATGCTGCCTGTTTCACACTATTTTTCACTACTGGTTCTGAGCAGTAATTATTTTTTCTTGCCTGTTCTCTGTAGGGCCCTACAGCAGATCTGCAGAGCCACCAGACAGCCTGAGGGAGATCACAACACAGCAGAACCCCCAGAGCAGCTGGAGCAGCTGCAGCTGTACCCTGAATGAAGTGGCTGCCCACAATTGCTGCTCAATGGACAAACAAAGTCCACAACAAGGAAACCACAGGTCCTTTTTGCACACTCCCTTTGGCTCTACTGGTGGCATTTCCTTTAAGGCCGCACATTTTCAAACACTGCTTTTGTCAGTTTACCTCCAAGCCATTCCTTAACATCACAGAAGACCCTGGGCAACTGATGAACAAAATGCCCAGAGGTAACTGCAGCACTGCCAACACCTTATTATGGCACATGCTGCACACCTTAGAGTGCTTGGGGTTTAACAGTTTCTGTATTTTCTTAATACTACAATCTAGTTCCCAGCTGGACTTGGTGATGGGGGAACATCTGAGTGCTAAACTCATAAGGGCCTGTTTCCAGTCTGTAGATCCTACCAGAAAGTCACAAGCAGCAGTCTCCCCAAAGCACTGAACAAGTCCAGTACAGAACTAAGGTTCCCCTCATCAGCAGGGCTGGACAAGGACTCCATCACCTTCTGTATCCTGAATGCCTCAGACCTACTGGAAACAGACTGTAGACACCCATGTGTTTTTTCCATACCAGAGCCTAAAATAAAAGCTCAACTAAAATCACACAATTTACTTACAGTGCACTTATTGTTAGGGTAGTTTTCATTCAGGAATGATTCCCATTCAGCCTGATCAGTGATATTCCAATTTGGATAGTCCAGAAAGGCAGCATGGGCTATAACCTCGTTCTTCTCATTGCAGATTGTCAAAGCAAGATTTGTTAATTCCCTATGAAAACAATTTAATTTGCACAAGTTGAAGAAACACCACATAGAAAAGAGATTGACTGTGAATTTAGCCTGCTGGAACAGCAAAATTAGCCATGTTCAAGAGGGTTCCCAGGATCAGACCTCAATAAGACTTCATCATCCACATGCTAACTTGAAATTGTAGTTCAGTTCCACATATTTGTGTTCTAACACTATAAAAATTCAGGTGGATTTTCAAATCCTCATTCATATTAGTAAATTTGAGATGCAAGACCTAAACATTCCCCTTCCATTTGCATGTTTCTTCACACATCTCTTTTCCCCCAAACAGCTGTTAACTGGGATTTTTGCTATTAAGGGGGAAAAACGTAAGTGACCCACCACTACCTGTCCGTCAAACAGCCTGTCTGCAGATAGTTTTTTCAACAGCATTTCTTCTGAGATTTGGAAGCTAGTATAGAATTAAGCCTTGCCCACCATGGCAGAGAGCCAGGTTTGCACAGTCATGAAAGTAGATTTTCCTTCCATTTTTAGAAACAGCACAAAAAGCCATTATGCCGCCGTGTCAAGGCTCAGAATGTTTTCTGCCCTTTTAAGTGTAATTTCCCGGAAAGTGACAACCCAAAACACCGGTACTTACAAGAGGTAAGTGACATCAATCCTTCCAAAGAGGTCTTCTGTGACAGGGCTGAAGAGGCTGGTAATGCCTGGGACATCACGGGACTCTGTCCTTCTGACAATGACCCCATCTGTATTTCCCCCTGAGGAGGTTACCGTGGCCATCCCACCGGCTGCCCTGAGAACCAAGGAAAACACTGCTGGCTCCAGCCATCCCATTGCCATCCCCTGCCCGACACAGTCACTTCAGGGGGGTTTTCATAACAACTCTAAATTAGGGCAGCTTCTATGGATTTGGTGCCTGGTTCCTGCATACCTCGACACAGATACGCACTGCCTGTCCAGTGCACACCTGAAACGCAGCAGGCAATCACTCCTGTGGTCTGGATCCTACAGAGCAAATGAATTGTTTTAATAGGCTACAGCTGCTTTCCTGTTTATTCATTTGCACGCTAACCAGCTCATCACCAAGAACTTCAAACTCAAAGGCCTTCAATGGGAGGTTCAGCTGTGGGCAGTCAGGAGGCTCAGCTGCAAAGAATCAGGGACACAGCCTCCCGATTAAACAGCTTCAGGTGAGTTAACTGTACTTTGTCCAAAACCTCTCCTCGAATTTCTTTTGAGGGCAACAGCAGGGCTTAAATTTCTGAAGGAATTCAAAGTTCTGCGGCTACTCAAAGTTCTACTGCTTTCCTATGCAGGGGAAAAAAAAAAGTTAGGAAGTTAAAAAAAGTGGGTTTTTTTGTGGCTCCGAGTTGACAAAATGTGCCAGGCACAGTTGATTTGTTGATCCGCCCAGAAACCTAAGAACACACGGGGCAGCAGATTCTCAAAGCACCTGTGACCATCCCCTCGGGTCTAACACCCTTCAGCTGCGTGTGTCTGTTCAGTACTGCAGCCAACAATCAGGCACGTGAAATAAAGCGACCAAACAACGGCTTCCCTGCAATTTCTTAAATATATGTGCAAAATATAGCAGCATTAACTAGAAAAATAAAAACAAAACAAAAACCTAAACCAACACACCTAGACCAGCAGAGCAATCCCACCACTCTGCAAAACACAACAACCACTTCCAAGAGTGGCTCCAAATGCAAATGTAATGCTCAGTTGTTAGGCACCGCAATTCCCAACTAAAACAAAAAGCCAAAAGAAATGCAAATTGTCGCACCTTTTAAAGGCAGACAGAGTCACATACACTCCTACATCTTTCACAGACAAACAAGACATTCCAGCGCGGGTCCTGAAATTAACCTGAAGCGACACATCCTCTGCAAACACGCGTCAATTTTAAAAAAATGAAAATTAACACGAACTTTAAAGGGCCATTCACCGGCTGAAGTTCAGCGCAACAATATGACTTCAACTGAGGAAAACCGCTTGCCACATTTTCAGTCAACAGTTTGACTCAACGCAAAAAAAAAAAAAAAAAAAAAAAAAAAAAAAAAAAATCCGCATCTCCACCAGATCCCCTAGCCAGCAAAAGCAGCATTTTCACAGTAAAATGGTACCATTTTCGTAAGGAAATGAGCTGTTCCTACAGCAGCTCCTGCGCTCGTCCCGCGGAGCAGGATCCCAGAGGCAGCCAGCAGAACGAGCAGAGGAGGGCGCTCCCCTCCCGAACTCAGAGCAGCTCCCTCCCGCCTCCTCACACAAACACTCTCTTGAAGCATAACCAAGATTCCACGCAGGTTTTCTTGGTGTTTGTAGCCCAGAACGCGCACATACCTCGGGAGGGCTCTGAAGGACTATAAAAGACTGCGGACGGGCGGCTCTTAAGGGGCACCCCCGGCGGCGCGGGGCGGGGCCAGACCAGGCCGGGGCGGGGCCAGGGGCGGTACCGCGGGGTAGGGCGGGGTCTGGACACCGGGGTCTGCACCGGGGGTTTGGACACCGGGGGCTGGACAGCGGGGCTGGACACCGGGGGCCGGACACGGGAGCTGGACAGCGGGGCTGTCCATGGACACCCCCGAGGCGCCCTCACGGACCCCCGGCCGCGAGCGACCCCCTCAGGCAGGCGGGCCACGCCCCCGCACGCGGACAGACCCGCACCGCCGAGCCGCCAGGGGGCGCCCCGCGGAGCGCGCCCGCCGCGCGGGCACAGCGCCGGGCACTCACCCGCCCTGTCCCCGGCCACAGAGCGTCCCAAGGACGGAAAAGACCGGACGGATGGAACAGACGATCCCACGGACGAGACAGGCCGAACAGGCGGCCCCACGGACGGAACGGACAGTCCCGCCGCCGCCGCCGCCACCGCCGCGCGGGGACGCGTCGCCGTTACCGCGGCAACGACGCTCGGGCGGTGCTGCGTGAGGTCGGGGGCGCCGGGGCGGGGCCTGCGCACACAGCGGCGGCAAGATGGCGTCCACGGCGGCTGGGAAGCAGCGCATCCCCAAAGTGGCCAAGGTGGGCGGCGGGGAGGGCGGCGGCGACCCCCCGGGACCCCCCGGGACCCCTCGATCCCCGCTCGCCCCGGGCCGTCGCGTCCCGGCGGGCTCCGGCGCCGCCCGCAGCGGGCACCGTGCGTAGCGAGGCGCCGGAGGAAATTGATGGTCTCGGTGTTGCGTTAAGAAACGTGAGCCGAGCCCCCCTTGTCTCTGCCTTGCAGGTGAAAAACAAAGCACCCGCCGAAGTTCAGATCACAGCGGAGCAGCTTCTGAGAGAGGCGAAGGAGAGGGAACTCGAGCTTCTCCCACCGCCTCCGCAGCAGAAGATCACAGATGTTGAAGAGCTAAATGACTATAAACTCCGGAAGAGGAAGGTACAGTAAAAAAACAAACGAACTGGTTTAATCTCGACGCTCACATTAGGCACTACAATTCCACTGTTTTTAACTTAAACAAGTTGTAGTCCCTGTTCCTTGTGGACTTTCCAGGTAGACACGAATTCTTTAAAACCCCTTTTTCATGCTACTTCAGCAGGGCCTGCAATTTACAAATGTGTTGTTCGACAAAATCTGGTAGCAGGCAACATCTCCCCCCCGTGCCTGTGTCCAGAACACTGAAAGGGTAATTACTTGCACAATTAATAAGTGTTTTCTTAATTACCAGCAGTATCTGGCTAGCACTATAAAAACATGAACAAGTAAATAACATTACAGCAATGCTGAGTTATAAATATTCTTTTGAAATGCTTTGCTCGTGCGGATTTACCCATGGTTTTACTTGGCTTGTTGCTTTGAAAATGCCTAAGCAAATCAAGCATATTCCTAATGGTTATTATAATGGTTATATATCATAAGCTATTTTTGATGTGAATGCAGTCTGCGGAAGGATTTCTGACTTCCAGATGTAACTTTCTCCTCAGACTTTTGAAGATAACATAAGAAAGAACAGGACAGTTATCAGTAACTGGATAAAGTACGCACAATGGGAGGAAAGCCTGAAGGAAATCCAGAGGTAACGATGATGCAGGCATCTCTTACAACCTTTTTTAGACACACACCAAAGCCCGGGAGGCACATTTTACCTGCCCTGTGCTCGTGTTTTCCAGAGCCCGTTCCATTTACGAGCGTGCCTTGGACGTGGACTACAGGAACGTCACCCTCTGGCTGAAATATGCCGAGATGGAGATGAAGAACCGCCAGGTCAACCACGCCCGGAACATCTGGGACCGGGCCATCACCACCCTGCCCAGGGTGAACCAGTTCTGGTATGGCGGCTGAGATCTTCTGCTAACCCCAAAGACCCTCCTGGGGTTAAGCAGATTATCCTGCTTCCCCAAGTCTTCAGGCTAGTCTGGAAAAAAATGGAGGAAGGCTGAAGTTTTGGAAAGGTTTTGTACTTTTTAAGTGGCAAGAGCCTTGGGAGAGAAGGATTTTTGTGTGCCTGGACGCTGCCTGTTGCTGCTGTGCTTACAGGCATTTCTGGGGTGGGAGGAAATAGGTGAGGGGAGCTCAGGGATGCTCTTGGGAGGCACTCCAGAAATCCCTGAGTGGACGTGCTCACCACATGATTGCAGAAGCTCCATCTCCTTTGCCCAGGTACAAGTACACGTACATGGAGGAGATGCTGGGGAACGTCGCTGGCTCGCGCCAGGTCTTTGAACGGTGGATGGAGTGGCAGCCAGAGGAGCAAGCCTGGCATTCCTACATCAACTTCGAGCTCAGATACAAGGAGGTGGACAGAGCACGAAGCATTTACGAGAGATATATCCTTTGCAGAGCCTTGTGTCTCCTGCCTGGGTCAAGATCTCCATTTTTTATTTCCTTCCCAAGTGTTCCATGTCCAGTAGCGTCGCTGTACTTCTTTTTGCTGCGGTGTGCTGGGAATGAGCCACCACCCTGGGAGCCAGCAGGAGGTGTTAAAAGCATGTTTAGGGAAAGCCTCCAGATGCAGAGCAGTGGCTGTGGGTCCTGCCACAACTGCACTGCTCGTGCAGTTTTCATACAGTTTGTTTCGGGTTTCTCCTCAGATTTTCCCTGACCCTTATCCCTTTCTAAGTTCACAGTAAGGCACAAAACCTTTCGCATGCTTATGCCTGTCAGTGTCTTCTTCCCAGCTGCACTTACTGTTCCCCACGTGTGCCATGCTGGGAGATGTCCCTGGGAAGAGCCCAGCTGGGGATGTGCCACTCAGGCAGTGCTGTTTCTTTAACAAGAGCTGTACTTGTCCTGGTTCACCCCGAGGTGAAGAACTGGATCAAGTACGCGCGCTTCGAGGAGAAGCACAGCTACTTTGCCCACGCCAGGAAGGTGTACGAGAGGGCAGTGGAGTTCTTCGGGGAGGAGCACATGGATGAGCACTTGTACGTGGCCTTTGCCAAGTTTGAGGAGAACCAGAAAGAGGTAAGATCTTCATCTGAGTTGTGCCAGTGTTTCTCCTTGAGTATCAAAGCTGAAGGCATTTAATCTTCATGGCAATACTTGCAGTTCCCAGCACCCTGTGACTGCAGTCTGAGTTAGGGGGACAGTTTTTTGCTCACCTCTAGTTGGCTTTTGGTGACATCAATAGGATGTGCTCTAAGGGGGATCTGCCAAGCCCAAGACCAAGAGCATCGGCTCAAACCTATGTCCTCAGATTGGAGAGGTTCTGAGAGGTTATGGGCCTGCATGATAGAAAACTGGATTGGTCCAGATGTTTTTCACAGTCTCTAAGGTTCCCAGGCTGTTGTGATATTGAAGACATTCTGTGAACCCCAAACCACAACCTCTTAAATTGGTTTAAATATTCTAAACCTGTAAATTAATAAGAGATGATGGGGGCTGACATTTTCGGGTTTATTTTTTTCCCCTCAAAGTCCTGTTCTAAAACAGTTGCTTACGTTGGAACGTCCCACAGTTCTATATTCTATTAAATATTGCCAAAAGATCATTGAAAAACTGTCAGGGAGGACAGAAACTGCTTTGTAAATATTTTTCAAATTATATGTAATATTTTCAGTTTGAAAGAGTGAGGGTCATCTACAAGTATGCCTTGGATAGAATTCCAAAGCAGGATGCCCAGAATCTCTTCAAGAATTACACCATCTTTGAGAAGAAGTTTGGAGACAGGAGGGGAATCGAGGACATCATTGTCAGCAAGAGGAGATTCCAGTATGAGGAGGAGGTGAAGGTATGTGGGACAGGTACCCTCCAGGCTCACCGTACAGCCAGCTGGTGCTTAAGGGACACAAGTATTTTGTGATATCAAGGCTGATGAGTTTCAAGTTACCCTTGAAAGTCAGTCCAGAAAAAACACCAAGGGAATGTTGAGCCAGAATTCCATCCCTGGGGAAGAGAATGATATCTGCATTCACTGCTTTTTTTGTTTCTGCTTTCTAATCTAGATTGTGCAGGTGAGGGTTATGGATTGAACTCAAGGCTCGGTACCCTTAAGGGTAATGCAGTTTAGGTTGTAGTTACTACTTAAATTAGGGAATATCCATTACAGAACACCTCACCTGTGCATAAATACCTTTTTGTGAGAAAACACCTGTGCCACAGCTGTTAAAAACAGGAACAGACTTGTGGTACTAAAGTGATTTTAGCATTTATTATAATGAAAAGAAAGGCCTAAAGTATGGGGGCTTGTTGGCTGAGCAGAGGCATTCCCATCAAGGATCTGCAGCACCAGCACTGGGGCTTCTTCTGCAGCGATGTCCCTGAGGTTCCAGGTGGAGCAGCACTGATTTCCTGGGTCAGATGGCCCTTTTTATCCTGTTTTCTGTCCCTTTGGATTGGCTTCTTTTTGGATCCTTCATTTGCATGAGGGTTTTAGGCACTTGATTGGCCCATTACAGTTCTGTCCAGGTTTGCTCGTTTTGCTTGGGGAGTGGTGCACTTTACTTAGGTGCAATATGGTATGTTGAGTACCATAATTCTTATAACTTTTACAATAACCAAACTAACAGTACATGCTTAATAATTATCAACTATTTTACAACAGTTTCTAACCTATTTTTATCACACCTGTCTGCTGTTCAGTCCACACTGTGCATTTCATCACTCCTCCTCCCTTCTCACAATTGGATTGCCTTCATTGAGACAATGCTGAGGGCAAAATAACAACAAAATTTAAAGCAAAGCCACTTATAACGCAAAAGCTCTACCACCAGCATCCCCAAGACTGACAGTTTTTGTTAATATTCCAGTGATCCGTTTTAAAGGGGAAATTTAAAGGGGAATTTACTTACCTGAGTAAAGGATGAGGCTCTGTTTGTTGTAGTGACTGCAGTTTGTTTGCTGTTGCCCCTGTCCCCTGCCTCTGGAAGGCAAACCCCCACAACTACGACGCGTGGTTCGATTACCTGCGGCTGGTGGAGAGCGACACGGACGCCGAGACCGTGCGGGAGGTGTACGAGAGAGCCATTGCCAACGTGCCCCCCATCCAGGAGAAACGCCACTGGAAGAGGTACATCTACCTCTGGATTAACTATGCACTCTATGAGGAGCTGGAGGCAAAGGCAAGTAGTGACAATTCGGGGTTTCCCTTTCCTTATAGGAAATAGGTGCTGATATTTTAATAGGAAAACCAAGAGCTAGTAGGAAAACCAAGAGCTAAGTATTCTCTGTGTTACTAGTTTTGTGTAACATGTTGCAGGATTTACTACTTAAATACAGAGAGTTTTTCCCGTTCCAGTTTTCCCTTCTGTGCATAAGGGAGGGAAAAAAACCAAACTTGTTTTACCCCAGTGTCGCTATAGGACATGAAATAAAATGATGTGGACACACAGCTCTCCAAGCTAAAAAAGAGGCAGTTTAATTTCTGACTCCAACATTTATAGATTTCCAAAAGTGACTGTGGATTGGAGGATGACAGTGCCACCTCTCCAATGACACTGGACAAACCAACAGTCCATCAAATTTCTCCTCCATAAAAGAATGCAAAACAATAAGTTTTTTACATAAAGTGCATGAGAAAATTAATTACAAGAATATAAACATCAGAAGGCTTAGAAAAACTTAAGAAAACAGGGTGACACCCCAAGTCATTCAGAAACACACTGATAACAAAAGCAAGAGTGGGGATTTCTGGTGGCTGAACTGCCCATGGCAGACTGTTACCTGAACTTGTGAAATAGTTTTATAGTTAACAAAAACTGTTTGTGAAGCAGCCACGTTGTTGATATTGTGACCTTAGAGGCTGTGCAAGTATTTATTGGAACATTAGAACTGCTCTGAGTACAGAAAACCTGTTCAGTGTCTGTTAAAGAAAAAGCCTTATTTTTCCTCCCACAACCGGGAGGGACACTCCTTGTTTTATTGCTTCCTAGCACTGAACCTTGCTTGAAAAGGTGAGTCTTGTTGATTCAGAAGCTACCACCTTTGAATTGTGCACACTAAGTAGATAAGCATTGCTGATTCTAACCAGCTTGACTTAGATACTGTTCTGCAATTTTGCAGTCACTGCAAGATTCAAATTTAGCATGATCTCAGCATTAACAAAGTATTTTACATGCTGCCTGTTCTTACAGGATGCAGAGAGAACCAGACAGGTGTACCAGGCATGCCTTGAGCTCCTGCCCCACAAGAAGGTATGGCTCCTCCATCAGTCTGGCTTGAGTTTTGGGTTTAAATGCCCTAGATAAGATCCTTTAGTTCTCTTACCCTGCTACATTCAGGGGTGTAAGTAGCTCCACACGGCTGCTAGTGGGTTCATGAAGACTTTGCTTAAAACTTCAAGTATTCCTTCCAGTTTCTCAAGACATCCATCCTCCAAAATGGTTTTCAAGCTAGAGTGGAAGATGTCTGTAATTTGCATCACAGAGGGAAACTGCAGGGCGAGCACTGGTGTCAGGATGCCCACACACACATGAGACACAAGGGTTTTTTCCAGTATTTTGCAAATTACTAAGTAGTTGCTAAGTAGACCTTAAAAAGATAACATTACATGTGGGGAAGACCACTTAGATTTTGCTTGCTTGCATTCCTTCTTGGGCAGGATCCTTTGTAGCTGCTCACAGCCCAGTCTCTTACAGGGCACTTGGGGCTCTGCTTAACTGGGTTAACGCCTTTTACAGCATCCAGTGGCCTCCATGGTCACCAGCCCTGAGGCAGCTGCGTCTGACAAAACAGCTTTCAGGTCTGTCTTCCCCATTACAATCGGTCTTCAAGGCTGATTGATTGGGGTTTTCTGGGTTCTCTTTTGGCTTTTGAATTTAACTAAAATATCCTGTGGCCAAACCCTTAAAACTGCATTGCCTTGGAATGTCAGAAAATCCTTGTTCATGTTCTTTTTCTAGTTTGTCATTTATGGTGTCATTTGAGTGTCAGATTAATCTCTAGTTATTAAGAGCTGATTAGCTATTAATTGATTCAGCAATACCTTATGTTTTGCCAGTTGATGATTGGTTTAAACTATTTTTTTCAGTTTAGAAGACTTCTGTCATTTTTGCTTTCATCCCAATATATTGTCCTGTCGTAGAGGCTATTTTAGAAAATGAACCCTAAACCTTTCAGCAGGAAAACACTGAGATCAAATGAGATTAGCTGCAGTAACAGTCATATCTTGTATAGACAGAATGCTTTTTTTCTTTAAGCAACGTGTACAGTATTATATACTGACTTTTCAGCCTAAATAGCATTTTGTTCTTTTTCTTCCAGTTTACATTTGCTAAAATGTGGCTGCTGTATGCACAGTTTGAAATTCGCCAGAAAAACCTCCCACTTGCCAGAAGGGCTTTGGTAAGCTTTTGTCAGAGCCATAATTGACTTCACTAACTAATAGTAACACAGGAATGGCATTAAAAGATCTTAAATTGTCCTTTTTAAGTTGCTGATTTAATCCACTTAAAATAAAGCATCCAAGAAGTCTGCAGGGGCCAGCATTTACTGTCATGTATGATTTAAAAAGAAATGTGGCTTGTTCTGATGAATTAGCCCCGGGCAGAAACGACAAAGTGCTGCTCTGAATGCAGAGCAGCCACATCAGCTCAGTGCTCTTACAAGTTCTTAGCTGCTGCAGATGGCTTACAGTGATACTTGTTCTAACAACAGTGTTTTAAAAAGCGTTGTAGATGAATGGGAGGTTTGCCTCTAGGAAATAAGGACCTGCCAAACCGTGTGCCAGTCCCAGCTGCTGACAAAAGCAATCACAGGGACTTAAGGCAGGCTCAGGAGCTGCTGAGCAGGTTCACTCTGAGTGTCAGCACGAGGGGAAGAGCAGGGTGTGATGGGGCAGCGTCTTGTGAAATGAAAAACTCCCTTTCCTTTCAGTTCAGATATTCTTAGTAAGCTCAGAGATATCATCAGGCATTTTGAGAGAAAGCCAGTGTTGATAGCAGTTGAGGTGGTTTGACTTTCAAGAGCAAACTGATGGGGTTTACACCCAAACAGTGATGGAGGGCACATGGAGAAGAACTGAGCATATTCTGAAGTATCAGTGGCATCTGCAGAGCTGGAGGCCCATAACAGTGACCAAACTGATAATCCCAAGCAGTGGTTTCCTCCATTTTTCATAAATTCCAAGGTACTAAACATGTAGGAACATTGTGCAGGAGAACTGTGGTAAGGGAATTCCTTTGCTCTAGTAAACAATGCTTGTCTATAGAAGTGACTCCAAGGCCAAGCTCACTACAGCCTGTCTCAGGTATGCCCATTCTTAACTCTTGTTTTAAGAGTTTCCCAGACTAAGAATCCAGAATTGCCTCTCACAGCTTGGCTCAGGAGAGACAGTTTACTTCAGAGACTGAGGTGCATCAGAAAGAAAGTACAAGTTGTAGTTCAAACACTTAAAAAATCGGGTGGGGGTTTTATTTTCCTGCAAGATCACTAAGAGTTTTGTTTTTGTTTTTGTTTTTTAATGCGCTACAGGGGACATCCATAGGCAAATGTCCAAAAAACAAACTGTTTAAAGGTTACATTGAGCTGGAGTTACAGCTGCGTGAATTTGACCGTTGCCGAAAGTTGTATGAAAAATTCCTGGAGTTTGCTCCAGAAAACTGCACGTCCTGGATTAAGTTTGCTGAGCTGGAGACCATCCTCGGGGACATCGACCGAGCCCGGGCCATCTATGAGCTGGCTATCGGCCAGCCCCGGCTGGACATGCCCGAGGTGAGCAGGGAGGGCACTGAGTTTATGGTGTTTATTGTGCACTGTGGCTGATGAACGTGTTGTTAGGAAAATTAATCCACAAACACCAGAGGTTTATGTCCAAAAAGGAGACAGAGGAGTCCTTTTACTTTATTTGAATAAAGGGAGAGGCCATGGGGCATTCTCCTGGGATCTCTCAAATTCTTGGAGGACACAGCCTCCCTTTTTATCCCAGTTTCCCAGCCACATTTCCCTTCTCTCTTTCCCCCTTGGCTGAGGCACTTGGGAGGTACAGACTCCCCAGTACACCTGATACCAAATATTTCCCTCTAATGTATAACCCTCCCTTTTAATTTTCAATTCTTATGAAATTTAGGAGTTTTTCTTCCCCATTGTTTCTTTCATCTTTCAGTGTTGAATTTCGTTTATCAGCAAACCTAAAGTCTATATGTAAAAGCAAATATCTTTTTCCATTCATCAATCAGTGGAATCCTTCCCATTGTTTCTTTTATCTCCCAGTGCTAGTTTTGTCTACCAGCAGACCCACAGCTTGCTTGTAAAGACAAATCCAGTATTCCTCTCAATGTCAATAATCCATCAGATGAAACATGAAGTGAAAGCTCGGTTGATGGGCATCAGGTTTGGTGCTGCTCAGCTCTAATCTCAGGCTGTGCCACCAAACACCCTGATCCCTGAACCTTTTCTTGTGGTATTTTCAGAGTTCCCCATCGTTGGGGAGGAATGATTGGATCTGACTCCATGTTCTTAGAAGCCTCGTTTATTATTATATTATATTATATTATATTATATTATATTATATTATATTATATTATATTATATTATATTATATTATATTATATTATATTATATTATATTATATTATCTTTTTAAAATGCTATACTAAACTATACTAAAGAATAGAGAAAGGATACTTAGAGAAGGCTAAAAGATAATAATGAGTCTCGTGACTCTCTCTCCAGAGTCCGACACAGCCTGACCGTGATTGGTCATTAAGTTAAAACAATTTACATGAAACAATGACCAGTTGGCAAACAATGTCCAAACCACATTCCAGAGCAGCAAAATACAGGAAAAGCAAATCAGATAGTTATTATTTCCATTTTTCTCTGAGGCTTCTCAGCTTCCCAGGAGAAGAAATCCTGGCAAAGGGATTTTTCAGAAAATATGATGGTGACATTTCCTCAGGGAAATGTTACCTTTATCTGTTCTTTTCCCCTCCCATTGCACTGAGGAATGGACATGATGAGAGGCTTCTCTGTTGCAGGTGCTTTGGAAATCCTACATTGACTTTGAGATTGAGCAAGAGGAGTATGAGAAGACCAGGAACCTTTACCGTCGGTTGCTGCAGCGCACACAGCACGTCAAGGTGTGTGTGGGCACCCAGGACGCTGAGCCAGCCCTGCACTTGGCCAGTGGGCAGGGAAAGCCTGAGCTGCCTTGGCTCAGATCAGCCCAGGTTCAGGCTCTGAAGGGGGGAAGGAAGTTCCTGAATTCTGTACAACAGCAGGTCCATCTCAGGTGAAAGGAGCTTTTCCAAGCAGGCCTCTTTGCTGAGCAGCTTTGGTTGCTAAAACATTGCAAGGAAAACTGTGATTTTTCCAGTGTCGCTTGGTGCTGTCAGTGACAAAATTCACACAGATTTCTCATTACTTGAAACAGCCACAACAAATTGATCCACGTGTCACTCTTGAGCTGAGAATGACACAGGAACAGGTGGGAGGCAGTAGTGTAGACAGAGCAGGAGAAGGCTTGACTCAAGAGAACCACACGGTTTTATAGAGTGATATGATAGATTCTGTTTGATTGGCTAACTAACAAAAACACCTTTCTCATACACCATCCTTGAGGAGAACAGAAAGATGAAGTAGAAAAACACTACCTGCAGATTCTTCATACTTAACAAGTTACCACATCCTTACAACTCCCTAAAAGTTCTCACAAGCCCCATGGCATCCACACACATGCCTTACATGGATGCTGTGTCCTGCTGAAGTGGGGGGGATCTCACTCCTGTGAAAAAACCTGATTTTCTGGGCACCTGCTGCTTTGACCTTTGCTTTTTTCTTTGCTGCTATGTGGTTCTTAGCCTCTGCCCTGTGTGTGGTGGCACAGAGCAGAGGTGGAGCTGGGCTTTGTGTGCTGTGCCCGCAGGTGTGGATCAGCCTGGCGCAGTTTGAGCTGTCGGCGGGGCAGGGGGAGCGGCTGCAGCGCTGCCGGCAGATCTACGAGGAGGCCAACAAGGCCATGCGCAGCTGCGAGGAGAAGGAGGAGAGGGTCATGCTGCTCGAGTCCTGGAGGAGCTTCGAGGAGGAGTTTGGCACAGATGCCACTAAGGAGAGAATAGATAAACTGATGCCTGAGAAAATAAAGAAGAGGAGGAAGCTGCAGGCTGAAGATGGGGTAAGGAAAAATGATGGCAGTAGTGGATGTGAGCCTTCGGTGGCTTTGTGCCCATGTGCAAACGTGGGCTTTAATTTTCTATTGTTTCTCTAATGTTGCCGTGATTTTTTAAGATTTTCTAAGCCTTCTGATGTTTACATTCTTGTAACAAACTTTCTCACATGCTTTCTGTAAAGAACTTACTGTTTTGCATTCTTTTATGGAAGAAGAGAAATTTTATTAACTTTTGATTTGTCCAGTGTCATTGGAGTGGTGGCACTTTTGCCCTCCAATCCACTGTCACTTTTGGAAATCTATAGATGTTAGAGTCAGAAATTGCACTTTCCTTTTTTCACCTTGAGAACAGCCCGTTGTTTCGTGTCCTATAGTGACACTCTAATTTCTCTTTCTTGTTAGAAGCACCTCCTAATAGCCAATGTTAACATACAAATTAAACTCACTTTGTGGTATTTTTCTCTCTAGTCTGATGCTGGATGGGAGGAGTACTATGATTACATTTTCCCAGAAGACACTGCCAACCAGCCCAACCTCAAACTCCTGGCTATGGCAAAGCTCTGGAAGAAACAGCAGCAGGAGAGCGAAGCTGCAGCCATGGATCCTGACAAGGACATTGATGAAAGCCAGACTTAATGCCTTGCCTTTTCCCACCCCTTTCTTGGGCCATTGTACAGTATTTTCATTGGTGATAAATAAATGTATTTGGAGAGTTTTAGTATAACTGACTTGAGATGGATTTTGTGTGAAAGACAAGCACCATCTTGGGGAGGATTCCCTTTAACAGTCCTGCAGGTGTCCATCAGTTAAAGGAGAGGCTCTGGGAGCAGTGCAGGGCTCTGCAGCTGTCACCAGTGACAGCAGAACTGGGAGGACTGGGCAGTGGCTTCACTTTCTATTTGGACCCAGATGCTGCAGAGGGAGAGATCAGAAGAAGGAAAGCTGGGTTTTAGGGGGTTGATGTTTGGGTGACATCAACATAACACGCCCAAGGTGCAGCTTAGTTAAAACCAACACCAGTGAGTGCTGCTCTCCTCTGGGACTGTGCACAGCACCCTTAGGCTGAGCTCAAAACCTAAAGGTCCTCAAGAGGAGCCATTTTATTCATAAGAGGATTTTACATTTGGTTGGACTGATGGGCTTGGTGTCCAGCACGCCCCAAGTCCCAGAACTTGAATTATGGGAAGGTTTTGGAGACAAAGGATTGTGCTGCTCAGTCTTTAGAGAACAAACCTGGGTTTTCTTGCTGGGTGTTGTCACTGAGACTGTTGAGAAGAGTTTGCAGAGGTGTCTGTGGAGTTCTGATCTCAGAATGGGCATCAGCTTGCACAGAAAGACCAGAGGAGATTTTGGACAGCTTGGGGTATTTTAAAGCATCAGCCTCAATGCCAGTCTCTGGCCAGACAGAGGATCTTCTCCAAGATAAGGAAATCACCCTTTATACACACTTGTCTGCCCCATTTTAATCTTTCTTTCCCAGTTATGTAAATAGCACCAGACTAATATTCCCTGTGTACCACTGGTAAGCTGATTGGCTCGCTCCACTTTATCAGACACAAAAGCACTGCAGGGCTGGTTTGTAAATTGAGTTGGATTTTTTTTTTTACATCTGTGTTATTCTAGGCTCTTATGTAAATACTTGGAAAGCAATTTCTATATATACTCTGTTTGTTATGCAACTACTCTGCGCAGTGATGCCAAAGGGATTTAATTTTCTTATAGATGGTTTTTAGAAGAAGTGATCAAGCATTCTTTCTGTGGAAGGCTCAGGGAATCAGAATGTGAAAACCAATAATAAATGGCAGAAAAGAAGGGCAGCTAGAAAATTAAAAGGGGAGAAAAAATAAAGTGTTCCTGAGTTAAAGAACTGTTTAGGGGGGCTTTCACTGAAGGCCTGATTATTGCTCCAGTGTGAGTTGCCTTTGTTCTTTATGGAAATTATTGAATGATTCAATCCATATATCTGTGTTCCAGCCCTGTGTGTGTGCTATTGATGAAACATCTTAGAGCAGATGTTGTTGGGCTGGCCACTGCTAGCCGCTGCTGGGCGCTGCTCTACCAAAAACCTCTTGGAAACCCAAAAACTCCTTGACATAAAAATCGATTTTTAACTGAAACCGATTTAATTCTGCCATGAATTAATGCTGAAAAGAGAACACTGGGGGAAAAACGAAGGGTGGAGCTCTGAGTGCTGAGGCTGCTGTAGCAAAGCTCCTGGAGTCCCAGAGGGCTTTTCTGCCCATCTTACAGCCATCCCTAGGAAGCCCCTGGAGAAAGCCAGTCCTGACTCCAGCAGGCTCCTCTGACAGAAAGCTCCCTGGGTGCATCCCGAGCCCGCGGGATGCAGCTGGGTCGGGACATCCATGCTTCCTATCCCAGAACCTGGCTGCTGCTGAGGGACATGGCTGGGGGGCAGCTGGGCTGCTCCTGGGGCTGGCTCCAGGCTCCCCACATGAGCTTCAGGCTCAGTTCTGGGGCTTTGCTATGTATGGACAAGGAGATGATGAGGAGATGCTTCCACCAGGAGCTGAGCTTTGGCCAGCAGCTGATTTAGTTTAGCATCCTCGGTAGGGTTTGCACAGCTCTGGGAGCCCAAAGTCCAACACATTGTGACAGATGAATAACACAATGATTGACTCTCACAGTTAACAGACAAATAGCATGCATATAGGTTAAGAAATTTTATAGATTTATGGTTATGTTTTACCCCCTCAAGTGGTTATCAAGGGACAGCTGGGGTTGGGACATCTGGGAGGGCTGGCTTGTCACTATGGTGACATCTGACCTCCAATGAGGATTTGAGGAAGGGATCTGCACCCCTGGACAACGAAGAAGGTGTTGATGGACAGAACTTTGGGAAGGGTTAAAAAGGGAAAACCTCCATTCTGAGGGGGCTGAGCACATGATGGGGGAAATCTTTTGCTCCCAGCGCCGTAACCTTTTTTTTTTATTCAGTCTTCTGTTGTATTTCTGATAAGGTTTAATAAACCTTGCTAAACTATGAAAAGTGAGTAGCTGTTTCTCACAACATCATTTGCTTAATCCTTTGGAAGTCGAAGCAAACACATACTAAGTGGATTTCAGAAATAAATGTCAGTGGTTTTACACATTTCTCTTTTCAAAGTAACCATGCAAGTTGGAGGTTAAACTGCAGCAAAACCTGGGTGTCTTTTGCCCCTAGAAGGTGTGAAAAATGCCAATCATTTGTTTTTAAAATTTTAAAAGTTTAATAGTAATAAAATGGTTATAAAAATAGCAGTACAATTTGAGTAGTAATAATTTGGACAATTTGGATTAGGACAATATGAGACAATAAAAACAGAGAGTTATGGACAGTCTGGGTTTCTCTTTCTGGGTAAAGTAAGCCTGAAAAAGGACCCACGTTAACAGAGGATCAACCCTTAAAAGCAGCAGCCTGTTGCATATCCATACACCTCATCCATGATGCATAAATTCCATTCAAACACAGGATTCTGTCTGGGCAGTGTCAGCTTCTTCCTCTGAATCCTGACCGCATCTTCAGGGCTGAGCAAGGCAGGAAGAAGTTCGTTTGTTCTGATAATGGAGCAATACATTCTTTTTCTCTGAAAGATTCGGGTGTCCTGTGGCTGCTATCTCAGTGCAAGTCCTTTCTTTAGAAAAAAAGTATCTTATATAGCATAGTTTCTATTTTAACATTATGTTATAACCTAAAGCTATATTTAACATGCTGCTTAATAGAATTAATACAGCATAACTTTCTAACATAACACCTATAACATTCGTTTCAATATTTGCAAAAAGCCGATATTTAAATACGCATTTTTCACACAGGGGCGGGAAGAGGGCAGAACTGCATCTCTTGTGCTTTGGAGTGGTCCTGCTGATTTGGTCCGCGGCTGCTGTGTCCTGTAAGAGCAGCAGGGCTGGATGCAAGGGCTCTGGGGCATCAATCAGGGAGATTATCCGGCAGCTGCTGCATCTGCGCGCGTCTCCGCTGGGAATGGCACCGTCATCCACCCAGGCTTCTTCCCTCCCTTCATCAGGGATGTGCCTCATCCAAATGCCATCATATGAAGCTGGGGGGTGCTCGTGGGGTTGGGTTATGGCTGTCTAGAACCCAACTGGGTTATTTCCTGGCTTACATAATGCTTCAGAGTCCCAGGACAATCTCTGCAAACTCAGATGTCGAAGTTGCCACGGGCTGTGGGCAGGAAATAAATTTGCCTGTCCCTTCACAAGGCTGATGTGAATTTCATTTATAGGGGAACTAAAATGATTTATTTTTAACTTCATTGCTGAATTAACAGTTGGACTCTGTGGTCTTAGATGTCTTTTCCAATTTAAGTGGTTTCCTAACTATAATTTTCTGTATTTGAAGGAGGAATACATTGCCCTTTTACCACTTAAAACCACTGCTCCTTCTGCATTTTGCTCTGTTTCAGTAATATAAATAATGGCATTAATTTAATTTTGTATTAATTTTCTCATGCATGTAATGAAATCCAGTTCCCTCATTAATCCAGCAATCTAAGCAAATAAAGTATAGGACCATTACAGGAGAACACTTAATCCCCCCTCTTGTTTCTCTCTAACGTAGTTTTGACTTTTTTAAGGGTGAAATGAGAGTGTTTCTGTGCAGACAAGGCCAGGTATTACCTTTCCACCTTTACTACCCAATCTAAGTTATTAATGTGTTGCTGATATAGTATATGTTAATGTGTTGCTATATATAATATAATATAATATAATATAATATAATATAATATAATATAATATAATATAATATAATATAATATAATATAATATAATATAATATAATATAATATAATATAATATAATATAATATATGTACATGAAAGCAGATCACTTTCCTTTTTCCTAGTTTTTTGCTAAGGATGGCTGTGTATTTTCACTTATTGGTTCCCTCATTTGGCTTCAGTTCTGCCAGATGACTCATGTCAAAAGCTCAGAAAGCCTGCAGTAAACAGCCTACTGTTCATCAGAGCAATTTGGGAGCTCCTTCTGGGAATATTGCTCATGTTCCAGCCCCAGGGGTGTTACAGTGCTGCTGCTTTCAAAATCATTGGAAATCCTTGGGTGCCCTATATTTTTGTTCCTCAGATGTCTAAGTTTGATGTCTGAAAATTAATAACTACACCCCTTTCCGTTTGAAAGCAATTCCTGCCCCTGAGTCTGGTGTCCTTTGGGCTTGAACTGCTCCTCATTAGTGGAGGTGTCCATGGAATCGTGGCATGGTTTGGGTTGAAAGGGACCCCAAAGTCCACCTGGTTCCAACTCCCTGTGCTTTCAGCACTTATGTCTGGGCAGGTGACTTGTCCAGCTCTCTGTCCTTCCTGAGTGAGATGAATAGCAGATTTGTCTTTACAAACAAGCTGTGGGTCTGCTGGTAGACAAAACTAGCACTGGGAGATAAAAGAAACAATGGGAAGGATTCCACTGATTGATGAATGGAAAAAGATATTTGCTTTTACATATAAACTTTAGGTTTGCTGATAAATTAAATTCAACATTGAAAGGTGAAAGAAACAATGGGGAAGAAAAACCCCTAAATTTCATAAGAATTGAAAATTAAAAGGGAGGGTTATACATTAGAGGGAAATCTTTGGTATCAGGCCTATCAGGAAGTCTGTACCTTTCAAGTGCCTCAGCAAATGGGGAAAGAGAGAAGGGAAATGTGGCTGGGAAATTGGGATAAAAGGGAGGCTGCGTCCTCCAGAAATTTGAGAGATCCCAGGAGAATGCCCCATGGCCTCTCCCTTTATTCAAATAAAGTAAAAGGACTCCTCTGTCTCCCTTTTGGACATAAACCTCTGATGTTTGTAGATTAAATTTCCTAACATGAGGAACAAAAATGGAAACCCTTGTGAGGGTTGCAGAGGCAGCACCTCCTGCGCTATTCCCAACGCCTGTGGATGTCCCCGGTCCCTTCCAGCCCCTCGCCCTCTGCTAAAACAGCCCTGATTTCAGACTGCCAAACATGCATGGAAATGGTGCCAGGCACTGAGGGATCAGTGCTTCTCTCATCTGGGTAATTAAACTCTCAGCTGGCTGCACAGTTGGATCTGAGCTGTTCATCAAACCCTTCCTTCCTATTCCCATAGGTGCAGCTCAGTCTGGGCTGTGATTTACACAGCCCAACATCAAACGCTGCTCACAAAGCTGCTGGGAATTTTATTCTTTATTTCTTTTTAAACCCTCCCTGGCAGCCAGAGATGGAGGGGGGAGATGCCTGTTTTTACACGGGGTCATCTCCTCTGTGTGGCATCAACTTGAATGAATCCGCACAAGGCGTTGAGTAGACTTCTGGGAAGGCGAGAACTTGTTCAGGATGGAGCTTCAGAAGGAATCAGGACAACTTCCAAGCCACTGTTCCTGTATTCCCTGGGCTCAGGGAGCAGCCCTGGCCACATGGGAAGGGCTGCTCATTCTCTGGACTGGCTGTGACATTTGCAGTTGTGTAACACAGCAGCTGCATCAGATGGGCTCCTGCTCCCGTGGGCTTTGTGCTCCGCAGCCAGCAGGCTCATCCCTGCCTCTCTCCAGGCCAGGGTCCTGCTGGGAAGGAGAAGGCAACCTCAGAAAACAGAGGGGGAAAGGCACCACTGCTCAGCAGCTGCTGGGGCTGCTCCTGGATGTCTGCTGGGAACAGAGCACTGCCATCAGGCTCTTCCTCTCAGCTGCATTTAAATACATGGAAGCTGGGAATGCTTTAGGAATGTTAAGTAACAGTTCAGCACTGCTTTTCATGCCATGACAATAAGATGGGTTTTTTTTCAGCTGAAAGAATCCCATTTTCCCCTTTTTCTGTTTGTTTCTCTGCAGCTTTTCCTCATGCAAAATCTCCAAAGGACACTTGAAGGGTTGGCAGGAGGCCTGGCCAGTGCTTCCCTCAGAGCCCTTTGGAAGAGGATAGAAAATGAGAAAGGACTCAGGGTGCTGGAATGTCCCAAGCCAGGTGCTGGGCTCAGGATAGATGAGTAACACGATGATTGACTCTCACAATTAACAGACAAATAGCATGCATATAGGTTAAGGAAAGTTTTTAGATGTATAGTTATGTTTTACCCCCTCAAGTGGTTATCAAGGGACAGCTGGGGTTGGGACATCTGGGAGGGATGGCTTGTCACTGTGGTGACATCTGACCTCCAATGAGGATTTGAGGAAAAGGTTTCCACCCCTAGACAGTGAAGAAGGGGTCAATGGATTGAACTTTGGGAGGGGTTAAGGGGTTAAAAAAGGAAAACCTCCATTCTGAGGGGGCTGAGCACATGGTGGGGAAAATCTTTTGCTCCCAGCGTAACTTTTTTTTCTTTATTCAGTCTTCTGTTGTATTTCTGATAAGGTTTAATAAACCTTGCTAAACAATGAAAAGTGAGTAGCTATTTCTCACAGGCTCATGGCTGAGAGCAGCAGGAAGATGTCTGCAGGCAGCTGCTGCTGGGAGAAGGGCTCCTGCTGCACATGCTCTGCCTCAGACATAAATCCCAGTTTTTCCTCAGACTTCAATCCCGAGCACTGCCAAGCACGCTCCATGTGAGTCCCGCTCTGCAGTGCCACGTCCTGCCCCTCCCTGTGGCCATCTCTGGGTGCAGAGGGTTATCCCTGGACTGTGCCATTCAGGTTCTCTGAAAAAAATCCCTTCTCCCAGGATTTTTCTCCTGGGAAGCTGAGAAGCTTCAGGGAAAAAGAAAACAATTCTTATCTCATTTGCTTCTCCCGTGTTGTGCTCACATGTGGAATGTGTTTGGAGATTGTTTACACAGACATGATTGTTTCATTGGATTCTGCTGTGAATTATTTTGACTCAATGGCCAATCAGGACCAAGCTGTGTTGAGACTCTTTAAAGAGTCACTATTTTTATTACTATTTTTATAACCATTGTATTAGTATTAAACTTTTAAAATTTTAAAAACAAATCCTTGGCATTTTTCACATTCTTAAAACTCCAGCCAGGGCCTCTTGGTGGGGTGTCTGTGAGCCCCCTTGGTGCTCACGTGTGCCAGGCAGGCAGTTTTCCTGTTGGAAATGCCCACCCGTTACCACCACAATGCCAATCTGAATACAAATCATTTTAGGACTTCTGTTAAGTGCTGGCAAACCACAGAGTGGCTGCAAATTACTGCTATTGAAATTCACATTCGCATTCCTGCTTGAGCAATTTACTGTAGTTTTCTTTAAAAACTGCTTTTATTTTCTCAATAGAAAATTCCCCAAGGAAATCTCCATGGTAACCAGAGATTATGTTAAAGGTCCTATGAAAATGTGCTGCTGGTTTTCATGGACTCTTGGAAGAGAAAATAATCTTACCAGTAAAAATCCTGATCAGTTGGTATCTCCCAAACGTTTCAGTCCAGGTGCTGAATTGAAAGGCCTTTTTGCTCCAAAAAGCAGGATTTTAAGGGTGGAACAGCATGAAGAAATGATGCTGCTCTGGCAGGCCAAAGGTACTGGTAGAAAGGATTGGAGGCATTCAATTTGATCCGTAAATTAATTTGATGCACTAAAAGGGAAATAACTTCTGGCTCTCAGTCAATAAGACCAATCTCCAAGTGCCATGATAAGGGTGGAAGGGATGAGTTTGCAGGTTCCAATCCTGAAGACAGTGTGAGCAAGGAATTGAAAAATGGTCTGATTTACACAGGGTGTGTGTTGTAGCGGCCGGGTAATAGTTAGCACAGACTCCATGATTCACAGATCAATCTCTCTTTATATTAATATTATTATTATTATTATTAGGAAACCCATTGCTTTTATAGACAGTTACAATACAGGTAGACCCAATTGGTCCTCCAATCCAAACACCACCACTATTGGCTAATATCGCCCCCCATGTAATAAGTGCAATATATCGCCCCCCCCCAATGTAATAAGTGCCACATATCATCCCACCCTTGAAATAAATGCATTCTATCTATGGCCATGTGATAAATGCAATATCCACAGCACCTCATGTGATAAATTATGTATATAGCTCCCAATGTGATCAATGCAGTACATAGCGCCCCCATGTGATAAGTGCAGTATCTATAGTGCCCCCATGTGATAAGTGCAGCATATAGCACCCCATACAATCAATGCACTATATATAGCACCTCCATGTGATAAGTGCAGTATCTATAGTGCCCCCATGTGGTCAATGGAGTATATATAGTGCCCCCATGTGGTCAATGCAGTATATAGCACCCCATGTGATAAGTGCAATATATCACGCCCATGTAATAAGTGAAATAGATCAGCCCCATGTAATAAGTGCAGTATCTATAGCGCCCCCATGTGATCAATGCAGTATATAGCACCCCATGTGATAAACGATGTATATAGCGCCCCCATGTGGTCAATGCAGTATATATAGTGCCCCCATGTGATAAGTGCAGTATCTATAGCGCCCCCATGTGGTCAATGCAGTATATAGCACCCCATGTGATAAGTGCAATATATCACGCCCATGTAATAAGTGAAATATATCAGCCCCATGTAATAAGTGCAGTATCTATAGTGCCCCCATGTGGTCAATGCAGTATATAGCACCCCATGTGATAAACGATGTATATAGCGCCCCCATGTGGTCAATGCAGTATATATAGTGCCCCCATGTGATAAGTGCAGTATCTATAGCGCCCCCATGTGGTCAATGCAGTATATAGCACCCCATGTGATAAGTGCAATATATCACGCCCATGTGATAAGTGCAATATATCAGCCCCATGTAATAGGTGCAGTATCTATAGCGCCCCCATGTGGTCAATGCAGTATATAGCACCCCATGTGATAAATGATGTATATAGCGCCCCCATGTGGTCAATGCAGTATATACCGTCCAATGTGATCAATGCAGTATATATAGTGCCCCCATGTGGTAAATGCAGCATATAGCACCCCATGTGAGAAGTGCAGCATCTATAGCGCCCCCATGTGATAAGTGCAATATATTGCCCCCATGTAATAAGTGCAATATATCGCCCCCCCCCAATGTAATAAGTGCCACATATCATCCCACCCTTGAAATAAATGCATTCTATCTATGGCCATGTGATAAATGCAATATCCTCATGTGAAAAATTATGTATATAGCTCCCAATGTGATCAATGCAGTATATAGTGCCCCTATGTGATCAATGCAGTACATAGTGCCCCACGTGGTAAATGCAGCATATAGCACCCCATGTGATAAGTGCAGTATCTATAGCGCCCCCATGTGATAAGTGCAGCATATAGCACCCCATACAATCAATGCACTATATATAGCACCTCCATGTGATAAGTACAGTATCTATAGCGCCCCCATGTGGTCAATGCAGTATATAGCACCCCATGTGATAAATGATGTATATGGCGCCCCCATGTGGTCAATGCAGTATATACCGTCCAATGTGATCAATGCAGTATATATAGTGCTCCCATATGGTAAATGCAGTATATAGCACCCCATGTGATAAGTGCAATATATCGGCCCCATGTAATAAGTGAAATATATCGCCCCCCCCATGTAATAAGTGAAATATATCGCCCCCCCCATGTAATAAGTGAAATATATCGCCCCCCCCATGTAATAAGTGAAATATATCGCCCCCCCCCATGTAATAAGTGGAATATATCGCCCCCCCATGTAATAAGTGGAATATATCGCCCCCCCATGTAATAAGTGAAATATATCCTCCCCCATATAATAAGTGAAATATATCGCCCCCCATGTAATAAGTGAAATATATCGCCCCCCATGTAATAAGTGGAATATATCGCCCCCCCCAATGTAATAAGTGAAATATATCGCCCCCCCCCATGTAATAAGTGGAATATATCGCCCCCCCCCATGTAATAAGTGAAATATATCGCCCCCCCCATGTAATAAGTGGAATATATCGCCCCCCCCATGTAATAAGTGAAATATATCGCCCCCCCCATGTAATAAGTGAAATATATCGCCCCCCCCATGTAATAAGTGAAATATATCGCCCCCCCCATGTAATAAGTGAAATATATCGCCTCCCCCATGTAATAAGTGGAATATATCGCCCCCCCCCATGTAATAAGTGAAATATATCACCCCCCCCATGTAATAAGTGAAATATATCGCCCCCCCAATGTAATAAGTGAAATATATCGCCCCCCCCATGTAATAAGTGAAATATATCGCCCCCCCCCATGTAATAAGTGAAATATATCGCACCCCCCCATGTAATAAGTGGAATATATCGCCCCCCCCCATGTAATAAGTGGAATATATCGCCCCCCCCATGTAATAAGTGAAATATATCGCGCCCCCCCATGTAATAAGTGAAATATATCGGCCCCCCCCCCCATGTAATAAGTGAAATATATCGCCCCCCCCCCCCCCCCATGTAATAAGTGGAATATATCGCCCCCCCCCATGTAATAAGTGAAATATATCGCCCCCCCCCCCCCCCCATGTAATAAGTGAAATATATCGCGCCCCCCCCCCATGTAATAAGTACCATATATCATCCCACCCTTGAAATAAATGCATTGTATCTATGGCCATGTGATAAATGCAATATCCTCATGTGATAAATTATGTATATAGCTCCCAATGTGATCAATGCAGTATATAGTGCCCCTATGTGATAAATTATGTATATAGCGCCCCCATGTGATAAATGAGGTATATAGCATCTCCATGTGATAAGTGCAGTATCTATAGCGCCCCCATGTGATAAGTGCAGCATATAGCGCCCCATGCAATCAATGCAGTATATACAGCGCCCCCATGTGATACATGCAGTACATAGCACCCCATGTAATAAATTATGTATATAGTGCCCCCATGTGATAAATGCAGTATCTATAGGGCCCCCATGTGATAAGTGCGGTATATAGCACCCCATGTGATAAATGCAGTATATACTGCCCCATAAGTGCAATATATTGCCTATGTACTACTGCAATATCACATATATAATTAATGCAATATTGCATATATAATATATAGCATATTACATATGTAATTACAATACAGTGCAATACAATACAATGTAATAATCTATAAGCCTTCTAAGAACATGGAGTCACATTCAGTCATCTCTCCCCTCATCGTGGTTGCCTGCAAATTCATCAGCCCACGCCCCTGGACTGCTGTAACATCTCAGATGTAATAAACTGTATTTTGAAGAGCTGCCTGGCATCCCACTTCCCTCATTTCAGCTCTTACAGTTCCTCACTGCAGACACCTTGCATTAGGGGGCTCCTCTAAATCCCGGGCACAGGGATCCCACAACTCCCCCTGCCCACCACAGCCTTGCCAGCAGCCAAGGGAACGTGTGAGGAACTGATGGATGTGGGCATGATTTCCATGCCCAATTAGCTCTGCTTTTATTTGCTGTGTTGACAAGGCAGAATATTTTCCCACAAAACTCTGTGCCCTGAGCCTGTTTGATTATCTGCAGAAAGGGAAGCATTCAGCAGCACAAAGCTGAACCACCAGAAAGTCAATACCTATTAAAGGATTTGAAATGCTGTCTCCCCGCACCCCCCAACTAAACACATCTCACAAACAGCAGGAAGTTCTGAATTCTGTGCTAGTTATTAATTTTTTTCCCTCGCTGCACTGTCTCAAGGTCTTTGTTTTTTGTGGTTTTTTTCACTGCAGGACAAATTAGGGATGCAGAGCCTGGACTTTTTCATAGTCCAACTTATTTCCTCTATGTCAAACTTAGTAAAAGGGCCAAAGTGGAGATATACAATCCCTTTGGCAAGAATTCTGCCCACACACCAGCAGTCCCACAGAATTATTTGGCTCAGAGAAATGAAGGTAAAAACTTTGCTGTTTGCAGCAGCTCCCTGAAAACAGGAATACTAAAAATTGGATCACAAAGCGCAGGAAGCTTGTGTGGCATTTTGGGAAGAACCCTGGAGCATTGGCGAGTTGGAGCACCATCTGTTGGCTGCATCACTGCTTACAGGCTGCAAGCTGCAGCCCAGGGCATAACCCGATGGACAGTCCCAGCTTTAGGGAGCATTTTCTGGACAAACAGCAAGGCAGATGGCAGCAGGAATCACCAAATAACCCAGCACAAAATCACCCATCCTCCAGAAGTGTCTCTCCTGGGCCCACCATTCTGATACCCTCTAGAGCAGCCTGACAAATGCTACAGTTAAGGATGCTCCATCATTCTCTTTTCCTAAACAAATAACATCTCTTGGCCTCACCAGCTAAGAAAATGAATTCACCCAAGGCCTTGGGAGCATTCAGGGTATTAGGCCACTACTCCTGTTCAATCATTTGAAGAACAAAGGGCTAAAAATCTGCAGCAATTTACAGCCTGACTTTCCAATTAAGGATTTGATGTGGGTTTATGCCTTTACAGTGACAATATTTGTCAGGCCATTTGTTCAGTGCATTGTCTGCATGTGCAGTTACACAAGAACTGGTTTAATTAAGGTTAATTGGTGCATAATTAGAGCCCCTGCCAACACAAAAGAATGGCTGCGGACCAGGGGGAGAGTCGATTTCTATCCAGCTCCGAAGGACAAATGCTGTAAAGGGGACATTGCAGTTGAGTGGTAAAAACCTAAACTGCTTCAAATTGTAGCTCCAATTTTTGTAAAACCACATGCCTGACTGCCTGGCTGTGCTGTCCCCAGGGCACAGAGCCCTGTCCCACTCCATGGCACATTTTTATTGGTAGAAGGTGCTTGTGCTAATGAATCTTTGCAGCTGGATGCTCTCATTTCCCAGCACAGGGGAACCATGCAGGATGGCACCTCTGGCAAGCAAAACTACACAAAAAGGGTAGGAGGGGGGAATGCTTTGAAAAGCTGTGATTTATTGCACTATAAACTCAACTGAGATTGCTGGTCTGGCTCAAACCCCGTGGGAGCAGCACCTCAGCCTGTCTGTGATGCTCCCTGGTGATGCCACCAGCAGCTGAAGGAAAACTGTGGGGAAGTTCTGGCATTGGTGCCTTGCTCTGCAGCAGTGCAGTGGGATGATCAGCACAGAGCACTTGCTGCGTTGTGTTTAACTCTCCTTCCCGAGGTTACCCGATGCTTTGGTACTGACAGCAAGGCCAAAAGAGCAGTGCCCAGCTGTGAACTCACCTGCTGCCTCCATCCTGACCCCATTTCAGCTCTCCAAGCCAAGGGCTGGGAGCAATGTCCCTTCTTGGTTTGGAAAGACAGGTGCCTGCTAAGGCAGGCAGGAGCCTCCCCTGAATTGTAAAATGTAAACCCATTCCCCTCCAAATGGCTCTAAATTTTAAATTAAGGGGCCCTCAGGCAACAAAAATTATGGGAGCAGGAAATAACAGTTCTTTACAAGGGAAGAAAATAAAAAGATAAAATAAACAATGCAGTAAACTGAAACAACACTGACAGAGTCAGAACCCAACCTGACACCCTGTGGGTCAGGGTGTTGGTAGCAGTCCAACGGGAATTGTGGCTGCAGCCCTCCCACAGTGTCAGGTGTGGTTCTGCTGGAGCAGGGATCCTGTAGAAAAGGGTGCAGTCTTCCTCTGAGGATCCAGTGGAAGAGGCAGCTGCTGTTCCTCTGGGGAATCCAGTGGGAAGCTGTGCTGCTGTTCCAGAATCTCCAGGTTATATCTGGGCAGGAATGCTTGGCTCACATCCACCCTCTGGGCTCACATCTCCCAATGGGATGCTGTAGTTCTTATCAGCCATGCAGTGACATTCAATAGCCTGTTATCAGCAGGTGTCCCCTTCTGAGGGAGGAGTGGGTGTGGAAGAGATAAGGACAACTGCCCACTTCACAGAAGACAGCTGCCATACAGATGGCAAATAGAATACAGTTTGCTTGGCACATCCAGGACAGCCATGAGTAAACCTGGACCAGCAGAGGGATGTTCCTTCCAGTCCCAGCCTTTCCCATGGGCTTTTTCCTGAGGGGTTTCCAGCACAGCTGATGCCTCTCAGTAGCATCTTGGAGATCCTACTGCTCTCCAAGCAGGGAAACTCCCAGGACAGACAGTCCTGGATTTTGAGCTCTAGGAGCTCATACTGCTGCCCAGCCTCCTGGCCATTTCCACCGGCAAACAGGGATTTAAAGCAGATGCTTAAACCCTGATTGTACTGATAAAAGCCCAGAGTGTGTCCAGCAATCCCAAGGGAGACCCCTTCCCAGTGCCAGAGAGGCTGTGGGTAAGTTGTTCAGTTCCCTAAAGACTGTGAGGAGCAGCTTTGGAGGCAGGCAGGGAAAATGCCTGCTGAATTCAGGCAGCCCCATTTCCTCCTGTTGCGCTGCTGCCTCCCATCCAGGAGCCTGAAAATCTGATCTTGGAGTGCTAAAATCTGCTCTTGGAGTGTTAAAATCTTCTCTTGGAATGTTAAAGTCTGCTCTTGGAGTGTTAGCCACAGCTTTAAAAAGTTTTCCTGTGCCACTGCTCAAAGGGACTTGCTGGAGCCCAGTGCTCAGCCTGGACAGTTCTGGAGCTCAAAGTGCAATTTATGGTGTTGTTTGGTCACTTTTTGACATTACTCTGTTCCTTGGAGATTACATTCCTTTACAAAATAGCTCCAAAATGAAACACTGCTGTTTTCTATGAGTTTTTATTGTGGGTAGGGAAAGAATGGGATGGGCTGGGATCTTGCCTGAGGCAGTTTGTTAAGCACAAGGAGAAGGCTTATAAACAAAAGGACAGTGAGGGGCTGGAATAAGGCTTGGGGCAGATTTAAGAGCAAATTTCGTAATTTTTTCCAAACATTGAGAGATCTTCTCCATCTCTACAGCTACTTGAAAGGAGGCTGTGAGCACAGGTGAGGCTCAGCCTCTTCTCCTGGTTAACAAGTGGCAGGAAAAGAGGAAATGGCCTCAAGTTGTGTCAAGCCCTGAGACACTGGCTGGAGAGATGATTAGGGGTAAAATGAAGTCCCCTTATGTAGCTGGCTGACCACATAAGGAGCAGAGCTAGCACATGGATGCCTTCACTTATTTGGGCTGCTCCCCGTGCTCCCAAGCAGTGAAAATGTCCTTTGTTCCTTGTGGCAGGGTATAAACATTCACCCTCTCCTTCCTGACCCCGTTGCTTTGATCCCTGTGCTTTTCCAGCATGCCTACTGGCCGTGGAAAAACACATCGGCCTGAGCTGATCTGTTTTTCCTTTACAAATCAAGTGAATTTAGTCCTGGGAAGTGGGACAGGGAAGGGAGATCATGGAGCTGCAGGGCAAAGCAGCACATCCCTGACAAGGCTTCAGGCATGTTGGTTATTGCAGGCAGGGGAGATTTTGGGTCATGGCACCTCTGCTTCTTAGGAAGATCGGCTGTTTCTTCTTTGGTGCCAAACAGGAAGGTGTTTGTCGCTCCTTTTGGCATAAGGAAAACAAACCCTAAGGTGTGTAATGACTCTGCCCTCTCTGAAGGCTGTTTTGCTTCAGCAGAGAAGATTAACAGGAAAAGAGACACTTAGGAAATTGTATCAGCATAATTCCTGGGGCCAGCCTGGGAGTGAGCAGGGATCAGGTGCTCCTTTTCTGGATCCATTCTGTTGCTTTTGAGTGCTTATCCCCATCCCTTCCCTCCCTCTAAAGCTTGTGGAACATGAAGAATGAGCCTTGCTTTGTGAATCTCACAGCCCTGAAGGGAGCCTCAGGATTTGGGGGGCTTGACACATAATTTCTGCATAGCTGGGGCTGGCAGCTCAGCATTTAATAGCTGTGTGCCTGGAGGAGTGACTATAAAAAGTCATGTTTAGATTTCTGCAGCATTCATCATTTATTTGAGAAAATACAGCAGCAAGCTTGTAGGCAGACCCAAATATGGTAATTGCTCTGCCATCTCTGTCCCAGACAAAGGGATAATCCAGGTTCCAACGCCTTCTCCTCACCCCAACCCACACCTGACACTAGCCATACATCTGTTAAGGCTGTTCAGCACCCACCATTAACCACTGAATTTATGGAAAAGCAGGCCCAGCAATTAGCAGTTTAATGCTTAGAGCTTGGAAATATTTTCCTGTTTTGTTTCTGTTTTGTTTTTGTTTTGTTTTTCTTGTCTGTGTAAGTGGATTGCTTAAACTGAATTTAACATACATGGGGTCAGTCCTCTCTGATTGAAAGCTGTGTTAATATTATTTAAGTTTGGAAATGACTGGAGGTAAATCAAATTTAGGTCATTTAGCTTCTGAATAAGAACTTGCATTGAGGGATTGAATGCATTTTAACTAATCCACTTAAAGTCAAGCAGTGACTTAATTTAGATTATTTTTCCTGAGCAAGTCTGTCTAGGGAAGACCTTGCACTGCTTTCCAACCCATCCTGCTTCGCTCTGGTGGAACTGTGTGCCACCAGCAGAATGAAATCCATGTACACAAATCACAGTGCTAGCTTCCAAAGTGTGAAATTAAATATAAAATATATATTTGGGAGCATGAAGTCATGGTCTGGATGAGGTTTTATTTCTCTCCTTTCTAAACAGCCAGGAGAAATGTCTATTTGGGGAAAAATGCAGTACATAGGAGAAGAATTTGAAGCAAGTCCAGAGACTGTCTTGGCTGTCCCTGAGGCAGTACCCAGTGCAGCAGCTGGGCATGGGTCTCAAGTGATTTCGTGGTCCCACCTCCTTCAAAATACTTTTTTATCTGATTTTTACAAAATACAGTGTCCTGATGAGTGTCAGCTCCTTATGTGTGGCGTTTGCATGGCAGGCTGTTCCAGGTCACCCAGAAGAACTGGGGCTAATTTGTCACTGAAAGAAACAAGAGCACAGGTGGGTGATGTGGCTGCCTTTCTTCTTGGTGGGGTTGCTCACTCAGGAGATGGTGAAAGTGTTGTCCTTCAGGTGAGCAGAAGTTCTGTTTAGTAGTGCAAGCAAGTGGGATCCTGGATGCTTAATCAGGAGTTCATTTCACCACAAATGAACCCTCTTTGAAGTAGGGATTGACTGTGCTGCTTTTCCAACACAGCTTCTTTACACAGAATCACTTAAGTAGGAAAAGCCCTCTAAGACCATTGAGTCCCCAGCCATGGCCAAGGCCACCATGTCCCCAAGTGCCACATCCACATGGCTTTTAAATCCTGCCAGGGATGGGGACTCTGACACTGCCCAGGGCGGCCTGTCCCAAGGCTGGACAGCCCTGGACAGCCCTTTCCATGAAGATATTTTTCCTAATACCCAGCCTAAACCTCCCCTGGCAGAACTTGAGGCTGTGTCACATCAGGGTCTCCCTGGCAAGTGCCAGCCCTGGGCACTTCAGTGCCACAGCTCCTTAGGCAGAACAGCCCAGCTTGTGAGAGCTGTTACATGAAAAAGCATTTGAGGAATAAGCCCAGGGCTCACACACTTCCCTGGCTGGCAGCAGAGCTCGTTGTTTGGGCTGGATGTGCTGGCTGGTTCCTGCTGGCTGTGATAACGTGTTGGGAATTGGGAACAGTGGTGTTGGCCGGCTGGGAGCCAGCCCGGGATTATCAGCTCCTGGCAGGGCTGCTGCCCTCTTCCCTGTGGCTAAAAGTGCCACAGGGTTGTGCTGCATGCTGAAAACGTGCTGGTGACAGGAACTCTTGAAAGCAGAGCAGAACTTTTGCACTTGGATATTAATTTCTGAGAGACTTTGGAAATAAAATTTAATTTTATGATAAAGATGAAATAAATTTGGCTAAATTACAGATACATTTATACTGGTGTCAATCTAGTTAAACAAAACAGTAATGTATGTCAGAGTGTAGTTGTTTTATGTAGGTCAGGCCATGCCATCTGGGAAAGTGACAACGTGTTGCCCCAAACTGTCACCTCCTGACATCTGAAGCACACTGTGTGTCAGAACCTGGGCAAATATTTTGGCTAAATTAGGTGTCATTGAGGAGACAGCAAGGAGCTTCTTTCCCTTTCCCTTTCCCTTTCCCTTTCCCTTTCCCTTTCCCTTTCCCTTTTCTCTTTTCTTTCTTCTTTTTCTTTTCTTCTTTTTCCTTCTTTTCCTTCCTCTCTTTCCTCCATGACATGCCCAAACAGTGGCTGTCAGATCCTGGTATTTGCTGTTTCTGGAGTGCTGAAGGACTCAGTGACCAGAAGAGATGGAGCTGCCTCACCAGCAGTGTACAAGAGCTCTCCCACAGCAGCTCTCCCTTCCCACAGGGATGTTTTTGGGTGCCTGTGCTGGTTTGCATTACGCTGATGCTTCACTAGATGTCTCCAGGAGCAACCTGAGATTCACTGCCTGATAAATCCGGGGCTGGAGCTGAGTCCAAGCAGGAGCTGGCCTGTTTGCATGCTGACACTGCCTCTTCTGGAAATGAGAACCAATCTCTGCAGCATGCTTTGTTGCTGAGAACTGGTGACAAATTCTGTCATGTAACACACTTATAGGCAGAGAATGAGGGTTTCCCTGCTGGGCAGGGGGAAACATCCCCATGAACTCTCTCTTGGTCTTCTGCCAGCCCAGGGAGGTTTCACTCACAGTTCAGGATGCCAACAAAGCTTTTTACATAAACCACCCCTCCACCTTCTCCTCTGTCTGGAAATGAGGAAAATAAATGGTAAGCAATAAACCATATCTCTGCTCACAGGAAGGATGATCACATCTTCCTTCCAGTGACTCTCATTAAGCCACTGTGGCTGGGCCAGTAAGTTCAGCTCCCTCAGCCAAGCAGCAGCACTTCTCCTCCTTGTAATTGGGAATTATCTCCGGGAGCTGCAGCCCTGCACTCCGATTGCATCAGCCCATGTGTGAAGTGCTGATGAGCTGGTTTCAGATGGGGACCCAAGACAGCCCCAGGGATCCCAGGGAGCTCTGTACAGGTCCTTCCAGTGCTAAGGGAACAAACAGTGCTGGAGGCTCTTGCACCTCTCCTGCAGACCGTGTGCTCCTCTCCTGCTGGCAGCAGCCCTTTCCAGCCTTCCCTAAATCCAGGCACACTGCTGGGAGGGTGGAGGGGAAGGAGGAGAGGAACATTTATCTGCTGTTTGAAGGGAAGGCACACAGAGTGGCCTGAGAGAGACCACCCCAGGGCGGCCACCTCTGCAGAGCTGAGGTGATGGAGACCCTGGAGGGGTCACAGGCTCACAGGCTGGTGCTGCTCTGTCCTTATGAGAGACCTGGGGAGGGTCAGAGCATGCCCCTGGCAAGCCCAAGGACATTCCCGAGCTGGGGAACTGACCAGAGCTCAGGAAGGAGGCAGGGCTGCCATTCAGGGCACGAGGAGGAGCAGTGGGCCGGCAGGAACCAAGTGTGTCCCTTTTGTGGTGGGCAAAGCCTCTCCCATGTGCTTGCCACGGCATCCTCCAGAGCTGCCCAGTGTGATGGTGTTTTTCGGAGGACAGCATCCCTCACAGGCAAGCCACTGGCGAGGGGTCCAGCAGTAAAGGGGGGCAGAAGCATGGGTGATGATCCAAGATTTATATTAGATTTCATGGCCATTTTTTTTGTTTTCTCAGACTTTTGCAAGCTGTAAACTGTGAGGTCTGCATAAAGCAATGTTAGGATTCATTCTGACACTGCTATTTTCAATATTTGCACAGCTACCCATCCTTCTTCTGCATTTCTGAGTGTCTTTTTGGCTTCAGAAACATCTTCCTGTGGCAAAGGGTCCTCCAGGGCAATTTCACTGCATGTAATAGGGTTTCATTTGCATTTGTTTTGAATTGTCTACCCTTTAATTTTATTAATGTTGCTTTTTTTCCAGTGCCATCAGGCAGGTAGAAGAGCAGAGCTTTCCTCGGGAGCAGTTGTTATTCCCCGGAATTTCCCAAGGTGGGATGTGCACACACCCACACACACCACCAGCCTGCCCTGTGCCCACAGAAGGGCAGGGCAGCCCATAAGGGCACACAGAATCACTCTGTTTGTAAACCTGACCATTGACTGGAGAGCAAACAGGCTGCTGCTGAAAGAAAAAAAAAAAAGGAAAATGTCATCCTGAGGCATTCAGCAATGAGCTATGCAAGGCACAGCCTCAAACCACAGGAAGCCCTGATATCCCATGAAGTAATAAATATTTTTCTATAAATACCAGCGTTTTTATTGCCTCTTTCATCCAGAAAGAACCCTAGTTGGCTTTTATGCACTGCATACTCAATTTGGTAATTGCTTCTCACCACTGAAGCACAAGATATTCCCAAAGATTCAGCAGTAGCAGAGAGTTAATTGCTGGGACAAGCAGCTCCAACAGGGGAGGGCTGTCCTGCTTCCTGCTCCATCCTGCCTCTGGCCTCGGTAAGAGAAAACAGCACCCAAAAAGAGGGCTGCAGGAGAAAATACCTCCAAGCCTCAAAAAGGGACAAGTACACATAGAAATACAGCGTACACAGCTTCTTCAGTCTGTTTGCTCATGAGTGTATTTAGTTGTGAATCAAGAGGAGAGGACGTGGAAAGCTTTAGAAAAATCTGTACCCTAAGGAAAGGGTACAGACCAGAAAAGGAGTGAGGAAGCTGGATGCTGCTGCTGCTTTCCTTTAACTGCCTAAGACCCCCAAACCCTGAGGCAGAAGGAGAGCCAGAACCCAGCTGTGTCACAGCCCAGTTTGGTTTCCCAGAGAGCTGAAACACGGTGAGTGTGTCCCCTCTGCCCCCTCCCATCCCACAGGCCTCCCTGAAACCCTGAGCTCACCACAAAGCCTGGAAGTACAAACACTTTAGTTCAAGCTTTTCAGAGAGAGGAGAGAGCTGCCAGCCTTCAGGAGGAGGACACCCAGCTTTATCCAAGGCTGCGACCTTAAACTGTTTTATCTAGGCAGATGCAAACTTATTTAAATGCTCTTAAATAAAACGGGAACAGGCGTAGCCTAAACTCCTGTAAACCATTTTTACATGAAAATCGCATCAGCTGGGCAGCCTTTTGAACCAACCTGAACCTGGAGTAGGGGTGTGTGACTGGGAGGAGGAGGTTTGTCATCACTGCATGGAGGCACTGCTGACCAAAAGCATCACTCCTCCAGCTGCAGTGCTATCCCTGGGCTCCCTCGGGGCATGGCTGGCTGGATTTGCTGAAACCAGCTCATTCACATGGACAGCTCTGTTAAAAATAGGTTAGAAACCGCTGTAAAATAGTTGATAATTATTAAGCCTGTACTGTTAGTTCGTTGTTATATTGTAAAAGGGGTTAAAAGGGTAGTTATAGGAAATAGGTACTCAACATATTACACACAAGTAAAGTGCACCAGGAGAGAGAATTGTAATGGGCCAATCAAGTGTCTAAAACCTTCATGCAAGTGAAGGATCAAAAAGAAGCCAATCCAAAAGGACAGAAAACAGGATAAAAATTGGCATCTGACCCAGGGAAGCAGTGCTGCTCCACCTGGAACCTCAGGGACATTGCTGCAGAAGAAGCCCCAGTGCTGGTGCTGCATCATCCTCGACAGGAACACTCAGCCTGCAAGCCCCCATGCTTTAGGCCTTTTTATTATAATAAATGCTGAAATCACTTTAGTACCAGGAGTCTGTTCCCATTTTTAACAGCTCTGCCTGGGAGCAGGTCACTTGGGCAGGCTTTCTGCTCGCTGAGCAGGCAGGAAGGAGAGAGCAGGGGCAATCAGCAGCGTGTTAAATTGCATCCTCTCTGTGGCTTGCAGAGGATGCATGTGTGTGTCTCAGGTTTGTGGCTTAACCAGCTGGTTTGGGCCAGCCCCTCTTACCTCACAGGAGAGGCAACCATGCCAAGCCACCCTCGCTGCTGATTTTAACCTGGAACTGGAGCTCGGCCACAGCCCTGGCACCGAGCTGCTCGGGGAGGAGGAACAAGTGACTAACACATCCAGCAGCACACACCTGGGGTGAGGGTGCAGCTTTTTGTGTAGGCAGACACTGGGAGGGAGGGCACAGGAGCTGTGATGCAAAGGTAGGGCCCAGGACTGGAACCCAAGGCAGGGAACCCTTCCCCTGTCCTCTGAGACCCAGCCGGAGTGCCGCGGGCGGGCCCCCGCAGCAGTTCCCTGCCTGTGGAATGCAGCAGCAGTGAGACTTGGTGATTCTGCCACGCAGGTGCTCTCTGCTGGGCAACACTGCCCAGCCCCAGCCTCATGGTGCCCCTGTCTATGTTTGCACTCTGAAGTGCAGCTCCCTTCAACCCTTCAAACTGGCTTGGGGTGCTGCCTGCCAGCTGGGGATCACCCTCACTGGCAGCTGGATTCTGCCGGGCCAATGTGCATTGATTGTGCTCTGCTTGAATCCCAAATATTTTTCTCCAGGGTTGAAAGCTCTTTGTGAGCACAATCTGCAAGTCCAAACAGAAGAAAAATCTCTGTTTGGTCTGAAGCTCAGAACTTGGCGTGGCTTCTGGGGGAAGATGCCAAGTACGCGAGGGCTGTTTGCTCTCCTTGCAACAGTCACGACTGCTCCTCAGCTCTGCTAAGGCACATCTGGCTGTCATCTCTGCACATCTGTATCCTGTGATTGACACAGTTTTCTCCCAGTGCTTTATGTGGTTTTGCACTGTGGAAGGAACAAAAGCGCATCTTTCTGCCCCTCTGAGCGCCAGCTCTGTGGGAACCTTCCCAGGGCCCCTCTGCAGAGCATCCGTGGCCCTTCGTGGAGAAAACTCTGTGTGTGCATGGCAGAGGGGCCACAAAGCAAACCCTGTAACGCTCATCAGCATCCTAGCCACGTCTGGTCCTTAGCAGGCTCTTTTTTTGTGCAGAAGACTCCTGGAGAAGGTAAATATAAAGTGTTTCTTTCAGAAGAGTAGCGTCCACCAGGGTTCCCTTCCTTCTGTTTCTTCCAGCAGACGGAGCCGCACAAAGCCTGCTCCACCCACACACCGGTTTATCGGTGGGAGAGAGGAGGGAATTCTCCTGTCTTCTGCTCCCCAGAAATGCACATGCTCCAGGAGCTAGTACTCACTACACTAGTAAGGCATTTGCTGACTTACTTTGTGATTCTGAGCGGGAAATTTGTTCCTGAGCTTCCCGGATAGTGAAGACAAGTGAGCTCAAGAGAGTGAGCTCTCACCTGGTATTTACAAGCAGCCCTGCAAAGTGACCAGAAGAGGCTTATGATGGAGGCATGAATAATGATTTTGCAGTGACTCTCGGGGTCACACTTTCAAGAAGTTTTAGACTTCAAAGGGACATTTAAATTTAAAGGGAGTACTTGGGGAGCACTTGTCACAGATCAGCAATGGGGGCTTTCCCCCCCAAGCCCCTCTCACCCCGCAGTGGGTTGATTGCTTTCCCATGGCTTCAATAGGTGACAGTCAGGATCTCTTTCCTCAGCTGTAGTGTTTGACAGTGTTGCAGGTTTCAGAGTTGTTTACCATGGGATAAAACCTGCCCTGCCAGGGGGAAGGGAGTGTATCCTACCCAGAAAAAACACAAACCAAAACAAAACCCTTCTTCCATAGTTGTATCCTAGGCCAGTTCTCAGCTCCGTTTACTGTCAGGGTGGGAGCTGGCTCTGCCTACCCCGGGCCAACAGAGACACCTGTGTTGTTAAAGTTGTGTGTAGGAGCATAAGCAGTAAATATGTAAGAGTAGAGTTGGAAACCAACATCCTGGTCAAGTTCAGGACTGGCAGAAACCCTTTCAGGAGAGGGTGGGTGCACGTAGTTTGTTGTTGCCCCAGAATGAGACTGTCTTTATTGAGAAAGGTTGGTAACTGACCAAAACTACTGACAGCGATGTTTACTTTCATTTCAGTCCGTGTCCAGCGTGCCACGGCAGCTCTTGGGGAGCAGTCAGACCTCAGGAACAGAGGTACTCGTTCTGCTGTCCTATTCATCTCAGCTGAAGGTGTCTCTCCAGCCCAAAAGGTCGATCCCTTGTGAAACTCCAAGGCCCCTCCTGGCTAATGGTGTGTCTCCACAAGTGTGGGCCCTGCAGGGGCAGCTGTTCTCTGGTGTGTGCACAACGCTCCGGCTTCAGCACAGCCTCTAGGCCATTGTGCCAATGTTCCAGCAGCAATTACGATGTTACAAGAAAGGGGGGAAGAAAGGTTCTGGCAGGCCCAGGTTCCTCGAGCGTGGCAGCCCCAGCAGAGGAGGGCTGGGGTGGCTGTGTGTGGGCTGTCCTGTGCCAGAGCAGGTGGCGTGTGAGCCGGAGTGCCAGGGTACCCAGCAGAGTGATGGGAAGCAAGAGGGCTCACACATGACCGGGAAGAAGGGCAGGTGGCCGCTCACCCGGCAAAAAGTTCAGGGCAGAGTGTGACAAACGGGGAAAAACCCCCAGCCACCCGCAATGAGAAACCTCCCGGCTGTCTGAAAGGCGTAGGGGTGGCAGCGAGGGCTGCCTCCCGCTGTCCCCGGGACCACAGGTGAGGGGTCAGCGGCGCGCTGGGGCTTTTCCGTGTCCAACACCGCACCGGCGGTACAGGCCGTACCCCGGGCGATGATGCCGCGAGGTCCCGAGCGGTGGCGGGAGGTGCGATGGGTGCGATGGAGCGACGCGGACCGAAGGCGATGCCAGCCAGCCCCCTCGCCGCCAGGGACCCGCAGGCAGCGGGCAGCGGTGACCGCGCCGCTGCCGGGCCCGCTCCGAGCGCTGCCCGAGCAGGGGCCGAGCCCCGCCGGCCCCGCCGCCGCCGTGCGGCCCCCGCCCCGTCCCGCCCGCGGTGGGCGGGCGGAGGCGGCGCTGCGGCGCCCGGCGGGGCTCGGCGCGGCGCGGGGAGCGGTCGGAGCGCAGCGGAGCGGCCGCGATGGGCGCCCCGGGCACGGCGGCGGAGCGGCGGCGGCGGCGGCGGGGGCGGCTGCTGCGGGGGCAGCGCTGCGCGCTGTGCGCGCTGTGCTCGCTGGCCCTGCTGCTGGCCGGCTGCGCGGCCGGGCGCGGCGGTGAGTGCGGGGCCGCGGCGGGGGGCAGCGGCCGGGCCGGCCGAGCCCGGCTGCGGAGCGGAGCGGAGGGCGGCGCCGCGGGGGCCGCGCCGGCCGGGGCTCCCTCACGGGGTCCGCGGCGGGGCCCTCCCGAGCCGGGGCGTTGCGCGCCGGAGGCGGCCGCGGGAGCGGCGCGAAACTTGGCGGAGCTCGGCGTGCGGAGCGGGGCCCGGCCGCCCCGGGGGTCCCGGCGGGCAGCCGGTGCCCGGAGCCCTCCTGCGGAGCCGAGGGGGTGCCCTGGCCGCCGCGCTTGGGCTGCGCTTGGGCGGTGGGGAGCGGTGCGCGTTGTTGCTCTGCGGAGCCGCGAATGTAAGCAGAATTTAGGCAAGGCTTATTTGCCTTTAAGAAAAGAAGAGCGTACGCCTCCGTGACTCGAATTTGCTTTTTGAATAAACAGACGTGTCTGAAGGGTTTCACGGTGTCCAGCATGGTGTGAGGAATGCTCTGATGTTCAGAGAAGAGCACAAACACGGCTTGAACGCAGTGTTTCTTGTGGAGTATAACGATGTTGGGATGTGGTTTTAAGATTCGGAACTCTTATGCCCTCAATTTAATCGAATTGTCTTTTTTTTTTTTTTCCCCCATGTCTTCTAAAACTTACACTTTTTCTTACAAACGTGGTGATTGCTTCCAAGAAGTAAGGCCAGGAAAAAACATGAGCATCATTGTAAGTAAACAGGAGTTTATGTATGTACTGAGGTATATTCAGGTCTGCCAGCATGGAAGATGCAGATGTGTGACACCAATATCCATCCTTCCTTTACCTAAACTTCAAAGGCTGCCGGTGAGAAGGGCTGTGGTGCTGGGGCCACACCTGTGCTCTCTTCCCCCTTCCCATCAGCGGGAAGATGAAGCGTGCACTCCTCTCTCTTCAGTGTGGTGCTCTTTCCCATCCTATGTTTTGGGGTCCCTGCCTGTGCAGAAGGAGCTCCATGTGCTGCTGTAAAGGCTGGTGCCACCGGTGTGTTTGTGCTCTGCCTGAGCTGCCAGAGTGTTCCCCAGCTGGTGCAGCAGACTTGTGTCAGGGCTCTAGCTGCTTTGCTTCACTTTGGGAGCCTGTCTCACTTTGCGATCAGAGTTTGCTCAAAGTTAATCCCAGAGGTGAGGAATGGCGTTTGCCACGCAGAGCCAGGAGTGACAGGGGGAAGAATCATGTCACAGGGAGAAATTTTCCACAGCATCCACTGCATCTGCTGGTGCTGCATGGGCCCAAAGTGAGCAGACTCCCAGGGAAGCCTTGGAAACAGCCTGATGCTCTCCAGCATTTGTGTTGTGCTCAGGAGGTGGAAAAGTGTATTTCTGTGTAGTTGTTTCAGTATTTTTCCCACATAAAAACAGCACTTAGGATCCACAGTGTAAACTTTTGACTAGACTGCGGTGCTTTTGTGTTGACTGGCATCTCTCTCTCTGCTGCTCTGGCAGGAGGCTCTGGGGTGGTTTTCACTGTGTGCTCTTTGGAGTGCACGTGGCATATGCAGCTCCCAACATCCCTGATGCCAGAGGCACCGATGGCAGTGTGAGGTTGGGCACGGTGCTGCAGTGACTGCTGCTCCATCACCTCTTTGCATGATGCACGCTTGTTTTGGGTGCTGGATCTGGAGGAGCCAGGCTTTTGGGATCACTGCAGACCTACCTGTGTGTGTGTGCAGAGGGTGGTGGGTGCCAGAGCCTCCTTGTGAGGTGTGTGTGCTGGCACATCTCCACAGGAAGCAGGCAAGAGGCAGGTAACCACAGCAGTCTGGTGGCTCCATCTGGAGCAGGCAGCTCTAGGGGACAGGGCATGAGCTCTGGGACTCTGCTCTGGTAGCTCCCCCTGCTTTTCTGAGGGCCTTAATCAAAGCTCTCCATGTCTCATCTGGCTGGGTCGTGAAAATAAGGCTGTTTTGTGAAGTGAGTTTGAGATCTCCTGATGCTAAATGATGTGTAATAACAGTGTTAAAACATTATAGTGTCCTGTGAGGCTCATTCCAGTGATCTCTATTCCACAAGGGTCAAGCTTTTGGAAATAGATATGGTGCTAAGAAGAAATCCAAGTTCACACTGTTTGTCTGGGCAGTGATCGTACAGCTGGGGTGCCCCTTTCTTGCTTGCTGGCAGTGTAAGTCTGTGCTTCTGCTCTGGCATTAAGGAGGTCACACTGGTAACTGAGAGGTGTAACTGAGACCAAACACAGCCCTGCAGACCCCAGATGCAGCTGCCAACCTCTGGCTGCCTGACTGCCACCCATGCAGAAAGGGTTGAACAAATGTGAGGTTGGGTTTATTTTTTTCCCCCCTTTTTTATCCCCCCGTCAGTCTGACTCAAATTCTCTATTGTAAAGAGAGGGAGGAGTGGAGACTTCATTATTTGAGACTGTCTTCTAAATTGTAATGATTCAGGTTTTTCAAGGGAGGCTTCTGAGTCAGGCCTTTTACCAGTTTGCTGTCACGGACAGCAGAAATAGCAGGGGCATCAGTCAGTGGGATTTTTCTCTTCTCTTTGTGTCTGTGTCTTTGGCAGGATGGTGAGGAAAAGCTGGGTCTGATTCTACAGCCCTTACTCATGGGGATGGGCACATCCAAACGCATGGAGTTGCCTGCGTGATTCAAGTGTGGAAGATTCAGGTTTCTTTTAAGTCTTGTTTTAACTTGATGGGAGTGAAGTGTTCAGCATGGTGGAGCAGGGCCTGCCAGATGAGTTTTGACTGGCTCTGAGACTTACCCTAAAAACGAAGCTCGGGCTGTTTTCACAGGACCGGTATTTGCCCGGTCCTTGTGGGCTGTGGTGTGTTGAAAGCATCCATGTCATGGAAACACACTCTTAGAAAGCCTCTGAGCAATCCTGGGTGGTGTGATGTCAGATGGGGAGCAAAGATCCCAGGCACATCCGCCTTCCACCCCTGTGCTGGTTGGAGGAGGTGGCAAGGCTGGAATGAGCCACGTAGGCTGTTTGCTCCTGACGGCTTCATCACGGGCCCTGCCTCAAAGGGCTTTTCCTTTCAGATCTCCTTACTGCCAAAATAAGGCAGAAGAACCTTGGTGGGACAGATCCCGGTCCTCTAGCTGAGAGTTGAAGTGAAAACTCCCTGACTGGAGTGTTTTGGTTTGTGTGAACCAAGAAACCCAAACCGAACTTTAGAGGTCATGCAATGAAAGCGCACAAAAGCAGTTGTTTTCCTCACTTCTTCAGCGGAGCGTAATCCTAGCTTCAGCCTGAGTAATCCTAGCCCAGATGTATTGCTGTAATCGTTGGACCCCTGGATATGGGAATTTACCCTCACAAACTCGGGAGAGGCATCAGGCCAGAGCGTGGTATGTGACCTCTTTGGCAGGGAGCGTGTTTGGCCTTGCAGGAAATGACTTGTTCATTTATATGGTACTTGTTCAAGGTCCTGCACCCACAGCTGACTGAGACTGAGCCCTCGTGTCGAGCAACTCGGAGAGCAGCAGGGATGGGACGTGCAGTGCTGCTTGCAGGGCTGAGGGGACCTGACCAGAACCGTGCTTGGCTGGCAGCATCAGCTTCAGGTGCCAGCAGAGCAGGGCTTGCACACCTGGCCGTGGCTGGAGACCTGCCTTCAGCCCTCCCATATCTCAGGGTCTGTGTGCAGCCCACTTCATTGAAGTGCTGTGGGAGTGCCAGGCTGCATGCCAGGCTGGCTGGCTTGCCAGGGCTGAGGTGGGCTCTGGCACAGCCCCTGGAAGCGCAGGGTCGTGGTGCTCAGGATGGCGATGCGGGATCCTCGGGATGCTCAGGAGCTCTGGCTGCAGCAGGGTGTGAGGGCAGAGGGCTGCTGGCTGCCCCAGCTGCTCAACAGCAGAGAGAACACCAGGCTGGCAGAGGGTGAGTTGCAGAAGGACTCAGTAGCTGTTGTTCCTTTGGCTTGTGCTGCACACCTGCCTGTGCTGATGGAGATGTGCGGGCTCAGTCCTGCCCCGTCCATGGCTTTTGGCTGCTCCTGCCCTCATTGTTGCCTCCTGCCTGGCCTCTGGTATGGTAGTGGCCCTTAGCTGAGTCTTTCCATCAGGCTAACCCAGCAGAAGACTAGCCCAGGATAAATAAAGGAGGTTTATTGTCAACTCAGAACAGTGAGATGACTTGGTGAGGGCCATTAACAGAGAGCCCTTGGGTGGTGGCTGTGGTCAGAACAGCAGAGCTCATGAGGAGGGGGCATACTTGGTTGGTTCTGTCCCAGCCCTTTCCTAGTACTTCCTTCCTGCTGCTAATCTTCAGAAGTCCATAATTAGAATAGGCAGGCTGGTCACACTGTCCATTTTTGGTCAGAGATGCTCAAAAGACTTGGCTGAACCTGTCATACATTCATGTGGCAGGTATTTGTGCCTGCATCCTCTTGGGAGGATACAGACATGAAAAAATCTGTGCTGGTATGGGACTGGGTCATTTAGGAGATCAGCATCCAGCCCTGCCTTTGGAAAACTCCCCTCACCCTGGACCTGACCTGCTTCTAGGTGTAAGCCTGTCCCAGGGTACTGCACTCAGTTTTCTCTCTGTTCTTTAAATTGATGGCAACTCTCTGGTAGTTAGGAAGATCATTGGCTTTTGTCTGGTTTCTGTTCCTTTGGAGTGGTTTAAGTTACCCCTTCTGGACTTCCTGTTGACAAGCATAGAAAATTTAGTTTTCATAAATCCTTCCCTAATAATAAAAGCTGAAGCAAACAGCCAGGTTTCGTGAAACCTGAGCTTGAAAATGTCAGAATTTTGTGGTTTGGAATGGAAACCACATGAGGTTCACAGGAGTGCAGGGTCTGAGGGGTGCACCTTAGGATTCAGTGCAGCAGCTTGGTGGTGGGAGCTGTGCTGTGCTGTGCTCTCTCTCCCAGCTCCTTTCACAGCCCACAGCTGAGCTACAGCAGCACATTTTTAAAACGAAATTTAGAGAGTTTAAAGCTTTTACTCTTTTTCTAGCCTTGCCTTTCTTGCCCTTCTCTAGAGCAGTCTTTAGGCTTGGGGCTTTGGAGAGCCCTGGGGATGTTGAAAATCTTTGTTCCGCTCTGGGTTTTATCAGCAGGAGCCAAGTCAGACCGATGCCAAAAGCCGCTGGTAACCTCATCCTAATTTTCTTCCGCTGCTGTGGCTTTCTGGGCAGGAGTGGTCAGGCATGCCCAGGTGTGGGCAGCGTGTTCCAGGTCCTTCCATGGTAATCATCCCTTCCTGCAGACATGCTCTCAGGAGAGCAGGGCTGCACGGTGAGTAAATCCTTGTGGCTGTGCGGCATTACTCACAGCATCAAAGGGAAAGCCTGTGGAAACAAGGTGGTAAATGTGTGTAATTTGCAGCTCATGAATGAGTTCTTGGCTGACCCTACAGGGATGCAGGTGTTCTGTCTTTCCTCCCTGTGGGATCCTTGCTGGACTGTCAGACTCCTGCAGCCCTGGGCTGCCTGTCCTTGTTACTTACTGCCAAGGGCAACTGGATGGGGAGTTTGCGGTGAGCTGGAGATCCCTCGGGGCTGGATCCCTCTGTCTTGTCCCATGGCAAGGTTCACGTTTCCTTTCCTTGCATCGCCTCGTGCAGAAGGCCAGGTCTCCACAGCAGTCAGCAAAGGAATGTTCAGGTGAGACTGAGCCCCAATTTTGTCAGCTTGGGACCCATAGCAGTGGAGCAGCTGGGACAGCGAGGTGGCCATGGGATGAGCCTGCTGTGCCCAGGAATTTGGGAAGATGTTGAGGCCTCCATCACTTTTGGGAGGATGTTGAGGCCTCCATCACTGATTTAGGAGGCAGCTGAATCAGAGGACCAGCTGTACCTGGTGAGACAGGAAATAGGTGCAGTCCCTGTGTCTGTACTGTTGCATGGCTGGACTTCAGCTTCATGCTCAGATTTAAAAATAAAGTGGGGACAATCTCCAGATGATAAGCTTTGCCTTAGAAGCAGTCTGAGAAGACTCTGGAAATAACAGGATTTCTCAGTGTGTTTGATTGTTGGAGGAAAAAGAAAGGAAGGGAGTGGGACAGGATGTTGCATCCAGCAGAAAGGGCTGGACTCCAGGACAGATTAAAGACTGAAGCTTGAGGTGAACTGGAGATGTTTAAGCTGGGTTTTTCTTGCTTTCTTTTTGGTTTGTTTGTTTGTGGGTTTTTTTCTTTTTTTTTTTTTTTTTTAGGTTTGATGTTTTGTTTTTGTGGGGTGGGGTTGGTTTTTTTTTTGTATTCCTGGGACTAGTAGCATTGTACCAAGGACTCCAGGGAAAGGTCCTGGGCCTTGTTCTTCTGGAGGAAGGGAGGCACTGAAGAGGAGTCCAGATGTGGTGTCTAGGGAGAAAGCTGTATGAGACAGTACTTGCTGGGACTTTATTTGCCTTTTATGGACTCTTTTGGCTGACATGGAATGTCATCTGCCTATAAGCATTCCCTGTGGGAAGCAGATGGTCCCTGAGTCCTAGCTGGGACCTGGGAATAGCCTGGAGGAGAGGGGAGCAGGGTGTGCCTCCAGCTGTGTGCCCCACACTGTCCTCCTGCTCAGCTCTGCAGGGCCAGGGCACGGCTCCTGCTCAGGATGTGAGTGTGTGTTGGCAAGGGGAAATACCTTCTTTTAGCAGGGGAAAAACCCTCTGGGGCACAGAGGAGTGTCAGATGGGGTTTGGAGGCATGGGTTTGGTTGTTTTGGGATATTCCTGTGCCGAGCTTACTAGCCAAGCAGCCGTGTAAAGTGCTGGGATGCACAGCCTGGCCTGACCTCACTGGGCTGGGTTTGTGTCCACGGGCAGTCGGGATCAGGGCTTGCCTTGCAGTGTGTCAGTGCTGGGGTCCAGTTCAGGTGGTTACCCCAGCCCTGCCCCACTCTGGCCATTCCTCAGCCCCCCATCCTGCCAGGGGAAATGGGGTGAGCAGGCGTGTCTGCAGCCTGTGAAAGAGGGAAACTGAGGCACGAGAGAATCTGTGGGGTTCTCCAGGCTCGGGAGTGACAGGTACTCAGGTGGAGCTCTGGTCCCCAAGTGTTCTGCCCTGTCCCTGTGGATTAGCCCTGGGAAGTGTGCCTGTCCCCGTGGTGGCTGAGGGATTGCAGTGCACAGCAGCAGCAGGCATTCGCCTCTCCAGTGAGAACTGCAAACAGATTTTAATGGTTCGATTGGGAAAGAGCTTGCTGAAGTCCAGGAAAAGAATCTTTTTGATATGCAAGCCAAAAACATGCTAACTGAGCTACAAACAACTGAAGGGTCTGCTATTAAAATCATCCTTATTCAGAGATAGACTCAACTGGTTTTTTTTCCCTAAGATGGCCAGAACATCCTGTAACATAAAGCAGGAGGAGAAACGAGCCTTACATGGACATTCCTTTTTCCTCTGACAAGACCTACCCTCCAATTCTCAGTGCACCTCTACATTTGATTTGTGTGTTGTTTGTATTTGATTTGTATGTTGTTGAGAGGATGGGGCAGTAAGAATCTCTTGTAAAAATGAGTGTTGCCTGTGCTGAGACAGTGCAGCAATTCACTTCAGGGGGAGCTGGTCCCAGCCGTACACAGCTCGCTCGTTCGGCAGGTTCCATCAGCTGTGCTCACAGCAAGGTGCTGCTGGCTCTGTGCTCCAGCTGGGACAGCAGTGGCATGGCAAGAGAGGCAGGCAGCACTTAAAAACACCCTCAAGTTAGTTAACTTTGCTGCTGGCTGTTGACAGAGTAAAACAAATTGAGTTTCGTGTTCTTTGGATTTGTTCTTGCGCTAAATCAGAGGAGGCAGCAAATCAAGCTTGTTCAGAGGTGGAGGAGTTGTCCAAGAAAGTAACTGAGTAATGCAAAAGCCTCTTGAATGAAGAAATGATCCAAAGGGAGGTTGCAGGGGTGCCTGTCTCCATAGCAGAAGCATCTTTGTGGCCTCCTCTGGACTTGCTCCCACAGGTCCATCCATCCTTCTGGTGTCGGTGGCCCCGGAGCTGAATTCCAGGTGGGGCCTCACCAGAGCACAGCAATATTTTTAAAGCTTTGATCATAAGGCTATTTAAAAAAAAAGATTTCCCCAAAACCAAACCAGGCTTTTTGTTTCCCTTTATGAAAACCATGTACTGTCCCAGGGAAGCATGAGCTCTCTTCTTGCCCCCACTCGAGTGCCCCTGGGCCGTGGGGGTGGCAGAGCTGCTCGGGAGAGGGAGGCTGAGGACCCGGGGCTCGGGCTGGCATCTCAAATTGTTTAAATTGGCTGTGGTGGCACGGTGCCAGCTGACACCAGCTGAGAATCTGGACAGAACAACTTGTCCAAGGTCACCTCACGGGCTGAGAGTAGAGCAGTGAATTAAACCTGGGTCTGCAGTGTCTCACTTCAGGGTAAATAAAGAATAAAGAGCTTCTTGGAGGGTCTGCCTGGCTTAAAGCCTTATAAAGAAAGGACTGCCTCAAACACTTGATTCTGGTATGATGTGGAGTGCTATCCTTTCCTTCCAGGACCTCTGGTTAAAAACAAAAAGTTTTTTTTCCCCCTCTATAGTATTATTTATTTCCTTAAAACACTTGGTAGCATTCCAGGCTGGCTTCGTTTCTCAGAGGAGGGCAGGGGTGCTGCTGGGGACTGGTACCTGCTGCCCTTGTGCCTGTCTTTTCCAGCAGGTAGGGAACATTCCCAGGTGGAAGAAGTGAAAGTGTAGGTGCCAGTTTGGGCAGGGATTGCATCCATGTTATCTGCTTTTAGGGGCAGTTCAGGGGTCTGCTAAGGAGCCTCTACAAGCTTCAGCCTTAGACAGATCTCCCTTGAAAGGCTTCAGCAGCTTTGTGCTCCTGGGCCAACCTGATAAGGACCAGTGCAAAATCTGCTGAAGCCAGGGATAGTTTTTGATAGTTCTCAGTATTGATCTGTGGTGATTCATGAAGAGCTTCCTGGATGCATCCAGAGAGGCTTTTTCCTTGTCCCTTTCCTTGTCCCTTTCCTTGTCCCTTTCCTTGTCCCTTTCCTTGTCCCTTTCCTTGTCCCTTTCCTTTCCCTTTTCTCTTTTCCAGCTAGCCCAAGCTGGCAATTTTAACTGCAGTGTGCCTGGCTCCAGTTCTGTGATTCCCAGGCTGCTTGGCTGTGTCCCTCTCTTCCCTGACTACCAGATTTATTTCTAGATATGTTTGCTTACTCCTAATAAATGTAAGAAAGAGATGTCCTGAGGCTTATATATATATTTGTCTGTAATTAAGGTAGGATTAATTGCTTAAAATTGTGTATAAGGGCCTGTTATGAGATCAGCAGATAGGAGCATGGGATAAAATGCATAATGAATACATGATGTTATAAATAATGGACACAGCCAGTGTACTGGCATCCCCGAAAGGTAATAGCTCTTTCAATATTTGATGGAGTGGCTACCTGAGGGAAAACTCTCTCTGTCACTAAGGTGATGTTCAGCTTGGCTTGGGGACACACAGGTGGGTCTGAAGGAGGGCAGGAACCCCTGTGCAGTGGGGGGCACTGTTTGTGGTAACAGAGGGCTGTGGAGCCAGGCTTTCCACCAGGATGCTCAGTGGGGTGGGCGCTCCCTCCTGCTCTCAGAGCCACCAGATCCTTGTGCTGGGATCAGGGAACAGGACCACAGGCACCCTGCAACCTCTGGAGCACCTTGCTCTCCCATGTTAATTCCAGCTGTTGATTCCTGGGAGCCAAGCTGCATTGGTGCCAGGAGCTCATTTTCCTGGGGAGGAAGGCACAGCATCAGTTGCAGGCTGCCCTTCAGCATGTTCCCAGCACTGACCAGAATCATCTCAGGGCTTTTCTGAGCAGCTGCAGGAAAAGGGGAATTTCCAGGGCCTGGGTTCACACCTCTGTCCCCAGCTGCTTGTTTCACAATTCCCAGCTCCTCCACACTCCTGTCCCAATGTATTTTATCCCTTTCACTCTGTCCCTGCAGCTCTGCACTGCCTGGTGAGGGCTGGCTGTCAGTGAATTTTCCCGAGTGTCACCTCAAGTTAGGAGTGCTTTTAGGCAACAAATCCAGACTTGGTACCAAACAGGGGGGTTAGATACCAGAGCCAGTGTCTTGTCTGGGGCTGAGACTTGTCTCTGTTCCCCAAGTGCCTTTCCAGCTCTGTGGAAGCAGTAAATAACAGCAATTAAACAAATACCAATTCCAGATTCATGTGGTGGTGGTGCAGGGAAACACAAGGGGAAAGGAGATGTAAGGCAAAAGGACAGAAGAAATAGTCTTTTTATCCCTCATGCTTGTTTACTTTTATGCAAGATCCAGTTTCTTCATCATCTTTTGTGGAGAAAAGCATGAAAAAATCTCTCTTTTGTGATGTTTCCCCTATCATCAGAGATACCAGAGTGGGAGCCAGGGCTTGTGACGGTCTTTTCTTCCTTTCCTTTTACTTCTGGGAGGGGTGGCTTTTTCTAAGTGCCCTTTCCACTATGCCATGTGGCTCTAAGCCCTGTCCAGCCTGACCTTGGACACGGACAGAAAATGGTCAGGCAGAGCTACAAGGGTGTCACTTTTTAATTTAACTGGAATAAAGTCATGGTTTCCCCCATTTTTTTTTTTTGTTTTTTTTTTTTTTTTTTGGTGGAAGAGATGCTATGTTTCTTGTCCCAGCACATTTTTATGGTATTTTCAGCCTAAATTTAATTCTGCAGAATTCTGTTTAGCTAGAAGTGTAAAAGAGAGCAAACCAAAATGAAATATTTTATTCCACTAAAACATTTCATCTGACCCAAAACCGTCTTTCCTCCCACTGTGTAGGCTCAAAATTAGGAGAGAAATTCAAAAACGTGGGGGAAGGAGCAGTGGCTGTTCAGCTCCTGATCCCAAACCCCCCCAGTCAAACCCCAGGTATTCACCCCTGTCACAGGGGCTTGAAATACAGTTTGTTTTTTCTCTGCTTTTAAAAGTGAAAAACTGGGGTTTTTTTCACTGCTTTTAAAAAGATAAATGCCTTCTCCAGAGAGTTAGCTCTTTCTGTAACACGTTACCCAATCCTTCCCAGAAACAAGGGTCTGTCTGGTAACAGTGAGGCTCTCAAGTGCTGCTTTTCCAGCCTTGTAAGGTCATGATTGCCAGGTTCAAGCAGCCACAGGATCTTGGAATGGTATAAAAAGTAGCTCTGTTAGTGATGGAAAGTCAGCTGGAGATTAATTCATTGCTGCTCTTTTTTTTTTCCTCGCTGTCTACCATGAAGAAGGGAAATGGTGATGGATGGTTTTGATAGGGATGACCCAGATGTGCAGCCACCTGTGGCACAGCCTTGCTGCTGTGACTCCTGCCTTCTGTGAGCAGGGTTTGCTAGTGGAATGTGGGAAAGGGAGAGAGCAGGGGGGCTGGATGTGCTTTAGGATTCCCTGGCATCCCTCGCAGGGAGCAGGGATGAGGGCGAGATGCAGAGGAAGGAGTTTGGTTGGGGAGAGGAGCTGCCTCAGGGACATGTTGGAAAGGGGAATATGCTCTCCATCTCCCTTTTCTGCCTCTGAAAATTTACCTTTCTCTTTATTTGGGGCAGGGGGGAAGCGCTGGCGCCTGTGAGGTCCCCAGGGCAAGGTGAGAGATGAGGAATCTGACTCTGTGTTCTCAGAAGGCTGATTTATTATTTTATATTATATTATATTAAAGAATACTATACTAAAACTATAAAACTAGAGAAAGAGAAGGATGCAGACAGAAGGCTTAACAAGAATGAATAATAAAAAGTTGTGACTGACTCCTCAGGGTCTGACACAGCTGATGGTGGTTGGCCATTGAGTAAAAACAATTCACACGGAACCAATCGAACATGCACCTGTTGGTAAACACTCTCTGGACCACATTCCAAAGCAGCAAAACATAGGAGAGAAAAAGTGAGGTAATATTGTTTTTCCTTTTTCTCTAAAGCTTCTCAGCTTCCCAGGAGAAGAAATTCTGGTGAAGGGATTTTTTCGGAAGATGTGACAGCGCTGTGCCAGCGAGCTCTGGAAATCACGCCTGGCAGTGCAGGGCTGTGAAGCACAGAGATGGTGCCAGCAGTGCCCAGACTTTGCACTGTGCCAGGTGAAATGCTAATGAGATGAGAGTGGCAGCAGGGAGTGAGATATCCCTGAGAAACCAGAGCAGGGAATCACAGTATCTGGTGCTGTTGTACAGACCAGTGGGAAGCTGCTGCCTTGAGAATTATCTGAATTTGGGCAGGGTCACAGGGGTATGTGTGTGGTAAAACTGGGGAGTTTGTAGAAGCATGAAAACATTGTTAGGAGAAGGAAAACCCTGTTTCCTTAAGAGAGGAGCCGAGTCAGATGAGGCTGTGATAGGGAGAAGTGAAAAGTGGTGTTTTTTACCAGGTGCAGAACTTTTTTACTAGGTTCTTCCTTTGGCACTTAGGTTTAGATCAAGAGGAGCAGAATGGTCAATTTCATGGTCAAGCTGATACAAATACTAAAGAAAACATAAATTTCTGCACAAACTGGTAATGAACAATCATGGAAGCTTGGAATAATCACATATCCAGTAGCAGTTTTTGGCACAACACAGAAGGGAACACAAGACAGAATTTTATCTTCACTTAACTAAGCCTAATCCAGCAATCTTTGGGATGCAGGAACCAAGGAGTTCTTGGGGAGTCTGTTCATCTCTTGCAGGGATACTTTTCCATCCCCTGGTCTGCTCTGTGTGAGGTGGTGCAGGCACTTCACCTGGAGCTTGATGAGCCCTGGGTGCATTTCTGCTGAGCTCTGTCTGTCCTTGAAGTTTCTTTGCTCTCAGGGTGGAGCAGAGGCAGGCCCCAGCAGCATGCGTGTGGAAATTTCACTTCCAGAGGTTGGGCAGCTTTTCAGAGTTAAAATAAACCAAAAGTCACATTTTGCTGTTGCCATGAGAACTGTGGAGCTGTTGTTGGACCTTCGGAGTGTGCTCTGCCCTCCCGACTCCAGCTGGGCTTTGTTGAGAGCAGCGCTGGGCTGGGAGGGGCAGGAGCTTTGTGGGACCCTCAGGGGGCTCTGTGCTCCTCGGGAGGGAGCTGGGGAGCCTCCCTGGAGCTGTGTGAGAGCTGGAGATTTTGTGGGGGCTGTGGGGTTTTTTTTCTACTGGTGGTCACACAAGAAATATGTGAGAGGGTGCCCTGCTTGGGTGCTCCCTGCAGCTTAGCTCTGTGCCTCACCTGTGTGGTACAGGTATTATCAGCAGTGTGCTCTCCCTGCCCTTCTGCACCTTTCCATGTAGGTCAGGAGCCATGGAAATACAGATTTGAAACCCATGGAAATACAGCTTTGAAATCAGGTGTAAGGAGCGGGCTGCTTGTCAAAGCCAGGTGTAGGATTTCTGGGGCTTCTGTTGTTTGGGATTTTCTCCCCTGAGGATGCTATATTTATGGTCCTTGCTTCTGATGGTTTTGGAAGAAAAGCATCTCCCAAATCAGCCTGGGCAAAGGGCTAATCCATTTCTGATGTGTTTATGCAATCACAAGCTCAGATCCTGTGCTGGCTGGCTGCAGGAGGTCTGATGGTGCAGGGGCTGACTGGACATGTCCCCGAGGGTCTGGGGCCACAGGGACACGGCTCTGGGAGGGCAGCTGAGGAGCAGGGCTGCAGCTCCTTCAGCTGTGTGTGTGCTGATCTTCCACCAGGGTTCATCTGTTCTGTCCTGAGGCCACCACACCACTGCTCTCCACCTCTGCGCTGGCTTATGCAGAAGCTCGTGCTTGTTCCAGCTTTTTTCCTTCCTCCGAAATATTTCCCCGTTGTATTAACTGCAGGAACGTTTCAGGGAGACAGAGATAATTCAGCTGGTTGTGAAACCAACCCTCCAAAACCCAAAGCTGCCACCATGAAAACAATAGATAAAAGGGACAGACGAGAGAGGAGGAAGGGCAAGCATATTTCGGAAAAGCTGTGCTGTTTTTGGCTCTGGCCAGCAGTTTGCATAGAAAGTAGTTTATTGTCAGTGGGAGCTGTGGATACCTGCCAGCTCTCCTGTGCAGCAGTGCTTTGTGCCAGAGAAAGGCCCTGCCTGTCAGGTCTTCCCTGCTCCAGCCCCCTGCCCACCAGCTCTTCCATGCTACAGCTGGCTGCTCAGGAGCCCTTTCCATCTTTGTTGCCTTTCTTCACCTCAGCATTTTTGAGCTGAACCCTCCACTGCAGTGGATGAGTTTTTTCTCCTCTTCCAGCTCTGGGTTTGGGTGCTCTTGTCTCCTTTGGCTGCTTGGAGCTCCCTGTCATGGGACCCCCATCTCCACACCAGCCTGCTTTGTACCCTGTAGGAACTGGGTGTCTGCTGCTCCATCTCGTTGGGGTTCCTGTGCCTTGCTTGCTGCTGAAAATAAATGTGCCTGTGAGATCAGAGTGCAGCTGGGGAACGTGGGGATGTTGTTCAGCATTGTAAGGTGGTGTTCTTCGTGCTGGGAAGTGCAGCCAGGATGAGTTTGGCCGTGTTTCTGCAGCACTGAAAGTTGTAAACTCCAGCCAGAGCCATCTGGAATAGCGTAAGGAGCTCCTGAGTTCCCACGTGGAGATCTGGGTCACACACAGAGCCTTTCCAGGAGTTCTGAGCTGTCTGATCAGTTCTTTTTTTCCACTCCACCTCACTTCCACGCTCATAAGTGGAACAGGTGAGCAGTGTTGCTGGAGAGGCTGTGCCCAGCAGCCTGGCAGGGACAGGAATTCCCAGCAAGCACACACTTGTGCTCTCTCTGTCTTATGGAAAGAGGCTGCTCGAAATGCACCGTCTGCATTGTCTTAGTTCTGTTATGAAATGCAGAGCAGGCACAAAGACAGGGAAAAATGACTCATGTGCTTATTGTCCATGGGATTATCTCCGGGAGGAGGTGTGAGTAGAGCTCTCCAGAACCTGGGTTCTGAGTGTGTAATGTAAAACTGGAAAATACCTTGTTGCGACGTTCAGTGCTTGGAAAAGTAATTCTCTCTCTTTGAAGTACCCTATGGTACAGAACTTTTGGAAAAACTCTTCATTGTACCAGAGCTTTAGAGGGTGTCACAGTGTTACTTTAGTGTAAAGCCAGCAGCTAGAACATTAATAAGAAAAGCATTCCCTCTCGCTTGCCCAAAATGGCACTGTAGCTGAGGCAGGATATGTTTAGCAGTCTTTACCTCTGCTGAGAAAATGAAGAAATCTCTTTGTTGTGGTTCCCATTAAAAATCATCCAATCCTGGATAGCTACAGTTCAGAATGAAAACTGTTAGTTGTCTTTTTTATAAGTTTTTCTGCTTTTCCTTGGGAAGAAGTGTTTGGCCATGGTGGTGCTGGCCTGGCATCCCTGCTATGGAATTCTGTGGCTGAGGTGATGCCCCTGGTGCTTGTGCCTTGTGCCAGCACCTAAAGGAGGGCAGGCCTTGAGCAGCCTCCACCACAGCACAAGGAGACTGGTGCCAGCACATGGGGAAACCACAGGGACCCTCTTGTGTGTCACTGAGTGTCCTTGTTAGCAAGGTTAAAATCCCCACGTGTCTCTGTTTTCACAGGGAAATCCTTGGAAGGCCAAAGCTTTGAAAAAGGTTCATCCCTAACTTCTGTTTTCTACTGCTCTGTTGAGTGAAATGTGTTTTAGAATGGAGATGCCCTATGCAGGATTTTGGGGGTGGTGGGCTGCAAATTCTGCTGTGGGACAGCTGGCCCTGCTCAGACCTGGAGGTGCCAGAGGAGAGCTTTTCCTGGTGTCAATCACGGCACAGAGCTGGGCTGTGGACCAGGTCCACCACTATTTACTCTGATTTTTGTCAGTGCTGGATGTAGCCTTAATAAACACTCCTATTGCCAAATTAAGCTTTTCCCCTTCCAAAGTCACCTTAAATGACATTCTTCTTCTTTACCCCTTGCTTGGAAGAGTTTGCCATCCGAGAGAGGCAGAGGTTCTGCCGGAGGTCAGGGGCCGTGGCAGTCCCTGTGTCCTCCCTCCCTCGTGCCATTGCTCCATGCAGTGACACAGAGAAGCCTTGCTGGCTTGGAAGAGAGTTCCTCTGCTTTGAAAGCAGCTTGTATGTGGAACTGAAACTGCTTTGCTCAGGCTAGCAGAGTGTTTGTTGTTAGGGGAGATCCCTGATGCTGCATTACAGCTCGTGCTCCTTCTTGGCAAATGCAGCCCGCTTCCATCAGCTTAATCTTACTGGTGCTCACAGACCAAACTGACAGCAAATTCCTTCCCCTAACATTTGTAAAACATTGAAAGGACCAAGTGCTTGAAGCTTCAAATGATGGCATTTGGTTTACCAAGGTAAATAGGTTGGTTTTTTTTTTTCTTAGAAAACAGGGGTGCTTCTGGCTGCCCATGCAGCTGTGGCTCTTCCCCCAAGCATGCACCCAGATGACTCCTGTGGATCCTGAGAACATTGGTCCCAGTTACTGCTGGTGGCCTGGGATTCAGATTCCCAGGCAGCCCTTTCCCAAGCATTCCCTCCTAGAGTGGCATGGAGTGGCCTGAGCAGAGCATGATCTGGGCAGGGCAGACAAGTCTCAGGTTGGGCAGCCCTTGCGACTGGATGTGCCAGGGAGCCAAACACTAGGGCTGGGACCTACAGAAAACCTTTTCCTTTGTCCTTCATCACCCTCTGAGGCATTGGCCCAAGATTTGAATCTCTATCCCACTCCTTTTTTGCCTGTGATCTGTTTCCAAAGGAGTGGACAGAACTGGGAATAATTCAGAAGTCCTTGTGAGAGAGCCCATGTTCTGCTTGTTGGGAAGGGGACGAATGGGTGGGAGGAAATCCATCTCAGATGCTGTTTGTTACTGGAGGCCTGCAAGGTCTCCCTTGCAAGAGGGCTGATTTGGTGTGTGGGTATCTTCTGGCTTTAAAAAAAACCCAGAGTTTTTTCTTCCTCCCTTGAATCTGAACCAGCATAGAACTGATGCATGGGCACGTTTGTCCAGCTGATTAGGCAGACATGGCATGTCCAGGGCTGACCAGCCTTGTGCCAGGAATATTGTAGAAATCAGCCAGCTGTCTGTGTTGACATTGCTGAAACAGAGCTTCACTTAGCAGCACCAAGGAAAAGCTGAAGGGGAAGCAGAGCAAGGGTTGAGTCAAAGGTAGTGAGACAAGTACTGGCCCTCGTGTTCATGGATATTTCTTGTTACTGGAGGTGTGGAAACGAGTCAGAGGCGTGCTGTGGCTTCAGTCAGATGATGCTGGGTGGCAAAACAGAGATGCTCTCCTAGGATGAACTTCAGGAGCTGTGGAGGAATGCACATGGCTCCCGTGGATGGGGAGCTGCTGGCAGTGTCCCGTTCCAGTGGCCTTAGGATCACCGCCCCCTTTCAAACCCAAGGGGCCGTGGGACTTTTAAAATGCAAATGTTTTGGCTGCTTCAAGATGAGCAGGAGTTGCCTTTCCTCATGTATCCACTTCTCTTTTCCTTCAGGTTATGATGCCCTGAGCTATTCTGTGGGAGATGGTGACAAGTGGAGCGGGCGACAGCTCCTGCAGGCGCGTGAGCAGAATGCGAGCGACGTTCCGGAGGATGGGGGGCAGCTCTACATCAGAAACTGCACTGAACCAGGTAGGAATGAAAGCTGCCTCCAGCTCCTCTGTCCTGCTGATGGCTTCCTCACATCTGTACTGCCAGGACCTGCTTATTTTTAAGTCCATAAATGCATTTCGTCAAGTTTTGGGGAGAGGAGGGGAAGGGTTTTTCTCTGTTCTTCAGGACTAATGTAGGTTACGTGCCCCAGGAGAAATTCTAACAAATCCAGTTCTGGCTGCACTTCTCTGCCTATAATTTTTCCTCTGCCATAATCCTTAATAACATTTCTGGACAGATGGATGATTATGGCCTTTTTTAGACAGCAAAAACTTGTACAAAAATTCTTCTTACTCAATTTTTGCTCGTTTGCATAACTCTGGCGCTGTGCAGACCCAGTGTTGCAGCCTCACAGCAGCACTGGCAGTAATATTTTCCCCCACTGTGCTCAGTACCTCCTGTCTCAGCACTGCAGCTGTTCCTGCTGCCCTCACCAAACAGAGTGGTCTGTAGGAAGCATGGGAGATTTTATTTGTGGTGTGTGGGTTTCCCCCCTTCCTTTTTTCTCAGAAAGTAGAGCAATAACTCCTGAGTACCCTGTGTTTTCTCAGGAGGGAGAAAGCAGAAATACCTAGAGATGTGAAATTACTGTTTCCTCTTGAAATTGTCATGATGTGACATCCCCTAGTAGAAACTGATGCAAAGTACCGCAGAAAGGAAGTGAAAGTAACAGAGTTAAGGTCCTGCCTGTGGTTTTGTCGATTTTGTTTGGGTTTTGTAGTGCAAATGCAAATAACATTAAGTAGTGTTAAGCAGTGTTGGTGGGACACTCCCAAAATTCTGTCTGTGAAGGTTACCTGTTGAGCTCAGAGGGCTGAGGATGACCTGCAGGGATGCATCAGTTGTGCTGCTCAGCAAACCAGTGAGTAAAAGAGCTGGCAGGAGGGCATGGGAGTGACAGTGGTGCTGCCTGTGATGCTGCAGCACCAGAGAGCAAAGTGGTGTCAGCCGTGCTTTCATGTCTGAAAGTGTGGCCAGCAGCAGGGTGGATCAAATCCTGGCACAGCCCTGGCAGCAGGAACTGTGCTTGTCAGGCAGAGCTGCTGGAAAGCTCCATCCCAGGGCAGCACAGTCCTTCCCTTGGCACAGCACTTGGGGTTTCACCGAGCACAGCTGCCTTTGCCTTCTCCAAGGGCTGCTCAGGGAAACTGGGGCAGTTTGTGGTGCTGCTGGACATCATCCATGAGTGCTGTGTAACCAAAGCCTGGGGGCCCTTGTGACCTGGGAATCTGCAGAGCTCAAACCTGCCTCCAGCATCACATGTGCTGGCCTGCAGGTGCTTCTCCTTCCCTCGAGCAGGTGCCAGGAGGGAAAGGCTGCCTGAAAAGGGATTTTTTTCCAGCTTACTTCCCAAGTGAACCCGTATAAACACCTTGCAGCTCAGCAGAAGTGGGTTAAGAAAGCAGTTTTACCTCACCTGCTAGTGGAGGGAAGGGGAATGCCTCCTGTTAAAATGTGCTGTGGTTTTTTGAACTGCTTGGCTTCTGTGCTGTGTTGGCAATGAACACACCTTGATGTGCTAAAGGGAGGATCTGTGTTCTTTAGCTGCTCAGGTGATTGCAGGCTCATTTGAATGCCTGCCATGACATTTGCCAACTGCTGCTTTCATTTCCTAATGGTTTATCCAATGGCCTATCTAGTATCATTTCATCATCAGAACTGCTCCAGGTAGTGGGGGTTTTGCTCCCTTTGCCCTTGCAACAAAAACTGTAGAAATATTAAAGTAGTGAAATGGACTGATTCCAGCCCAAGACCATTTTAAGGATTTTTTTTTTTGTTTGGTTTAGTTATTTTGACCCACCATGGGCTCTGGCCTGGTGCTGTGGCTGATTGTGGTTGTGTTGAGTGGAAGCAGAAGCACAGAGCAGCCTGCTGTCCTTTCTAAGGAGCCTCTTGTCTCTTGCTGCCTGCCCTCTGAGTGTCCAGCCCTGCAGTCAGAGCTGCTTGTCCCCTCCCTCTTGGATCTTGGTGGCTCCTCGTGGCATTGTCTGCTGTCAGACAGCAGATGCTCTTCTGGCCTCTCCTACCCATCCCCTTGTCCTTGTGGTATCCACTTGAAGGTGTGTGGAACTGGAGATGGACAAAAAAAAAAATTGGGCAGTCTATTCACTGAAGTAGTGATACTGTTTAAATGAAACACTTGTGATTCTGGGCCATGTTTGACAGTTTCAGCTCATGCAAAAGATGACGAGGAAGGAGTGAGAATCACTTGTGTCAATTCAAGCAAAGTATCATTCACTCACCCAGCCCTGTTCAGAAATGTGATTCACCCACTGGAAGCCAAGAAAAGGGATTAAGCTGGTTTAATGTTGGGTCAGGTCCCTGTGCTGCCAGATTCAGAACTCAAATTGCCCTGGAGGAGCTCCAAAGCTTGCTCTTCTTTCAGACGGGGTTTATTAGCTGCCAGAAGGTGACAGGCTCTGGGGCTGTGTCAGGGTGGGATGTCACATGTCTGGAGGTTCAGGTGGGAGGGGGTGGCCAGGTCCTGGTGCCAGCTCCTCACCAGACTGACATATGCTTCCTCTGATGAGCTGTCATCACCTTCTTTCCTCCCCCTCCTTAGCACTTCCACTCCTGCCTCAGAAAGGCTGAAAATAAAGTAACAGCCCTGCTAAAGTGTGCTGTTTTAAAGTCATTATCAGTAATGGCAGGAAATACTTGATTGCTGCAGGAACAAAAAGATCTCCCTTCATTTAGATCTTCATTTAGACCCTCAGGCATAAAAGTGCTTAAATTAAACAGCCAAAGAAGTTTTTGTGCAATTATTTTTTTTTTTTTTACATTTCCTCATCTTATTTCAAAAGCAACTTTCTCCTTTATCAATATTTCTCCAGTGAGTCACAGCTGATGGTAGTGTAATTTGTAGTGCTTGGCTGTGGAGCAGGTAACCCTTGCTGGCTACTTACTTGTGGCTGTGTCTTCAGAGCTCCTTTGGCACTGAACCACGCACCCAGACCCCCTCGGGTGGAGCTGAGCATTCTGATCTCTTTCCTCTCTTTTGTTTATGCACGTGGTGGGCTTTATGTGGTGTGGTGTGAGTTCTGCCGGGCTGTCATGCTCAGAATGAAGTCCAGAGAACTGCAGAGTTTAGAAAGGCCTTCTTCCCAAGAAAATACAGCATCCTATTCACTCTTCACATGAGTGATTTTGTGTTTTGTTTTCCTTTTTCTCCTGTTCCTCCTTGAGCCTCAATCCAATTGAAAGTTGCCTTCCCTCAAGCAAAATTAATTTTATCCTAGCAAAATGAAAAGTAAAAATTTGTTCCTGCCTTACAAGTTGCCAAACCTTGCTTTCACTTGGGGGAGCATTAGAAAAATAAATTGCTGTAAGTTTAGTAACAAAATATCCTTGAGGAATAGCAAAAAAGATGTTCTTCTCTCACTGAGCTATAAGTCTGGTGAATTTGACAGAAATTTGCTTGAGCTTCTGCTTCCACACTTTGCTTCTGTTTGTCAACCTCAGACCTAAAGCGTCAGAAAACCAGAATGTTGGGGTTAAAACCTCAGAAATAAAAACAAAAACGTGCTTATTTCTTCTGGGTTCTTGTGCTGGCAGGGAGCTGGGTTCTCCCTAGCTGCAGTCAGGAAGATGTTCTTATGGTGGGACCAGGGGCTGAGGTTTGCAGCTGGGTCCTGGTGCCCAGGTTGTGTCCAGACACGGGATTTGGCTGTGTCCCAAAGCTGCCCCTCTGGCTGAGGGGAATGGCAAGGCAGCTGAGGGCTTTGGAGCTCTCCTTGCAGAGCTTCCTTTGTTAGAAACCACGGTGGGTGTTTTCCTTTTCTGCGCCGCGCTCTGCACTTGCTCGGAGCTTGGGCTTTGCCTTCTGGGCTGGGCTCTTTGTGGGACTGCTGGGTTGTAGGGACTCTGAGCAATGAGAGGGGCTCAAAAGGATTTTCTCCAGGACTTTTCAGCCAGCCAAGTGTGGCTGAGTTGTGCTGCTGTGCAGGGGAGCAGGCAGCTGAGCACCATTGCTCTGAGGCAGGACCTGGTGTGTTCCACAGCAAGGCTGTACCTGGACAGTGCGCCAAAGGGGAAGCTCAGAACAGCTGCTTTTGGCTGGATACTTGAAAATTCTGAATTGATCACCAAAACCATGTAGTTCCCTGTAAAACAGGGCCCTCTGGGCATACACAGGAGGCCAGTGGTGGTCTTCTTGATAAAATTTTGCCAGTGTTCCTGTGTGGTTATGTGTAGGGGGATACAGTATGGGAGAATGAAGGTGGTATAGAAGATAATCTTACCCCCAATGAGCTGCAGCTGGACCAATTACTAAAGACTAGAAGCTGGCCTGGTCTTAACAAGCCACACCTGTAGCCAATAAGAACAAGTGGTATAAAAGAGTGGATTGTGGGAAACTGGAGAAAGACGAGTCAGATGGCTGCTGCAAGGACCAGGAGCAGTCAGTGCATGGAGGAGCTGCAGTGCCAGAAACTTTGAGGAGGTATGAAACTCTGGTGATACGAAATCCTTGTGCTATAATGATGTTAGAACTCATGCTAGCTAAGATAACAAATGGTGACCATGATGTGATTTGGGACTAAACTATATAACCCCGTGGATTCGGGGAAATAGGATTTGAATACTAAACTATTGGCAAAATATATCAATTACAGCTATTGGTGTTTGTTGAATATGAGTGTAAAAGACCTTGGAGATGGGTGCTTTGTAAACTGGGAAAAGCTGTGGAACTGAACTAACATTTAGAAACAGGAGAAATCTGGAGACAGAGGAGTCAGATGAGTGCTGCAAGGATCAGGGAGAGTCAGTGCATAGAGCTGCTGCATTGCCAGAAACTTCGAGGAGGTGTGAAGCTCTGGTGATATGAAATCCTTGCACTATAATGATGTTAGAACTCATGTTATCTAAGATGACAATTATTGTGCAACTCAGAGAGCCAGAGCTTCAGGGAAGTATGTAACACAAAGCTTGTGAGATTAAAATCAAGAGGTGGTGGTGCTATTACCCCGTTCATCCTTGGTATGTTCTCTTGCATCAGTGAAGCAAAAGGAGGAGAAAGCAAACTCCAGATTCCCAAGCCACCTTTGTCCCTGCAGTGTGCAGACTGAGGAGAGCTGGTGAGCTCTAGAGTGTCTTCCCCAAAAAGCTGCTGTCAGTTTTTCCAGAATCCATGACTACACGTGTATCAAACAGCTTTCAGCCCTGAAACTTGAAGCTCCTGCTTACACATTCACGTTTGATCTGTGAAATACTATAGGCACACCAACATTTAAAGCATGTGCTGATAACTACTTGCTCTGATTTCCCTTCATTATCAAGCTTACTCCCTCTACCCTTCTAGCATCATAGAGAAACTTTCAAATAGCTTAGGAACCTCATACCCTGTCCCAACAAAAACAACTCACACATTTTACATGGCCTGGGGTCAACAGGCACTGAGGCAAATTCCTCCATTCCCAAATTTCTTGGTACTGCAAGTCTAAAGTTTTTAACAATAAAAAATTGACAGCAGCACAGTAATTAAACTGCTTGTTCTGAGGGAAAAGAACCCTGGCTCACCCTTCAGTGCAGCCGGGATGTGCACCTGTAGTGTGGGCAGATCTCTCAGGCTGGGACTTGTTTGCTCCATTGGTGATGCTTGTGATGAGCCTGTTTTAATTGTACAACTGTTTTAATTCCTCTTTTAATTGTTGTTCCTGGTGGAAATGCTGCGTTGTCACGGCGTGGCTGTGCAGGGAGGGCTCGCAGTGCTCTGGGGGAAGATCAGTGTGGCACGCTGCATGGGGAGTGAGGAGCACCAAGGGTTAATTGCCTCTTGCTGCCCAAGAATCATGTTCATAGTCTTGAGAAATGATGGCAAGGTTGGGAGGAAGAAAGGAATAATCCTTGTAGGTAAAAAGGAGCAGAACCTAACACTTACTGCCAAAGGCACAGGAGGAGATTTGAGAGTGTGTCAGAAGTGCAGCCCCATCTGCATGGTAGCTCTCCAGTGGTGGAGTGGGGAAGCCCTGTGTCCTTTTTTATGATTGTGTTTTCCCCTCTGGAATAACTTTAAAGCACCCAGAAATTTTCTTGGTTTTTGGATTTATTTTGGCTTTTCTTCCTCCGTTACTTTTTTCTTTGCTCTTTGTGTCAAGAGGAATGAGGCTTGCTTCCTTGACCTTTTAGCAAGCTTGGGTTACTCCTTTGGTTATTGTGTGCTGTGGAAAAGGCAGCAGAGAGGCTTGAAATACTGAAAGGGGACCCTTGCTTCCAAATCTTAAAATGCCTTTGCATTTAAAAGGTGTTAAGCAACAAAGCACGACTTCAGAGGTGAATAAATATCACATTGTGCCTCCCTGAATTGGGTTTTACTTCTCTGACACTTGAGGATGCCAGGCTGCTGCTGTGCATCACTCTGGTAATCTGAGAAGTCTTCCATGAAGCCTGTGACCTGAATTTCTAAGGAGGCAGTGAAAAAAAAAGAAAAAAAAAATTGTCAAGTCAGACTTGCTCCTTTTTCTGGGAAGAAAATGCACTTGGATTTTCACATGCTGAGCATGGAAAGCAGCGCCAGTGGAGGGTTTGGGGCTGGCAACTGGGAGGAGTTGGTGTGGTCCCCTTGTTTGGTGGCTCTGGCTGCCTCAGGACATTGCTGAGGTGCAGATGGCTGCTTGCAGCTGCAATAGCATTGCAGTGATTGTGTACCCGATGTAGATGTTCTAGACTGGCCAGATACCAGAATGGTTTGGGTTTTTTTAGTCACACCTGAATTATTCGCCTGGTGCGATAAACGCAAATTGTCCACTTAGCATTTAAAAATGTATTGCTGCATTCTTGTAAAATGTCCTAATTCTCCCCAGGAAAATCTGTGCTGCTGTCAATTTTTGGTTGTTAAAAATTCTAGACTTGCAGTACCAAGAAATTTGGGGATGAAGGAATTTGCCTCAGTGCCTGTAGACCCCAGGCCATGTAAAATGTGTGAGTTGTTCTCCTTGGGACAGGTATGAGGTTCCTGAGCAGATCACGTGAAGGACAGTGTCTTTCCTAAGCTATTTGAAAGTTTCTCTATGATGCTAGAAGGGTAGAGGGAGTAAGCTTGATAATGAAGGGAAATCAGAGCAAGTAGTTATCAGCACATGCTTTAAATGTTGGTGTGTCTGTAGTATTTCACACATCAAACATGAATGTGTAAGCAGGGGCTTCAAGCATTAACTCAAGTTTCAGGGCTGAAAGCTGATGTAGCTCTAAGATCCAGGACAAGCCTTTCTTAGAGTTCTGTTTTAAATTTGGTGTTTTTGAGCTGTTACTGCAAAGGAAGAAAAATAACATCTGGCCCCATGTCGCAAACTGGATTTTTGTTGCTTGTTTTTTGGTTCTTGTTAGTAGTTAAAAATCAAAGGTCCAGATTTTCCATGAGTGCAAATTATTACTGGCTTCATTGACTTCATTGCATTTACACTGGATTTAAATGACCAAGAATTAAATAAGACATCCCAAGTCAGATTTTAAGACAGTCAGGGTGGAGTTTTTATCATCTGCAATCTGCATTTTAAGCAGTGCTTAATTGTGTAGTTTTTAAATACAGACACGTGCGTAAATTCACTTATGCATGCACAGAATAATGGCTTCATGTATTAATGCTGAAGCAGTGTGATTTAATGTGCAGCGGTGGGTAAAATAAAAGTATTTAAATAAAATGTCCTTTTTGTGGACTGCATTACAAAGAATTCCCAGATTTGATGCTGGCTGCCCAAATGTGCAGGTCCTTTGTCATTTTCTTGCTGCTCCTGTTAGAAAATGGAGAGGTGAGTGGTTTTTCTTTCCCAAAGATCCCAAGATACCTAGTGCTGGCAGAGGGGTAGAGAGCTCCTGCTGCATCCCAGGCTCTTCAGGGGCTCTCCTGTTGGGATCAAAGTCTTCTGTGCTGGCTGTGATGAAACCACACAGAAAGAGGCATCACCCCTCCAATCCAGAACTGTCCATGCCAGCAGGGCACGCTCCAGGCAGATGGGGGGAGTAACAGAGCAGGATGCCAGCTGCTTGGAGTGTTCAAACCAGGCACACTCCCCATGGTCACCAGCATGGAGAGCACTCTGTGCATGCTCCTCCAGAGATACTGGGTGGTTTTCAGGTTTGGTTTTGTTTCCATGCTGCATGTCAGGGTTTTAGGATATGGTCAGATACTCTAAAATTTCGGGATAGGGTCCAATATCTTTTAAAAGGCTTATGCTGGTGCTTTGGAGAGAAAGGTAGTGATGGTGGGGCAGCAGCTACCCCAGTGCTTCCTGAGCTGTCTGGCAGCTTCTCTCTCGGGGGAACTGCTGCCCCCCAGCTCATTGAGTGCCTTGACCAGTGGCCAAAAGTAGTGTCCAGGCAGTGCCACAGCTTTCTGTCCTCACCACTGGTCTTGGCAGTGCCTCCCATGGGCACGAGCTTGGATGAGGATCTGCCAGAAACTCTCAAGGTTGTTTGCACAGTCATGGTTGTGCCTCTCTGCTGGAGGGGAAAATACCTTGGAATAAACCCTTTCCTTGGTTTTGTATGTGTGTGCATAGAAAAATAGAGGTGGGATAAAGGGAAGTGAGCAGTCCTGAGCAGAGTGAGTGTAACCAAGGCCAGTCCTGGTGAACACGAACACAGGAGCAGCGTCAGCCCAGGCACCTGGTGATGGATGGGCAGCTGCTGACAGCCTGAGTGGCCACTTCTAATTAACACTCATTAAAAGTCTCAGAAGAAACTGACTGGATGATCAGCTCCTGCCCCCATGAGTGTGAGTCCTCCGTGACCCAAGCACTGCAAGCTGTGTCGCCTAGGGGAGCATCCTGGTGATTCCCCACTACTGCAGCTGCAGCCCCAAAGGGCTCTGAGGAATCGTGAGCCAGAGGTGTGCTTGTCTTCCCATCTCTTAATTTGCAGCAGAAGAGGAGGAAAGGAGAAAGTGATCATTATTTTATGTTAAAACAGAGCTAATTACCGCTATAGAATTTCACCAGAAAACAAAGCGGCGATTAATTATTAATCGTCAGAACTCTGGCACAGCTCAGCAGAGTGGGGTTTACATGTCCTGTGGGCTGGGGCACAGGGTGCCCTGTGCCTTGTCACTCTGCAGGGATGGCTCCCTTGGGAGGAGGCTGCTTTGGAGTCTCTTGGGGCTGCTGCCCACGGGAGCTAAGCCTGTTGCTCCATAAAACCTGCCTGCAAGCCGAGTGCCTGATGGGATCCCTGCCTATGCTCCTGGTAGGTGTGGCCGTGTCAGTGTGCCACAGCATGCCTGGAGAAGGGCCCTGGCACAGCAGAGGTGGCTGCTCAGGCTGGAGGGGTGTGTCTGACACTGCCTTCTGGCTCCCTGTACGCCCAGTGCCATGTTCACTGGGAAAAGTGCCAGCCAAGTGTGAGATGTGTTTGCCATTGGGATTGGCCCAGTGGCCTGAGTGACACTTCCCTGGTGCACTCTTGCATCTCCCGGTTACCACGTCGCTGGCTAGTATCTCTGTATGAAACAGCTCCTTGCATTTCATTTTCCCTGGGAATTTGAGGGTTTCCTGTACCCTCTGCCAGCCTTTGTGCTCCGCAGTAAGAGTTGCTGAGCTTTGTGCTGCCTCTTGAGAGGAGGCCAGTGTGCTGAGGAAAAGGGAAGGAGGGGGCATGGATTTTCTGTGAGAGGACATCAGAGCCACTCTTGAAACAAGCAGGATCTCAAGGATGTCCTCCAGGGCAGTTGCTTGCTGCAAGGACCCTCAGTGAGGCAGGATGCTTCATGCAGGGATGCAGTGACTTTCCTGTAGCCATAGCAACAACTGGAGATTTGGTGGTGACTGCCAGCATCGCTGGACTGATGGACCTGTAAGAGAGGTGTGATTGCAAGGCCAGGCAGTGGAGGGACCCAGAGCCATCCAGGGGAGCAGGGCACGTGTGCTGAGACTGTCCAGCTGTGCTGCCAGGTCCTTCTGGTCTCACTGTGTTGTGCCCCCACCCCTGGCAGCCCCCAAAGCTGAGGGGTGAGCAAGGGACCAGACAGGGCAGCTCAGAGAGCAGTGGACAGGAGAGTGCAGGTGAATCCCATCCCACAAACCCTGTCTTGGAGCAAGATTGTTGCATCCCTATGGAGCCAGGCTACTGTGGGTTGTGCTGAACCTCGCCCTCTTCCCCCATCCCCAGGTACCAGGATTACAGATTTAATCAGGATGCAGGAGCTGACAAATACTTGGATCGGGAGATGGAAAGTTCCACTGAGCCACCATGGCTCCTGTGCTTGTGGGGAAGCTGGCAGTGGGGGAATTGAGCTGTTCATGCAGCCTCTGTGCTTGAATTAATTTTATGTTCTTCTTGCACTTGGGTTCCTCCTCTGGACATGTCTTTCCAAGCTCACTTTTTCTTAAAAAACACCCCATCAATTCCAAGTGAAGCTAGTACATCATCTGCCCTACCTCCACTGCCTCTGTGCTGAATGGTTTGGATTGAATCTGTCTCCTGGGAAAGACTCACAGGGGTATTTAACCTGCCCTCAGAACAGAATCAATGAGTAAGAGAGCACACAGGAAGCCAGGAGGATGTAGCAGCCCATAGAGCTGAGTTTTGTGATACATCCTTACCCATCACCTGCCTGGCCAGGTTTCCTGGGGGCTCTTGGTGCTGCTTGGTGGCTGCTGGAGGAGACCTTGGTGTACAGGCACGTGTGCACCCGTGTTGGAGTGAGTGCCTGGGTCTTGTTTGCTCTGTAGAGCACTTGGAGTGCTCTGCCCAGCCAGGAACTGCAGAGCTGAAGACAGGATTGATGTTTCCCCTGGCAGATTGTTCCATGGAGGAAATTCCCCGCTGCTTCGAGCCTATAAATCAGGATTGGATGGCCTTTTAAGGGTGTGTGCTATCAGTCAGTTTCCCATCCTGTTCTGATCTTGCAGATCCGTGGCACATTCCCAGTGGAGGTGCAGACTTGGCTGTAGCCAGTGGAGCTCGAGGAAGTCCTGTTGCTTTGGCTCCTTCTCCCAGCCCACAGAGCCTCTCTGGGTGTCACTCTGGGGGACAGGGCTGGTGCCATCCCCTTCTCCCACAAACAGGGTGCTGCCAATCCTGCTGGAGCTTGGGCGAGCAGAGGGCTGGTGGGGCTCAAGCAGATCCTGTTGCCCAATTTCAGAGGGAGGAGGTTTGCAAGCAGACCAGGTTTAATTTACTGCCTTGTAATTAATTGTTGTGGTGTTGTTGTGGGTTCCAGGACAAGGTGAGAGATGAGAATTGACTCCAAGTTTTCAGAAGGCTGATTTGTTGTATTATGATATATTATATTGCAAGAAAATGATAGCAACACTAAAGAAAGAGGAGACATCAGAAGGCTAGAAAATAATGATAATAAAAAACCTGTGACTGACCAGAGTCCTGACACATCTGGACTGGGATTGGTCATGAATTAAAAACAATTCCCGTGGAACCAATCAAAGATGCACCTGTTGGTAAGCAACCTCCAGACCACATTCCAAGCAATCAGGTAATTATTGTTTACATTTCTTTTCTGAGGCTTCTCAGGAGAAAAAACCTAGCAAAGGGATTTTTCAGAAAATATAGCAGTAACACTGCCTTATTTTTCTACTCCCACAAGACCAGTAGAAGAAACACATACTTTGTAGTTTATCTGTAAAATTCAACTTAGTGAACTGCTCAAAGGATGCTGCTGTGAGTGATGAGAGTGTGGAGAACTGAAACAACCTGGAGGCTGGTGCTTGGTGCTGGGGAGGTGCCAGGCTGTGTGCCACGCCAGGTTTGTGCTCTGTAGGTGCTGGAAATTGCAGAGGAGGCATGTTCTGTGCTGTGCAGAGATTCCCCTGCTGGGCAGGACGGGCTGTGGGAAGCTCAGGAATGGTTTGGGGTGGTGTTGCCCATCTGACAAGCTGTGTGGCACACAGCGAGGGCTGGGGCACTCAGGGCTGTGAAAATGAGGCCATCTGATTTTTGGGGTAAACAGAAACTGCTGGGGAGGTTCTGTACAGAGCCTCAGGTGTGGCTGTCAGGGCAAATCCATCCTTATTTCTTGACATGCTCAACAGCAGGCACGGTGGGATGGCCTCAGAGTGCTGACACTGGCAAACACACACTCTGGAGTGGCTGTGCACTGCCCCTGTGGGAGTGAAAATACTTACAGGAAAGTCAGAATTAATACTTTCCTCTGTTACCTTTACTCTTTCTTTTAAACATTTATGGCTCTTCTGTTTTGTTCACACAAAATTTCAACAGAACAGTTTCACCTGCTTTTTAATTTTTGAGTGAAAATACTTGGGACCCTCATCTTCATGTTTCAGCATGATGGTGCCACAGGTGATGCATCCTCTTCCCAGCCCAGAGTTGTCCCCTCAGGAGGTTGGGAGCAAGCTCCAGGATCCTGCAGAAGGCTGGAACAGCTGAGGAGAAACCTGTGCTGTTCCAGCTCTCCTCAGGCAGTGTGTCCTGAAGTGGGAGATGGAGCTGCAGTTTTTGGATTGAAACGCTTTGTTTCTAACTTTGGCTGCAGCAAACAAGTCTGGAGAAGCATTAAATCCTGAAGCAATTAAATGTATCTGCAAAGATTTTTTTTTTCCCTTTTGTGAGATACTTTGCCAGCTGTTGTTTATGGAAAAAATCTCAATCTTTTTTATGAGAACTGTTTTTAGGTTTCTTTGTGTTTGGGGCTGATTTATACATTATGCATTAGCTCTGGAAGGCAAAACATTTATTTACCAGCCTGAATATTTAGAGGAAGAATAAGTGGGAGTCAGTGAAAAGCCTGTGTGGATAGCTTAGCCAGAGATTCAGAAGAGCTTTCCTGGTGTTAGAAGTGGCACAAATAACTCATAAGGGAAGAGCCAGGCAATAAACGGACTTTGCCTGTGTGTGGGTGCCTGCAAGGCCTTGTGCTCCATGGGCAATGCACAAAAAGAGCAGAAATCCCTCTCTCTGCTGGATCCTGGGGACTGATAGCAGCTGGGGGCTCCTCTGTTTTTGGAGGTTCATGGAGGCCAGAGAAAGAAGGGACACGTGGAGTGGTTCCTGACTGGGCTGGCTGTGTTTGGGAGGAGCTGAGGAGGAGTGGGTTTTCTTTGTGTAGGTTTGCTAAGTGGTGTTTTTGAGGGGGTTCTTTTCTAAGGCACTGTGCTGAGAAATGCACTGTTCTTTGTGCTGTTCTCTTTCCTTTCTGCCTGTGAATGGAAGGATGTTGATTAGGGCTGGGGCCAAGCAGCATGCCCTTGTCTGGCACCAGGCATGCCAGAGGAATCGTGCTGCTACAGAAGGAGGCTCAGAGGTGGTTTTATTGCTGGCTGACTGCAAGAACTTGCCACCAAATGATAGTTTATGAGAGCTGGGCTGTTTTAGGAACAAATGGAGTAAGTGGGTTGGGGCTGTGAAGACAACAAACAATATGGGGGATAATACATCCTTACAGTTCAGAACATCAGTTTCAGAACAAGGAAGCGACTTCCCTGGGAGCAGGCAGGGAATTGTGATGTGAGTTTGAACAAAATGCAGCAAACTGAGCTGTGAGACCTGTGAGCATTGCTTCAGTGTGATATTGTAAACAGGACCTGCAGACCTTCCTGAACATCACTGTGGGAATGAGGAGTGAGCCGTGGCAGTCACGGAGCAGCACTGTGTGCTGTTCCCTGGAAATGCTGCAGGAACACACAGCCAGAAGTAAGGGCTCAGAGAGGGGGGTTTTGCTGTGGTCAGGGAGGGGAGGAGGTGGCAGCAGAGGAGCCATGTGTGGCACAGGGCAGACTCTCAGGGGCTGCCCAAAAATCCACTGGTGCTTGGCCATTCCCTTGCTTTTCCAGGCAGGCTGTTCTGTGCTGACTGTGGCTTCACTCAGCCTCTGCTTGCACTGAATAATGATAAAGGTACCTGTGGAGGTGCACTGAGCCTGGCAGAGAACATGGGGGGAGAAAGCAAAGCAAAAACCCCCTGGGCTTTGTGTCTGAGGGTGTTGCTCATTTCTTTGAGGGGGATGCGAGTAAACCGTGCCTGGTTGGCAGGAAGCACGTGGTCCAAAGCAGCCAGCCCGCAGTCCAGAAGGGTTCATTTATTTGCCCCACAGCATGTCCTGAAATAGTAATGTTTGGATAATGTTTTGGGGGTAACTAAGCTGGAACATGTGTGTAACTGTTCGAGTCGTGAATGCCAAAAAAGGGAATCCATGTTAAGCTCAAAAATCTGGACTCATCGTTTAATTAAAAATATGTTACAATTGTAGTTTGGTTTTGTTGCATTATGCTATAGGCTTTTTGGCAGGGATTTCGTGGGAGATGAGGAAACAGCAGCTTGATGCTTCCCTCAAGCTTTTTTGAGACTATTCTCTCTTTTGCCAAAGTGTATGTGATGCATTCTTAAAAAAATCCATCTTGGGTTCCTCGGCCTCTGCTGGAAACCACTCTGGAGGGTAAATGTGGGACAAAGCAGATCTTGGATGCCCCTGCTCCCCTGCCAGGGCTTTGTCCTTGAAAACCAGGGTGAGGGGCTGCATGTAAGCCCAGTAGGGAAGGGTCTGGCCCTTCTGCTCAGCTGGACCTGGTGTTCAGGGAGGCAGGAGAAGTGCTGGCCATCTGTGTTCCATTGGGGAGCATCATTTGTGTCATCTGCAGTAAAGTCACAGTTAGGTGGGGTGGTCTTCAGTGCTGGGGCTGAGCTGAACTCTCCTAGGGGTTTCTTAGCTCTGCATGTGGGCACCAAACCGGGGCAGAGGCACTGCGTGGCTCTGAGCACGTGGAATGGGTTTATGACCCTTACATAAGGGCATGTCACAAGTGCCCTGGATGGAGAGGATGATTAAACAGGCAGAACCCTTCAACAGGGGGAGTTTCTCAATTTCTTTCAGGAAAAATAAAGTCATAAGGGCCGTCCCTTTGCTTGCATCTTAAATGAACCCGGAGTTTAATTTGTTGCGTTTTAGTTTGTCAGCTGGGCAAGGGTGAGCTTGGGCAGAGATATGTCAGAAAATTATGCTTTACTCCTTAGAAAAAACCACAAAGCCTCACACCTGCATTTATGTAGGAGTAGCAAGGTTGGTGAAGAGGAGTGAGGGGGGAAAAAAGATTTTTTTAAGCCGTAGATTTCTTGCTTTAGTTGCTTTCAGGTTTGAGAAACCTGAAAAAACTGAGGTTTTTAAGCTCTTTTCTGCAAACACGAGGATTCAGGAACACTTTTTGATATTCAGCTGTTTATCCTGGTTTTGTTTTTTAACTTTCTTGTGATGAAAATGGGTTTGACCCTCTGGCTGCCTGGGGTGGCACGGAGTGAAGGCTGCCAGGCTGTCCTGGCATGTGGCCCTGCTGCTGCCTGGGATGGGAGCTGGGAATGGGGACAAGGATGTGCCTCAGAGGGAGCCAGGACTGAGTGTCCCCTTTTCAGAAGCATTGCCTGGTCCTTTCAGGGCTTCTGTGTGGTGGGAAGGTCTTTTGGGCACTGATGGCTTTTGTGCTGGCACGGCTGGCTGGGGAGCAGGGGGAGCTGAGCTGCACCTGGCAGGCTGCAGGAATTCCTTCCCAGTTCTCCCCAGCTGTGGTGCTGGGGGCATTGTGCAGAGGATGCTGGGCACCCAGAGCCACAGGCATATGGCAGTGGTAGGAGGGGTTTCCATGGAAACCTTTCAGCAGCATGACATCACCAGCACTGTCACATTTAAGCTTTTCAAGGCTTTTTGGATTTTAGGGATTACATAACATTGGAGGGGTTAGGCTGGGGCTTAGATCTAATCAGTATTCAGGGTCTTAGTTGAATTAAATTTTTAGAAAATCCAAACACCCCAATCCAAAAGTGGCCAGCAGCAGCAGTGGTTTTTTACTCATCTTGGGCAGGCTCTGCAAACCCTGGAGCCTCAGGGGCTGGGGCACAGCCACTCACACCCCACTTTAATAAATGTTGGTGTAGCTGAGTCAGGGTTTTTTTTGCTTGGAGCAAAAGGAGAATCTTAATCTTGCTTCTAGGTATCTGTAATCATTTCTTAGTAGCTGTTTGTGCTCATCCTTCTACCCAGTAACTTTTCTTATATGTGAGCTTGAGGAAAATACTCTGTGGTTTTCTGTGAAATGTAACTTAGTGTTTCTGTGAGACATTCAAGACTGAAGAGCCTTGTGGGAAATTTGGAAATAATGTAATAACATCTAGCGAGGCAGTAAAGCCTGCAGATAACACAGGGAAAGTTTTGAAAGATGATGGATTTGTTTTTAACCACAGCACAACTGCTCTGGACTTGGGGTTCCTGACTCAGCATTCCTGATGGGACCAATTGACAGCACTGAAAGGCAAGTTAGTTCTGGGATTCCCTGGAACAAAAAGGTTGCCTGGGCTGGAAAGGAAATGTCTTGTCTTGCTGAGAGGAGGTGCAGCATGAAAAGGAGGAGGAAGACTGAAATCCACAGTAAATGCTATGAGGACCCTTCTTCCATGTGTCTTTTATTACAGCTGAAGGGCCCAAAGCTCTTCTGCTTGCCAGGGTCTCAGGGCCAGATGTGCCTCTGAGCCACAGCAGCAAGTGCCAGGCAGGGCTTAGGACAGAATCCCAGACTGCTTTGGGTGGGAAGGGGCCTCAAGACTCATCTCATTTCCCTGCCATAGGCAGGGACACCTTCCATTGTCCCCCAAGCCCCATCCAGCCTGGCCTTGCACCCTTCCAGGGGTCCAGGGGCAGCCACAGCTTCTCTGGGAAACCTGTGCCAGGGTCTCAGCATCCTCATTGTAAAAAACATGTTTTTGATATCTGATGTAAACTCACTCTCCTTCAGCTTAAAACCATCACTCCTTAGCCCTGATTGAGGAGTGAAGGGTTCTGTTGCAGCTTTGGGGGTTATGGAGTGTTACCTTAGAGAAGGCAGCTTTTAAACATTATTTTTATTTATTTCTTTATTTATTTTAGCAAAACATATTTGGGTATGTCAAAAGATGTATTGTCTGCTAGAAGAGTGTCATACCTAGAATATGATTCATAAACCAGATGGCATTTGTCTGCCTCTGGAGAGTTAATCTCCTGATCTCTTCGTCTTTTACCTGCAATTGTGTGTTGCAGATGGTTATTTTAAGGGAAAATTATCAAACCCCCTCTTTTTACTTAACTAATATCGTTAGAGTGCACATACAAAATTTTGTTTTGCTAACAAATTCCTGGGACTGCCTCCAGTGAGAGAATTATCTGTGCAGGTAGCAGAATCTTTTCTGCAGAAGATTGTGGCTAGGAAAGATCAGGCTGCCTTTTTTTTTAAGGAGTCAAAAATGTTGCAATTCATTAATTGTAGCCAGAAAGAATTACCTCCACCTTGTTGAACAGGAGGATAGTTAGGTTCAGTAAGACAGGGGTCAGTTGTAACCTTTCCAGGCCAGCCCTTTAGGAGCCACTTGACCTTGTCACCCTGTGCCAGCTCCTACCTGCCGTCTTCCTGTGCTTGTGTGCTCTGCCCACTCTCCCTTGCTGCCATCAGAAGCAGCTCTTCACTCCTGACAGGAGCACCTTGGTGAGGAGCCAGGGGGGTTTTATTGCAGCCTGGGCATCCTCAGGAATGTTCTCTGGTCCCTGCTGCTTCCTCAGCCCTCGCCATGGTGTTGGTCATGGATCAGGGAGGGCACAGCTCTGTGAGGTGTGTTCTGAGCCACTTCTGCAGGCAGACAGGGCTGTGTGGATGGCCACAAGGAATGAATGCCCACTCCAGTGCTGCATGGGCCTGTGTCAGTGTCACTGAGCCTCTTTCTCTTGTTTATTGTTATCTTATCTAGAGTTCTGCACGCTGTCCGCACCAGGGTCAGTGCACTGGAAAGGCACAGCAAAAATGGCCAACAATCTCTTGTTGCAAGGTCTTTTAAAGCTAAACTGTCCAATTAAGAAATGACACCTAGATTATTGTTGAGGGATAGAATGTATGAAAATAGTGCAGAAGGTAATCTCACCTCTGAGGAGTTGCAGCTGTACTAATCACCAAAGATTAGGAACAGGCCTGCCCTTAATAAGCCACAGCTGTGTCCAATGAGGATGGGTGCTATAAAAGAGTGGGTTAGCTGGTTGAGAAGAGAATTGGGGTTTGTTGGCTGTGCTGTAAAGAGAGTTGGAGTTGTTGGCTGTGAAGAAGGAGTCAGTGCTGTGAGGAGCTGCCTGTGAGAAATCACCGAGAAGGTATGAGAGCTTTTGCAGTATGATGACAACAAATTATTTCCTTTTTAACCCAAAAACTGATCCCAAAGAGCCCCCATTGCAGACTTTTCCACCCAATTACAAAATGCCACCCAAATCCAAGAAGAAGGAGGAAGAAAAAGCAGGAAGAGGAAACTCAGGACAACACCCTGTGCCCTCCATCTTGCTTCCATCCACAACACACTAAAAATCCCAAACCCTAAATTCCCCACCCAAGTGATACACCTACACTGCTCTCTATAATCTATTTCACACTTTTGTGGATTCTGTTCTATTCTGGAGTTTAGGAAACTTTCTCCATGAATGAGGGTCAAAGTCAGGGCACCCCAGAGCAGACAGAGAAATATTCCCAGTGCCCTGGGTTTCCACATCTTTCCACAGCACAGGGAGAGGGTCACTGTGAAGTGGAACTTGTTGGATAAAATGCACTCTGAAGTTTTATGGGTGTGTGAAGTAGGGAAAGGATGCACAGGGTGCATCCATGCCTTTTCCAAGCTCCCTGGGAACCACCAGGGGAGTAAATCTGTGGCCCTAAAGTTTCATGGCCCTGCAGAAGCAGGCAGTTTGGAAACAATTTAATAGATGAGTTAATCCAGATTTGGGTTTTGGGATTGGTTGTTTTCCATGCATTTGGTGGTGGTTTGTGTACAGAGCTCGGAAGGCAAGCAGCTGTGAGCTGGGATGGAGGAGAACCAGGTTGCCATGAGCACAGCAGCCACAGCTGTGAGAGGAGCTCACAGCACAGCTCCTGCACAGAGGGCAGCCAGTTCCTGAGGCACATGGAGCGTTTCCAGCAGGGATCAGAAAATGTTCACAGCCCACAGTTCTACTGAGAGCTTGTTAGGACTGCTCGCTGCAACAGTGTCAGCACACTGAGGAAGGAACTCAGGCTGGAGCAGGTAAATGTGAAATACTGGGATAATCAGGGGACTGTGGAGGCTCAGAACAAGAAAACAACACCTTGGTCTTATTTGGTGCAATAATTAAAAAATTAGGTCCCAGTTCAAATCCAGTGCTGTGCAGAATGGTGGTGTTCATGGAGCAGCTTCCTCGGGTGGAGGAATCCCTGCCTCGGGAGTTGAGGGCTCTCAAGGATCCTGTGGATGCTCTGCTCTGTTTCATTCCTAAGCTGAGTGGCATTCCTGGGGCACCAGGAGAGAGCTCTGGGAGCTCAGTATTTAGGTGGGAACGTGTTTCTCTTCTGTTTAATAAACTGCCATGAGACAAAAAGGTTGAGCACAGCTTCCAGTAACTCCTCCATCACTCTCTGGGCTGGTACCTTTGAGTGCTGAGAGTGGTTCATCTCCTAGAAAAAAACATGCCTTTTGCTTGCAGCCCAGGGTCCCATGTGCTCACCCACGTGTTGAGAAACAGCTTGCAAATCATTATCTGATTGGCATCCAGCCACTAAACTTCCAGTGACCTGCCTGCTGATATTATTTTGTGTGCTGCGTTCTCCTGACATAGCTTCGTTGAGCGCGTTGTGTTGGTTTTGGATTAAATATGAGGGTAAACAGTAAAATCTGCAAACAGCTGCCAAGGATGGAGGTGAAACATAAACTTTGTGGCTGGTGTTGGAAATAGGATCTTTGGTCTGGCTGCCCTCTCTGAAGAGGGGCAGGCTTGCTTGAGCAGTGCCAAAACAAAGCACACTTGACCTTTGCCACCGCTGGATGCCAGCTCAGAAGGCATTGTGTGCAGAATCTGGCTATTTTTGGATCTTGCCCCACAGAGAAAGTGCTGCAGGTGTGTGGCTTGGTGTGTTTAGGAGGTATAGGGTGTTTCTGCAGTGGGCTAGGCCAGAGGATGGTTTTACTATCCCAGCTCCAGCAGAGCTAGTTGCTCTTCAGCAGTTGCATCCAAGCTGAGGAGTCTGATAGGCACTGACAGGACCTGTCTCCCATGAGTTAGTCTAATGTGCTTTTTAAGTTGATCTAAACTTTTTGGTTTAAGCAAATCTAAACCTTTTGGTCTCTGCAGTGCACTGAAATGCCACACCAACACAGTGAGTGTTAGCCATCTGTAAAATCACAGGGGGCTGGGGCAGCCTTTTGTGCCGCACAGGGCTCATCACATGTAGGATTGGCAGCCAAAATAAATGAGCAGAGCAGGGATTTTGAAGCTTATCATTCCAGATCTGCCACCAGCCAGCTGGGTAAGACTGGGAGAACCCTTTTGCTCGTCTGTGTTGTTCACTAATAAAAGGTGCAAAGTTGATCCTGCTCTCCGTGCCAGGCCCAGCAGAGCGCGGCTGGTTCTCGGGTGAAGCCTCCTGACTCTTTGCTGAACAGTGAGGATGTTAACCATGTGTTTTTTCTGTCCTGTGCTGAGTGGGGAGAGGTCTAACCTGGAAAATGCAGTGAGCAGGAGTGGCTGAGTGCCCGTGGTGTCTGTGATGTGACAGGAAAAGGCAAATTGCTGTTGCTGACTGCGCTCCTGTGGCATTGAGAGTGGCCAGGCAATAAAGGTAGAACTGTAAATTGCACAGTAGGGAGGAAAGGATAAGGAAGAGGTGTGATTTGGGAGTGCTTTTGTATTCCTGGTGTTTCTCCAGTGTTTATGAACTGTTGATTTTCTTGGTTTGAGTGATGGGACCCTAGCAAAGAGTCTGGGGATTCCCTCTGTGGCCTGGTGCCAGGGAGATTGTGGAAGGTCAGCTCAGGTAAAGCCTCGTTGGGGGGCTTGACAAGCACTGAAATACTGCTGAAATGGAAATTTCACTGTTAGGGAGTTTGGGTGGTTTTTTCTTTGTTTGAAATATAGCTGTTGTTAGAGTTGTTTCAGCCAGACCTGCTTGCCCTTGTCCCTGACATGGGAACAGCTAAAGCTTCACAGATCCCTTGCAAACCTTTCCACTTCCAGTTTAAATGAACTCATTCTGTTTCAGCTTGGCAGCAATAAGAGGAACAACAGGGAAGAGGGAAAAAATCTCAGAGTTAAAAGAGATTTCAAAAACACCTTAGGAAATGTTCCCAGCCAACCACAAACCCTCCCTGGGGATCCTATCCACATATTAGACCTCCAGCTGTGTGTATCATGCAGTTGAAAAGGAAAACTTGGCCTCTGCAGTGCTTGGATGGAGAGCAGGCTGCTGTGGTGGAGTGCCAGAGAGCCTCGTCCTGTGCAGGAAAAGCTTCCCTGCTCAGGGCTAGGAAGCCTTTCAGGAAACTCATCAGAAAATGCATTAGGTGGAGATGGTGATTCCTTCCCCAGGCATCATCTAAGGGCATGCTGCTTCACAGATTAATTCTTTCCCTGTGGTTGGGGCAAAAATACTCTGCTGATCGATGGAGCCTTGCTGTGGGAAAAGCACAAAGTGTGTCCTGTTTTCATGGCTGTGGCACAGTGTCAGCAGGGTGTGTGCTTTGGGAAGAGTGTTTGCTCTGTGGCATCTGGGGCACTGTCCCAGACACCTGCACAATGGGCCAGGGAAAAGTCAGGTGTGGAAAAAAGGGAAGAGGGGAAATGTGCTTCCCTGCCTGGCACGTGCCAGATCTCCTTGCACCAGGATGTTCCTGCTCTGGCTTGGTGAACACTGGGCAGGGAACTTCCTTCCATCCAGTCACTCTGTACAAATGGGGATGACTTTGGGTGTTCTGGGGGGGTCAGAAGCTGCTCTCAGTCTCAACACCAGGTTATAGCATTGACAGCAAGCTGAAGTGTGCATCCCAGATTTCCACCAGCACTGGGATGGGTCAGATCCTCTGTCCCTCAGTGCCTGAGCTGTATTCCATGTCCAGGTCCCCTCCAAGGGGTCAGACCTCTGAAGCTGTCTTATTCCCAGCTTGCAGTGGTGCCCTAGAAATCAGCCAGCCCTGTATGTTTAGGGCTTCAGGTGGATTAAAGCAGTCAGCAGAAAAACTTCCCTTGGTTTTGGTTTGCTTTGGCTGAGCCAAATTACAATAGGGAAATTCTCAGCAGAGAGCTGAATAAAATCAGGGCTTTTGGAGGCAGGAGGGAGGCATTTAATGAAAATAATTCAGTTTTCCATAAAAGCTTTGTGGTTTGAGTCCCATAAAATCAAGCTTGAAGGGTTTTTATTGGGGTTTGGATGGGGTGGGGCTGTTTCTGGTGATGATGCTGAGCCCAGTGGAAAGGAGAGAAAGTATTTCAATCTGTGAATGTCCAAGGCAGTGCCTTGGTTTGTTGCTGCCTTGCCATCTCATGAGTCACTTCATCCCCCTGCACCTCTGTGCTGCTCAGTGGAGTGACAGGGGTGTGCCTTGAGAGGATCAGTCAGCTCTTTGGGAAATCTCATGGGAAGGAGCCTTAGAAGTGGAACAAATGAGTATTTGTGATCCAAATACCTGGTCACTTCTTGCCCAATTCCAAATTTGCAGCTGCCAGCAACTGCTGTGTGCAGCCATCCATCGTTTTGGAGCTGGTTCTGTGCAGGGATGCACTAATCCTGGCCAGCAGCAGGCTCTTACCCTCCTGGATTGGTGACCCCAGGCTCCTTGCTGGGCTCTGTGTGCGGGTGGTCAGCAGAGATGTGCTGGGTCACTCTGGTCACTGCTGTCAGAGGGCAGGTTTCTGTTTGTTGTGTTAATTATCACAGAATCGTGGCACTCTTTGGTTGGAGGAGAGCTTTGAAGGTCACCTAGGCTGGCCCCAGTTATCTGGTGTTGAACAGGGGCACCTGGGGCTGGGAAGAGGGGCCTGAGTTACCCAGAGCTGGGGCAGGGAGATGAGGCTTCCTCCAGCTGTGCTGTCTCTGGGAAGGGGATGGTTGGGTCCATGACCCAGAAACATTCCTGTTTTCCACCTCAGGAGCTTCCGTGCCTCCTTCAGTGTGAGAAACACCAATCACTTGTTTTTAAAATTTTAAAGGTTTAATAGTAATAAAATGGTTATAGAAATAGCAATGCAATTAGAGTAATAAAAATTTGGACAATTTGAATTAGGACAATATGAGGCAATAGAAACAAAGAGTTACACATGTCTGGGTACCTCTTTCTGGGCAGCACAAGCCCAAAAGAGGACATATGTTAACAGAGGATTAACCCTTAAAAGCAATAACCTGTTGCATATTCATACACCTCATCCATGATGCATAAATTCCGTTCAAACACAGGGTTCTGTCTGGTCATCTTCAACTTCTTCATCTGAATCTTAACCACACCTTTGAGGCAGGAAGAAGTTAATTTCTTCTGATATAGGGCAATAAATTCCCTTTCTCTGAAAGATTTAGGTGTCCTGTGGCTGCTATCTTGCTGCAAGTCCTTTCTTAAAAAAAAGTATCCCACATAGCATAGGTTCTATTTTAACGTTGTTTTTAGAACCTAAAACTCTATTTAATACACTACTTAGAAGAATTAATACAGCATTATTTTCTAACACAGCACATATAATATTAATTTCAATATTTGCAAAAAGCCAATCATAAAATAGGCATTTTTCACATTCAGGAAAGGGCTGGAGGGTCAGAGCTGGCAGGCTCCTCTGCTCAGGAGTGCTTTTCTCTCCTGTTTGCTTCTGGGAATTGACAGTGCAGGGATATAAAGCAGATACTGTACCTGGCCATGCTTGTCATGTTCCACAAAACAGCCAGGAGTATTTTTCTGGGTGAAGATCTGTGGCTTCCAGTCTCATTAATTAATATTCAGCTGCTCTTTGGTGACATTTTGCTTTGCTAAGCCTCCCTTAGAGATGTGGCTATGGCTGTTCTGCCAGGACCTGTAGCAGAGGTGCTGTCAATCCCTGATGCCTGCCAATATCTGTGCAATATTTCACTTTTTGGCCAGGCTATAAGGAGCACTTTCACCTGGCTGGTTATTGAGCATTGCTGCCACATTTAGGGCTGTGCCACCCTGTAGGACAGCTGTCATTCCTGTCGTGGATCTCCTCCTCTTCAACTGTGCCATGGTTCCAGCAGAGCCCAGGGATGCCCAGCAGTGCTGCTGGGGCTGTTTCAAGGGTCTCTGGGGTTTTGCTGTCATTTAGGGCTGTGTTTGTTTCTTACAGTTTGTTGTTGTTGATGTTTGCACCCTGTTGAGGGTGGCACTGCTCCTGCTTGTGGTTATCTCCAGAGGTTGATGCTGAAGGAATCTAGAGAGAAGGTGCAAGGGCTTTCCATGTGCCCTGAAAAAACAAAGCCTTGGGTCACTAGAGAAAAGCTTTCCTGCCGATCTTGCCCCCAACTAATTCCAGTAATTATTTCTTTACTGGGGCCCTGTGTGAGTAGTCCTGTGCTCATCCTGGATCTAATTCCAACTTGTGGGGTTTTCCACGTTGTGTTTGCCCACACAGCCTGTCTGCTGCAAGGGCTGGGGCTGCTGGCACCGGGAGATGCCGATTTTATCAAAGCCTTTCATTGCAAACCCTCCTTGTAGCGTGTTTGGGATGAGGAGTGTTCCTCACCACGAGAGCTTTCTGAGGGCAGCCCTGAGCACAGGGGAGGGGGTCAGGAGTTGTGGCTGTTTGTTGCCTGTGTTATTTGGGGCTTTTTTCCCTTTCTCAACCTTCCAGCTGTGCACCACTGGGCAGGAGGGAGGTGGAGGGGACACTCTCCTTGCCCAGGCATCAGCAGAGGCGCCTTGGTGGTGGAATCGATACCCTGGAGTTGTGAGAAAGAGGAAAGAGAGTGTTAGGAGGCAGAAAGGAAAAAGAGATTTGTTTGGTTGGTTGTTTGTTTGTTTTGTTTGCTGCCTGGGTTGCAGGAAGGGCAGGGTTTGGGCTGTGGCTCTGCACAGGGGTCACAGAGGCTGCCTGGACTTGAGCAGAGCCCCCCAGACATGAGCTGACCCCCATCCCAGGCTGCTGTGCTTCAACCTGCACATGGGAGCAGGAGCAAACTGTGCTGCCCCTTCCATACCCCTTCTCAGCAACTCTCTTCTCAACCCTGTTAATAACCTGTAATAATATTTCCTGTCTGATTGATGTGGAATGATAAGTGGGGGGAAGGATATGAGCTGCATTTTGAATGTCTCCTGTGTCCAGGTTTTTTGTGTAGAGTAAAAGGGGTGCCTATCAACCCAGGGGGACATCTGATGGAATTAGCAGGGGCTCAGAGCTGGCAGGAGGCAGCACTGGGAGGTGCTGGTGCATGCACTGTGTTCTGCCAGGCCTGATTTGTGCCCTGGCACCCCACTCTGCTTACAGAGGGGCACAGCTGCCTTGTTGCTCGTGATTCCCTGCCTCTGCCTTCCCTCTGCACCCACTCTGCTTCCTGGCAAGCCAAAGGCTCTGGAATGCACAGTGGTCCCAGCTTGTTGGCTTTTAAAGCCTCTAAAAACTCAGGCTGTTCTGGAGAGTAAAGCAGGAGATTGCCAAGCACCGTGGTGTTGTCATCTTGTTTCCTCTGAGATGTCCCTGCATCTCACCTGTGTGACAGTGAAGTCTGCTGCTGCCCCCTGTGCTTTAGGAAATCAGAGATGACAGCAGCAGTGTGTAGGTAAAACATTGTTGAGCTTTTCCTTCCTTCACCAACAAAACCTGAGTCAGGACCTGTTTGTTCCCTGCTCTGTTCCTGTGTGGGATCTCATGGCTGCACTTGCTGTGGTTTGCCCTCCACTTCCATTGGTGGGGCTGAGAGGGGTGTGCAGCCCAGGGAAGAGCCCTGGGTATGAAACTGTGAGTAGCAAAGTGCTGCTGTGCAGGGTCCCTTGCTGTGTGTGTGGCAGGGCACAAAGAGCTGCTGGCTGCTGTGCCTGTCGTGCTTCTCCTTGGAGAGTGCTGGGGCGCTCTGGTGCCATTCCAGCCATGGAGGGCCCTGCCATGCAGCAGGTTGTTAGCATGCACAGCCATGCCTTGCCTGGCTCTCAGCAATCCCCTTTTCCCAGACCACTGCAGCCCTGGGGATTCTCTGTTTCAAGGTCTGTGCAGCAGCGCAGCCCCAGAGCTTGGCAGTGCACGGGGTTGTGCTGTGCCCTTGGTCTTCTGCAAACAGCCAGAGTTTCCCCTGCTGAAAGGACTTCCAGCTGCTCTGCACACACATCTCTGCATCCTCACCCTGCTTCTGACCAGTAACCAGGCAGAGAGGTGCTGTGCTTTGGGTTTCTACATGGCTGGAATGGCGCGTGGGAATAACGCCCTCAGAGACTGCACTGGGGTCCCTGAGCAGGTGTGCCCCTGAAATGGCTCATGCAAGGGAGAGGAGAGGCCTTTTTAAGGCTGTTTGCAGATTATTGATGGCAGGGAAGTGTAACAGTTATGCAAAGGTTATGCCACCACGGGAAACGTGGTATTTAGCTGTGTGATTGCCGCTGAAATCCATCGCCCTTCTGGCTAAACCTCCCCAAAGCTCTTTGAAAGTGTCTGGCATGTGTTCCCCAAGTGTGACACAGCAGCGTGTAGGGCAGCAGAGGAAATTAGCCTGGATCATTGTGTGGCTGAGGGAAGCCTCCTCCTGACAGGATGAATCACTGGGAGCAGCTCATAACCTGGCTGGTCCTGGAGTGTCCCCTCTGTGTCCCTGCTGACATCCCAAGCTGGTTTGTGTCCCTCACTGGGCTGCCTGGCTGTGCCTTTGCCAGGTCTCTGGCTCTGCATCTTCAGCGGTACAGTGCTTTTCTGTAGCCTGATGAAATGCAAGGAGATGCTTGCCATCTTCCCTAGCTTTGCTTTAAATGTATTTTGTCTCTTTGTAGCCATTAAAACTAAAAGCCACATGTTGTGCAAGTGGATTTTCTCTGTATCAATGCTTTCAGGGGCTCTGGGCCACTTCTTACTGCAGCATGTGTGTGTGCATGGTTAGGAAGTGGAGTTGGACTGTGAATTTACACTATGAAATGGCTGAGGTTTAACATTTGCATTTTCTCAGGAAGGTCCTAGTCCTAGCTGAGGAGCAAGTTTCCATAGCAGATGGTAGGAATCAGCACTGTCCTGCCCAGGTGTTGGTGCAGCAGGCAGCAAGGGGTGGCCCTGGTTTTAATGAGCTGTGTGTTGGGATGGGGTGGGATTGATGGATTTTGTGTAAGCCAGGGCACAGGCAGCAGCACACAGTCAATATTTGGGCCCAGCAGCTGGAGGTGGTCAGTGCCCTGTGTGGGAGCCTGTCCTGGACCCAGTGGGATGCAGGGGGATCCCTCATCCCAGGAGTGAATCCAGAGCTGCCAGAGACAGAAGGATGTGAGTTCATGGCCCTGGTCTTTGGGAATCTCTGGAATTTGCTCAGTGAGAGGTAGCGTGCAATGGGGGATTCTTGTCCATGTTGTGACCCTTCTGCCATCCTAGCCTGTGCAGAATGTGTGTCATGTCTGCCTTCCTCAGGGATCAGCCCTTCACACAAAGGGACTTTCCTTGAGGACAGGAATGCTGCCTTCTTGTTTTTCCATCTTGGAAGGCAGGGTGGCAGGAGGGGGAACAGGGTGATGAGGTGGATGATGTTTGGTGTAAAAGTGGGAGGTATTAGGTAGGGCACTGATGGGAGAACATCTCTGGGGTGCTCTTTTTGTGTCTCCAGCTGTAGCTGTAACAGCAGCAATGCCAGCACCACCCTGACAAGCTGACCTTTCCATGACAGAGGATTTTGCTGTGGAAAACAGAGCTAGGAGGGGTTGCGAGAGAAGAAGTAGTTTAAAAGCCTGCACACATTGCTGTGTCATGGTTCCCTTCCTGCCAGCTGGCCTGTCCATCCTCAGCTTCCTGCTGGCATCTCTGAAACCAGGACCACACTCTGCCTCCTCCTCTGGCAGGTCTGAAGCTCTGGAGGAGCACCAGAGTGAGGTTCTGGGGTGCTTATCAAAGGAGAGGCTGAAGGCACTTCTCCTGAATGCTTCTCCTTTGCTGCTGGTAAATGTGGGCTCTTGCAGAGTAATGAAGTTGTAAGTGTATCCTCTGGAATTGATTGAAAGGCTAGTTCACCGTTTTAAGGTATTTAAAGACTTTAAAGACTCTCTCATTTGAAAACATAATCTTATTTTAAGACTCTGGATATTACCAATGCAGTGCTTCCATTTAGGGAGGAAGGGGAGGAAAAGAATATAATTGGGATAGAAAAGAAAATTAAAAAAGAGCCTGTAGTACCTTAGTAAAACAGATGGTCCTTTCTCCAGCCACATGTAAAAGAGTCCTGCCTGTGTGGGGATTTAGATGTAATTACAGCTGCCCTTGGAGCTCCCTTTGATTGTTTGGAAGAACAAATTCTTGGGGATCCACTGAAATCAAACTGGTTTTGTGGCCAGCTTTTGTCACATGAGGGAGGTGAGGGGGTTCCTCTTTCCTTTCTGCTTCTCCTTTCATTCATTGCTGTCTGCTTCTTCCGTAAGACAGCAATGAATGCTTTTTCCATGTCAACATAGGAAGTGTATAAATGTTTGCATGTATAAAAGACATGGGAAACTTACACCATCACACAGAGGAACTATTCTTTAACTTCTTCATTCTGATTGATCCTTTAAGGTCAAATGATTGTGGTAGGAGGGTGTGAAAGGAGCTGCCATTGATGATGCCCCAGTCAGCATTGTCACCTGCCATGGGGCTGTGGCCACACCAGTGTCACTGCTGCTGCTCTGCAGCCCTGCAGTGAGCAGGGGGTGTTGCCTGTGCCCAGTGGCCACTGCCCCTGAGGAGCTGGGACTCTGCTGAGAGCATCCAGGGGCCTGGAGGGGAGGAGGGATCAATGTAGGTGCGGTCTGGGGTACGGCTCCTGGAGAGGAGTCCCACCTTTGGGACAGACCTTCCCAGCAGCCTTGTGTGGTCAAGCTCCAGGGAGCTGGCCTTGTGCACATCATCATTTGGGAGCTAATAAGCATGAGGCATCCAGATGGCAGGAATGATGTGTGTACTGTAGCAAAGCTAATGCTAAGGCCCAGTGGTAATGCAATGTTCCTTGGGTATCAGTAGCGATGTTCTCTTCTAAAATGGTAATAAAGGGCACATTTGCTTATTAGTAATGAATGTCAAGCCATTCACCATCATGAAAATATCCTATTCCCATGACTTTGATAAATAGCTGCTGAAGCTCATGAATTTTTAACAGTAGTCCTATATTTAGGGGCTTTCAGTTTCTGGGTGAGATGAAAGGCGCTGCGGAGATGGAGTTCTGGAAACGCCTCGTCTTCTGCAACCACTGGTACCTATTTAAAGCCAGTATTGTCTTTCTGATGTATGACTAGTATGTTGACATTGATTGATGTGATTTTTATGCTGGAGATTGGGCTCTAAGCCTGCCTGTCACCATAAAGCAAAATGCATAACTGCAGAGGGACCTGCTGTGTACTTTGCTTCATCTGCATTTGCTGCGTGCTCACTTTTCCCCACAGTCACAGAATAAACTGAACCACGTCGTCTTCTGTGTAGGAACCAGCTGGGAGGAAAACAGGAAAGCAAAAGTGAAATCTGGCAGTGTGACCCCAGAGGGAAGGGCAGGACCCAGCTCTGCCGTGTGACACAGGGCAGAGCAAAGCCTGGGTGTGGGTTTTCCCAGGATGTGGACCCTGATGGTGCTCGCTCTCTGGCTTGGTCCCCTGAGCAGCACCGAGCTCCCCCATCAGGGGTGCTCTCCTGGACAAAATGAGAGTAAGAAGGAAGAGTGGCACTTTATAGATAATTACAAAGGAGACAAAAATCTCTCGAGCTTCCTGTGCAGTTCAGAGGTGAGGTGTGGGGAACAGAAAGTGTGAACTCTGTCAGGGCTGTGCTGGAGAGCCAGAAGCCCCAGTTTCACTGACCTCAGCCCTCTGAGGGCACTGATTCCAAAGGGTGTTGTGACTCCCACTCCTTACTGTGGGAGTCACATTGCAGCAGATTGAAGTCAATTAGAGGTCCTGAGTCGGTGCTAATTGCTGGAAAGCAATTAGCTTGTTTAGACAGGGCTGTGGTGGTTCCCATCCATGGAAGATCTTGCTTGCTGCATCCTCTCCATTCCACAGCCATCCCCAGTTCCCATCTGACTCTTCTCAGCAGAATGGTGTGCAGTTGCCTGGATTCTTTTTAGAAATAATGTGTTGCATCCCATTTCTTGGGACAGCACGTGTCTCAGTCTTCTCTGAGATGGTCATTGCCAGGTGCATGATGAATGCATGTACCACTGAGAAAATTGTTGAAATCTCAGCCTGGAGTAAGGGAATTGTTGGTGGCAGAGTAATAAGTAGGCTGAGAAACCTCCCAGTTGAACCTGGACATTTTCAGCTAGTGCATCACAGTGCAGTAAAATTGGATTAAAAATTGGTTAAATAATGTCCAGACCATTAGCAGGTAACTCTGGGGAACCTGTCAGGTTTGTGTGCAGTTGGTGTGAGCTGAGGGTCTGAGGTGTGCTTGGAGGAGCAGAGTGGTGTTCAGAAATACCAATGAACTGCAAAAGGAGCTTGAGAAGATGTGATGATGCTCAAAGGGCACAAGTAAGTTCTCTGTGCTGTGGGTTTCAGCCAGGCAGAGAGCTGACTGCAGCTCTGTTCCAGAAGAGCTGGGCTTGTGGCTGATTTTAAGCCAAGCTGATGCCTTGGAAAAGGCTGGCTACCATCCTCAGAGCTGTGCTGCTTTGTCACCTGAAAATCCCTCCCATGCTAATGTTTACACCCCCAAGAATTCCCTTCTAATGTACTTTTATTGCTCCATCAAAGTAAAGAATTGCTCTAATTTCCTTTTACAGAGGATTTAGGTTGGTGTAGCATTTTAACCTTGTGATCTTGGAATGGAAATTTTCCCTGCCAGTTTTATATGCAAAGAGCTAAATGATGGATGTCTGAAGTATGGAACTCTCTCTGATTTGCTAAATATAATTTTCATAAGATTTAAGTGCCTGAGCACTTTAAGGCACCTTGTGTTGGGATGGAAATGGGAAAGGAAAATTGCTTCTGTGGTGGCTGAGAGGGGAAGGGACCAGATCTTCTGGGTGTCATCTAAGCTTAAATGGAAAATGCTAAAATACTCTGGGCCCTGTCCTGTGCTCCCCAGGGTGTCAGGACAGGGGCTTCCTGTCATGGCAGGGCTGCCCTGCCTTTACAACCAACTCTGGGCCTCTGGAGGAGACAGGCCATGTGTCCTCATTATCCAGAACTAATCTCCAAATAATGGTAAACACTGATTATATCAAAGTAAGAAAATAGTTAATGGGATGCCTAATGTAAAAGAGCAGAGATTGTAATAGCTTTAAGCATTTATGCATTCAATGGAGCTTAAAGCATATTAGAGCTGCTCCACAGATGAGCCTGGACAGTTCAAATTTTGAAATTCAGTTGCAGGCAGTAAATCCCTGCCCTGATGGCTTGTGGAAGGCAGAGCCCATGGCAGCCTCCAGGCTGGGAGGGCCAGGGTACCCTGGAGCAGGGGCTGCTTTGGCAGCAGGGCAGTTTCTGGCAAAATCCAAAAGTTTGATTCTTTGCAGAAGGGCACCCCTATATTCCCAGGGGAATTTGCTTCCCTCCTTTGAGCTCATGGCATCTCTGCATCCAGTACTTGGGATGCTGAGAATTAAAAAGTCCCTCCCCCAACCCCCCCCAAGAGAAGAAGAGAGGTGACAGCAGCATCTCATCCTTTCCAGGTGGCTTTATAGAAATGCTTCTTGTAAAGTTGCCTTTTTTGGTTAGCCTGCCCATGGATATGAACACAATATAAATATTGGTTACCCAAAATAAAGCGAATGAAAGAGGGGCTGTATTCCGTTCCAAATCAAAAGAAGTCTGGGAAGTCCAGAATAGCTGTAATTAGGCCAGTAAATTATTAGGAATTTCTGGCAGTTCGTGTGAGGACAGGAGCCAGCCAGGGATTTGTTCTTTTCTTGCTTGGTTTTTGTTCCTCTTGTTTGGTTTTGCTAAGAGCCTTCCTTGTACCAGCTATTTCTGACCAGAGTGTGTGCCTGATGATGGATCCCTTTGCAGAAGCGTTGTGTTTGTCAAGGGTAACATCTTCATCCAGCACCAACTGTGCTCAGGTCTGTGAAAGCTGCACCACTGGCACTTCTGCAGATAGCTCCCTGTGCTGCCTCTCACAGGGAGCAGTTGCTGCTCAGGATGGGGTATGGGGGCCCAGAGAAGAGCAAAATCTACCACAGAATCCCAGGAAGGTTGGAAGGGACTTTCAAACCCACACAGTGGCACCCCCTGCCATGGACAGGGACACTTGGCACTATCCCAGAGTGCTCCAAGCTCCATTTAACCTGGCCTTGGACACTTGCAGGGATCCAGGGGCAGCCACAGCTTCTCTGGGCAGCCTGTTCCAGGGCTGGCCCCCCTCACAGGGAAGAATTTCTTCCTGGTATCCAATCTACCCCTGTGCCCTCTGACAGTTTAAACATATATATATAAGAGCTTAACTATAGCATGGTCAAGTGAAACACAGGAATATAAAGGTTTAAAGGTCCTGGGAAACAATTGCCAGATTCTTGCTGTGACAGAAATTAGTTCTTGTACTGAACAAAGGAAAGCATAACCTTCTCTTTAAAGGTCACTTGCTGCTGTTATTTGACTTACACTCTCTCTGAACCATATGCTGTTGCATATTATTTATTATTTCTGATTTCTCCCCCGTTTTTGCTGAGATATATGTGCTTGTTGTCCTTGGATCTTGATGCACCTCTGACCTTGCAAGGAACTCCTTTGCACTGAAGCCAAGGCAGAACCTTTTTGACTTCACAAGGGCTCTGCTTATGTTTAGGGGTTTGTTCCTTCAAGGCTGTACTCCCTGCAGCAGAGGAAAGCATCAGGAGAGTGTGTGTGCAGCTGGCATAGGGAAAGAGCCCCATGATGGAGCAGGACTTGAGTCTGGGGGCACAATGTCACCCAGCACACAGCCAGGAGAGTATAGAGAAATAGGGGGACCACACAGTGGGGAGTGTGCAGGGCTTCATGTGCTTCTTCAATGCATTTTGCAATTTCTGCACAGTTCTGGACATTTGAAATTCTGGAGAATTTCAGATGTGTAAGGAATGATGAGCTGCTCGCCTGCTGGGGACACCCACAGAACCGTGCGTGCTGTGGCTGTGTGCATGTTTGCACCCAGGTAAAACACCCCTGCAGCCCAATCCCACAAGCCTGGCCAGGGCTGCCCTTCCTGGAATTGGTGCTGTGAGGCAGCAGTGGAGTTTCCCAGGAGCTGCAATGCTGGCTGCTCCGTGGGTGGAGGGCCCCAGGAGCTGCTCTGGCAGCTGTGTGCAGGCTGTGATTTCTCTCCAGTGCTTCCTCCAGAGTAGCAGGGAGTAATGTTTGTTCTCACTTCCCATGCAAATGAGCTGCCAGTTCTGAATTCCCCGTGGTGCACAGGGTTCACCATCTCACATTCCTCCATCTCCTCCCTCCTTTCTTCCCCCAGCCCATACATAACTTACTCAACAGAAACACAGACCTCTCCCATTCTGTTCACACCACACCTGCAGTGTCTGGCTCATCCCTGTGAACCAGGTACCTGGCCAGCCAGGTAGCTCCAGCAGGGGTGCTCCCACCACTCTGCCTCTTGCTGCCACCTCTCTTGGGTGACTGTCCCAAGGCTGTAAATTTGTGAATTTTCAGTGCTGGTAACTCATGGGCCAGGCTGAACATCTTTCATCTCTTAAAGATGTGGGAGATTTCCCAAGGGTTTTCTTGTGCCCAGAGTAGAAACACTGGCTAGCAATAGAAAGACTTCTTAAAAAAAGAAGTGGATGTTGCAGCATTTAGAACCATTGATCAGTGCTGGATTTTTTTGAAAAGTAATCCTTTTGGAGAGGTGGGAACATGAAATGTGAGATGGAAAGGAGGAGCTGGGAAGAGGGCTGTGAAAAGTGCCACCCCCAAGGAGTGGTACAGCAGCACCTTCCCTGCACATCTGGCCAGGGCAGAGACAGGTTTGTGTGTGCCAGCCAGAGCAGAACCTGGGCTGAACAGGGTTCCAGTTTTACAGAATTGCACACTAACTGAGAATAACAGGACAAGAACTAATTCCAGCTCATTGTATTATTTTTAAAATAATTTTCTCTTGGTGGGTGTGGCTCCAGACTTTTCCTCTGAATCTGGCCATACCATTTTGATGGTGTCTCCAAAAGGTGTGGGCTCCCTGTGCTGCACAGCAGCCACTACCTGTCAGAACACCTGGAGTCAAGTGTAAAAGAGCACAGCTTCTCACACCTACAGCTCATCTGTTCCTGCTCCCTTTCCAAGGCCAATCCATACCTTGCTAATGGCTATCCAATTCCAGTTGCTTCTAAATGTGAATAATCCTTATAATCATCCATAGTTCTACAAGTTGCCCCAGTGCAAGGTAGAACTGCACCCCTGGAAGGAGTGTTGTGCTGAGCTGCAGTTGTCAGCCCTCAGTTTTCTGGGAATGTGACCCTCAGGAACTGAAAACTGAGACTGAGTTGTGTATGTCCAGGGGCTGGAACCCCCTGGAAAATGCACTGGGAATTGTGCCTAATGCCCACAATGCAGGAGGTAACTGGGGAGGTGCTAAGCCCTGTGAAGATCCTGCTCCAGGCTGATACCTGCCAAGTCTGCAGGACCAGAGTGGATTATTAGGCAGAAGTCTTTTATTTGTTGAGTTTAGGTTCATTGGCAGGGTGATTGGGGTTTTTTCTGTGCAATCAAAATAAACCTGGCAAAATCTGCACCTATTTTCTGACAAAGGCTGGGGACTCTTTTAGTGAAATAACAAACTGTCTGAGCTTTTATAATCCACTAAATAGGGCAGCTGTTGTTGGAGTGGTGTTCCAGCAGCACCCTTTATTTCTTCTTAGAAAGGAGCTCCTGTGTTTTGCAAAGCTCTCCTCTTATCTGTACTCATCTGCACCTGATGCAGCTAATAAAAATGCAGCAGATTTCAAATTTGCATACATTAGTTTATAATTGCATGTTTCCCAGTGTAACCCACTAAATGCATTTGTGTTCAGATGATGTTGTGGAGGATGTGCTGATGGACATTTTGGATTTTCTCTGAAAAGCAGGTGCATTTCCTGCCAGTGTGGGGTGGGAACCTGAGCCTGAGGGAGCACCAGGCATTTCTGCTGTGCACAGGAAGGAGGGCTAGGATTCCCAGCCACTACACTAAAGACAGCTTGTGCTATTTTTGTACTGTTTTTTCCCCATATGCCTCTACCTTAGGTGCACTTCAGGCTCCTTGAACCTCCCAGAGACTCTTGATAAAGGGACTGTATTTTTATCATCTGTCTGTAATGAATGTGCAGTCTCAGAGGCAGCTGCAGGAGGAGGGGAAGCACACACACGTGTTTTGGCAAACCATTTTGCATATTGCTGCAGGCAGACCTCTCTTGTTTCCTTCGCTTGTGGAATGGGGAATGGTCAGGAATGTTTCTTAAAGCTTTGAGGAAAACATTGGATTTTGACATAATGATGTTTTGCTCAGGAAGGATGAACCCTTCCCATCTGATGTACCTTTGTTGTCTCTCAGCTTCCATAGTGTGCCTTGTTGGGGTTTTCCTCACTCCTGTCCTTGTGCTGGTACCTCCCTGATGACTTCCTTAGGCTGCCCATCTCAGGGTGTTTCTGGCAACCTCTGGCAGCTCTAACACAGCAGATGTGCTGGGGTGGGAGGGAAAAGGCAGCCTGGCAGGACCAGCTCTGCCTTGGAAGGAAGTAGTCACAGCTCCTGGTGGGTGAGTTCTGACTGGTGGTGCAAAGTCACAGGCATTGCTGGTTCTGTGTTCCTCCGTTATGGGCATTTTAAAGATGCTTCTGCCAGTTTGTTAGGACTCCTTATAGAGTTTTCCAATCCATGGGAATACAATTAACAGTAATAACCTGAGCCTTTGCGTAAAAGACTGTATGTAAAAAGTGTTTTCCTCTCTGGTGCAGTGCCTGGGTAGAGCTGTTGCTTGCATGAGGAGCAAAATTAAAATGCAGCTGCCTTTTGCTCAGTTATTGCTTCAGAGGCAGCAAAACCAGGAGAGTGAGCCGGATTGTTTTTCCATTTAATCTTCTGTGCAATTGCTAATTAAGTCCCTATTGCTGGAGCTTTATTAATGCTAAAGATGTGAAAGGCAGTTTGATTTTTTCCAGCTGATGGCTGAATATGAAGAACTGACCATTAGAAGAAAGCTGTTGTTTCAAAATCTGGAATTACTGAGAAGCACTTGAATGCTAGAGCATCATCTTCACACTGGCTTTTTGATTTATAACCCAAAGCCATTCCTGCAGCCTAATTGGCAGGCTGTTCTTAAGAGCTTTATAATCCAATTAACATCCAGAGCAGTAATAAGGCATTTGAGCAAATGGAGGGAATTTGTCTCTCAGTGACTTGAAACAGTGCATTTGCAGCAAAGGCTGTGAAGTGCTCGATGTGCTCCTCTCCATGGTTCTGTGGATTGTTGGGCAGTGGGAAGAGAGCTGCCAACCCCTCCAGGAGATACTGCACCTGCTCTGGGCAGCTCTGAGTGCTTCCCTCAAGGAAGGAGCCGTGCTGTGCTCTAGGGGGGCATCTGTGGGTCACAGGGTGGTGCTGGCTGCAGGAGGAAGTGGCACAGTAAACTTTTGGGGATGGTGATGCCTGAGGACAAGGTAAGCTGAGCCACAGGGAGGTGAGGCAGAGCCTGCAAGGCTGGGTTGGGCAGCCTCTTGCTGCGTTACTGAGCAGCTCGTGGGGTGGGCGTGAGGAGCTGATTAAACATCTGAGCTTTCTTTCCCCCCTCCCTGCTTTTTGCAGCTCTCCATGAATTCCCCAATGACATCTTCACCAACGAGGACAGGAGACATGGAGCTGTTGTCCTGCACGTCCTGTGTGTAAGTGTTGTGACTTTGCCTTTCTTCTCCTGCTGGCACGGACAGGGCCCCATGTGCTCAAGAGCTCTGATTGAAGTTATTTTCTCTTTGGTGCATTTTCATCTCCTGTATGGACTGTGAAGTCAGGGACGTGATGTTTTTTTGTTCTTGGGATCTTCTGATGAAAAGGAGTCAATAATGGAAGGATGGTTTAAACTGGCTTCCCGTTTTCATTTTCTCTGTAGGCACTGTCAGAATGTCAGGCCTTAGGAAAGAGAAAGTTGTCTCTGAAAATGGGACAGTTTGGCATCTTTTAGATGAAAACTAAATGTCAGAGAGCTAAAAGATACGAGAGTTCTGCAAGAAGTAACTCTGGAACACTCTGAAGTTTATGGGATAGAATAATTGACATGGAAATATCCATGGCATTACGTGGATTGGAAAGTTTGCTTCATCAGCTCTTTGAATTACATTAGAGGCATTCTTAAGCAGCCAAGAAAATACCTGCTCCTCCTAATGAATGTTTAGAAGCTTTTAACAATTTTTAGTCAGCTTAAATGAGCAGTCACCATTAGCTGTGAGAAGTGATTCATGATTTCTTTTTGCGTATAAATTAGATTGTATTGTGTATTTTAATGTGAGCCCTCTGTGTAAGGATTTTATTTTGGCTAAATAGCTGCAGAAATTTGTTGAGTAACGTTGCTATTGACCGTGCCTGGCAAGTTCAAGAATCTCAAGTTTCCATGGGAACATTGAGCTTTGAAACATTTTGGAAACTGAGCACTGGACCTGAGCTGGATTTTATATCACCGACAAGAATACTCCTAAAAATTCATATATGAATTCAGTTGTGAGTGTGCCTTTAACATGTACCAAAATGGAGTCTGGAGGACTGAACTGTCTAGTTCAGAATAAAAAGAAAAATCTGTTTTTAATGAGAAGTAGAAAAGCATCCACTGTCCCAGCAGAAATGTACTCAATTTTTTCCCTGCTAGCAAGCAGCAAGGCAGCTCCCTTGGTCCATTGTTCCCTGGGTGCTCCATTGTTCTCTGTAGCAGTTTGGTGGACTTAGGAAAATTTACTGACCACTCTTTGTCTTGTGGTCCCTGAGGTGCAGAACCTGGCTGGATTCAGCCTCTCTAGTACTGGGATGGCTGGAGACAACCTCTTGTCAAAGAAAAAAAAAAGAGAAAACAGAAAACTGTTGGCATTTAGCAACCTGCCTCCGGTCTGGGTTGGAAGGGGTGCTTCTTTGTACTGGGGTAATGAACCCCCAGTTCTGTTTTTTACCTCCCAGAAATTATTAATTTAAATTACAGTGAATTACAGTTAGCAGACATGTGATGAAATCAGAGCAGAAGCAGAAATGCACTTTTTGGGGGGAAAGAGGATACAGACCCAGAGTTTTTTTGCCTCCACTGAGGTTTCTTCATAGGTTTGAGGAAACTGGACTGGAGAAGAGGCCCTGTAATGGCAGGGAGAGCAATGCAGTGGTGATTAGAGGTCATCACTGTGCTGCTCATGTTAGTGACCTTCCCTTAAACAATTTGTATTCATTTCAGTGAAAATGTTGTTCTCTGCCCCTTTGCCTGTACTTTCATGTTTAATTCTGAAAGACAGCAAGGCAAGGCTGGTTTACCAGAAGCCAGAGGAATGGGACAAAAGCTGTTACTGGGACCTTGGGGAAGAGCAGGAGGCTTCCCAGGGCGTCTTCTCCCAATTGCTTAATAAAAAGGGAAAAAAGACCCCAGAAAATCTTCACAGTGGGGCTCTGTGAAATACTAAACATGATCTGATGCTTTGCAAAGATGAAAGTTAATCCCTAAACACCTGAAAAATCCATGAAAAACTGGGCAGGTCAGCAATAGTTTTAGGTCTGAACTGAAAATACTTTGGTTTGAAGGAGAAGTGGGCCACTGAGGGCATATTACAGGTTGGAGTCATGGTGTTTAATTTCTCTTGGTTACTTTTTCAGAGCTCAGCAGCTGACTGCTTCACTGCCATTCATTATTTCTGTGTCCCCTCTGAGAAGAGGCTGAGCTGCTGAGTAACTCCCCACTAAGTCACTGGCTTGGGATGTTCAGTTTGGAGGGGCCAGGGTCTGGATTTTCAGTCTGGTGCTGTTCCTGCAGCCTGGGAGCTCCCCAGCACCCAAGGGCTTCTTTTTGCAATCTTAACATTACTGTTTGGAGACTCACAGAGTGGGTTGGACTGGAGGGAACCTTAGACATTATCCAGTTCCAGCTCCCCTGCTATGGGCTGGGACACCTTCCACTATCCCAGCTTACTCCAAGCTTTGTCCAGCCTGGCCTTGGAACACTTCCAGGGGTCCAGGGGCAGCCACAGCTTCTCTGGGCAACCTGTGCCAGGGCCTCAGCACCCTCACAGGGAAGAATTTCTTCCCAATACCCAATCTACCCTGCCCTCTGTCAGCATGAAGCCATTCCCTCTTGTCCTGTCACTCCAAGCCCTTGTCAAAGTCCCTCTCCAGCTCTCCTGCAGTCCCTTTGGGTACTGGAAGGCTGTGTAGGTGCTCTCTTAGTCTTTTCCTGGCTTTCATTTTGTTCCAGCTGACCTCCCTTGTGGATCTTCAGCCCTGCCATGCTCAGGGGTGCTGGCACCAGTTACGCCCTCGAGACAGGAGGGAAATGGCTTTGCTGAGAAATTCCCAAGGTTTTGGCTGGCAGCTGAGAAGGGGGCGTTTGGGTCTCTGCATTACCCTGGTGTTTTTGACAGCACAGTGTTGCTTCCTCTTTTCCCAGCCTCCTCCAGCAGATCTGGAGCGCAGTGCCAGGATATGTTGGCTTGCCAGGGTGAGGAGCCTGTGCATGGTCAGAGCTGGGCCCTCCCCCCTGAGCAGGGCAGAGGAGCAGTGTCTGTGCTCAGCCATCCCTCCTGCTCCTGGCTTGCCACTGCTTCCCGTAGCCATGGGAACAGGGCTCTGGCAGGCCCCTGCCTCCCTCCTGTAGGGGCTGGGAAATGTAGGTCGCCCTGGACGGGTCCTGTCTCTGTCTATTCCTGCATCGGGTCAGTGCCCAGACACATCTCATTGCTGCAGCACAGGGCTGTCTCCTTAGGGGGTTCATTTCTCCCGTGCCCTGGCCACCTGTGGGAGCACTGCTGGGCACGTCATGGTACACCAGCTGCTGGCTGGAGTCAGCCCAGGCCCTGCTTTGGTTGGGTTTTTTAATTTCCCTCCGGCAATGGAATTTTAGGTGGGTTCCTCTCGGAATCTCTGCTGGTCAGACTGACCCTGAGATGTGTTAGAAAGTCTCTTTTTCCAGCCCAGCAGTCAAAGAAGGAGTCAGAACTCTTCTATTCTTGTTCTCAAGGTTGTTTATTGTATCTTATCTATAAAATTCTTTCTCTGGCCTGCTGATGTCCGTTCAGCAGGTCAGACAGAGGCACACTGACTGCCTTGGGGCGGTGTTATCTCTTTATACTAAAAACTACGTGTACATTATTTACCATAACTTCCCAATACCTATCACCTATGTCAGACAGTGAGCTTCTACTCTAAACCAATCTAAAAATGCCAACATCACCCAGAAGGTGGAGGCTAGGAAGAAGAAAGAAGGACAGGGCATGCACAAATTCCTCCATTTTTGGGACCCCGAGCCCCCATTCTAAGAACCCCCAAAAAAATCTATTTTTCACCCCATGACAAACTATTATTCTACTTAAACACTTTCGACTTGTAATTCTTCATATAAAGGTTGCTGCAGGGCTAAATCAAGGGCACAGGGGTCTTGGGCTCTGTGCCAAGGTCTCTGAGGCCCCTGGGCAGGGGCTTGAGCCCTCCAGGGCAGCCAGAGGAATTTCCTGGGTTCTGACAGGTTTGTGATGCAGTCAGAGTTGAGAAAAGCCCTGTGCTTGGTTAAGGTGGTTTCAGGGGTGGCCCCTTGCTAGTCCTGCCCCCTGGGGCAGGGTCTGTGGGGCAGCAGCAGGCACCCCACCCCTGCTTTGCTGCCAGCAACAACCTCAGCCTCTCACAGCCCCCTGGGAAGAAGGCAGGGCTGTAGGGATTGCTGCTTCTACGGCGTTCTGCTCTCTTGTGAAAAGCTCCTTTCGCTCAGTGAAGCGCATTGGAGTTCGAGTGTGAAGCCTGTCATGGGAAGCTCAAAGGGCTGCTGGACAAACATGAAGAATGACCATTTCTGTCCTGTGCAGTGGAACAGGTATTTTGAGTAAGAAATTTAATCACCTTTGATGCAGAGATTGCATCTTTGTTACAATTGTCATTTTAAAATCAGTCCTAATGTGGTACTTAATCTGGCATTTATAATCCTTTTATGCAGGGCCATTGCATTTTCCTAATTTTTTAATGTCCTTTGGGGGAGGAGGAGTTAATGTGTTTTTTAAAGTGCGTTGCCTGCCTAAAGACTCCCATGTCATCACTTAGAACTGAGTGAAGCTGGAGCTGAGCCTTATTTTGTGTGTTGAGTCCTCCACTCTGCTGCCATTGCACAGGCCATACTCCGTGTCCCCCAACCACTTCCTTAATTCCCAGTGGCACTTTCAGGTGGAGCATCCTTCAGTCTGTGCTGCCCTGCTCCTTTCCAGAGCTGCTGCTCCTGTGCTGCCAGACAGGGGGCCATGTGCTGAAGGAAAAATCCATGTGACTCCTTGGTGGAATCTCAGGACGATTTAGGTGGAAGATGATACCACCTCATCATGCTGAGTGTCTCAGCTGTGCTGTTAGCTCTGTCCTCACGGGACATGCCATGCAGACTAGCCTCCCTGATGCTCCCGCCTTCCTCCCTCTTGCATAAAAAAAGCCCCCTCCTTCTAGTGTTCCTGCTGGCCCAAACTCTAAACATTGCTTTGTTTTGTTTGTTTAAAAAGCAAACAAACAAGCCCCACCAAAAAGCCCGAAGAACTTCCAAGGCAGTAACACTTACTGTCCTCATGTGTTCACTGATCATGGGTAGCTTCCAGTGATTTGCTCTGTGAACAAGGCTGGTGTTTAGCCAGATACTCCTTCGATTCTGACACTTTACACTTTATTGCACCCAAGCCACTTGAATGAACTTAGGGAAGACTCAGAGCCAAAACCAGATTTGTGACAGCAGTGAGCTCATTAAAGGAAATATTGGAGTGTACAGGTCCCGTGGGCTCAGGCTGGTCAGTGCTGTCAGCCCGGTGCTGGCACCCATCCCGAGGAGTGCAGCAGGTTTGGCTTTGTGCTTCCAACTCCTGCAGCAGGGGGCTGGTCCCCACTCCTGGGGGGATGAGCAAGAGCCTGGGGGGGCAGTTCCTTCACATTTATTGTTCTGTTCCTCACTCATCTCAGTGCCCTTTTTGCCTTTTGTCTCGTACCTGATCCTACTAATGAGAAAGCATGGGCAGACAAAAGCAAATTCCCTTGTCACCCTTGAAGGTGGCTGTTGTGCCCTCTCAAAACCTGGACTCCATGAGATTCCACTTTAGTGCTGGGACGTGGAGATGCTTTGGCAGTCTTGTGCGCACTGGAAGCGACACAAGCCGTCCCCTGGGATCCTTGGAATGTGCATCTAAAAATCCAGAGAAGGAATTGTTTAAACTGAAGAACTGGTGGGTGCCTTGCCCCTGGTGCCTCTGTGAGCCCTGTGGAGCTTGGCATCGTCTGTGGACACCTCCAATGCAGTGCAGGTGTGGGGGCATCTGGGGTGAGCTGCAGGGCTCTGGGGCGCAGGATGCTGTGGTGGCTGCCTCCCCTTGGCCCTCATTCCCTTGCCTGCCCCTGGAAGGTGCAGGAAGCCCAGCAGCCACGTGGAGCCCTGTGCTCTGTGGGCATGGACGGTATCAAATGGAGGGGACATGGTCACTTTACAGGAATGATGCTGATGGACAGATTAGTGTTCTTGAGAGGCATTACTTTGTGTTTGGACAGGGCAGTGAGGGCATGACTCACTGCAGATTAATATGATTAGCAGATCAAAAATCTAGGCTGAAGTTAGGCACCCACTCGCTCTCCGTTGTATTTCAATGGAATTTGGCTGCATCACTCTCTGGAGCCCTTTCTGATCCTTGTTCCTATATTCATTTATCTATGTTGATACAGTTGGTATTGTGTCAGCAGCTGGTGCTCCCTTTGCAAGATCAGGTTCTTTGCTGCACCCAACAGAGCTGGAGACCTGGAATTTTCCTTACTCTTGTGCTCCTCAGGGCTGTTTTGCAATGTAAGATTTTCAAAAAGCCTAAGTTACACATACTCATGTTTATGACGAGGGACAAAGAAGCACAGAAACTATGCAAGTGACATTCTAGCACCTATTGTGTCAGGATTGTGCCAAAATAATTTGTTATGATGAAATTCCCATCTCTAATCCTGAAAGAAATAACTTTTTGAGCTCAGAAGTAATTCAAATGTTTCATGGGCTGAGATGTACAGTAATTACTGGGTTTTTTTTGCAGCAAAGTTGCAATTCTGGAAAATGAGAATCTGTGTTTTTGATGGGGCTGGGGGATTTAAACATGTTCCTGGAAAATCAAAACAAGAAGGAAAAATAAAACAAAACTAGAGGCCATTTTTATTCCTTCCTTCTCTCCAGAAAAAACTACTTTGGTCTCCTCATGTTGTCTGAGCTTCTGCAGGACATCAACAACAAGCAAAGCCCCAGCACTTTCTGTTTAATAGTACAGAAACCCGGATGAAATGCTTCTTGCATGAAGTTAAAGAACTGATTGGCCCAGTGTCATTTAGAGTCCTGTGTTCCCCCTTGGTTTTATTTGTTCCTATGTGAAGTTCAGCAAGATTTACCTCTGGGACCCAGGTGACATGGCAGGGCACTTCAGTCCAGAAACCAAGCTCCTCTTCCCTTTTTCAGAACACTAGATTTCAGAAATTACTCCTCCAGGGTTTAGATTTTCACAGAACACAGTGATAAAAAAGCCTTGCACTACCCAATGGGGAAAAAAAGGAAGGCAGAAATATGTCAGTGTGGCTTAGCAATGTCCAGAGAATTAAAAAAAAAGGCAAAACCCAAAAAATACAGCCTTTATGGTGAAGATAAAATGTTGGCAGCTTTTGATAGTTTATAAGAACTTTCAGATAAATGCTCCATGATCTTTCAATTAAATCCCAGACACCTCGATGAATTCTTCTTGCAAGAGCATTTTATTTTCTTGAGAAGCCTGTACCAAATCAACTCTGGGATGGGTTGGGATGCTGCTGTTCAGTTCTGTGTGACAGTCTCCAGACTCAGCCTTTTCTCTTCTCCCTTGCAGGCTGTGTACATGTTCTATGCGTTGGCAATCGTCTGCGATGACTTCTTTGTCCCTTCGCTGGAAAAGATCTGTGAGGTGAGTGTTGGATGCTCCTTCCTCTGGTGCTGCTTTCACAGCACTTCTGGAGAGCCTTGGGGTGTGGTGATGGTGTATTTGCTGCTGTCCTGCAGTGCTGCCCGTGCCGCTTGTCTTGTTGCTCAGCGTGACGTGTGCGCGTTGACTCAGCTCTGTGTTCTTCCTCGCAGGACAGGCTCTCCAGGTGCTCCTGGCATTCACACTGGGGTGGTTGCTGCTGCCTCTTGTTTGTGTGTCTTTGCAGATGTCTCTGCAGGAACACCAGGCCCTAGCTTTAGCTGGCAGAAATTAAAGCCTCTGGTGATTTACCCCAGTAGAAACTGTGGATCTTGTACCCTGCCCTCACAGTCATGACTGTCAGACCTTGTGTTGTGTGGGTGTAAGTTGTGAAGCAGTAGGGACAGCTAGGTCAGCTGTAAAGAAGCTTGTGAATGCTTCCAGCAATTACAAGGGACTCTGTTCCTCTTTGGTAAGGTCAGGATGCCTAAATTTTAGAAGACAAGGAGTACAATTTTACCTAAATCAGCTCGGACAGCCACAGAGCGAACACAGACCATGTGCCCAAAACGACTCCTAGCCGTATCTGCTGTCAGTTCCAGGCAGTGAAATCTCTCTGAGGGGAGAACATGGCTGGTCTTGGCACCGAGAGGTCTGTGCCATTTGTAGAAGACACCTGTCCATGTGCCTGGGAGCAAGTGTCACCCGTCAGGGCGTGGGCTGTGCTGGCCCTGGGAGAGGTGTGGAAGCTGACAGGGCAAGTGATTTGTGCTGACAGCCCTGATGGAGGCTGTCTCTAAACTAACCTGATAGTTAAAGTTCAGCACCCTGCTCTGCGGGCCTTTTTTGCATCATCAAAGAGAAAAGCCCCCAGGAAATTCCACTTTGTGGTGCTCAAGTATAGAGGTAACTGAAAGGTAACAACATAAGGCAGGAGCTTCTGTCCTGCAGAGTTGCTGCACCCTCTGGGGCTGAATCTTGGGAACCCCATGGCAAGGTTCAGGAGAGGGAACATTGGTGTGGACATGGGGATAGGAGATGCTGGGGGGTGTAGACACACTGAGTTCTTTGACCTCTTCTCTCTCAGGCAAGTGAACCTGACTGGGAAATGTGGCTCTACAAGCTGGCTGAGTGAACAGTGTCTAGGACAGGCTTGTATTTTGGGGCACTGTCAATATGCCCAAGAGCAAACCACCTCCCCACTGAAGTCAGCACAGCTGACTGGTGGCTGTTCCACCTTGGCTGGTGGCTCTGCTTTCAAGAGGCACCATGAGTTCCAGCAGCTGTTGTAGTATGGATGTCTTCATAGTTTCATAGAGCATCCTGCAGAAGAACCTGGCCTTTGAGGATCTGCTTCTGGTCCTGTGAACTTCTTTCATGATAGTTTTCATCCTGTTTAAAATTGTTTTCCATACATCTGTTTTTTGTCAGGTTCCACAAGCTTTATTAGCACTCCAGCATTGCTGTGGTCTTCTGCTTTGAAGGCACTCCTGGCGAGGGCACCTCCTGTCCTTTTCCCTTATCCCCATAACTTATGTAGAAGGGGTTGTTACTTATAGGCAGTGGATAGAGTTACCCTCCCTTAGGGGTGAGGAATACCTGCTGTGGAATCTTCAGAAAAGGCTGCTGTGAGGATTTCTGCTCTCTTGTCTCTGTGAAAAGGTACTTGGCCAAGGAGGAAAGAGTAGAGGAGCCCTGCAGTGCTGCAGGGGAATGGGGGCAGAGGGAGGTTTCCTGTGTCCTGCCAGGCTGGGGGGCTGCCTCAAAAGCCAGCTCTGCCAGGGACACTTCCCACAACCCAGAGCTGCTTTCCCCATGCTCCTGGCTGCCTTTCCTGTGCTCCCACAGTGGCAGCTGCTGGTGTAGTAACAGCTCAAGGTGGTGGCCGTATGGCAGGAGCTGGTTGTTGCTCTTCTTCAGTGCCTTGTGGCATCTGCTGAGCAGATGCAGGTGGGTGCTGGGTCCATGGGAGCTGGTGCAGATGGAACAGTGGGAGTGCAGACAACACAGAGGGTGTAATTAACCAAGGAAATCTTTGGAAGCAGCATATGCTGATGAAGTTTTCGTAGAACAGTGGGTCCTTTCCCTTCCAGAAGCCTCTGGTTTTAGACAGTCCGTGGGTGCTGCTGAGGGACAGGTACAGGAGGTAAGTGATGTAGTCACACAGAGAAGGGGGTAAGGAGAGGGTGAAGCAAGGCATAACTTGTACCAGGGAAGGTGGCTGGAGGTGAATGAAGCCTGAGCCCTGGCCCTGCCCTTTACAGGTGGAAGTGGGAAAGATAAGGTGTGTATTGCTTGGGTTGTGGAGTAGACAGACCCATGAGTGGTGAAGCTGCCTTCCCTGTTGGCTGGAGTGGTGACCTTTTCCTCCTCTCTGAAAGTGTCACTGGCATAACCAGCTCTCTCTGCCAGGTGATGCTCACTTCAGTAGCCAGTGCCTCTGGTGGCTTTTCCCCTGTACTTAACCTTTGTTTACACAAAACTTTTCAGGTACCTGCCTCTCAGCAGGCGGGTTAACTGTTGGGAATGGAATTCCTTCAGCTGCTCCCTGTGGTAATCAGTGACTCTGTGTTTCTCTGCAGCGCTTGCATCTCAGTGAAGATGTGGCTGGGGCAACTTTCATGGCAGCAGGAAGCTCTGCTCCTGAGCTGTTCACATCTGTCATAGGTAAGGAGCATGCTGCTGCTTCCCAAAACCTGCACATTTCCCTGGCTGTTTTCAGAGCTGAAATGGGATTGCTGTGTGCATGCAAGGTTTGTTATAACCCTGTCTGGGCACACATGGCACTGACTGTGGGGTGTCCTCGCCAGGTGAAGTGACTCTGGGAGTACTGTTATCTCACAGCAGGACCTGGATGGGATGTGACCCTGCCCAGCCAGGAGCAGTGGGCACTTTACCATAGCTGCCCACTAGCCAGGCTTCACCTACAGCATTATTCTCTCCTGTCCGCTTTCCTGCCTCGTCTGCCATGCCAGCTCCAGGGCCCAGGGGAAAGGATTTCCCCCAGATTTCCCTCTCTGGCACACTGCTCATGTCCTCAGTGGCAGGTTCTCTGCCATCACCTCCCCTCTGGTTTGTCTTCCAACACTGCTTTTCCCTGGAAAAGCCAGAGTGGGGAGGAGAAGAGGATTTGAAATGCTTTCTTACAGCAACAGCTTGGTCAGAGCATCACATTTCCAAAGCAGCTCTCTGCTTATGGAAAGTGCGATGAAGGGATTCAGCCATCCTTAAGTGTGCAAAACCTGGGAAAATCTCAGTGCCTCCAGAGTAGTGGGGAAGGGGGACTGCAGGCAGTGTTACAGAGTGACGTACTACCTAACCAGGTTAGGAGGGTGAAGTGTTTCTCCAGTCTGACTCGCCCACATCTCTGTTGGCAGGGGGATCATCGGGACAGCAGCTGGGGGGTACAGGGGGATCTCCATCACTGAACAGAGTTAGTTCTTAGCTCTGATACTCTCTCTAGGAGACATTTGTCTTTCAGTCACAGCTGCCAGATGCAGAGTACGAGTTAATTCATGCAAAGCTGTGTGATCTGCAGAGGTCTGATTGCACAAGCAAAGCCTTATCATTTGGGAACTTAAACTGGACCAAGTTGGGATTGTCCTTTGGTTAAGGGTAGGTGCAGTACCAGGGTGAAAATAAAACCAGATTCCTTCAGATGACTTAGAGAAGCCCTGATCATTATCAGGATCGTTTTCCTGCTGTGGTGTAACCTGCCAGGTGCTGTATGCCACTTGGCAGGTGAGAGCTTCTGTGTTTCTGGGAAAAGGATGAAGTTGGAAAAAATACGTAAACTGCACTGGCCAGTTTACATGTGGCCACATAAACAGTGGAACCTTAAAAGCAAGAGGTGAATTTAAACAGACTGACAGCTAGCAGGAGATGGAATGTTATTTTTAGGCTCTCTTCCTAAGGAAAGGACTTTGTGCAGCATCGTGATGCATGTGTCTGTCAGTTCATCTCCCTCACCATTAACCTCATTGGCCAATTTTAACTAAATTTGACAGAAGAGCTCTGAAAAAAGCTTGTAGCATAGCCCCATAACTCATCCTGAGAGGCATCACTTGGCTTGTGAGTAGCTGTGGCCAGACAGCTCTGAATCATCTCCAGCTTCTGCTGAAGCATCATCCCTACTGAAGCCAGTTGGGATGGGGATATGGAAAGGAGCAGAGTACTGCTTAGGGAGTATCTTATGGGACGCAGTTTCCTGTGGATTTGTGTCCCACCAGCTGCTACCACGAGCTTGCAGTCTTTGTGGTGTGTGTTGCCATAATGTTGGGTCACAATACCAGGAAGTTAATAACTTGGATGTGCCTGGAGTGCTTGGTTTCCATCACGCAATCCATCCAGGTCCCCTCAGAAAGCAGCTCCCCGCAGTTTGCCTAGTACCTGCCTTTAGATTCATTAATAGGGTGTGGGGTCTGCCATTCTCTGTGAAAAAAGTCAGCTCTTTCCCATTTACACAGCTTCCCTTGAACTTGTTTTTTCAGGTGTTTTTATCACAAAAGGAGACGTAGGCGTTGGAACCATTGTGGGCTCGGCTGTATTCAACATCCTCTGTATTATTGGTGTGTGTGGGCTTTTTGCAGGACAGGTAAGAGCATTTAATGATTCCTTACAGTTCTTGCTTCACCCTGTGCCTTGGCTGTACTGCAAAATCAGATGCCAGGTTCACCACCTTGCTACAGATTTCTCTGGCTTTGCTGTTTTCAATAGGGCCCTGTGCTGTTCCTCCTGCATTTTTGAAATGAAAAGCAGAGCAGCAAAGGTCAGCTCAGGCATTTTGAGCTGCCCAAGGTGTGTGGGTGGGCAGAGGAATAAATGTTTGTTGTTTGCTCCTCGTGTAGTTTGTGACTGCTCTCCGGCGTGTCAAACCACTCCTGACAACACAAGCTGTTCATCTGAAATTAAAGCAATTAAGTAGTGAGATCTGAGCTGCTGTCTGAATTGCAGACATGATTGACTGTATAATTAAATACCTGAATCTGCATTTACCTTCGCACTTGCCAACATGCCAAGTATTTTTACAACCTCATAAATGTTCTCTGGCGTGTTACTGTGCAGACTTACTCATAAAGAGGAGAAGCAGGGTCATGTTACCAGCACGGGGAGAAGAACTGAGAAGACCTTGGTCAGTCTGGGAAAGCATGCAAGAGAGATGGGGTTTTCCTTATGATCCAGTTCTGTTTTCATTAGCCAGGGAACTTCTACAGGCTGAAGGTGAACATTTCCAGTGTGAGGAGGCCTCAGGATAAAATCACAGCAGTACTTTTTAACCATCCACGTGCCCTGATTTGCATGACACATGCAGCTGGCAGCTACAGATGCTCAATGTGTCACTGGTTCTGCCGTAACTCTTACTGTGAAAACCCAGTTAATTGAGGTAAATTTTTAATGACCAAAGCCTTCCCCAGGGCATGAGGCTCTGCTCTCCAGAGGTATTCTCCTGTCATCAATAGGACTTCCTTCTCAGGCTGCTTTTTTCATGCAAATGAAGGTGATTAACTGTCTAGTAGTTAATGATGGCAGAGGAGCCAGTTCTGATTTTTACCCTCCACAGTATTGATTGCAGGCCTCAAACCTGCTAAAAAATGGGTACAAACCACAGCTTTTGAAAAGGCCTGCTGGACTTTGGGGCTTGACAGAGAATGTCAGAATGTTGGAGGCCTTTTACAGGTGGGAGATTGTTGTTTCAGAAGGATTAATCATACCCAAAATGCTCTTGTAAAACATCTTCAGCCTTTCAGTTGTGGTAGCTTTCAGAAGTTCAAGTCATCCTAAGCATAGTCTGTGAGTTTCTTTCAAGCCAAGCGTTGAGATCTTGACTGCTTTGCCCCATCTTTGTTTTCCTTGAGACTCTGCTGATGATTTGTGTGTGGTTTTGTCAAGTCACATAACCTCTCTTTGCTGCAGTCTAACCCTCAGAGGGTGGGTGAGCGCTGGAACGATTGATGTCACTGTGTGGAACTGTGATTTTAGTGAGCAAATAAGAAATTTCAGTGTCAATAATTGCGATGTTTTAGATAAAACTCTGGATCAGTTTATGCTTTTCATTGTTTCCCAGCCTTTCACCAAAAAGTCATTCCTTCTTAGTGGTGTGATTCATCATTTGTTTTATGATAGTATGAGTAGGAATTTGGTTTTGTTGTCAATAGTGTCTCTACAGAGGCACTAACCTAGGTGGTAAATTTGCTTCTTGGTGAGGTTTCTGTTCTGCTGGGGACCTGGATCTCAGTAGTGAGTTGCCAGGTGAGCCTGGGGGGGGGGGCTGGTTGTTAGTCAAAGCTGCTTGCTGTGCTCCAGGAATTTTTCTTTGAGCTCAGACACCTGTGGATTGAGCAGCTGGAGCCCTCAGATTTTCAGATGTATTGCCCGTGGGCTGGGAATCCCAGAGGTCTGACCTGCAGGGGCCTTCTGCTGCATTTCTGAAAGCCTTCTTTTGGTTTGGTTTTTATTTTTGACTGGTAAACAGCTGAATTGTAAAATACTGTCCAGCCCTCTCCTGGATATGTTTTATTTTTAAATTAGGTTGTAGTTTGTATGTGCTGCATTGGATTTATTCTTCTTTGGCCTAAGAAAAGACTGGGTTTGGTTATGTGCACCATGTTTAGAAAAAGAACCAAATGCACAGCCCCAAAAAGGTGGTATGCATTTGCTTGAGCCCTAATTGTTTATTCTTCCAGGCCTTTACTGGCTGTATGCACACACTTTTCAGGATAAATCAGAATAAGCATCCCACTGCTGGAACAGGAGAAGGGAAGCGTGCCCACGCCTCTCTGTGACACTGCACACCTAAAAAAGGCATTGAAAGAGCATTGTGAAGGTTGAAAGTCAAACACTGTAAAGTTAGAAAATAGCAGTGTGAGGGTTCCCTGTGCACCCTTAATTTGCCCCCCCAGTGTGCGTGCATTATTACCCAGGCTTTAATTACGGAGTCTCTTGCTGGGTTCTCCACGGGCTCCCTGCCTCCCTCTGCACACAGAATGGACTTTGCTCACTTAATGAGCAGATAGTCAGGATTTTGTTTTCTCTTATTGTTCACTCTGTGCCCTTCTGCCTTATTTACCAGGCTCTATTCAAGCCCTGTTCCAGAGGCAGAATTATTAATTTCCTCTTGAACTTCTGCCGATCTCGGCGCTATTGTATCTGAGCAGTTGATGAGCAGTTAATTAATCTTCCCCAAACTTCTGTGAGATGAAGAAGGGGGGTGCTTTAAAGATGGGGAAACAAAGCACAGAAAGATTAAATAAAAAAGAATAACTTGTCTTTTTAGGGGCTAATTAGAGCTGGCACGGGCCCGCTGTTTCCCCTGGTGCATAGGATTCTGTGGCATGCTCGTGGGTCCTGGCTCCAGGTGCTGCTCCTGCTGCTCCACAGGGTTTTCCTTGTTGGAAGACCTTGGTTTGAGTGGCCACGTCAGTCTGCACACAGCCCAGCTCTCCTTGGGAGCATTCAGCTCCTTGAGCCATATGAGCCCCTTTTCTTCTCCTCACTCCTGCTTCCTTCCACAGGGCACCACACAGAATGCCTCTGTCCTGAGCCCTGCCTTCATCTCCAGGGCTGTTCTTGTCTGGAACCAAGCAAGTGACTTAACTACATCTCCTAACATTTAGTGGCTGCTCTTGCCAGTGTGGTGGTGATGGTGTTCCTTCTCCTCACTCCCTCTGCAGCTCTTGAGGCCTGAGAGAAAAACTTTCACCAGATTCCTCCCTTGGATCATGCATCCACCCGTAGCTGCTTTCTGAGCATCCAGCTTTCTTCCAGTGGTTTTGATCCCTTCTGCTCTCCCCACTCCTCTGCTCTATGTCTCCTTCTCCTGGCTAATGTTAGCCATGCCAGCCAGGCACCTCTTGAGATGCAGGAGTCTGCTCTGCAGCCAGGGAAATCGTATTTTCCACTGTTTTCATCTCCTCCAGAGATTTTAAATTGGAGGAATTAAAAAAGCGACAGTGGATGCAGGCTGCCCATGTGTTTGATGGCCAGACAAGAAGGATCCCATAAAAGCTGCATTTTCTAAACTAGCATCCACATCCTGAAAATCAGAGCTTTAAAATATAACTTAATCTGGGCCTCTGCAGAAGCAGAAAAATTTCACGTCTAGTGTGTGTTGTGGCGTTTGACCAAGGCAGGTTTGGAGAGAGAGCTCAAGTTTTTGCTGTGGATAGTGAATGCTGCCCATGTGCTTGTGGCAGTGAGCCTTAGAAGCTCCTCCTGCTTTCTTCTTGCAGCCTGTTGAAGTATTCTGCATAGCACTCACATCCAGAGAAGGATTTCTCTTATTTCATCCATGCAGTAGACGCAACTTCTAAGCCGTAGATGATTTCAGTACATGGAAATAAGTTAGGAGCTCTTCTCGTTCCCCACTTGCCTGTGCAGTGCAGGTTGGATGTGCTGCAGCTGTTTCCTCCTATGTCCCTACACCTTGGACACCAGCATGTCTCCTGGCAGGTAGGCAGCTGCTAAGGCACATAACCCAGCTGTTGTTTTTTAGCTGCTGTGTCTGCCTTGCTTCCTCTAGCAAAGGGGGAAGGGGGAGGTCAGGGAGCACAGAGGGAGAACGAAATGGCAGCAGATGCAGCTCTTCAGACAGTAGTCCAGCAACATTCACAGGGACACAGGCTGGATAGCAGCGAGGAGGCTGCTGTCTGCGTTGTGATGGATTGCATCGGGCTTTTTCCATGCTTGCGAGCCAGCTGTGTATGGGGAGCTTGACCTTAGCCTGGGGTCCCCTCCAGGCCTTGGTTGTGCTGTCCTGTCTTCTCTCACGCTCATGTTTGTGCTTCTCAAGCTCTCCCCTCCTTCCCCTGCCCTCTCGCCGTCCTTGGCGGCAAGGACGCGGCATTCTCGGAAGCTGTCCTTGCTTAATTCAGCTCTCATTCAGGCCAGCACAAGCAGAGCTTGTTCGGTTTTGGACATTCCCCCGTCCAGATTCATCTTGTTTTCACAGCTCTGCTGCTCTCCCCTCACCATCCTGTCCTCCCAGCACTGACCCACAGCGTTTTGCAGTGTTGCAGAGGAGGCTGAGAAGTGCTTATGTGAGAGCAGTACAACCTTGAGTTGCGAGTCACTCCAGCGTTACCATGTAATTTTGAATGTGCATGGCTTGATTTGTTAATTAGTATTTAACTACTCTGTTTTTCAGTTGAGTCCAAGTTTCTCTATTTTGCCTTTCCCCAGAAATAGACAGGCTTCTCTGGGTGGAGCAGGGGACCAGGAATACTGGCTTGTACCACAGATGCTCTTTCAGTTATTGGTTAAGGGGTCTGATGAGTGGCAAGGCATCATTCCTCAACATACTGGAGCAGATGACTGTGACTGTCTGACCTGCCTCCTTCTTTTCCAATGAGATTCTTTTACCTCAGGAATTAAATTAAATTCAGCAGGCCCTCCTTTGTCCAGGTCACAGAACCCCTCTGCCAGCCAAGGTGCCTCTAGGAATTACCAGCTGCCATGGGTTATGTCAGTGGAAAATACGCCTGTGTTAGGCATGTTGACCAGAACACTAAACAGAGTTTAATAACCTGGTGGAATGTTTTTTAATGAAGCAACTGGGACTTTTGTAATCTGTTTTACCCCACTTCTGCCATTCAGCCAGCTTGCATGCCTCTTAATCTTTTAAGCTTTAATTTCACTCACAACTCAGACTGTAGCCATTACTGACTTCTGGCTTTATGATTGGGTTCATGAGCTTTTTTATTTTCTTCTCCTTGACTGTGGAGAAGTCTTAAAAGGTGAGAGTTGAAATCCTGTTGCTTTTTCTTTATTGGCCTGTGAACATAGGTGGAAAACATGTAAAACTCTGGGGAAGTAGTTTAAGGAGAACTTAGTCCCGGCTGTTGGGACTGCTCACTGCTCTCACAGCCCAGGGCATGTTGGGGTTTGCTGGCAGTGTTTTATAGTGACCACAAGCTTGGTCTTTCACTGACAGGACTGTGTTGCAGACATGGGACAGACTAATAGGTCAGACTGAATAGTGCAGAGGCCAAGGCTGTGGTCCTTGGGTACCTAAAGCTGCTGACATGGCACACACAGAGGTGTGTGAAAGCCCAGGTACAGGGAAAGCATGGGGGATGATGGCAGGATGCTGTGCAACATCAGGTGGTCTGTAAGGTGCAGAGACTGCAGCTGGGACGGAGAGGTGTGGATGGAGTTTCAGGATAGAGAGGTACCATTAATTAGAGATGCTGCCCAAGGCAATCAGAAGGGTTGCAAATGATCCTATCAGCATCAAACCAAGGCTACTTCCTAACTGTCACAAAAGCCATCACCATTTTCAGTTAAGTTTTCTCTGTCAAAATTGACACACAGATCAGTACTGTGGATGTACCATTTTTAGGATATTTTCTCAAATAATTTATGGGGTAAAAGCAAGGGAGATAATAAAATCTGGTTTTTACTTCTGGCAAGGACTGGCCAGTCTGAAGAGACTGGGAGATGTTTACTCTGTGCATGCCTTCCTGTCTACAGCTATCCTTGAATTCTGCTGTGGATCCTGGGGTCCAGCAGAGGCCTTGGGGTCCTGCTGCCTCAGCACTGTGGGAATCTGAGCTAAAAAGACATGCTGGTCCAAGTAACTCATGGATGATTATAACCACCAGTTGAGCAGGGAAATATTTCTGGCTTTGTCCTGAGGTTTGGAGAGTGTCCACTGTTTCCATTCTGAGAATGTCACATAGACAGATTGCTGCAGCAGTGATGAAAATATCAAGAGAGGCCTAAAAAAGCAAATATTCTTGGGGAAGTAATGAGAATAGATGGAGTTGGTGCACAGTGTACAGACTGGGAGCCTGAGTGACAACTGAGCTCTGCAGAGAATGGCAAACCAGAGGTGAAATCAGGGGGCTGGTAATTGGAATGAAGCTTTGCTCACAGCAGGTCCCTTAGATTGTGGCTGCTTTAACTGCCTGAGAGAGATGGATACATTTAGGCCTGGATTTTTCCTTGGCCTGACCTGTGCTCATATTTGGTGCTTTGCTGAAGCTGAGAGTTATGGTTAGTATTGCTCAAAGCCTCAAGCAAGCCCGAATGCTGCATCATGAGACCCTGGGGTCTTTGGCCAAAATTATGGTCTGGAGACTGAGCTGGATAACTTGTGGTGTCCTGGGATATTCAGGCATGACCATGGGGTATAGAGGGAGTGTCACTTAGTCCAGGACATCCTGCTGTGCTGTCAGTCCCAGCACAGGGCCCTCTGGCTGATGCTGGCTGCCTGCTGGAAAGCCTGCCTGGATTTCCTGGGCCTGTGCACAGGAAAGCAATGGCTTTCCATGCAGGAGTCTGTCTAAAAGCTCTGCTGTGGCAGAGTGGCTCAGTGTGCCAGGAGGGGATGTGGGATCAGAACTCCTGCTGTGCTGGGAGATGGCACCTCTGGGATCCTGTTGGACCTGCTTGGCTGATTCTCTGTCTGAATTATGGATGTGCCAAAAGTGCCATCAGGAACCCACCACCCTCCAAACTGTACCAAGTTCTGTGTGTGTCTCCCAGGAAAGGTGCAGAGGCTCCACAATGGCTTCTTGCTGACAGCCACAGGTAGATCTACAGCCTTATTTCATGTAAAGATGAGTACAAGTGAGGCACTGTCACACTCTCCCATTAATTTGTGATGTTTCACTGATACCCTGACCAGTGAGAATGAGCAGTCAGGTGGCCAGGTCCTTGGAATTATCTGAGCTGAGCAAAATAATCACCTGCAAAGTTTAAAGGCAGAGCTTGTGCTCTGATACCTGAGGTAGAGCCCTTTTTATTTTTGTATAATTCTGAATGCAGTAAGACATGGATTAACTGCAAACTATGGCCAGCCTGATTCCTTGAAAATCTGTCCCAGACTCCACCTGAGTTCACTGCTTCCTGTAATAGTGGCCAGCAATAGTGGTCATTTCTCCTGCTTTGTCATGAGATCCTGCTGTGTTACCTTGGGGCTGATTTGAAATTGCATTGAGGGTTTGCAGAACAGTAGTGTCAGGAGCACAGCCCTTTCTGGAGGGGACCCCAACAGGCTTCAGAAAGTCCCTCCTCAAGCAGGAGCAGCGTGTGAGGAGGTTCCACGGTACAGCTGGCTGCAGCTCACCCAGAGGGCTGACACAGCATGCTGCCGGCTGGCTGCTGTGGGCCAGGGGCTTGTGAGGCATCACAGCGAGCAGCAGCTCTTCAGGCAGCACAGCACAGACCAGCTCTCGAGAGCCAGATCCCTGCATCTGCTAGGCTGGTGTAAGAGCTTCCCTAATCACTTCTGTGCAGCCCACATCAAAGAGGGGCACCATGAGGACTGACCCAGATTCTTTGCTCCTGGATGCCTTTTGACAGTGGTGGATTCACTGCTGGCACATCCCTGTTGACCTCCGTAGACTCTTACGGCTAATCGCTTGCAGGGATTGTCTTTAATCTTTTGACACCCTAGTCCAAGCATTCCTGCCTCTCCACATCAGCAAATTAGGTTATTAGCTCTTAATACCTAAAAATCTAGACCTTCTGGGCCAGAGGATAACAGGGAAACAAGATTAGGGAGATTGCTTCCAAAGCCTGGCATTTCCCAGCAGTGTTAGTAGCTGATCAACGCTTGAGAATGTCAAGCAAAGAGCTGGCCATGAGATGAGGAAACAATTCAGAGTGAAGAAGATCCCTGAAGAACATGGATGTGATTACATGCTTCCCCTGGAAGTTTAGCAGCCAGAAAATACGCAGGAATGCACATGCCTCTGTACTCCTGCGGCAGGAGCACAGGCATCCTTGCTGAGGGAGCAGCAGCCCTGTTGTGCCACATGTGCTTTGTCTTGGGCCCGTTGCTGCTGTGGATAGAGCAGGCTGGAAAACAGCCAGCTGGGTGGCCTCTGGTGATGGATATCTCCTGGATGGAGATAGAGCTTCCATGCTCCTAAGAGCAGAGAAACAATTTGGGTGAGCAGAAGAGAGAAGGGTCAGTTTTACAGAGGATAAAAGGTGAAAGTCCTAGGGTGAGGCGTGAGGTGTATTGCCACTGAGGTCCTGGTTGCCTTGACCTAACTTCAGTGCTACAGGAAGCAGACACCAATGTCTGATTTTAGGGAGATTTTCCCTCTGGTGGCTGATCTCTACATGTGTGCTAAGTGGAGGAGGTGGTGTGTGCTGCATAGGGCTACGGCTTTGGGACTTACAAAGCTAAGAAATCAGGTTAGAACTGAAAAAAATCTTGATTTTCTGCTCTCCAGCCCATCAAAAGGGAAGCAAGCATTCTGAGTAGTGAATTTTATATGTAGGGTGAAAGTTTACCTGTGAGAGACCAGGAGGCTGAGGGTAAATTTACCCTTAGGAGTGATGCTGTAGCATGCAGGGGAGCAGGCTCAGTGTGTCTTGTGTGGAGCCATCAGGGGATGCTCTTGTTCAAGCCTTGACTTCTGAGCTTTTCTTTTCAGCCCAGGTGAACTGAGTCCAGTCCCCACTAAGTTGTCAAGGGACAGCTAAGAGGCGCTTGTCTGGTGTTTGTATTTCAGGTACTCACTTCAAAAGGAGGAAACGTCACTGCAGTGACAATCAGTGCCTCTACAGATCCCTCCTTATGCTCAGCTCCCACAGGACCAGCTCGCTGCTGGGTTACAGTATGACAGTATTGCTGATTTAAAACTCAAATTTGATCATGTTTTTACACAAGCTGATTGCTTCCCTCATTTCTTTTCTGCCTTGCCGATCTGAGGCAACTACAGAGGACCTTCAGCGTCATCCTGAAAGCTGAGTGGAATGATGTCCACTCAGTCTATAAAATTGCTTGTGAAATTTGCTCAATCAGAATGAAGGGGCACACTGATGTAAAATTTAACTGAGGATCTCTGAATAGAATTATGAACCCAGCTCCAGCTTCTAACATTTGGAAATTTCTATCAGAAAGCACCTCCATTTATCTATGTCTGTGTGCCTTGAAATATATGTCTGCTTGTAGAAATCTGGTTTGACCCAAGGGCTCTAAAAGCCTGCTTTTTTGTTTCATGTAGGAATTTCTAACATGGAAATGGTTGCATAAAGAGACTTTACACTGGGCATAAATTGCATCAATTTTTTAGAAAACCATGCTACTAAAAGACTGTAGAGATTTTTCTGGTGTAATGGTCAGTATCTTTTTACAGCATTTGTTTCATTAGCAGTTTTGGAAAATTCCAATATTGTAAGAGTTATTATGAAGAGAAATTTGGGAAACTATTTTTGCTGACCCTGAAATAGAACTGAAAATGATGTTACTGTTCATGTGACTGAATTCATGCACAAGTATGACTGGAGGGTACAGTCAGAAAATTAATGTATATGTTCAGATCCAAATCAGTGAAAATGAGCTGTCTCCCATCTTCCTCCTTCAGCTTTACACCTTCAAAAGATGTGATCCCGAGTGTTTGAAATGCACTCCAGAACTGGGAAATACAGATTTCAGGAGAAGCTTCTACTGAGGGGACTTCCTAGAGCTGCAAAAAATAGAATCATATTGAAGATATTACCTCCACATGACTGCTTTTAATATGTCCTTCTGAATACTATTAATGAAATTAAAGATTAACTCATTCACTGGTATTTTCTTCTGAGTTTGCAGACTCATGCAGCCTGCAGTGAGAATTCTTCCTCATTTCTGTGGCTTTGGAAGGTGACAAATGACATGAACTGCGCAGTGATCCCTTTTTATTCTCCATGGCATACAAATTCCTGGGTTTTGTTCGTAACACCCTGCTGGAGTGTTGACTTGAGTGTTTGTCCCAAAACCTGTGTAGATGGACACAGAGCTGTGGTAATGCATGTAGTAATGTAGTAAATCAGTGTGGTCGTGCTGGTAAAGCCTGAGCTTTACCTTCCTGTAAAGCAGCAGCCCTCACAGACTGTGTGGGGACACACAGCCCGACCTGGGGGACAGCTGAGTCCGCAGGTACTTCCCATGGGGCCGTTCCTGTCTCCTTGTAGCTCTTCCCCCAGCAGCCACAGAAAGTGTTTCCTGTCTTAAGCCTCTTCCTCGAGTTCCCAAGATGTGTGGGGACATCTCCCCAGGTGGCACCTGGGCACACTCTGCTGGTGTGGCAGTCGGGACAGCTCCCAGAGAGTGACAAGTGGCACCAGACACGCTCTGCTGGTGTGGCAGTCGTGCTGCAGAGCCTAGCTGACGCCCTGTCTTTGCCTGTTTCCCCAGGTTGTTGCGCTGTCGTCGTGGAGTCTCTTGAGAGATTCGATCTACTACACGCTGTCTGTTGTTGCACTCATCGTGGTAAGTTTGGGAAGGTTTTCCATCTGTGGGAGCCCATGTCTGCTGCCACCTCAGAAGGGGACCTGCCATGGCAGAGTAGTTGTGTAGCTGAGATCCCTGGCAGCCCTGCAGTGGTGGGTCAGTGCTCTCCTGGCCTTCGTGACTTCCTGAAATACACATCACTAACCTGTAAGGAGGCAGCACTTGTGCCCAGAGGAGAGAGATCCTGAACAGCTACTGCAAAACCTTCAGGTTAGTTTTTCCACACATAATAGGGGTGGGTTCAGTACATGCTGGCAGCAAGTCCTCAAACAAAATCTACACTTTCAGCAGTTCTTAGTCCCTATCCCGATTTTCATCAAGCTCAGAAAATGCTCCAAATCTCTCAGAGTTGGGCTATTCCATGAAAAAAATTTGCACAAGAGGTAAATAAAGACACAGCTATCATTTTAGCATTACCTTTGCAACCAATACTAGTCAGTGCCTGGAAATGTGCAACTGCTACCTGAAAATGCCATTTTTACATCTTCCCCCCACCGCCTCCCCACCCTAGTCTAGTAGCCTAGATTCCCTAAGACAGGAGGAGTGATTTTGAGAGGTTAACATCCATATGTCAGCAAGAAGGGGACTTCAGAGTCAGAAGAGGGTTGCTTGCAGTCTGGGTTGCTTTGGTTAGTGTGTTTCAGCAGCAGGTTTTGGTTTGTTTCCTGCTGCATAAGCCCGTGTTTCCAGATATACTGTGTAGGTGCAAAGGCCTCTATCTGCCTCATCCCAAACAGAGATCTTTCTCAAACTGTTTGTACTATTATTCCCCTTACTGCAAGGCTGGCCATTTTGTACCTGGTGAAAAATAACTTTTCTACATAATTACTAGCAATGAGCTGCAAAACAAAAAGCTTTTGTTTTGTTTTGACAGCTTGACAGTAACCTCTTAGAAGACACTTCAGTGCTTTGTATGCAGGGATAATTTTTCCATATGAGGGCATTGAGACTTCTCTGCAGCTGGAATAGAGTCATCAGTCTTGAAGAATTATATTGTTTGTAGAAGTTTGTTCTCATGGTGTTTTAAACAACAGCCTGTGGACGTGTGTTAAAAGTTGAACTCCACTGGTACCTTTACTAATCATAAATACACCTGAGGGGAAATAAATATATTCCTTCCAATGCTGAGATACAGCAGCTTTGAAGGGCTTGATACTGTGCTGGGTAAATCAATATGACTTTGTCTCTGTTTGCGCTAGAAAAGGAAGTGCAATGTTGTTGTAAGAAACAAAGCAGTATAAACTCACCTGTTTGCTGCTCCAGGCCATTTGATGAGAGAGTGAACTCTGAACCACAGAGGTTAGAAGTGGGTATAAACCACATTTACCGTACTTCATTCATCTTGATTCAGCACTATGATTTTTTTTAAACTTTATAATAATATTACGGTGCTACCTTGTCTTCTAGTAGAGTTTGGCAAAACTTACTCCTCCTGAAAGGAAAAAGATGCATGTGTGTCTTAACTTGAAGGGACATGGTCAGAGTTATTAGAGGCAAAATTGAGATGGGTGCTATTTTTAGTCACAGAAGTCAATGCACACGCTTTCACCTCCCATCACACCAAAACACTGTAACCTAAAACAGGCCCTGTCAGATTAGATCACAGTGGCTGGGAACTTTAATTTACAACGCTTTGTGGTCATGTTTTCTTCCAGTAACCCGTGTAACTCTTGCCTCGTGCCGGCTGTCACACAGGAGTTGCTATTTATGGCCGTATGGCCGAGGGGAAGTGTTCACTCTGCTTTCAGGGCCTCGTTCCTTTCCCCCCCTGCTTCCCTGGGGCACAGCCGTGGATCTGTAATCCCTGGCGCGGGCACGCATTTCCCTGCTGGTGCTTCGGGAGGGCTGAATGGACCACAGCCTGTCATGGGGCTGGGAGGGCTGCCTGTGCTTCCAGCCCCAGCCTCCCGAGGCACCGCGGGCCCCACTGCAGCCATCCCACCCTGCTGGAGCAGGACTGGAGGTGCCGGGAATGGCCGGGTGGCAGAGCAAGGGGAAGGGCCTGGGCATGGAGCAGGGCAGGCACGGCCCCTGTGAGCCTTCAGCCATGGCAGGCACGGCCCTGTGAGCTTTCAGCCACTGCCAGTGCGGGCCCTTCCCTCACTCCTTGCCATGGTGCTGCTGCTTCCTTCACAACCCTCGCCATGGCGCTGGTTCTTCCTTGACAGCTCTCACCTAGGTGTGGTCCTTCCTTCATGCCCCTTCACCATGGCTCTGATCCTTCCCTCACATACCTTCCCTCACCCTCCCCTCAGCACGGTGCTGATCCTTCCCTCACAACCCTCAGCGTGGTGCTTGTCTTTTCCTCACACCCCTTCATCACACCCCTCAGGACAGTGCTGGCCCTTCCCTCGTGGCCCTTCACCATGGCGCTGGTCCTTCCCTCACACCCCTTCCCTCACGCCCCTCAGCATGGCGCTGGTGCTTCCCTCACACCCCTCAGCATGGCGCTTGTCTTTTCCTCATACCCCTCAGGATGGTGCTGGTCCTTCCCTCATGGCCCTTCGCCATGGCTCTGGTCCTTCCCTCACACCCCTTCCCTCATGGCCCTTCGCCATGGCGCTGATCCTTCCCTCGCACCCCTTCCCTCTCACCCCTCAGCACGGCGCTGGTGCTTCCCTCACATCCCTTCCCTCTCACCCCTCAGCATGGCGCTGGCCCTTCCCTCAGGGAGGAGGTGCATTCCTTGCCGGAGGAGGCTGTGCAGCACTGTTGGGAAAGCCGCAGTGTCCATCACAGGTGTGCCACCGGGGCTGTCAGTAGCTGCAGTCAGCGGGGTGGAGGTCACCCTGAGCTGATGGGGACAGCAGCCTGGGCCCAGCAGGATGTGGCAGCAGCTCCAGAGCTTGCTGTGGATCTGCTGGTGGGTGCCTGGGTGTCCAGCTGGGAGCTGGCGGGGTGGAGGCCATGTCTGGTGAGGCAGCCGGGTGGGTCAGAGGGGTGCAGCCCTGTCTCTGGCTCACCACTGCTTTCCCTCTCACTGCTGCACCAGGACCCAGTGCCATTTGGGAAAGGGGTACCTGCCAGCCTTGACTAAGTATAAGAAACTAAGGGTTGAGAAGTTCAAAGGCTGGGCAGGAGGGCAGTGCCAAAATACACCCGAGCTTGATGCCATTGCCACGAGCCCTGGCTTGCTTTACTCTGTTCCCTGCCTCAGGTGATGCGCTGTTTTCAACTGTTGTTTTGTTTATAACATGCTATTTTTAAATCTTTTCTCCACAGTTTATTTATGATGAAAGAGTTTCCTGGTAAGTGAATCCCTTTTCTTTTCATTTTTTTTTCTGGTTATACCACAAAAGCTGCCATAATTAGTGTTTATGAGAAGGAGAAAGCTAAAACGTTCTGCAGGGCAGCTGTTTGCTGCTGTGTGAGAAACATTAACACAAGACAGGCCAGAGTAACTAATTTCTTGAGCTAGAGAAGAGAGCCCAGGATAATCAGAGTGTTCCTGCTACAGTGGCAGCAGTCAGTGCCCTCTGCATGCCCTGCACGTGTGTGACAGTATGCTCAGCAGAGCTGTGGGTATGCAAGAAGGAGCTACCCGAGCAGTTGGATTGTTTCATAATTTAGTGAATGGCCAGTTAAAAGAAATTTTAAAAAATCCCTATTAAAGTGTTAAAGAGCAGTGCAGTAGGTATGGTAGTGTAGGAGGGCTGCAGATACTTTTCAGTTGCCTTGGTCCCATGGTTTTGTTTCTGGCACATCCCAGAGGTGATGTGGTGACATCTGGAGGTGACAGTGGAGGTGACAGCGTTGGCTTTGGTGTCACTCCCAGCTGGTGTCATTTAGATTACAAGCACTAGGGAGCGTCAGGCTGGTTGGGCTGGTGTTTTCCCTCATTGCCTCTTGCCCATTTCAGAGGCAGATTTCAAACACCCATTCTTGGCAATGGCCCGGTTTTCTTTGTTGATTTTTTTGTGTGTGTGTTTTTTTTTTTTACTGAAATTCACTCGAAGGCCAGTTGTATTTAACTGTGGTTTAAAAAAAACCCAAAACACAACGCAGAAGCTGAGTGTTGAATCTTAAGAAGCAGGGAATGAGACATCGATATAGTTAGTGCAATATCTCAAGAACCTTGTGGAGAAAATGCTCCATGAGTTTAGCATAGAGTAGTTTGATAACGGATGATTTCCACAAGGACTAGCAGCTTGCCATGGGGAACTAAGCAGAATACAGCATTCTGGACAGTGGAAAAGATCACCTAGAAATGAGCTCTAAAAGCCATATTGTAATTTGTCTTCATACAAATTTCATTATTCCATTAGTTTGACACAGGAACAGCTGAGGGAAAAAACCTATCAGTATCTAATCAGCAGTTTGAACTGCTGCCTGCTGCATTCTCAGCACTCATGCACAGCAGTATCAGCTGAGCAGCTGCCCCTTGCTCAGGTTGTCTCAGCACAACTGGCTTTACAAAGCCCAGCATCCTGCTCTACACTCCTGCAGGCAGAGCAGACTGGCTGCTCCCCTCCCTTGGCCACATCCCATGGTCATTGTCCTTATGGAAATGTTGGTGGTCCTTGGGTATGCAATTTGCTCACTGAACTCCTGGGTTTTGTCACTTGTTCTTAGCTGAAGGTCAGTTCGGCCAAGTAAAAGCACAGAAGTCAAGAAAACAAAGGAGGCATCACGCATGGATGTGTGAGCCATTTCTTTGTGCGTCCCTTTCTTAATAGAGGAATGTTAAGGCAGCCCAGGAGGGTCAAGCCTTTCTGCATGCTTGTGGAGTGTCAGAAACACAGGGGAGTGGCTGAACAGGGGGAGTGCTGATGCCATGCCCTGCTTTGATGTGCTTGTGTTGCTCTTGTTTCCAGGTGGGAGTCCTTAGTCTTAGTGCTGATGTATGTCATCTACATCTTTATAATGAAGTAAGTCAAATGTGCCCTCAGCTTGTCTAATTTCTAAGCACCTTGCTCTCCTTGCCTCACCTAGCCCTTACAGCAACAAGAAGAAACAGCCTCCAGTTCTGCCAGAGGAGTTTTAGCTTGGCTATTAGGGAAAATTTCTTCACCAAAAGGGTTGTCAGGTGCAGGAACAGGCTGCCCAGGCCAGTGTTGGAATCACTATCCCTGAAGGGATTTAAAAGATGTGTAAATATGGTGCTTAGGGACATGGCTTAGCAGTGGGCTTGGCAGTGCTGAATTAACTTTGGACTGGATGATTGTGGAGGTTTTTTCCAACCTAAACTATCTTGTGAATCTGTGCTTTATGGATCTCGTCCTGTGCGAACTGACCAAGGCTAACAGCAAGCCTGTGGCAGAACAGAGACCTGAATCCATCCTCAAGTCCCACAGTCTCTTCTGACCTCACTTGAGCATCCCTACTTGGAAATAAGCAGGAGTGAGATTCCAGCCCACTTTTCATGGGTGTGAAGCTCTGGGCAGTTCTTGCTTGCCTGGAGATCTGTGATAAAACTACAGCACACTTGGCAGTGATTTTCTGAGCATCTGGCCTGTGTGACTTCTTCCACACAAGTTCTTGCTAGTAAAACTGGTCGGTTCTGCTGTTTTGTTCACCTCCTCCTGTCTTGTTTTCAAAAGCCAGTGGAAAGGAAACCCAGATTCAAACTGGAACATTCAACAAAACCTTCCAGCTGCCAAACACACCAGTGGTCTTGTCTCCACAAGTAAGACTAGAGATTTGTTTTGAAATGATGAGTAGAGTAATATTGTGAGAGCCATTCTCAGTGAGAACAGCAAAACACTCAGGCTGGCTGAAGGGAACACAAGTCAGAATTCATCTATTAATTAGAAATTTTGACATGGAGGGTAGCTTTTTACTCTTGGAACAATTAACTGACCAGTAAGGCAGTTGTAATGTTGCAATTTTTTTTTTCCCCACCCCTGCCAAAGCTGAGATGAATTTAGCATAAGGTGTTGTGTTTCTGGGTTGAGTCCTCCCAGTAAACTAATGCTGATACTCAGGTGTGATTGTGTGATAAAAAATATACTTGGGTGATGGCAAGCAAAGATTACTCATGATGCAGAATATTCATCACACCTAACACATAAACATGCATGTCATTTAAGATCCATGGCTTCTATCTTTCATAGCCTTCTAGGTCTAGAGAGATTGTGTGATGTACAATTTAGCTGGAGCTCTGGGATCCTCCTTAAATCCAGAGGAGTTTACTTCCCTTCCTTAGCTGTATTGCACAGGATACAAGGCTAGGAAAAGACTGTCAAGAATTAAAGGTACATCTTGAGTTTGTTTTGTTTGTGCAGGTACAACTCAACCATACATCACTTCTTTGAGAGGAAGACAAAAAACTCTGCAAATATGGTGAATGGTTTAGCAAGTAACACAGAGATGGATGACAACAGCAACTGTGATGCCACGGTGGTGTTACTAAAGAAAGGTAACTGTTCCAGTAAGTTACCCTGTCACTTGCATCATTCTGGGTGTTCTCTCCCTGCTCACACAGTGGGAACTGCTGCTCTTCTGTAAGACACGAAATAGTGGGGGTCAGGTGGTCCTTTTGGAGCCCCTCTCCCAGATGGGGGACATGGTGTGGTGATCCCAGCCACCACAGCCTGTACCGCTGGAGGTGGCTGAGGCCTCTTGTGGCTGATTCTTGCTGCTGGACAAGTTGCTTGGCTGCAAGGACTCCTTCAAGCCCAGGGGCTGCTTATCTAGCCTGTTACAGCCATTTTAATTCCTCCTGCGGGTGCTGTTCCTCTGCACTGAAGTTGCCCATTTACAGCATGTGCAGTTAAATTTAACTCCACTCCCAAGGGACATCAACTGGGCAAGAAAAAAGGCCCTGCTTAGACCAGTGTACACTTATCCCTAGTGAAGGAAGGGTGGGGACTCTGTGTGGGTCTGGGTACTGTGCTCTTACTACTCATGCTGGCTTTACCATGCACAACTTTTCCATGCAAGTAGTCTTTAAGAGTATTTCACTTTGGCTGAAATCTGTTCCAGTTTGACTTTAGACATGATCATGTATAAAAATGGTTGTATTTCTTCAGCTTAAAAAAAAATTCCCCATCCCATAGCTCAGCAGCAGTTGTTCAATGTCTGCATTTGCAAGGATGTCCTAAACTCTATTCACAGTGGATTTATTTTGTCTTTAAGACACTGCACATGCTTGTTGACTATCTGCTTGGGATGTATATGTACCTGTTCTCACGAATAATGCATCCCATTTTTCTGAGGCACTGGCTTAGCCTGAGAAGAAGCTCCATCTTGTCAAAATCAGTCCTGGTCTCTGACCACAGATGGGCTGCCTCTTTTGTTTAGCTGGTCTATCAAAAAGCCCCAACCAACCAGAAATAGGTCTCTTTTCCTGCAAATGGAGCTTGAGAGGCATAGTCTGTATACAGCAAGCAGTTAAGCATGAAATGTAGTGGGGCTTATTTGCAGCAGCAGACAAGTCTGCCAGCTCTCAGTTACAGGCCTGTTGCAGAGAGAAGGCTTTCACCAGTGCTGTGCTCTCTGATTTGGGGAAGCTGCTTTTTTGGGGATGGCTCCCTATTGCCTGGAGCTCTCCACAGCAGGACTATGTTGGCAATTCTGCACCAGGAAAGCTGGATTGGGAAAACCCAGTGAGCACAAACTCAGGCCTTGCACATCCAACTTTATCCAGTGGGATTTGGTTTAAATGTTCCTACAATGGGTTTTTTGCATACTCTGCTGATAACTTTTTGATTTGGACACTTGCGGTTACTCACACTGGCACAGGAAGGAAGATGAAAGGGTTGCTTCATCTTTCTGCAGATTGTTCCTGTATTTCCTGGGGACTGGGCCACGAGAGGCCTGGAGAGGCAAATGGTGCTGCTTTGTGTCCCAGCCAGGGGTACAGGGCCACCAACATACCTGTTGCAATGGGGTGCCTGGGGGTTTCAGACTTCTGAGGCCTTTTCTGAAACCATTTCTGAACAGAGGACCAAAAAGTCTGAAACAGAAAGATTTTTGTGTTTGGCAGTTTTTCCAGGTGCCATTCAACAAGTGCCAGTGTGGAAAAACTCACAAGGAAAAGCTGTGTGGTTGGTTTTTGTTGTTGGTTTGCATTTTAATTTTTTTAATATGGAGGAGCTCATATATTTACCCCATTCCATGGAAGTAGGCAAAAAATAGTAACACAAGGGCTGAGGAGAAAGTCTTCTGTAAGACTAACAGTGATGGTTAAAAATGGTAATGCCACAAAACATCTGCCAGTGTTTAACACTGGTTTTAATAAACCTGTGCAGAAGTATGTTGGATAAGGCCTCAGTTTTCCCTGCTGCCAAGTCCCAGTCCTGGCACAAAAGTCACAGCCCAAGGTGTCATCCAGGTGAAGGAAGGATGAACCCCAGAGGCAGTGGGCATCGGCACTGTGCTCCAGGTGAAGCACGATCCAGGGACCGGCCTCTGTCTCCCTGTCCCTTTGCTCCCATACTGTGGGTTGCTCTGGCACATGCAGGTGCTGCTGGATTTGGTGGCAATCCCCAGCCATGAGCTGCAAGCCCAGGGTGCAGGAATGTTCTTTTCATTTGTATTGGTACCTTGCAGGAGCACAGCAGTGGATGATGAGGACAGTATCCTCACAGAAGTGCAGGTTGCAACTGGAAGCAGCTGCCTTGGTGGGATAGCTGCTGTTGAAGCAGTGGTGTGCCCAATACAGGCCTGTGATGAAGTGTGCAGAGCAGATTTAGATCTCTGTAAGGAGCATGAGTGGTCATACTATGTTGACAATTTATTTAAAACCAGGAATATAAAGTGTGTAGAAGGCAGAAATTAAGGACAGATGAGGCCTGTTTTCAATGGTGTAGCTGAAGGAATGGTTCTTACAGAGACCTTCCGGAACCCATGGGTTCATTCTTCTTAGAGCCACATAGAGCAGAGGGAGAGACTGCTGGAAGAAGGCCTCAATTTGTTTTTGTTCCTTGGCTGCAGGAAATTTCCACCGTAAAGCCTCAGTGATCATGGTTGATGAGCTGCTCTCTGCCTACCCACACCAGCTTTCATTTTCCGAGGCTGGGCTCCGGATCATGATAACCAGCCATTTCCCTCCCAAAACACGTCTCTCCATGGCCAGCCGCATGTTAATCAATGAGGTGTGTCTTTTATCTCCCCCACCTGTCCTGCTCCTCCTGAATTTGCATTTTTCTGTAGCAGTGTTTAGCTTGAAATGCAACTCTAGTGTTTCTTCTGGATCCCTGATAGCGCTCTCTCAGATTTTATCCTTCTGACACTGACTTTGCTGAATGTCCCTTGCTTTCTGTGCCTGTGGAGATTTTAGCAGAGGTTGTTATGTAGCTGTTGTAGCTGTTACATGTCGCTGTTGCTCACAGGAGGTGCCCTCTGCATAGATCTGTTTAACAATATGGTTGTACCCTGAGACTGCACTTAGCGTGTCACTGGTCTTGGTGTACTCCTGGAGTCAGTTCCACAGCCACTGGACCTTGTAAAAGTTGTACATGTGAGATTTTTCTGGTGGTCTGCCAGCAAGCATCATGTTGTACCTGTTGAAAATAATTCTTTTTGCTTTTAAAGATAAATTTTTAAAGACTTCTACACACCTCTCTTTCTCTGTTCCTCCCTTTTGCTTAAAAACCCCTCAAATTAAAAAAAGTCATACTTTTCAGTAAGGCTGCCTTTATTTACAGAGACAGAGGCTGATCAACAGCAGGACTTACACCAACGGGGAGTCAGAAGTAGCAATCAAAATCCCCATCAAGCACGTGGTGGAGAACGGAACAGGCCCCAGCAACTCTGCCGAGCGCGGCGTGAACGGCACGCGGCGCGACGAGGACGCGGCCGAGGCCCGGAACGAGAACGAGAATGAGGATAACGAGAACAACGAGAACGACGAGGAAGAGGAAGATGATGATGACGACGACGACGATGACCATGAAGGGCCCTACACACCTTTTGACCTCCCCAGTAAGAAGCTCCTGTGGTTGTGTGGTGTTTGTTTGGGTATGCTGGATGTAGAGGTGAAAGCGTCTCTGAGAGCTTCCATCAGCTTTCACTTGGCAGTGAGGCTCGTGACCACATGTGAAAGAGATGGGGGACTAGGAAGCAGCAGGAACCTCTCAGGGTGCAGACTCACACATCTGCTGCAGCTCCTGTGTTGGCCCTGTGCTGCTGTTGCAGTAACAGGGGAGATGCAGCCATCTCCTCAGGTTGGGTTCTGTCCCCAAAACACGGCTCACCTCATGGAGAGAAGGATCTCTGCTCGCTGTAGAGGAAGCTGAGGGTAGCTGGGCTGTTGACAAGGAGCCTGAGTGAAGGTCAGAGTGAGGACCCACGTGTGCCTCAGGCTGCTGAGCACTGCACCTGCAGGATGACAATCTTCTTTTAGCCTAGTGCTTCTTACCATATCAAGGCTCTGGTCCTGGGGTGATCATAATGTATCCCTGTCCTGCCTTTGAGTCACAGTTGCCATAGGTGGCAAGATTGGCCGTGTTGCAGATGAGGTAGAACACTGTAGGGAGTGGTCCTGCCCTTTTGCAGGCAAGATACAATTTTGGGAACTCCTGTTTGGGTCTCACTCAAATAGCATTTTTGTAGTTTGAGTGAGGAAAAGAACTAAGCCTTAAAGAGAGTAGTTTAGATGTCCTATGGACTTCCGTAGTATGTGAAAGGCTGGACCTCTGGAGATCTCTGGTTCCAACCTCTGCTCAGAGCAGGTCCTCCTCCAAGCCTGTGTCTAGTTGAGTTTTATTATCTATGAAGATGGACATCCCACAGACTTTGAGTACCTGTTCCAATGTTTGACTGCTCCCCCCATCCCCCCACACACACTCCAGTAGGAAAAAAAGAGAAAATGCACAATTTAGTGTACCATCTGTTCTGAATTTCCCTTATTGGAAGTTGAGTCCATTGGCTTTTGTAATTCCCTTGTGCAAGGAATTTTGTAATTCCCTTGTGAAGGGCCTGCCTCCATCTTTTCTGTACCCTCCCTTTAGGTGATTGAAGGTGAATCAGATCTCTTTTTTGGACTTGCATTTTTTGTGGGTTTGGAAGAACTTGACTAGGGAGCACATGTGGTTACTTAAACTCTCAGGGAGCCCCTTCATACTCCTGTGCCTGTCTCTGCCTTCCTGTCTGCCATCACATCATCATTATCTCTGAACAAGGAATGGCATGTTGGCATAACAGGCTGAGGTGTCCCTGGCATTTTATTTGCACATGCTAACAAAATAATAGCATTCTGAAATGTGATTGTTTCCCTTTGTTTTGTTGTTTGGCAGCTGGCAAGATAGAAATGTTGAAGTGGGTTTTCACATGGCCCTTGAGTTTTGTCCTGTACTTCACAGTGCCCAACTGTAACAAGCCCCACTTGGAAAAATGGTTCATGGTCACCTTTGCTTCTTCTACCCTGTGGATTGCAGCTTTTTCTTACATGATGGTGTGGATGGTACGTACCAACTAACCCAGAAACCACTGGGAGAAGCAGCAGGAGGGGGTTTGGCAGTCTAGAGAAATGCATAGGAAGTTCTACCCACCTGAATTTTCAGGTGAGAAACCTTAGGTTTGCTTCTGTTTCTTTTGGACCAGTCCACACTCAGAGAAGAAAATTAGGGGCCAGTAGCCATGGCCTTTGAGCTTGATTTAGGGCTGGCATTTCATCCAGATTCTTTACCTTGGGCAACAATTACAGCTGCAGCAGTGGAATGTCTCCTAGTCCTGCAGGGTAGTGTGAGGGGTGCTGAGTGACAATCTGGCCACAGCAACTTTTCATTCTCTTGGAGCAAGCAAGCTCAAGAGACATGGAGTTGTGATTGATAACTCTTTGAACTTAGCATGAAAAATAGCATGACATTCAAATTCCTGCAGAACTAGAGCCATAGGGTGGTTTTGTGTCTGCTTAGCTAGTATTTGCATATAATAATGTTTACAAACCTCATCCAAGCTAGTATTTGTATGTAATAATGTTTACAGACTTCATCCAAGATCAGGAGACAGTTACCCAGGGTAGTGAGCCACCATGTAGTCTCTTTTCCAGGTTAGTATCAGGAAAACTGTGGTTGAAATGTATGGAACAACTAACCTGAGAGGGTACACAGCAGGTGAGTGCTATCCCCTGCCAGTTGATGAATATACCAGGAAAGCCTGTTGCTGCCTCTATTTAAAGGAAGTGTGAGTTTGCACTGAGAGATACCCTCTGTCTCACAGTATCTTGCAGATTTGGGCCAAGTTGGTGTCAGGTCTTAATTCATGTAAACAGCTTGACAGTTTTATTTCATACTCTCCTTAGGTGACAATCATTGGATACACACTGGGAATTCCAGACGTGATCATGGGCATCACTTTCTTGGCAGCAGGAACCAGCGTGCCAGACTGCATGGCCAGCCTTATCGTGGCCAGGCAAGGTGGGTTATTGCAGGGATGGCATCCTGCTGTGGAGCTGTGTCCTGTGACATTCTGCTCCTCCTCAGGTAGCACAGATGTTTCCTCAACAGGAGAATAGAGAGAGCTCTTTCCACAAGCCTGGAATTTAAAACAAGAACAAAGAGGGAAATAAGTTGTGCTGCTATTGCAAAGCAGTTAACAGGTTCTCAACAGAAGTGTGGAAAAAGTTTTGGCAGTATTGTCAACTTCAGGTCTTCCTCAATAATCACAGTAATTTTCTTAATTTGAATATCAGTGGTATAGAACTATTTAATGGCATAAGAATCTTTCAGGTCACCTTCCAGCTTTTCTTCACAGTCATAAGGACTGGAAGATATTACTGTTTTTAAAGAAAGCAGCTCCCCCTATTTGTGGCCCTTGCAGCAGGTGTGTAAAGAGGAAAAGCAAGTAGCCAATACTGCTTTGGGGAGCAAATCCAGTGGCTTGTCACTGAAATAAGCAGCTGCTGAAGAGACCATTCAAGGGCCTCTTGCAATTAATCCACTACAGAAGCTCATGTGTCATGCTCACAGTAAAGGGTCAAAAGTCCCCCTGAGCATGTCACCAGAGGACTGGGAGGTCACAGCCAGCACAGCAGGTCCCCTCAGCAGCAGAGGATTAGTGGAGGGGAATTCTCAGATGATCCTGGGAGGTGGATTAAGCCCCTTTAAGCCTGCTGGCCTTGTATGATGGAGGGCAAAGGGAAGGGAGGGAGTGAGGGGCATCTTCCACAAATCTTGGCCTTAATTGAGAGAAATTGCCTGGATGACCTCAGATTAAAACTGCAGGACTTTTCTGAGACATGTCTGAGTGTTTGTGGTTTCCATTCCTGCAGGTATGGGGGATATGGCCGTGTCCAACTCCATTGGAAGCAATGTTTTTGATATTTTAATTGGCCTAGGCCTTCCGTGGGCTTTGCAGACCCTAGCAGTGAATTATGGATCATACGTAAGTCCTGCATTTGTTCATGTCATTGCTACTTATTTATTATTTATTTATTTTTAATAAGCCAGATCTGTCTAGGAAAAAAGTCCAAACTTCTATGGATTTTATTTGAAAAAACAAGTAATTTTCTCTGTTACGATATGGGAGAAGTGGAAATTAATTGTCATTGGACATTTCCCATCCTTTTGAGGACAAGTACTTCCATTTCTTCCTTGAAGACAGAAGTCTGTGCTGAAGTAAGCTAGTTTACTAGAGTGTACTGGATGTTCATACTCTTGAATATATTCCAGGTAAGAATGACCCTGTTTTTAATAAGGCAGAGAGGATAAACACACAGGTGAAATATAAAATGTAAATGAGATCTGTAGGGCTTTTGCTAAGAAAAGTTCTGGCATTACTAAACTGTTAACACACTGCAAAGTGAAGGAAGCTGTTAAATAATTGGATGTTTCAGAGTGTGACCATCAGCAGGAAACTCTGCAGAGCTTTCCTGTTTAAGACAAAACTACCAAACACCATTGAACTTATCCTTTACTTCCCAAGTGATAAAAGAGCCAACCTCTGCCCCAGAGTTGCAGCAAGGTTCCTTTTGAGAAGTAAAAGCAGGATGCCACAGGGTTTTAGAGGGAAGTCACTGTGGCTATTGCTGTTACCTGGACACCACTCAGACAGCAGTGTAGGGCAGAGAAAAGAGTTTTCGTTACAGTCACTGAGTGAATGCAAAGTTAAAAGGCAGGAGAATGACAGAACTGCTGAGCTTGACAAGTACCTCTGGAGATTGTCTAGTCCCCAGCCCTCTGCTCAAAGCTGGGTCAGCTAGAGCAGAATGCTTAGGAGCTTGTCCTGTTGGGTGTTGAGTACCTCCAAGGATGGAGTCTGCACAGCCACTCTCAGCAGTCTGCTTTGTTTTTTAACCACTCTCAACAGTCAAAATCATTCTTGTATTATAATGGGATTTCTATATTTGAAATTGTGTGGTTCCTCTTGTCCTTTCAATGGATATCACTCAGAAGAGTCTGGCTGCACCTTCTCTGTATTCTCCCCTCAGGTATTTATGGACGTGGCTCAGATTCCCCTAAATCTTCTCTAGGCTGTGCAGTCACAGCTCTTTCAGCTTCTCTGTATGTCAGATGCTGCCATCCCTTAAATTGTCCTTGTGGTCCTTCACTGGACTTGTTCCAAGAACTCCATATCTTCCTTGTATTGAGGAGCCCAGAACTGGACCGAGCACTCCAGATGTGACCAGAGAAGGATCATCTTCCTCTCCCTCCTGGCAGCACTTCTCCTGATGTTGCCCAGGACACTCTTGATGCTCCATGTCCAGGGGTGCATTGTTGACTTCAGCTTGGTGTCCACCAGGATCAACAGGTCTTTCTTGGCCCAGCTGCTTTCCAGCTGGTCAGCCCCATGCTGATCTGTGGAGTTATTCCTTCCCAAGTGCAGGGCTTTTCATTTCCCACTGTGGATTTTAATGAGTTTGCTGCTTGCACATTTTTCCAGCCTGTCCAGCTCCCTCTGTATGGCAGCACAGTCCTCCAGAGCATGAGCCACCTTCCTTGGTTTTGTATGGGATGTGAACTTGCTGAGCCTGCTCTCTCCCCATCATCCAGTTCATTAAAAAAGCAGTCCTGGGGGTAAGGCCCTAGTGACTTACCCCAGCTGGGCTTGGAGCACAGTGCTTTGGCTGCTTATCAGGCCGTTCCACTGGCCACTTTTCTAGGCTGTTCTTCCTCTATTTGTCTCTGAGGATGTTTGAGATAATGCCAGAAGCCCTGCTAAAGTCAACATAAACAAATGTCTGTTGTGCTCCCCTCCCCCAGCTAGCCCCCCTCATCCTGCAAGGCTGTCAGGCAGGGTCAGTGGGATTTCCCCTCCATAAATTAACATGTCTGTCCTTTGTGTATTTAGAAGTGGTTCCCATGATCATGTGCTCTGTCATCTTCCCAGGGATCAAGGTCAGGCTGACCAGCCTTGAGCTCCTCACATCTTCCCTCTTCTTGGATATAGGGGTGCCACAAGGAAGCAGTGCTGTAGGAATAAAATCCCTTGCTTTAATGAGCAATTTATCTGTAGCTCATCTATATTTTTGTGGAAAAGGATGAAAACAAGTGGCTGAACAGAAGCAGCCAGCTTTCAGGGAGGCATAACAGTATCACTACTGTTTTGCATACCCAAGATGTCCATTGTACAGTGTGATCACATGGTTAGAAAAGGCAGTCTTGGAAACTGCCCCACAATTAGCAAGGGAGAGTTTCCTCGGTTTTCACTTGCTGTTCCTGGATTTCTCACCAAATTCTTGGGTAGTTGGACTTTAAAACAAAGCAAGCCCCCTTTCCCCACCCTCTAATTAGTAATTAATTTTTGAAGTATTACTACATTGCTAGCAAAGGCTGGCATTAGCTGGGTCAGGTGTACCTCAGTGACAGTGCCTAGAGCTCCACGATGCTGGTTGTTATTCCAGGAGTGTGGCATTGTCCCTGGCACCCAGGTCAGAGGGAGCAGCAGATGTGGAGCTCCAGTTCCTGAGGTCTGTCAGGCTGAGCCTTGGGCTGCTTGCCTGAGCAGGCCCTGCTAACTGCGCTGGAGTTTGTGGGCTCAGGCCAGCCTGGTTGTCCACTGAACATCAGCGGGAGTCAAAAGTACTAGGTGATTTCTGGGCTAATAGTACAGGATTTAGTACTGCTGCTGTGGGGTTTGGCAGGACCCAAACGTGTCTCTGTAGTATCTCCTCCAACAGGGGAACTCCTCAAAGCAGTCTTTGTAACTGGCTTCACATGGAACTGGGACATGTTTAAACAAGCTTACTCCGTGGGATAGTGTCTGAGTGGGGAAAAGGCAGCTTTGTGATCTTACAGAATGAGTCAGGAAAAGAGCAAGAGGGGGACCTGTCAGAGAGACAAATGGGCTTGCTGGAGTCACAGTAGGTGAATGTCAGAACTGGAAATAAGCTGTGAATCCCTGGAGACACCTCCTGGTGCTGGGTTGCTAAATCACATTTTGATTGAGTGCCTCTCTTCTGACTGCTGCTTCCCCAGCCCCATTGTCAGTTTATGCTTCAGCTTAGTATTTATTTTATTCTGCCTTCCTTATTACAGGAAGGGAGAGGAAAACCATCTTATGATTCTCAGGCTATATCTTGGAAGCATCTGTCTGGTCTGGAGAAGGAGGTTTTCCTTCCGTGTTCCTGCTTTAAATGAAACATCTTCCCCTAGGATGTGGTTACACTGCAACTGCTCACCCTTTGCCTTCAGCTCAAGTGTCAGTTCCAGAATTCCTGGCTTGGACCAATCCACTGACCCTTTTTCCATGTAAAGGCAGATCTATTCAGGATTAAACTTTCCACGTCAGATCCCTTCTGTTTTTACAATGCCCAGTCTTTAACCCAACCATATGTTCATTGTTTCAAGGGTCCTTGTTTCTGAACACTCAATGTCCAGGTACTAACTCTGCCTTCCTCTGCTTCCCACTGGAGCTTCCACCTCCACTCCTCACTTGGCCACCCTCTTGCAGCAGCTCTTGCCTTCTGTCATGTACACAGCTAATCTGGCAGGCCAGCAGGGCTTTTGGAGGAAAAGCAGCATCCCTCTGGACCTTGAGAGTCCTTTGATATATTCACCCTCTCCTCTCTTCCAGCACTGAGTCTTGGATGTGTTGCTGACTCTGTAATCCAGTAAGCATCCTTCCCCAGTGCACCTGGCATATGCAGAGTGGAAGGATGTTTGCTCCTCATCTTCCAGCCAGTTGCTTTCCTCTGGAATATTTTTTTTTTTGCATGTAAACCAGACATCATCCAGCAGTATTTCAGAGAACAGGGATTTTAGCCCAAGGATAAAGAGCCAGGTTGATTTGATCACATCAGCATTTGGGAGTATAATCATGTCAGTCCAATTTGCTCCTTTGCCTGGTAACTTCAGGCAGTTTCAGCAAAATTTGACAGTACATCAGAAGTGTGAGAGACCTGATATTCCTTCCATGCAAACAAGCAGCAGGAATAATGCAATCATATTTAGGCATCAGAGGATCCAGAGGGAAGCAAATGCTTGCAAAGCACAGATGGAGATGAGAAGCCTCACTGGTTTTGCTCCTCGCTGACCAGTTGATTTTCACTGGTTAAATTCCAAGGCAGTCTTTGTTAGGACAAAGCTGGCTCCCTGGCTTTGTGGCAGAGAGATTTTTGGGATGATTATGCTGGAATAGAGCAAAAGTGTCCCTGCCAATCCTCCTATCATTGCAGAAGTTCTCTCCAGCTATAGCTCCTGCACCTCCTGCATGATACTCTGAGGGGCCATGTGCAGCACTCCAGGTGTGTACCCTCTGCAAAATGAATTTTGTGATATGGTGCAAAGCAGGGACACTTAATTAGGAGTCTAAAAGCAGGTTTAAGAAGGAAATTCCATTTAAACGTGCAGCAATGCATCAGTGTTTGAAGTTCCAGTTTTCTTAGACTGCTGTCTCATGGCAAGACTTCAGGAATGTAGGATTTAGACTGAATTTCCACTGCTAGTCAGAGACACTGAAGGAGAAGGATACCCAGACATACAGAAGACCTACAGTTTTTTCAGCTGAGGGATTGGAAACAAAGCATAGCCCTTCTGAAATTCCTTGTTGGGGTAATTTCTGTCATATTAAGGCCCTGAAGCAAAACCAGTGTGGGTTTTGGCAATAGCTCCTTGTTTTCCCTTAAGCAGCTGCCAGAAAAGAACTTAAGAATAGAATAACTTTTATATCCATTGTTTTTCCTCTGCTGTTTGGCTTCAGCCTTGGTTACCACAGCAGCATGGGAATGGCTGGAGCTGGTGGCAGCCTCTTTGCATTTGCTGCACAAGCAGCAGGGAGGTGCCCCCCCCCCCCCCCCCCCCCCCCCTCAAACTCTGACAGAGGAGGCTGTGAATGTGCAAACCTTCTGTGCATGATCAGCCAGAACAGCATTCTTCTGCCTTGCTTCAGCCCCTACACACAAGCCAGTCCCCAAAGGGGAGTTTGGGAATATTGATTTTTCCTCCTTGAAGTATGAGGGAGTGCCTCTTCTGCAGTCTGTTTTCTCTTGGGGAAGAGGCATTTCCTATTCTTAAATGAACAGGGGACTGGACTTCTCCTTATACAATTAAAAGCACTCCAGCTGAGACTCATTTTCCAGTCTTTGCCAAAACCTGAAATTTTCTCCTCCCTTACTGTGAGTTTTGAATGTTTTGCTGCCCTTGTTTTCCCTGAACTTGCACATTTTCACATATCCCAAGGAAATGTATTCTATTGCCTCTTACAGGAAATGCCACTTGTCTCATGAGAGGGCTGCTTGACTATTTCTGCCCTAAATTGACAAATCAAGGACACATTTTTCTTAAGCTTTTATTTCAAATTTCAGGATCTTTGGGGCTTCTGTCCTCTTAATTAAAAGTCATGATAAGAAAGGGGGTAGGCTGGTGATTACCACAGGAGTGGAATCAGTTAAATCTGCATTTCCAGAGCTGTAGACTCATGGGAAATTTGTGAAACAGCAGCGGGTAGTCCAGAGTCAAATTCAGGAAAAGAAAGGGTTTGTCAGAAAGCTCATTTGGCTGAATTAGATACACATTACAGCTGGAATTTCTGGAAGAAAAAGTGCAACTGTTGGAGTAAAAAAATATTCCTGGTGAGCTCAAAGTGTGAAGAATTCCAGATGCTTCTACTGAGGCTTAGGAGGTGATGTATGCATGGCACCTCCCTGCCATGGAGCAGGTAGAAAAGGGATAGAAAAGGACAGAACCACATGTGAAAAGGGCTATAAAATGATTGAGAAGCAAGTAGGAAATAGCAGGAGGACAGCTGGAACAAGTGGACATTGATGTAAGCCTGCTCCTGTGAGGGGAGCTTGGTGCTCACACTGCAGAAGGGGTTGCCACATTTGCTTGGCCCACACAGGAACAGCATGATGTGTGTGGCTCTTACACTGGTAAAGCTGCTGTAAAGAATTAGCAAACATTTTCTGCTTTTGAGTTATCCCTAATGGCATCTTTTACTCCCCTAAATGACCTGCAAGGAAGAGCCTTGCAGATAGTCTGAAGAAAGCAGTTCCAAACATCTCATTTTTGAAGCACTGTCCTCAGCAAATTAGACACAGAGGCCTTTGGAATGCTCTGCTGGTTTTATGGAGCATGAAGTTGTGACTGAGAAGCAGTGTTAAGGTTAAATTTTTGTACTTTAGGTTAAATTCGGACATTTTCCATGGTAAAACAATTCCATCTTCTTCATTTGCTTCCTTTTCCTGTAGAACCCTTTCCAATTGATACATTTTATACTAACAGTTTTTAAAAATATTTGCACTAGTCAAACAAAATTCCTGACCAAAATCCAGAGAGGAATTTATTGTAAAATATTATCTCTTTCCTAGCCAGCTGCTGTTCATTTGGGATATAGCAGGGAAGGCAGCTTTAAATGTGTATTTTAGTTTCAGTACACAGAGTTTGTGTAGGGCTTTTTTGAACGTTATAATAATGGAAATGCAGGTTAACTGTTACATGTGGGCCATTCTGATGGGTGGAAGCAAGAGAGGAGTGGATGCACAGGAATGACTGAAGCCAAGTGGGCTGGTCCATCTCTGAAGTTTACATTAGCAGTGGGATCATGACATTTTTCATCTTCAGTTATGCAGACAGTCCCAAAATCAGTGTTCATGCCCTGAAGCAATCCAAATCCTCATTTGTTTGAGCAGTCTGATGAGAATAGTGTATTTAAGATGTAATGGCCATAGGGATGTAATGGTCCTGCTGTCCCTTACAGCACATTCATCCTAAAGAAATCCTCAGTACCTTTCAGACAAAGTGATCATCATGGTTGTAGCCTTTTTTATGGTGTCAACAATCAGTAGGGAAGGGAAGTGTGCCATTTGCGTGAGCTGGTATTTTAGCATGTGTAAAGGGAGCAGCACAGCTCAGGCAGCACGGATTGGCTCAGAGGATCCTGGGTGTGCAGAGAGCAGGGCAGGTGAGGGTTCCCAAATGTCAGGACTGATCATCCTTTCTGACTCTTCAGGTCAGACTCTCCCCTCAGTGGTCCCTGGGGAGTGAACCTAAATCATTACTCTGCATTTAGGAGCAATAGTGGGGTGAAAAGGATTTCCTGGCTGTGGTGCAAAATGATGCAAGGGTATCTGTATTCCTGCAATCTTAAAATTGTAGTGCTGCTTGACACATTAGCAACCCCCACTTCACTTGCAAATGGGATTCTTTACAACCTAACTGGAAGGATGGGAGCACTGAGAAGCCAACCTTTCCTACAAGGGTGTGCCCTCCACATAGTAGCTCCTGGAGAAGGGCCTTGAGAGACTCCACTGAGTGCTGCCCTGATGATGCTGCAGGCGATGCTGTTTGAGGTCATATAAAAATGGCCAAAAGGATAATCATTAAGTTCCCCAAGAGAGGGATGGGAAACCAAGGAGAAGTGTGATCCTAGCTGAGGAATGGGATTGGAGAGATGGCTTTACTCCCTGTAGCCTTTCTTTGTAACATTAGGTTTTATGTCTCAAAAAAATCACATTTTAAAAAGTATTTGGGCCTTAAAGATGCAGGTGACTTCCTTAGGTTAGGCTCAAAGCCTCTAAAAGTGGCAGTTTAATGGCTTCCCAGCTGTGTGGACCTGCATCTCAGTTCTTCTCTTGGACAGTGACTGTAACTGGGGCTCTGCCATGAAGACAGCTTGCACCAGAGCCTGGGATGTGCCTGCTACACAGCCCTGCAGGCAGGAAGTTGTCTCCTTGTCTGATCTGCCTCAGTGCTAAATCATGTCCAGCCTATGTTAGTGTGCCATGATGCATTAATACTGACAATTTTTCAGCACCTGAAGCTCTGGTTTTGAGATTACTGACTTGTTCCCTTCACCAAGAGGAGTAAGACTGGGGAAGAAATCAGGCACTTGTGTGTGTCCTTGTTTATTTTCCCCCACTGTGAAGCATTAATTGGTGACTGAATGCAAAGTTTCCTTTCCCCTGTTTGTTCTTACAGGACTCATGTAGGAGTTAGAAAATGTCATGGTATAATAATACAAGGGATGGCAAAGCTCACGTGGAAGTGGAACACTGTGAAATGTTGTCAGGTCCTAAGGATGCTCCTCTAATAACACTCCTTCTTTGGCAAAATAGGGAGCAGGCAAAGTTATCTGCCATGTAATGGTCTGACTTGGCATTTACAGCTTGCAAGCCACTGTTGAGCAGCTCAGCAGTTTAGGATTATGGAAACATAAGCAGAGAGGAATATTGTGTGAAATTGTGAGATGGTTTGATAAACTTCCTTCTTTTACAGATTCGGTTAAACAGCAGAGGACTTATATATTCTGTTGGTCTCCTGCTGGCATCAGTTTTTGTCACAGTATGTATATAGTCTTTTGTTCTTCTTTTCCAAAAGAGGGATTTTTATAGACATTTTCTTCACCTGCTCCTTTCTCACCTCCAGCTGAAATGGTGGTTGCAAAGTCTGTTGTTATGGGATAGAGTGCTCCCTGCTTGAAAAGCTTCCCAAGGCCTTGATTTGGCTCTTTGGAGGAGCTGTCACTCCCACAGGGTGACACTCCTGCCTGTGTGTTTTCCATGGGAGGAGCCTGGGAGAGCCATTAGTAATCATTAGGAATTTCTATGCTAGAGCTGAAGCAGGTCCCTTGATGAGACTTATTCTCTCCTGTGAGACAAGCAGACAAAATGCTGAGCAGGTTGCTTGGCCCTCTCTAGGATCCTTCTGAAATACAGAATAGTCCAGAAAAAACAGTGCCTGACAGTGTTTCTCTTGAAATCAGTACTTGGTGTTCCCTGACCTTACCCAGAATTGATAGAAGAGGAATGATGTGACATCTTCAAATCTTGAGATGGGAGAGGTGTCCTGTGCAATGCACACCAACACAATTCCCACATACACAAGACATTAATTTTTGGTGGGAGCAAACTATCCAAAGTCAAGCAGTCTTAGACCGTGTGGCTCTAGATTGAGATGCAGAGGAGCACATAAACCATTTTGAGTTAAAAAAAAAAAAGGAACCTGGCCTTTAAATCCATTTCTGATTGAATTCAGTGGGATTGTTCCTGCCAAAATTAAATACACTGCAGAAACCTAAGGTGAGGTGATGCAAGTCAGGGTGGCTTTTGTGACTGCTGCTCTGATTTACCTGAGCTGTGGTTTTCAGCTCACTTGGTGCAATTTGTGATTGCTTCCAACTAATCATCATCAGTAAGGGGACAGCCCTCTTTTGGCTCCTGTAGCTGAGGAGGGGATTTACCACTTTGTTCAAAATGTTCCTGCTGTGGTGGCTTACTCTGTGTTTATTGTAGGTTTTTGGTGTCCACATGAACAAATGGAAACTGGATAAGAAGCTAGGGTGTGTGTGCCTTTCCCTTTACGGCATCTTCCTGTGTTTCTCCATCATGACAGAATTCAATGTTTTCACTTTTGTGAACTTGCCAATGTGCAGAGATCACTAACCCAGGTGGCAGACTGTCGGGAGGAGCTTCCTTTTTACCTGTGCAATACAAGCCACGGCTGGCATTTCCTGGATGCAGTGCACCTCCAAGTCGTGACCTATATCCTGTTCACTGTTCATAGGACCCGTGGCCCCGTCTAGGTTTGCCCTCTCCCTGGCCCCCACAGCCTGGAACAATCCTTCATCGATGTGAAGAGCTTTTTCTCAACATCCATGTGATTTCCTTGCTCAGTTTTTGAACAGTGTGACTGAGACTCAAGATGAACTGGCTGCTAACTGGCGTTAAGCCAGTCAAAACTGGTCTGCTACAATTCCTTCTTTTTTTAAGTTATTTGATGGAAGACTAATTAATTTATGACTTAAGACTATTGCTACAATGCAGGAGAGGGTACGTCATATGGAGGTTGACTTTCAAGGAGAATCGTGGGAATTTTTTTTTTTGGTTGTGGGGAGTGTTTTTTGTTTTTGTTTGTTTTTAGCTTTTAGTTTCGGGTTTGCAGGTTTTTTTTGTTTGTTTGGGGGTGGGGGTGTTGCTTTTGTCTTTTTTTTTTACTTGCCAGAGATCAACGTCCTCTCTTGCATCTTCTCCTCCTGAGTGCTGGGTCTCCTGTAACAATCCAAAGGCCACAGGGCAGTGTAAAATGGAAATGCAATTCAAGGTACTCAGCATAAGAATGGATAAAAGAAGATTGTCAAGGAAAAAACTGATGACTTTTTACTATAAATAATTGACCTTGTACTGGTTTGTTAAAGAATGCAAGCTAAATGTGGATTCAAAGGGTAAACACTGCTACCATTTTACTATGAATGTTGGAGTTTTATTACTAGGGTGTTTGTTATTTCCAAGCAATAGTTTGATCTCTAGCCCAGAAGGGCTACCAAGGAGGTGTCCTGGTTTTTAATGGTCTGCGCATGGAAATGGAAGGTCAGAACTTTCTCTGCTTCATCAGATTTCTTGTTTTGGGGGGGGACTCAATAGTTCATGTCTTATTCGTTCTGAGAAGGACATAACATGTGAAAACTTTTCTGAATGAGTTACAGACACTGGTTTCTCTAAGAGGAAAGAGGCATATTTTGCACAGACATAGTTATTGAAGTCATAATTTGCCATTCTTTAAAGAATACACTGGACCTGGCCAGATATTTTTCATCTTAAGCAGTTGAACTTATCTGATAACAGATCATGTGGATTCATCACCTCTCCTTTTGGGAGGGAGGAAGACACAGACAGATGGCACATTTTAAAACGTGGAATATCGTCAATGCAGACTCACTCACAGATCTTAAGTTATTGTGAAAGTTTAGCTGTTCATTGTTCCGATATCCCTGCTAGATTTTGTATAATTCTGTATTAATATTCAGGCAGATTCCACCCTGGGAAACACCATCACTGCTTCATTTGTATGTATTGATACTGTGCGTTCTTGCCACTGCGGCTCTTGTATTTACTTTAAGCACTGATCACTTCTGATCCTCTTGTATATGTTCTGCTATGAAATGTATTAAGAGACTACCAGCTAGCTGAATGTTTTTGTCTATGGTACAAACAGTGGCAAATAATAGTAAAGGTACAGCAAACCCTACATAACAGAGAGAAAGGAAAAAACCCGAAATACCAAACCCTAAACTAAAGCAGGAAAAGAAAGCGCTCCAGTTTAAAAGAAAAAGAAGAGAGCCATGTTGTGTTCACAGGTGAAAAGCCTTTTCTTTTTTTTCATTTGCACTTTTGGAATTGATTTTTTTTGGATCTGATTTTCTTTGGGCAAAATGTTGTAAATGAAAATATTTACACCCTGTGGTTTCCCTTCAGCTCAGCAGCTGGTTTTCTTTCTTTGTTGCACCAAACACGTGGAGGCACTGGCAGCTCTTGCACTGTGCGTGGCAGTGCAGTCCTGTGGAAAATGCCATGTCCCACTGGCCTCGCTTGGGGAACAACGTGTGCAGGTGGATCCCTGGCAAGAAGAAGAAGAAAGGGTCCAGGGACAGACAGCAGAGAGAGTGGGTGACATGCCTGCATCGCCAGTTTTCATCCTGGAAAACAATTCTGTTGCTGCTTGTTGAGCTCTGCAGCTGAGGTTTGAGCAGCCTTCTCATAGCTGTGCCCACGGGACATCCTCTTGTGTTAGGAAGCCCACTGTACCTTCCTGTTGTTGGGTTCTTGTTTCTTTTGTTGTTGTTGTTGTTAATGAGATGAATAATAATAATAGCGACCACTAAAATGCCTAAAATACTTCTATAAGTCAAATGATGCTTGCAACAATGTGGCACGTGTCACTAAAGCCACCCCACAAGCACGCAGCTTCACTTCATAGCGAGATGCAGTTGCTCCTAAGCAGAGTGTGTCCTTGCTGATAAGGGGAAGGAATAAAAGAAGTTTCATATCAGGGCCTATTATTTCTTCTATTTTGAATATTTATACTGCTGCTCCAATGGAGCCAGTTGGATCTATTTCTGCGAAATAGCCATTAACCTATCCCTTGGCACAAAAACTACACACGTATTTCTTAGGAACTTTTCCTACTGGTGTGCGTTAAATACTGTAGTAATTGTAGTTTTGTGTTGTGTGTAAAACCTGAAATACCTTGCTTTGATACTTGTGTGTGTTGCCAGAATGTTCTGCAAGCAGCTTGTTCTAAGCAGAAGCAAAAGGTACCTTGAACTGCCATTACCTGTGCCGTAGATGGCTCGATAAACACATCCTAAAGCGATGCTTTCTGCCAGATGTGCTGACGATTTGCAGCAAAATCGTCAGGTCCAGGCCTGGTTTGGAACAGAGCAGACCAACTGAGTGTGCCAGGACAGAGAACACCACTCATTCTTGTTAGCATAAGTCATGGCCTGTGTAGAAGAGCAAAAAAAAAAAAAGACCGTCAGTTTCTGGCACCCTTCCTGTACGCTGTCTCCAAATGTGGCATGGACAGTTCTCTTCTGATGCAGGGCATACTCAGAGCTTTACTGGGCCTTGCAGAGGACTGAGTCTCCCAGGATTTCTCTCCTCCCAGGGGTGTTCTCCCTTCCTTATGTCAGGCTCTGGAGGAAGCCAGTGCTTGGCTGCAGTGTCCCCATAGGAGGCTCTGCTTTGCCCGTGGCCGTGAGCCATCACTGGATGCAGAGCCTCAGGAGCCAGCACAGCCACTGGGGTTGGAAAGAGGGAGCTGAGGGGCTCAGGGGTGGGGGGCTGCAGGGAGCCACCAGGGAAGCTGGGTTGTGTTGGGTATTTTTAGCATGACTGTGATTCATTTGCAGTTTTCATCTTCTGAAGGCAAGGGTCACCTTTGTGTCCGAGGCTGCTCTGGTTCTTGGACCAGGCAACTGTTTTTGTTTCCATCCTAGCAATTTCAGATCTTCAGTGAGTATTTCAAAGGGAGATTAAAGAGCCTTTTTCTCCGTGGAGAGGCTTCACTGCAGTTCTTACTTTGACTTAAATATGCGACCCTTGGCTGGCTTCAGATCTGCTTGACATGGATGGCCTTCCTTTGACAGTGGTTCAAAAGCAGAATGACAGGAGAGGGTATGATAAGAGATGGTCTTAAGACATGCTGGGAAAACTGCTTTTGTTCCTACCAAAGGTGAACTATTTACTTGCCTTCCCCCCAGCCCCCCCCCACCCTTTTTTTTTTTATTTTTGTTTTGCGTGTGCTGTGCTTTTTAATAGACTTTTTCTGTGATAGGAACACCAATATGAAATATGTGCATGGGAAATTTTCATTTGCATAATTGGTTGGTTTTGCTGTGATACCGCTTGCATGCTTAGTTTCCAGATCTCTGTCCTCAGCTGTGTCACTGAAATCAATTTATTAGCTTTGGATTTGTGACGGTGGTGTACTCCTGGAGAATGAGGTGCAGGACTGGGTTATTTTCTTGACAAATAAATCGGGTAGAATGGCAGTCATGTTTTAGAAAAAAAACAATGTTCAAAGCAGGTGGAGTAACCTGAAGGTAACTTTTAATACCCTGCTGTCAGAACAGGGATTTTTGTCTTTTCCAATTGATACTTGAGAGATAAAATGTACATTCAGTATTGTTGAATACCTTTTTAGAAAACCATAGCTTTCTGCTGACTGACAAATATTTCTTATATTAAGATTTTTTTGAAACCCTAAACTTTTCAATTAAAGTTCACAGAGATGCAATAGTGTGAGGTTTGTCGCTTTCAAAGTTACACCACTGGAACTTTAAACTTGTTTAAAAATATATTTTAAAAATCAGTTCTCAGTGGACCATGCTTACCTGAATTTAATTCTGCCTTGTACTTTCAAAGTTTTGCTTGATCAGCAGCCACTGCAAGTTAGTCTGAAAGAGACTTAAATCCTGGTTAAAATTTCCCTTTTAGATTGGTACAACTTTTAACTGAATTAGTTTAAAGCCATGGTTTTTAAGGAAAGCAGTGGAAGTTTGAATATTTGAAAGACCTCAGCTACTTCAGATTTAAGGAGCTGCAGAGTCTGAGTGTGCTGAATGGATGCACCAAGCAGAATGCAAGGCTTAGTTTCAGGAAGAGTTTTCAGTATTCAGGGACATGAGTGAACTCTGACCTTTGTGAAATCAGGGGCAGAACCCCTGTGATTGCTGTAGGGTCAGTGATGTGTTTGTAGCAGTGAGTCCTGGAAGGGATGGGGACACTGTGTTTTTTGGGGTGAGTGACCTTTTTATTTTCTTACCTGAATAGATAAATTACTATTGATTAGTAAGACCAAGCACCTTTAAGGGAATTTACATGAATACTCTGTTACCACGTTGTGGCCTCAAATCTGAAGCACAGTTCCAAAAAGCATCAACTTCTGCCCAAACTGCTTGCACTTGTCTGGCTGAATCTGCAGAATCGAGCTCTGGCGAGGACTTGATCCCTGCCTTTTGGAGAAGTTCACTTTACTCTGGGAAAGCAATAGGGTAAGAAATTGCAGTCTGTTTCATTGTGCCCTGGGGATGTCAATTGGCTATGAAATCGATTATTTGCTGGCCTGAAACAGTCTGATATCTGGGCCAAGTTATCAAAGTTTGGGTAGAAGCACCTAATTTCAGGAGGGCTTCCAAAGAAGGCAGATTGTTTTAGGCAACACATTTTTAAACGTATTTATGTAGCAAAAAATTACTTTATTGTGGTGTTTTTTTAGATAGGTTTCTGTTTTTCTAATAGACTTGCAGAACAAGTTTGAAGCCCCCCCACACCAGAACAACCTGACAGAAATCTTGTCAGTGTAATCTGTCTCTGCCAGGTAGTATTTGAATGGTGCTAAAAGTCAACGTGATAATTTTACAGCAGCGATTCAACATTTTTACTGCCAGCTGAGGAAAAACACACCACTGTATGCCTGACCCTGTGAGGATGTTTGCAGCTGGTTCCAGATCCTCTCCAGTGCTGAGCATTTGTCACTGAGGTTTTCCATTGGTGTGCCTGACAAGCAAAGAGTCCTTGGTTCCCGGAGCAGCAATGCCTGCTGCTGAACGTTTTGTCCTGTCAGGAGAGGAGAGGGCTGCAGGGGCACAGGCCCCTTGGCTCTGGGTTACTGCTGCCAGCCTGGGATTACACTTGCTCCTTTTTCAGAGCAGGGGCGTGTGTTTTCCTGAGGACCAAGTCTTTCCTTACCTCTGGTCAGGGTTGCTTTTGGCTGATAAATGCTGGAGAAGGGGAGGGAACAAGGGCTCCGTTCATTTTACGTGTGCAGAGGAGGATGGTGAGTGGCAGATGCTGTGTCACAGGAGGACTTTGGATGGAGCCTGTATAAATATTGGGATGATCCATGAAATCTCTCCCAGGGGCAGATACCCCTGTACACCGAGCAGCCACCCACTTTGCTTCCTTATTTTATCTTGCTCCATGTGTTGCCAGGATTCAGAATTTTGCTTCCACTCTCTCATAAGCTGAATCCCTCTGGCCTACGTGCTGCTTTCTGTAACACAGAATTAATGCACTGGCTAGCACAAGTAGCGTGCAGGTTTTGATCCAGTAAACTGAAGGGAGAAAATGCAAGGAGATCCTTGTTTGGCACACCAGCCTCCGAGCACCTGACTCCAAACAGCACAAACTGCCTGCCTGGAAAGTGCCACTGGGATAATCAGGCACTGCACAGGACATGGGAACACATCTCATGTTTTTTCAGAGACTCCCTTAAGGGAATTTTGCACCCTCTGCAAAGACATGCATTATACAATAAATATGATTGATCTAATTAAGGGATTTTAGATCTGACCCGAGCCTTTTACACTTTGTGAAACCAGATTATACTATGGGAGTTTTACTGAGGGACTTGGTCACAAATTTATATAATTCATTGTCAGGTTTTTAATGTTTTTTTAAAATGTATGAAGATAGGTTTGTATTCAAGCAAAATACAATATTTATACATATATATACACATGACCTAGTAAAGTATATGTGTTAACTGTTGTTAAATTGAAGCCCTGTGGTAACCAGCTGTTTCTGCATAGGAATAAATTCTTACCATGGCAAGTGCTAAGATGCTATAGGTGTATGAGTATTTAAGACAGTCTTACACATGCCTATTTATAAACTCAAGCAAAGTTTTTATTTGTTTTAGCAAAGTATTGTGAATGGTTATGTGATGCATAGCAGTTGCCATGCATCTGTGTAATACATCTGTGTACATTGAGTAATATCTCTAATTATTGTTAGTCATTTTAAATTCCAGTTCTATTGCTGAATATAAAGTCAGCTTCGGGGGAAAAATAAAAAAGCATGTGTGAGACATTGAGGAGGTCAGAAAGTTCTGCACTGCAGTACTTTGTGCATTTATTTATTTATTTATCAAACGGAGTGCTGAGCCCCTGGTTCAAAAAAAACCATTTTCCCATGCTGGCAGAAGATTTAGGAACCTAATTTTGGTCCCCTCCTAAAGCTAATGCCAGGTTTCCCTGGATCAGGGGCCAAGCAGACTAAGCTTTTTAAAGCATTGTTCTCTCCTTTTAAGTGGCCACAAAAAGAGGTGAGACCTTCTCAAATGGTTCTTGTAACTTTTATTAGTAGAGAAGCTGAGAAATGCTGAGAGATCCAAAGATGCTTCTGCAGGTGATCTGTAAGAGTAGAAATATGTAAATAGTAAATACTCCTTGCACTTTCAATACTTGTAATATCACTGTCACGAGGTACCATTTGCAATAACCAAAATCCACATTTCACAAGTTACCCATGAGTAGACTCCTTTATTTTTAAGAGGTTTTTTTGTTCCCCCTTTCTCATTCAGAAATTAATCTTCCTTTGACATGTTTTCCCCAATTCTTTTTCAACAGTGATTGGCCCTAGTTAAATGTGAAGATCCCCCTAAATCAGGTGTCATGTGCCAGCTGATGCTTGGGGGAAGCTGGCATTTCTTGTCTCAGCTTTATGACAGGCCTGTTCCCATTTACAGCAGGCAAGGACCTCCCACCTTGAAATCCTGCAGTAGAAATGGTCCCAGCACTCACAAACACAACTCTCCCCTATTTGCACCACGTTGGTTTGGTTTCAGGGGGGTCAGCTGATCTCCAGTGTAGAGGAATCTGTCACATCATCACTATCAGTGGGGATACAGTAGGGCTTCCTGGGGGAGAACACAACAGCAACAGTGGAGTCCTCTTACAGGTAATGTATTGGGGGGGACTTTATTTTGCCATCTTTTAAAGACATGGGGCAATTTTAGATCAGGGAAGGAAAAAAAAGATAAAGCCTGATTGTAGAAAGTGCAGCCTCAGTCTTTCATGAAGGTTTATAATAATGTTCAAGTTTTGCATTAAGTGAGCTCCCATATTCTGTCAAGCATAGAGCTCAGCTGAGTTTTTCGTCCTTGGTTCTCAGACACAACCTTTTTTTCTCTCATGTTTCTCACTGCAGTCGGGACCTCTGAGCATAATAATCATTTCTGTATCATGGAACTGCCTTGTGAAATTGCTTATAGGTGAAGTGAGCAAGCACAGAGATTGAACCACAACAGGTTTTTGAAAGAAGCCAAAGCAAGCATGTTTGTGTAGTAATTTCGTTCTGAAGTAATTTTTTTTAAATGGATGCCAGGAGCAAAGGACACAGTGGGAATCTGTAATCATGCAGCACCAGTGGAGAACAAGTGCAGGCCAAGATAGTATGGCATCACAAAAAATCATCTGCAATTCAGATACTGGCAAGTTTCAAAGGGGTCACATTTACACGAAGATTTTCCTGGATGCTACTTGATCTTTGCTACCCTTGTCTTCGGTCAGGAAAGGTGAGAAGTACTTTGTCCCTTTCTGAGGGAGAAGGGAGATGCCTAACCCAATGTCTCTGACTCTTACCCTGGCTGCACGGGTGTGCCAGTCACAGTCTGTGTACCTGAGAGTTCTCTGGTGTGCATTGAAGATCTAGGGGTGAATTTTAGTTAGCATTCCCTTGAGGAGCAGTGTGACTGACTTCTCTGTCCCCCCTTATAAAGCTGAGAATCCCTACTGTGCAGGCAGTATTGTGTGAGATTAGTGATGGAATGTTTCCTTCATTCTTGCATCCAGTCTTTGCTTTCAAGACTGAAACACTACTTGGAAGATGTTTGTAACAGTTTGGGGGATTTGTTTGGTTTTTTTAAAATTTTTTTTCTGTCTGTTGAAGTCCTATGCAATATGAAGCCTCCTGGCAAGGTCTGGCAATGGTTTGGGTGTTCCTCTTGCTGGTGCATTCATCAGATCTTCAGCCAGTGGGACGTGTGGGTGGGTAGGAGTGCCACTTCTCCTGGGTGTGTGACTGGCAGCAGAAGGGGCACTTCTGCCGAGCGCTCCAGCACAGGCCTGGACTGGGAGTTGAGACTCAGGTAAATCAGGATTCCAGAGAACAAAAAGGTGAGCAGACAGACCTGTTAATCCTCTACTACGCTGTGCAACTTTTAGCCCCTTCCAGTGTTTTTTCCAAGCCAAACCCAAACTGATGTGTGTGCATGGGTGCCAAGCCACAGTCAGCCTGGCATCACCACGGCATGTGGGGACAGCCCTGGGGTCAGCACTTCGTCCTGGGCTGGGGGGAGGGTGGTGTTTAAATAATTTCAGGGCCCAGCAGTCAGCTGTTCAAGATCTGATAATTTCACAGAGCTATAATGGAAAATTTGGGTTTGTACTGAAGTTTGTTGCTGAAGTCTTAGGCTGCTGAACTTGCTCCCTGCTGTGGCATTTTCTAAAACAGAGGGCTTGAGAGTGTACTAGTCTCTGAATTGTGGGCTGGGTGTGGTGAGGTCTCTGCTTCGTGATACAGTCACAGCATCCAAGCTGCAGGAAGCACAGCAATAAAAGTGACTGATAGGAGCACTTTCTGTTTGATTGGGGATCAAATGACACTGTCTAGGTCCCTTATCTCTGGGCAATTCTGTGATGCTTCTAATCATAAGGAAGAAAATGTAGTTAAATGTAAATATAACGTATGTTCATTTACAACCAGCCAGAAAGCAAAACAAGCAGTGGTTTCTAGTAATATAATTCTACTCAAAATAGCTTTCTATTAAGTCACCTTGAAAGTGTTAAAATGGTGGAGCCACAGACAAAACATTTGTTACCTTTTGAAATTAGTTGCAATGGTTTTGTCATACTTGTACAAGTGTTATAAGGTCAGCCTTTCTGTATGTTTTACAACTTACTGTAGAGTAGTCTTCTATGCATAGCTGTTCCACTTGCCTGTGTAAGTTACAAATCTAACAGAAATGAAAGCATGCATTTTTCTCTGTTTGCTGGTAACCTATGAAATTAGAAACTTGTATTTGTGTTTTTAATGTGTTATACTATAAACAAAATTCAGAGCACTATTGTCTATGGAATATCAAAAAGTTTTATCAGAATGAATTACTTTAAATGTTTTGTCAATTGATTTAATAATGTGTCAGACATCTACACTAAGACAATATAACGTTTATCAATAAAAATATCCTCTCTTTGTACTAACTTAACATTTCAGGGTGTGCTTGGACATAGGACTGGAGCACCCCTTTGGGTCCAAATCCCAATGATTTATTAATTTTTGGCTTAATTTTGAGAGTACTTTATACCCCTTGTTTGACCTGAGCACTGGATTAGGGAGTGAAGGAAGAAGAAAAGAGACTTTTTATACTTTGTATTACCTGTGCCACTGAATGTGTTTGCTGTAAACGTGTCTGCACCACAGCAGCTCCTTTAGAAGTCATCCAGTACACTTAGGAATCGGTGCAGAAACACACACTCTGGGAACTTTGTGTTATTATATAAAGAGTCAAATTCTGCTCTTTGACAACAGTACAGGTCTGAAATGACTGCACTGGCGTTAGTTAATTCCCTTTTAGCAAAGGGAAGCAGGTGTTGATTGTCACTCTCCTGGCTGGAGGAACCCATGCCTTCTCTGCCACTGAAGCCGTGGTGATGAGAGCCAGTCCTCCCTGGGAAGCAGTTCCTGGAGTAATGTTTTCAGTAATGCTTGGAATAATAATGAGGGGGCGGGCAGCTTCCCTCGGAGCGCGGCAGGGCTGGTCAGGATCCCCTGCTTTGAGAGGGAAACCCTTGTGCTGCTTTTCTACTCTGCACCAGCTCTGGAGCTGCAGTTCCCCCCCCACCCAGCTCAGCCTGCCCTGGTAACAGGATGCTTCTTCCTCCTGCCTCATCCCATGGGACACTTCAGCAGGTCCCCCTTCCCATTGTACTTTCATTGTACTTGTGTTCAGAGTTGTATCAGGTTTGGCAAAGCAACAGCTGTGTTCTACCCTCCGTTACACAGCTTCCTGCCTATGCAACTCCCAGAATGTAACCAGTTGCCTTTTTGGCTGTAATCAGACAGGACACAGAGGCACTGTGCTTCAGCTAAATTCAGTTTCATCATTTCCTGAGGAATCCAAAGTAACCTGAAGGAAGGGCTTGAGATCCTGGCATGGAACTGGGTCTGGCTGCCTCACCTTAACCACTTTTACTTGTGTCTGTGTAACATCTGCTGACCAAAGGATCTGTTCCTTCTGAAGTGCGCTCCGTGTCTCCAAGAAGCAGTGCTGTGTCTTAGGCAGGTTATTTACACATCCACAGCTCATTCCAGGTACAGAAGAGTCCTGCAGTGCAGAAAAGGCACATGTGCTGATCCTATGCCTCTGTCCACGAGCACAGGGATGAGGTGCAGCTTTTGATGTTAATGCAGAAAATGGCTTTGATCAGTGCCAGCCCAGCGGTCGTCTTGAAAATATTTTCCACTGGTGTGATTGTTTGCTTTCCATCTCTGTGTGCTTGCAACCCAAAGCATGTGTTGGAATCCATACAGATGCTCCATCTCTCTAGATATTTCCCCATGACTGGTTTTCTGGTTCAAGGATAATCTTGCTTCTCGTCACAATTTGGTGCAGCTCCAATTGGCTGTTGGTCTCTGAAGATACTCTTCACTCCCTGCCCCATGCCATGGTGATATGCCATGTGTGCATCTTTTTTGATTCTGTCTTGCATACTTCACTTCAGAAAATTATGTAGCTTGCAGCCTGGAAAGTTAGAAATTGGTTTTCAGAGATCGGGCGAGTATTTGAATTTCTAACCACTTTCATTGAAATCAGGAAAATTGGAGTGTGAAGGCAAGCCATCATTGCTTTCAGTGGAGTAGATATGGATGAACATGTATTCATATTCATGTATTCACTTCTGCTTCTTTAGAAGCTGTTCCTGTGTTTCCTTTGCAGTTATTCTTCAACCATTACAAGCCCTGACTAAGCAAAGATGTGAATTCTTATTGCAGAACAAAAAAAAAAAAAGCATCAGAGCAAAAGTACAAACTGGTTAAAAGAAAACTAACCCTCCTCTCCCACATGACTACCTTAAATATGCAAAACAAGAGCGCAAATCTGGGGTTTTTTCCCATTTGGAGCTCACTTCTAGCTATTTTTACAGAGGCCTGACTTGTGTCTTTGCCACCCCAGAAGTTATTTGCTTAGAAGTAATAGTTGCAGAGGTAAGAGATCTGTTCTCTGTAAATTGCAGACAAAAATCTCCCTCCAGGCTCTGCCCACTTGATTTTGACCTGTTAATTCCAACAGAAAGAGTGTGTGCATGCTGGGCAGGTTGTGGGGCTGCTTAGCATCCCAAAGCAATGGGGTTTTACTCTGCAGGAAGGCTGGGGCATTTCCATGCAGCCCTGTGCACACCTCCCAGCTCCAGGTGAGACTTCCCACCTGAGGCTTCTCCCCACCTTTGCATGGGCATGCCAGGGCATGGACATCCTAGACATGCTAACCACACCCTGGAAAACAAGGGCTTGAATTGTTAGAGCTTTTAGTGCCAAAATCAAATTGTTCTGCTGCCTAAAGCTGGGCAGCCTGTGGATTGCTTCTGGGCTGCACAGCTCCTGGAGGTGCAGCTCCCAGTCCCTGGGAGGTGGATGCACACGGGTGCTCCCAGCACACTGGAGCAGAGGCAACGTGTGGCCACGCCTTGGGGAGAGCAGTGTGGAGACATGGGACTCGGGGTGAGCTGCAGGTATGTTGGTATTGTGGGGTTTTCCTCCCTGCTGCAGCAGTGATCAGCCCTCTGGGCACAGCTGAGCTCCTGGCCACTTCCCGTCCAGCTGCCTTGAGCAGGCTGCAGCATTCAGAGAGGAGGAAGAGGCTGATCTTCAGCCTCTGACTGCGAGAAACAAACAGCACTCTCTTTACAGTGCCAAGCAAATCGCTAGAGAAGAGTAGCACAGAATAAACAAAAACAATTCAATGCCACAGCCTGGAGAGAGCAGGTGCAGTGAAACTACTTCAAACTGTGCACACAAGAAGACTCTACAAGTGAGCATTTTAAAAATAACTGGGGAAAAGAAAAAGTGGCATAATTAATATATCAGCTGCAGTGCAAATGTCTCAAACAAGTAACGTTTTAAAACTCTGCTTTGTGTGTGTACTTAAATCAACATTTGTCCTGCCTGAAATCCTTTTGTGCTGACTGCAGGGAGAGCTTGGATTTTAGAAGTGTATTTTCTAATGTTGCAGAGCAATGCCATCTAGGGCATAGAGCCTTACAGTTACCAACAGGAATTCTATCCATCCTTCGTGACAGAGCTTCCTGGATTGAATATTTATAACTGGTTCATCACATTTGCATTAGGCCTGTTGAAATTTGCTCATTTTCCGTATCTGTTTCCAGTTTTCTGGACTGTGCTCAGTTGTCAGATATTAGTGGATTGTTTTGTCTGAACTGGAACATAATGAATTTCTGGATATACCTTATTTCCTCTTTAAATCCTCTTGTTAGCTTTCATCTGTGCAGCTCAGCAGGGATTATTGATGGTCTCTCTAATCTTCAGCTACTCGAGGAATCCGCCGTGGCTGTGATTAGAGGCACAGTACACTTGGGCAGTAGATTAAAATATTAAACCTAACAGGCCAGATCTTGTCATCCTTCCTCAAAGCTATTTACTGTGTTGCTGATGCGCTCCTGTTCAAACCAAGCTGCCTCTAGAGTGCTGGTCTGTGCTAGCTGAACACACCCCAAGAACCTGGCCCGGTCACAGCCTGTCCTCGCTCCTGGCTGATGCAGCTCTCTCCAGGCTGAAGATGAAGTGCCAAATACAAGGTAACAATCTGCTGGGTTTTGTCAAGGCCTGTGGCAATAATGATTAATGAACTTGGGCTCACAGGTAGTACATTTTAGGTACCATCTCTTCTTGCTTCCTGGCATTTGAATTCATAATGCTTGGCCTTTCTAGGGAATGGTAGCAATATTTAGTGGCACTTTTTGTTTGTCTCTGCAATGGGTTTTGTTCTATATACACAAATTTGCTCCCCATTAGAGAAGAACAAGTGCTTTAGCTCGCAAACCAGTCTCAGGACATTCTTCAAACTCCCAAGGCTGCACACCAGGTTCTGGACCAGCCAGCTTCTGCCTGTCTCTGCGAGAGTTACATTTGCAGCTGATGATCCTCAAGTTACTGGTTGGGTATGACTTTGTTATTTTTACGAGCAGCTCCAAACCAAAGGCAAAATACTTGACTCTAATTTGAAAGCATACTGGGAAATGTTAGTACTTTCACTAATAAACACAAAAGCTTTTACTATGTAGCTGCAGGAATTCTTTCCCCTCCCTTGGAATAATGACATTCTTGTTGCTATCTGAGCATAGAGGAGGCCTGATTCTCCTCCAGGTTCGTAGTGGTCTGGTTTGGCTGCCAAGAGGTAATAAAGCAAATGCCTGCTGGTGCCTTAGAATGGCATTGTCTGTGGGCACTCCAAGTCTGGGGAAGGATTAGATATTAACAGTATTAATTAAGAAGCACATTAGTACATTAAAGTACATTAGTAATTAAATTTTTGCAGGGTCTAGTTAAACAGTGCATTGTTAAAGCATGATGCTGAAGTGACAAATAATTGGTTCGTCACAGTTCTCTCTAATGATCTGTTGTCCCATAAATTGGTATGGTGTATGTCACTCCTCACTGTAACTGCAGATCTAGAGCACAGATGACTTTATTTAGAAGACAGTTTTAAAGCCAAGCTAAAACCACTGTCTTTTCCCCTCTTCAGTGTAAAGATAAAAGGATGAATCGCAATCATTACTTTCCTGCGAGTTAAGACAGCTGTGAGAGAAATACTGGAAATATCAGCCTGGTTTTTTTGAAGGTGATGAGAGCTTGCTGGTTTTTGCCAGGACTCCATCCATCACAGTGAAGGCAGAGGCTGGTTTACTCAGTAGCTGGTACTTCCAAGTCCAGACTTGGATCAGCTCACGTTGCTGTGCTTCAGTGGTGGGTCAGAGACAGAATCAGGGATGCTGAACTAGGGTGCACTGAGGAAGTCCTTACCCAAACACAGGTCCTGCCACTGCTTCTCCCCTACCCACACTGTGCCACCCACAAAAAAGATACATGTTCAGCAGTGGGATCAGAATATGGCTCAGATCATTCCCAAGCTCCTGAGGATTATTCACAGCTAGTGTCTGGCATCTCCCTTGTGTCATCATCTCCCTTGACAGAGGACTCATCGCTGCTGCCGTGTAGCTTTTGGCAGGTACACAGCTGGAATGAGCTTTCATTGGCAGCTCATTATTGTACCTCCCTTCTTGCTCCCTGAGCTAGTGAGGTTGCTGGTGAAGAGTCAGATCAGATGCCATGGCCCTCACATCTTCCTTTCACAGTGCTCAGAGACGTGTGTGGTGTTTCTGTGTTGCTCTGACTCTGCAGGGGCTTTCTGAGAAACTTGGGCTTCTGCTGCTCACCTTCTTTGGGAACTGAGATGTCCACGTGTTTGCACATGCCCATATAAGTATGCATTTTGTTTGAATGCTGTTGTCAAAAAAATCTTGAAATTAAAAGAGAGAAAGTAAAAAGTAAGTGCTGCTGAGCTGGAAATACAGTTACGCAGCTTTTCCACTTTTTCATTTCCTGGCTGGTCAGGAGGTTTAGCTGTTGTCAGCTCTCTCATCAGAGCCCCACCATGGAGATCTGTATTGATGTGAGGGAGTGTTGGAAAGCTGTTGGCCCAATCTACCTTCATGGGACAAGGCTGAGAGAAAGGGAAGAGGTGGAACAAGGAGAGATTCTGCCTCACTACATTGTGTGGCCACAGAACAGAGCACAGTACCACTCAGGATCCCAATACTAGCCTAGCTACAGAAAACTAGGCTTGGAGAAAAACTTGCTGGCTGAGTTCTGTGGGGTTTTGTTCACTTGTTGGTTCGTGGGGTTTTTTGGTGGCTTATTTCCTTTGTACGTGTGTAATTATGTTCCCTTTGATATGTTCACAGTGTATGAAGAAGTAATCAGGAAAACTAAACAAAACATCTCGTACTGTTTTGCTCTTAAGCAGTTTTTGCTGTGCCTCCTTCATGCTGTTTGATTCCCATTTCCCTTCTCTCTTGCTATAAGGAACAGCTGAGTGCAAATCAGAACAAGAAATCCAGCTTGAAGCCGAAAGTATAATACACATAATGCTGCCAAGGGCCAGATTTGGAACACACTGCAGTAATAGCTATCACATGCTATAAAATGAGACACACATCATGTTTTCAGGTGAGAAAAGGTCATTCTGAAGTCATTGGTGGACATGACCTGGTTGTGGAGGCTGGGGTGGATGCACCTCCATGGCTGGGTGATGGCACAGTTGTTCCCGTGGTGCAGCAGCAACGTGTTCAGCTCACAGGAGAGAGATCCCAGCGCCTGTTCTGTCTTTTCCTGGGCTGTGGTTTCTCTTCTCACTCCTGCAGAGCTCACAGCAATGTGACAGGGCAGGAGCCAGAGCAAGAGGAAAGTGTCTGATGCAGGAATCTTGGCTGCCATGAGAGAAGCTAGCCAAAGGAATTAATGGTTTCTGCTCCTTGTTGCAGCTGCCACCGTGTGACAATAGATAAGTGAGTCTGTGTTCTTTCCCTGTGGCATCTTCTCAGGACGGTGGAGATCCATCCTGGTAACATGCTTTTCCTTTGAATTTGGGACGTGATTTTTATAGCTGAAGTACATACTGCCCTGGCCCAGTCAACCCCAGATTCTATGGGAAAGCTCCCCTCACCCCTCCATGGTTTATAACACAGCAGAGCAGCAGTTTAGGGAAGGCTGTATGCCAGTCTTGTCCAGACTAGTCAGGTGCTCAGGGCAATCCCACCTTAAATCCTTCTGCCTACAAATTGGTCTCTGACCCACCCCTGTATGATGGGAAATACAGCCCAGCTGTTCAGGGCTTGGAAAAAAACAAACCCTGCTGTTCTGCAGACTTTCTGTATGCACAGGAAACCAGGCCAAGCCCATCTCACAGCTGGATTGAGGGGAGGGGTCTCAGGGATACATAAGAAACACAAGCCATGAAACTTCATGCGGTATCTCAGATCCTTCAAAGGCAGAGGCTTTTCCAGTGAATTTTTCCAGGCCTTAGAGCTCAGTTTTGCTCCAATTTGGTGGGGCTGGCTATGCCCTAACCTGCCTCTTGTTTACTGCCTTTTCTGCTCTCGTTTTCCTCTGTGGCTGGCAGTTCACCTCAAAGGTTTGGTGGGGAGAGGGGAGCAGCAGTGTCTCCCTTCTCTCTGTAAAAGGGTAGCCAAAGGCTCTGATGGCTCTACCAAACCAGGCACTGCAAAGCTGGACTTCGTTTCAGTGTTCTAGGCTCCTGAATAAACACCAGCAGCTCCCATTGGACTGAAAAGTCAGTCACAATATAGTTCGTAATAAGTGCATTTTAATGTCTTAGTTCTGTGTGGGATTCATGCAGGTGGAGCCATTGCCAGTGACCTTGTAGAAGTCACCACTGCTGCCATGACTGTCAAGCAGGACTGCTCCAGCTCATGCCAGAGTTCATGCCTCTCTCAAAAGGCAGCTGTAAATTGCATGGAAGCTGCAGCAGCAGGAGCTGCTCTTGGGCCTGAAGATAAATGGGAGCTTTCACAGAAGCCATGGATTAATATAAAAATCATCTTGGACGTGAGACAGCATTCCTTTGTCCTGCTTCCTAAAAGCTAGGTAAGCATCTGCCTTTCATTTTAATGGTCTCGATTTTGGAATTGTTTATACCCCCTTTAAGCAGATTTTGCCACTGTGGTGTGTCTGTGATTGTGCATGAACGTGTTTGTAACCAGGCTTAATGCAGCAGCTGCTCCTCACTGTGGTCACTGGCATTCTTAATGGGCACTGCTGGCAGCTGCCGGAATGGAAGGGGAATGTTGCTCTCATTGTTTTGTCATTGAGATAACTTGCACTGAAATGCAGCCTGGAATGAGCTGTGGAAAATACACAGCCTAATAGCATCGAGGCTGCGAATGATCTTCAGCAGTTCCTTTGGCTCAAGTCGGAGAACTGTGCCCATCGCCCGGGTCCTGCTGACTTGGAGACGTCTGTGAGGCCATCCCGCCCCACGAGCAGGTGCGCTAAGGCACAGAGCCCTCCCGGCTTCGTGCCCGGTGCCCTGAGGGGCTCTGCCCTCCCGGCTCCGTGCCCGGGCTGTCCCCGGTGCCCTGAGGGGCTCTGCCCTCCCGGCTCCGTGCCCGGACTGTCCCCGCTGCCCTGAGGGGCTCGGCCCGGCGGGGGCGGAGCGCGTTGCGGGAGCGGCGCATGCGCAGGGGCCGGGCCCGGGGCAGCGGAGCGGCGGCGCAGAGCCGGCCCATCCCCGCGCCTCCGCCCGGCCCGGCCGGCCGGGGCGGCTCCGACTGCGCTGCCCGGCGCTGCCGCCGACGCGCGGGAGGCGAGGTGAGGCGAAGCGAGGTGAGGGAAGGGCGCCGGCCCGTGCGGGGGTTGCGGGGCCGGATCGAAACCGCTCCCGGGAAAGCGCCGCGGGAGCGGGAGGGCCGGGCCCAGCCGAGCGCCGGCAGTCGCCGGTGCCGCGGGGCAGCGTTGTCCTCGCCTTGCTTTCACCAGACTCTGCCCCTTTGCCAGCCAAGGGCGGCCGGGTTGGGTCGGTCCCCGCGGGCCCGGGGCTGGGCACTTTGCTGGTGTCCGTCCCGCCACCTCCCTGTCCCCTCGGGTGTCCCGGGCTCGCTTGAGGGCGGCGCGGCGCGGTCCCGCGGCGTGGCCCTGGCACTGCCGCGGCAGCGCCCGCCTTGGGCAGGAGTCCAGCCCCTGCTCCACGAGGAGTCCTCAGTGCGGGCATCTGAAACGTGGGCTCCTAAATGCAGGAATGCGTATGTCTGGCTGCGTCCTCTTCTGAAGTGTTTCCTTGTAAATATTATGTCAAAAGTTTGTTTTAGATAGCGCAGGTGTGATTTGGTAGATGCAGAAAAGCAGACAGTGCGTTATCCTCTGTGAGCTCGTCTTCCCATCTTTTCAGACTACTCTCCTCTCATTTGTTTTATTTGCTGATATCCCAAAGTGTAATTCCTTAGCCCAATTAAATAAGGAACGTCTTTATGTGCCTTTGGCAGCCCAGCTGAGTTGATGAGGAGTGAGTAGAGCAGAATTTCCACCAGGTATTTGTGTGACAGCAGAAGCCCCGGGGGGTGAGCAGGACGGTGCTGGCCGGAGCCCTTTCTCCCTTTCTCAGAGGATAGCTTGGGGTAACAGGTGAGGAACTGGTTGGGTGAGTGGAGTTATGGTGCCTGAAGAGGTGTGTGTTTTCTAGGCTGTAGCTGGAAGGCTCATGGGGCAGTGCTTGGAAAGGCAAAGGCTCAACAGCCGTGACCCTGCTGCTCCACATCAGCTCTGTGTTCAATTCAGCTGTGTCTGCACCGGTTCTATGAGTAATTCTGTGTTTGTTGTGGTAAAAGTATGCCAGTATAGCCATGTAGCCAAGCCCTTGACTTTCCTCAGGCCAGATCTATATTAAAGTTTATTAGCTTCAGATCTGTTTAGCTCCAAAAATACCAATTTATTCCTTGGGGTGTGACTATTGAATTAGATCAGCAAGAGGAAGTGGAATGAAGCTGTGCTGGCCAGGGGTCTGTTGGCAGCCCTTGCTGCTGGCACAGCTGGATACAGTGTCTTGGGGCGCTCTTGGGAGTGAACTGTGGTGGATCACTCTGTCTCTCCCAGCCAGCTCAGTGTCTCTCACTGCACCTCTAGGAAAGTAGGTTTGGTGTCTGTGTGAAACTCTGCTCCAGTGTCCCCTCCTCCCACCCTTGTTGAGGTATTTGGTGAGTGGGCAGCTGGACAGGTGTTCTGGTATGTGGCTGACTGGACCAGGAGGGGTGGCTCCTGTTGCTCTTGGTGTAGAAGAAGACTAGCTCTTCTGCTTAACTACTGGGGCATTTTTGAGTTGTTTTTAAAGCTACTTCAAGCAGTGGCTACTGAGAGACTGAATGATCAGTAGGGTTACTGAATTTTTTCAGAAGGGATCCTACTGCCTTGAAAAGAACAGAACAGTTCTGTTACTATAGCATTTTAAGAGTTGCTGTTATGTATGAGGATAATGTGAGGTAATTCATCTTCCATCAACTGCAGGGGATTGATGGAGTACTGCATCAAGTAGATATGGACTCAGGTCTTTTCTAAACATCTCACTAAACCACAGCCACAGTTTATTGTTTCTGTAGGATCACTAAGAGACTTTGTATCAGGAGGACTTCAAACACTGGTGGAGCAGCACACACAAAACTGGTTCTGTGTCAAATGTATTGCAGGCTCTGTGGTTGTGTAGCTCTTGCCTGTGGCTGTAATAAATATTTGGCATACCATACAGTTCTCAAGAGTAAGAGGTTTAAGAGTAAGAGAGTAAGAGGCTTTACGTACCTCTGATATGCAACTGGAGATTTCTCAAGATGTGTCTCAAAAAAACCCTCTAAAATTCCTCAGTGAGGGGTTGCTGTGGAGACTGCTAGGCAGAGTCAAGCATGCCAGTTACCTTTTTTTGAGTTAATTATCACCCAGTTGGTAATGCCTATCAGGAGAGGGGTTGGAAGTGTAGCTGAATATTCAGTACCCTGTGTTACCTTGAATCACTGTGTAGCAAAACACAGATGTTTTAGTATGAATTGGATGGATATGAGGCTCTAGTTTTTTAATACTTGTCTTACTTCAGAACACTGAAACAAAATTTCTCCTGACATAGTAAATGCTGCATCAGCACACTAAATGCAATGCAGTTATCCTGTGTCTTCTCATGGAGCACATTACTGGCAGCTGCAAAGGAGGTCATGGATGCTTCTTAGCATTTATGGTGTTCGTGATCCAGAGTAGGACTGCTGTGGACATTACTGGTACTGATACCACCTGCAGTTAGTCAGTGCTGAGGTGCTCTGGTTCACCTTACCATACGTATTCAGGAGTCCTGAGCATTTGCAGCTGGAGCAGGACAAGGAGGAAGAGCTGTCAGGGACATGGAATTTTCTTTGTCTCAGCTGCTGTGAGCCATGACACAGTTTGTTTGTGGAAGAGCAGCTGCTGCTGCTGCTTTGCATTCTTGGCTGTAGAGTCTGAAGTGTATACATGGTCTGATCCTGTTTTTGGTTTGTGCTCTGTGTGATCCTTACCTGGCAGGGAAGACATGCTGTGCCATGACCCAGCCTGTGTTAATTTGGCTTCAAGGACCTTTTTGTAGGTATACTGAGGCAAACACATACAGTTGTTTCTCTGCCTCCTTGTTCTAGAAGGCTGCTGCAGAAATGGAAGGTGGTGAAGGACCTGTTGGCACACCACAGCAGTCCATGGCTGCCTCCATGCTGGGCATTCTGCCCCAAAAAGCATCCCCTGTCTCAGCTGGTGATGTGACTGGTGAGACAGGGGCAGAGGTTTGTGCAGCGCAGAAGCACAGGTCCTTTTGTCATTTGGGTGTTGTGCTGCTGGGAAAAGGGTGTGTAAAGTGCACTCTGTGCTCTGTGCCCAAGCAGGCAGGGCAAGAGTCTCTGCATGGGAGTGTTTGTAGCTGTCTGTTTCAGCTGCCTCAAGTTTTCAGGCAAAACAAAAAGCATTAGAGTGTAGCATAGCATTCCAAGGTTGTCTCATGCTTGTGAAGTCCATTCTTTATGAGGATCATTCTTTAGTCAAAGGAGGGTGGGCCTGGTTATCCTCTGCTGACAGTATGTTTTATCCTTTATTGACTTCAGGGGAGTTGCTTCTGAATTTTTGCTGTTGTGAATGCTTAATCAGGCCCAAGAGCTTGGCTTTATCCATGTAACTTTTAGTTGCCTTATGCAGATTTTGTGAGCCTGCACACATAGATCCCATTGTTTACTTTTTAAAGTAAAATTGAAAATTTTGCTGGAGGGCTAAAGCGATATTTCTACCTTGCAATGAGCAGAGTGAAACTACACATAACAGAAAAGAAATTGTGCAGCTGCAGTCATGTTCTGTCATTAGGCATTGGGTTAATTCTGTTTTTTTCGGAAATTTTGATCTAAACAATTAGCTCTGTTGAAAATTGTTGTGCATTAATACGGTGCTGTTTCCTTTGAACCAGTAAGGATTCTGCCATCAGCATAAATATGGGAGAGGAGTATGAAGTTCTCACCATGATAGAGTGAAAATAGCAAAAGGAAGTTCCTGGAGTCCTACCAGTCCTCTGGCAGGAATAACAGTAATTTGTAGTATGTAATTGTCATTATACTGTTTGAAATTAGTGCACCCGTTTGTGTTGAGGTGTTGTGTGAGAAAACAGATAATGATGCTGCACAGGGGAGGATTCTGGTCTGTGAACACTGTGTATAATGCTAGAGTAGGGTGAGAAAGTGACATTTTTCCTCCTGATTTTGGAACAGGGTCCTCGAGACGACCTTGTAAAATGAGTGTTCTTGGAAGATGTTTTATCTGTAACTTGTCTTTGAAGAGTTAAAGCCCTGCTTTGAACATAAGCAGGTGTTGCCTTTCTGAGTGGTGAAAATCTGAAAGCACTGGATTGTTTTGTATTGTATTCAGATACAAAAGGACAAATCTTTTGCTGCAAATTGCTGTTGCTCCTTTACAACTGGCAGAGCACTGCAGACTGACTCTGGTGAGAGATGTCAAGTTACCTCCCCAGTCTCATGTATACATGCTTGGATGCAGACACAGCTCTTTTCTGAGGGACTTTTCTCAAAAAAACCCCAAAACTATTCTTTTCCTCACTCCACCAGCTCCAGAATGTGAATGTCATCTGGCCAGATGCCCAGAACTAAATACAGTGCTCTTGTGGGAACTCAGCGCACTTCTCCTGAGGGCCAGAGCTACCGAGAGAACCCTTGGGGAGCTCGGGAGCCTTGGGATGTTGCAAAAAGTACCTGGTGGCTCAACTTTGACCCTGCAAGAGATGTTCCACCTATATGTGGGGACATAAGAATCACTGGCGTGTAAAAGATATAGAAATAGAACATTTATAAGCTTAAGCACAGTTTTTAAGATTTGGTACAGGGGGGTTGGAAAAGAACAAGATGGAGGGAGTTAGGCCTGCCACATGGCTTTTCCTCCTTCTTCTTGTCTTCCATTTTCCGGGTGACGTAGGTATTTTTGATAGGTTTATAGTAAAGGTACACTTAGTAATAAAAATTATAAGTATTGGAGACAAAAGATAAATATAGTCTACGTAAACTTTGTTATAAAAGGAGGTGGCCGCCCTGTGGGCGGTCAGAGTGCCTTTGGCTGCCTTGCTGGTCAGACCCCGGCTGGGCAGAAAGAAAATTTTTGTAGATAAGAAATAATAAACAACCTTGAAGACCGAACCTGAGAGTCCAGCCTTGTTTTTTGGAGCCCGAAAAGCGAGCCCATCTCACCCTTGTCTGGGCAGAGACAAATAACAGCCCGAACCCGGACATGCTCTAAACAAGGTCTCACAAGTGGCTTGTACAGGAAAAAAAAAAAAAAAAGACTACAATAGCCAGATACTTTTTTGAATTTAAATCGTTCTTTTGCGCTTTTTTTTTCTTGTATCAGAAATGATGTTTTTGGCTTCTACTTTGTATTTGCTGAATAGAAATCTGTGCTTTCCAGGAATTAACTCCAGGGCTCCTCAGTGCTGACTTTGTTGGAACGTACGTGCTTATAACATGAGAATAACCCAGAACCTTACTGGTTTTTCTTTCGTGCTTTTGATGTGTGTTGCATATGCTGACATTCCCTTCTTAACTTGACTGTGGATCTGTAGCCTCATCTTCCTCTAGATCCTTTGTTTAGTATTTTCTCCTAATGGATGATGATTTTTGAGCACATGCCAAGAGGTGTCTTTAAATGCGTTTGAGAGGGAATGTGTGGAAAGCGAGGGCAGCATTGACTTGGCTCCCTGGTTCAGGTGAGGTCTTGGGGCTATGGAGCACAGGGGGATGGAAGAAGGCAGATCTGAGTGAGTGGTCAGAGCAGCACAGGGAGCCAGTGCCTGGACAAGTGCTGTTTACAAGTACCTATTTTTATCTTGCTATCTTGCTGCCCTGCAGGTACTCAGTGCAAAGCCAGATGCTGTGGCACTGGGGGTGGTTTCTCCTGTGTGGAGCAGAGGATGGAATTCTGAGCTGTTGTGTTCCAGCCCAACCTGTGTGCCTGAGCCAGTGTGGCAAGGTGCTGCTGAGTACTCCAGCTTTGTGAGCCTTGTGATAATTTTAACTCGGGAATTATAAAAGGCCTGTACTGAGGCCTGGGGATGCCTGCTGCCTGTTTTGGATCTGGCTTGTGTGGGAAACTGCTCACCATCTTTTGCAAAGAAGTTAAGTTTTTTAACTGATTTTTTTTTTAATGCAGCCACAAACCAAAACCATAACCTTCAGAAAGATAAACATGCATCCTTGTGCCAGCTGGGGCCTTGGCAGGATTTATGCTGCATAACTTGCTGAGACTGTAATTTTTTTCGAAAAGCAGTTAGATATTGGCAGCTATGAAATGTCAGCCCCCAGTAAATGTTGTAATAAGCTATTTTAGCTACAGCTGGGGATTTAAAAAAAGAATAATTTACTCACAGCATTCTTGGTAGTTAATGCGAGAATAAAAATCAGACTTTGGACGCACTCAATAGCTTAGGAGAAGGAAGCAGGGTTCTTTGTGTGTGTTTGCTAAGGGCCACAACTGTCTGGATGCATGACTAGGAACCTTTAGGTGTTCTAGATTATTTAAGTTGTGTATGCATCTGTGCCACAGCATATCCCTCAATTTTTACTTTGGTTTTACTAGATTTATCTAGATACAGCTGGTAAAATGATGGTTGTTTTGGAAGTTTATGAGAATTCGGTTTTGGGAGGTGGAAGTAGAAAATGTGCTGGGGACTTGAACTTGATTAACTTAAATAGTAGGTGCAGTAAAACTCATCCTGAAGTTTCTCTGAATGTGTGTTAGAGCTGGGAATTGCTGGTGAAGTCTTTGTAAACTGCTTTTAAGTAACTGGAACTTTAGGAAATGATATGTGAGGAGTTAGGCAGAAAGGCTCAGTTCGAACTTGTGTTGGTGTTCTTAATTTATGTAGTATATCCTCTGCAAACTGTAGTGCTTGGAATTTTTAGCAGAGGGAAAAATGAGTTCACCGTCAAGCCAGCAGCTGGCTTTCCTTTGGATAGTTCAAAGTTTCTATTTAGTGGTTCCATAAAAATTCTTGGTTCATGTTTGTTACAGATAGATGCATAGCTCCTCCACTTTGGCAGGAAGCCCTACATAGATATTTTCAGCATCTGTTTTGCAGTAAGTCTCCTTAAATGTTCACCTTTATTGCAAATTTTTTGCTAGAAGGTAATGATCTGCCAAAGTAAATATTTGGTTTGTTATAGTGCAGGTTCTTTTTTTGATGTTTTTATGGAAAATATTTTTTCATCCCTTGGTATTTCATGAATGCTTGGGCATATGTTAACTATAACTTATGGTGATATACCATGATAGCTGTGGTGTGTTCCCATGTGGTTTAGAACAGCTCTGGAAGCCAGAGAAATGTTTTAGCTGGATCCTGTGTGATTTGATCCTTGCTGGAGTGGTGTACTCTGGGCAGACACACTGGGCACCTTCCTGGACTGCTGGTGGCCTCCTGTTTGCTGTGTCTCAGAGAACCATGGCTTTCACTACTCCACAGTGAGCCAGAGGAGGCAGCTGCTTTTTTTCTCCTTTTTAGTATGGCACCCTGAGAGCTATGTCTAAATTCAGCCTTTTAATTAAGGTTTATTCAGGGCAAGGAGTGCATAATAGTGTGGCAGTTCCACTGATGCTCCGTGTGTTGCTTTTCATTGTTTTATGTGTTCTAAGAACATATGGTGGGAACATACAGAGTTGGTTTTCAGTAGTTACTATCAATATTCTGATCTTGACTAAAAGTGTTATCTCATATGATCTCAATCATGTTCCTCCATCACAGGAGTACAGAATGGAAAAGTAAGAAAGTCTTGGACCTAGGGGTTAGCTGGATAGTATGGTTAACTGAGGAATGATGGATTGAAACCATAACTTGGAAGCAGTGAATTGAAGAAGTAGTCTCAATATCAAGGTTGTTTCATACCACCTTTTCCTTCACAAAGGCCTGTGTTCATCAGTTTGGTTAAAACTGCTGCTAGGAGGCAATGCACCAGTCAAGATGAGAAGACTTGGGGTTTTTGTTTCTGGGCCTTCCAGTTCCCACATGCAGGTGGGTGTTGTGTTCCCTGCACAGTTCTGTCCATGGGGATATTTCCTTTGCTGCATGTGATCAGATTGTAATGCTGGTTACAGGCATTTGCCCTGTGTCGAGGCAGGGCATGCCCTTGGGCCCAACAGAATGGCAAGACAGCCTTTATTTTGCTAGTGGAAACCTTCCTTTGGAACATTTTGCTGAAATCTGATGCATTAGAAGGAAAAGAAATTTAAGAAAGGTAAATTGTAGATTCAGCTCATGTGCCAGTAAGCTTTCCATCCAGCAAAGTGTTTACATACTATATATCTAATTTTAGCTATGAATAGTCCATCAGTTTTTCTCTGTTCATGCTTTTCCTGGATGATGCATTTTCTTAAAGTAGCACTAATTCAGGCCAACAAACCAAGTTTAACTCTGGAAACTAGGGAGAGGTCTAGACAAAAATAAAACATCAGGCCTTGCCACTCACAGGTTGGATACGTGGTCTCTGACATCTGTAGTATACACCTCTTTTACCAGGTGTGCAAACTGAATGTACAAACTCCAAAGAAGAGTAGCGTGTGTAAAGTTTTGGCAAAGTTGATTCTGTATGACTCCTGCAGGGTGACTTTTTCGGCATTTTATGGAATCCTTTCCTTCTGTTCACCACTGTCTGGTGGCCAGCACAGACCTCAAGCTGGCCAGCTTTTAACTGAAGACAACATGGTTGGTTGCTTGGCTATTTAAACCCATTTCCAGTCTTTTCCCTGCCTTTCAAATAGTCATTCACCACAGCAAGGCTTAGATCTTCCTCTTACAGGTCCATTTCAGCAAAGCACCTGCCCCACTGAGTCCCTGAGCCTGTGGTGTGTAAGTGTAGGCTAACTCCAAACTGCACATAGGATGGTCATCACTTAAAGGTCACGTCTTCCAAGGCTGCCTGTAAATGTCTGGGGCAGTTGGCAAAATTATAATTTCTTCGGGAGAGTTTCTTACATTACAGCCTTGGTAGTTGTAGAATGCTAAATTGAACTGTTACTTTTCCAAGCCTGAGTTTGATAGTGTTCTTCGTGTGTAGGTGTGAAATGTGTTTGTGCAATGTTTCTGTGTGGATTTACTGTGTGTTTTAGGAGATTTTGGAGAGAGATGCTTTTGTGTGGCAAAGTGCCAAGAGGCATGACAGTTGTTTGAACATGCTGCCGGGCTTGGAATCTATTTCTGATCAAGAGATTAACAAGCAGAAACTGCCAGAAGTTCATTTAACTTGCAGGTTTCAAACAAGTAACTCCTGCTGCAGAATTCTACAGTGCTGGTAGCATGGGGTAGCCAGTGTTTGCTGTACACAGAAGCAGTGGTGGGAAGCTTAGGCTAAGGCTTCACTGGCAGGATGGACAGAGCAGAGGGGGAGGCTGGTGCCAGCTCCTTGCTGGACATTGTTCATCTTCACCTTCTCCAGCAGAGAATAGAACTTTGCAAGGAGGAAGAGATGCAGGACAACAGTCATGGTCCACAAACTGTGGAAGATGTTTGTTTTCTCCTTGATTTGCCCTTTGGTGCTGTGGTTTTGGAACAAAGGCAGACTGACTGGGAACAAAAAGATTAATTTTAGGTCTGAATTGAGTTCCCCTAGCTCAGTCACAGCAGGTCAAGTTAGTCGAGAGATTTGTGACTCCCCAGGGACATGGGTTCGTGTTTGTGCAGGGCATATGTCATAGCTGAGGTACAGAGGACAGAAATGGACTTGTTGGGGTTTATTTTAAGAGTGGTTGATAGACCTGAAAGTTGTTGAATTTATACAAAGAAGCTGCATAAAAATAACTGGCACCAGATGTAGAAGCAAAAAACTAATGCCGTGTTAAGTCTTGAAACTGTGCTATGTAACCTAAGAAGTATTTTCACCTATTGGCAGCTTCCTCTTTATTATCTACAGAAGGAGAGTAATGGAATTTACTAGCTGTTAAACAATATAATTTTTCATTTTTAAAAGAACTAAGTAAATGTGTATCTCACGACACTTAGTCTGAGCTCCCCATATGCAATGGTTGCCCATGTTTGTTGCTGGCAGTCATGGGAATCTTTTGGTCCCAGTGTGTCAGCAAGAATTAAACCCTAGGAAGCAGCCTGTCACCTGGCTGCTACCTTACACTTTCTGGGTTTGACTGCATTTGGTTCAGACCTGAAAGAAAAAAAGTGACACCCACAGATTGTCTGATCTATGTGCCTAATGTAACCCCCCGGTACAGTAATTATGTGGAGTCACCAATGTGTTTGGAATGCTCTGCTTTTAGCAGTACTTGGACCCAGTTTCACCATTTCAGCAAATGAGGTTTATTGCCTTCTAAAAAGCCTATTTCAAAACACAGTGTCCCAGGAGAGAAAAAACAAATTGTTTACACAAGCAAACTAACAGAGAAGAGCTAAACACCCACGCTTCTTTCTTCAGGAGTTCCCCTGCTAAGAGTTTCTATGAACTCATTAATACAGTGAGTAAGAAGAAACTTTTTAATTCTAATGAAATGGGTCTTGATGTGACTGCTGATGCTGCTGAGGAAGGAAAGTTTGATTTTGATGATATCCACCATTCAACTGGGGGATCAAAAAGAAGTTAGAGGAGGGAGAAGTGCTCATCCCAAAACCTAGGGAGGACCTTCATTCCTCCTAGTCTGCAAGGAGACAGCCTGAGAGAGGCTTTAAGCTGTTCTCCTTACTGTTAGAGCCAGCTAGTGCTGTGGCATCAATTCCTCCCTCTTTATCTGTGGGCTCTATGTGTCCTAGCCTTTCAAGGGATTGGAGGAAGAAGCAGATGGGGAATTACTAGGGTGGGATGATCTTGGTCCACCTTCTCAAAAACAAATGTGATGGAAGAAGGGGAAGGGATGAGAAGGCTCCTCAAACCTGATAAGTGGAGGTGTTGTGGAATGTGCATGGTGTCCACCTTGTATTGGAAGGTGTCCCTGCCCCTGGCATGGGGGTTGGAACTAGATGACCTTTAGGGCCCCTTCCAACCTAGACTATTCTATGAATGTGAAATCCTGTCTGGGATCTTTATGCACATGGCTTGGGAAAAAGGGGTAGAAAAGGAGAGGAGCTTTAGTAGGAAGTAGAAAACAGTGAAAACTGAAAAGCAGGAGGATTGGATTGGTGGATGGAAACCTTACAGGTTCAGGGAAGGAAACTGGCAAAGCCATGAGGCTTCATCCCCTGGGGTTCAGCTGCAAGAGTGAAGGCAAGCTGGGTGTAGGGGCTCTGACAGGGGAGGCTGGGACTGCTCAGCATCAGCAGAATAAGAGGATGCTGCTAGTGATGGGAAAAGGGAAGAAGGTTGGGAAAGCAGCAGTAACCTTTGCACTGCTGATGAATTTACAAGTCAGCTGTTGACAGAAGGTGATGAGGTTATCAGAGGGAAGAGTTGCAGGGAGAAGTCTGAGGGAACAATTGTCCTCAGGAGGATCACGAAGAGCCCCATGAGGACAGGAAGGGTGACCTGTGCTTACGTGTCTTTGAAGTTACACAGGTTGGGAACTGAGCCAGGAAGTTTGGTTGAGGCTGACATTGCCAATCCCATGCTGCATGTGTAGAAAACAGGAAGAGGAGTGGAATTAACTTGAGACAGATATTTCAACAGCCATCAGTTTTGAATTTCCTGGGTTTCATTGCTGTGTGTCATAACCTTGTTTTTACTATTTAATATTCTTTTTCCATAAAGAAATAGGATGGATGGAGAAATATTTAAGACTTTTTATCAGAGTCATATGTTATGACTGACTTTTCTCTTTTGTTTGGTGAAAATATATTTGGAAATGAAGTTTTAGAGTCTAAATATTGGAATATTTGGAACTCCCTTGTCCCTCAAAAAGAAAACATCTCCAAGGTGAATCCCTCCACCTCTCCAGTCCCACAGATAGGCAGTAGTTTAGTAGTTGTATGAAAAAAAAAAAAGAAAGCGTAGTATTTCAGAATATAGTTGACCAAAGTTGTGCATGGATTTTATAGAACAGTCACTCTTTATAACCAATCTAATCGTTATGAGGAATATAGAAGTATCTGAAATGATTTTGAGAATTTAAAATGGCCTCCTGATTTTTCCAGATAGGTCAGGTAAAGGCAATACCGTGCATTATGCTATCTGCAGACTTGATTCTATAGAACTGTTATATTGCCCTATTCATGCCTCCCCTGTGCCTCCAACCAGATTCTCTAACAGGCAAGAAATAGACTGTGCAAATAGAGTTTTTCTCTCCAGGATTTGATTTGTGATTTTGTTTTGGTTTTTAACCTCCTAGTAACACAAAATAAGTGCAGGCATTTTGTCTAGGCATTCCATCTCCTCTGATGTGTATATGGCACAGCTGACAGGACAGTGAGAATGTGTGCTTTGGGTGTATCCTGCTTTTTGTGTTGGCACACTTGTGCAGCAGTGAGCTGGCACACATTCATGGCTCAGTCTGCTTTTTCCAGTCTGTTATAGGAACAAATGACACATTCTGAGCCTAGTGGTGGCTTTCCCTCTACGTAATACAGGTCTGCAGTGCTGTGCTGTGGTGGTGCAGAAGGTGTCAATCCCTAGTGGGGCTAGCCCAGTTCCCAGGCCTGTCTCCATGCAAGCTTTCTGCAGTGAGCAACTTCTCTGTTCATTGCCAGTGGATCTGAGCTAGGTTAGGACAGTGGAAACTCTGCTGTAGGCAGAAGTGTTGTTACATGGATCATCCTTGTGTGCAGAGCAGATGACCTTGGTTTAACTAATGCAAGATTTTCTTGGAGTCTCTTCTTTGCATAAACCAAAACAAACAGGTCAAAACATAAGCACTGTTCTTTTAAAGTTTTTCTAGTGAAAATATTTTCTTTTGTTCATTGAGAAGTAATTCTTCTCCTTGGTACTCAGCCTCATGCTTTGCTGTGTTTGTGCACCCTCAAGGGTGTGGAACCACATTGGAAGTGCGCTACAAAAAGTGCTTCTTAAAGCAATCTACAGCATTCTTCAAAAATTAGTAGTGAGTGCTTAGAGAATAAAGAAGCAAACTGTCCATCATGTCTGATGTCCAGCTGTTTAAAATAAACAGTGCAACCACAAAAACTCACATGTGATCTTCCTCATAGAGTCTGTTGGATTGCATTCACCTCTCGGTCAGAAAGCACTAGTGCAAATATAACTAATGACATGCAAGTAAAATTGTTATTGAACAGAAAGCAAACCCACACCTGCAGCTGGAGTGCCCTCAGGTTAGTCAGCACTTGGTGCTGACCTGGTGCAATTCAGGATGTAGGATGCTTTGCATTCTTAAACAGGCAGCTTGAAAATGTATCCTTTCAGGAATTTCACTGGCTTCACACTAGCTGACCTACAACACTTAGTGTACTTGCTTTAGTGGGTGAAAAATCAGGTTCCATCACTGCAATTTTTCCTCATTTGTTTAAACTCGGATGAGTATTTGCATATCACTTATTAGGTGAGCTGCTCAGGGTATTTTTAAACATTTTCCAGTGGCAGATAAATAATAGTTGTGGTTTGTTTAGTTGTCCCTGTAAAAAGCATACATCCAAATTTTTATCCCTCCGATTGATATGTAGTTCCAACAGTACATTAATTTGTTTACTCCAAGTTTAGATGTTCTTTCACACAGTTTTTTGTGCTTGGATGTATGTCATTTGCTAATAAATACAAAGTTAAACGTCTGATTTATTATTTAAGCTGATTATGCTTTATAATTATTATATTATTTAAGCTGATATTATGCTTTTTGACTTAGTGCTTCTTTTTGGGTTATATAAATTTAGCAATTCCTTTGTGATGAAATGTAAAAATGGGTTTTGGAGCAGTGGAAGTCTCCCCCCCCCCCGTGTGAAACTGAGTAAGAAAAATTCATGCTTTTCCTCCGATATCTTGGTATTGCAAAAGAAGCAAAGAAAAAAAGCCAAAACCCCAGCAAAAATAATACCCAACCTCCCCAATATACACTTCCCCATTCCTTCCCATTCCCACTTTGTGACGTCTTTGCAAAAACCAGAGGTTAGAAGAGGCTTGCAGAATTCAGCTGGTCCAGCCCTCCCTGCAGCCTGATCAGGAGCTTGGGACCTTTTCCTACTTCTCTGGTTGCACTTTTCTTTCCTCTGCACATGTCCTGGTGACACTGAGGGGTTCCTGTGAGTCACCGCCATTTCCAGTGTCTGGAGTTGTCACTTCTGAGTGGTTCACTCAGTGAGAAAACCCTCTGATGTGGGGCAGTGCTGTTCTCAGTTTTCATGGGGAACAAAAACTAATTACACATCAAAGTTCTCACCAAATGTGAGGCCCATTTCTTAAATCACTGGAGTGCATTAACTCTGGTACTTCTGGATTCTGTATAGACCAGAGAGGGCACATATGCTTCCTGAAATCCCAAACCATCTTTCTGTTTTAAAGATGCCACACTGTTTAGGTTTGTCTCTTTGATGCTTATGTGTATAGTGTTTGGTATAAAGCCTGAGTTTTTGTGGTCCACAAAATTTACTATTTCATGTAATATGGTGAAAGTGGGAATAAAGAAGAAAGGGTGAAATTATTCCTAACTAATGCTAAGGGCTAAGCTGAGAAGTGTCCCAGGTGATTACATCTTAACAGTTTTTTTTGATTAAGGAATTCAAATATGAGCCTTTACCGTGGACTCAGCTGAAATAAAGTAGTCTGTATTTAACTTAGTGTACTCAGCTCAGAGGAAGAGCAGCCTGTGTACTGGAAATGAGCAGTTTCTGTCACTGGGAGCTATCCAAAAAACAACGTGCCAAGTGTGGTGCATTTCTGATAATCTGGTTCCTTAGTTAATAGCTAAACCATTAGATTAGTGGCATTTACATATTATCTTTTGAATGTGTCACACGAAGATGAGCATAAGGTCAACACCAGAATAAAGAGAGGGGTGTTGGCTCCCTGGTTAATCATTGCCCTGATGCCCTGGACTGTGCTGAAGCCTTGGTGCACAGCACAAACTTTTAAATGGAACGTGGAATAACAGCCTAAGGGGCTTCTGATCTTACAGATTCCTTATGCACACCATTTAATGCCTTGTGCTGAACTCATTCCAGTAATTATGGCCATCAATGGAAATCTTTATGTTGATTCTGTGAAATGCAGGATGTAGTCTCTTTGGCATTGGCTGCCTCCTGAACAGCAGCTTACTTTGTAAAATGTTTCATAGGCAATAATGAAACCATTGCTTGCTATTACAAGGAGTTATTTTCTTACAGAGATACCTGTTAAGCCTATTGGTGATGCAACAAACACAGCTAGAAAATGCTATTGCATTAGAATTAAAAGAAGATCTATTTGTCGTTGTTTGTGGTATTCAAACTATTTAACTCTTTTTTTTTTTTTTTTTTTTTTGATAAAGAGCCTAAAAGATATTTAGGGCTTAAAAAAATCTCAGCTTTTGCAGTTCTTTAAAGATCACTTTTCTGTCTTGCAGTCCATGTCTCATATTTACTTTTTAGGTCAAACAACTTTTAGATCTGTCTTCCATTTTTTCCCATTTGTGTGTTGCTTTAGGTGAACACCTGCAATCCTTTTCAATGAATTATGTGAAGAAGAATTTATCAAAAGAATTTGTGTTCCCCTAGCTCTGAAAAGAGAATTGCTCTTACTGGAAATCAGCTGAAGCTTTTCTGGAAGCATTGAGCAAAATGAGCATGGGCTTTGATGTACGTAATACTCTGCCACAAGGAAGAAATGTTTTAAGGTGGGACAAGGGGAAGTGGCTTCAAAGTGACAGAGACAAGTTTAGCTTAGATTGGATATTAGGAAGAAATTCTTCCTTGTGAGGGTGGTGAGGCCCCTGGCACAGGGTGCCCAGAGAAGCTGTGGCTGCTCCATCCCTGGAAATATCTAAGGCCACGTTGGACAGGACTTGGAGCAACCTGGGGTAGCTGAAGGTGTCCCTGCCCACAGCAGGGGGTTGGAACGAGACCCTTTTAGATCTCCAATCCAAGCAGTTCTATGATCTTGGAAATATGTGAGTAGATAGAAGTGTTCTGGCTCTCTGAACCATCAGAAGTCAGGTCCCTTCTTCCCCCTTGCTGCATGGAGGATGGTCACCTCTGGCAGTGGAGCAGACAGAGCTTTGTTTTGATGCCTCTGTTGGGCCAGAAGGTAAGAGGTAGGAGTTGAGCACTGAACCCCTCATCCTGCTCTGGCTTTCATGGTACAGGGGGAAGATGCTTTTCCCAGGTGCCTAAAATAAGCCATGGTCAAGCCCAGCAGGTGTTTGTCTTGTGCAGATGTAGGTGCTGAACCCCATGTCCCTTTGTCACTATGAATTCTGGAGTTTCTCTAGACTGTGAAGCTAAGACTGTAATTCAAGCAATTACTTTTTCTTGCTTCTCCCAGGAAGTGCAGCTCTATGTTAAACTTTAAAAAGATGTTTGAAAACACTTGTGAATGTTATTCTTTTTATTATTCAGTGGTTTTGGCAGGAATAGTAAGTGGAAATTGCAGAAATACTGCAAGAAACACTAGTTTTTGTGAGGTATGTAGGCCAGGGAATTTGGGAAGAATAGAAACCTTCTGAAAGGTTATCCAAATCAAAGTCGATCTCTTCCTAAATTTATTTCTCTGACATTTCCAGAGGCAAAACAAGACATGAATGTATCAACAAACAATCATTCTCTTATAAGAGACTTGGTAGTATCCTCCATGACTAAATGCTGTGCCAGAGGAAATGACTTGGGGTTTTATTCCTTTTCAGTAATGTGGAAAATATGCCATGGGAGCAAGCAGGAAGAGGTTGTTTAGTGGAAAAGAGGAAGAAGAAGCTTGGGAAGGGGTACAGAGGAACAGTGCTAGCAGCAAACAGAACTCTCCTGGTAGGGTGCTGTGCTTTTGCAACGTGCCTTGTGCTCGTACAAAGCTTGAGGATTGGCTTTTCTGAGGCATTCAGTGTTTGCATAACTGTGTGCTTCTGCTGGAAAGAGTGATGCCATGTCTGCTCATGTTGATGGGAGCAGAGCCAGGACGATTCTTGTGCCCTTGTTAGATGAGATTTTCAGATGCTTTCATTTCGGAATTTATGGCTTTGTAGATAAAAGAAGTGGGTAGACAGCTGTGAGTGAGACAGTGGATCAGCCCAAAATCTGATGGGACTTAAAGCCTCTCCTGAGAGTGCTGTACTAAAAGAAGTTCAAAGTAATAACTCCTCTTTATCCTTTAGTCTCATAAAAGACTGCCAGCAAGTAGGATCTGGAATCAAGGGGAAAAAATAAGCCTGCTGGCAAAAGATTGGTTGAGGCAGGAGTGATGACTGGCTGAAACCAGATGTAGAAAGATCAGTGGATAAATCTGGCAGTGATGTTCCCACTTTAGGCTGACCCCAATAATTATGCCATGACTGATGCAGAGACTGGATAACAGCCCCTGAAAATCGGTCTGTCCAGGTGGGCTTCTTGTCACCCCTGAAGATCAGTGTGTCCAGGTGAGACCTTCTTAAGCACTTCATGGCTCAATGCAAGGTGAGGTGGAGTGTCCTTGGAGAGCTGGCTGTGATTAAACAGCATTGTTGTGCTAAGTGTGATGAGCGGCATTGATACAGTTTACCCGTGACCCCCCTCACTGCCTTTGAAAAGTTGCATGTTTATGTTTCCTTTGCAGTTTATGAAGACAGTATTGTTTCCTGAAAAGGATTGCAAACAATCGCTCATGGCCCTTCTGCCTACATGTAGGGAATGTTTATCTTTGTAAGATCTTCTTTACATCGAGGGCAGAAATACTGAGTGGGAAGTACTCACCGACATCATACTGGTGGCTTTCTGGTGGCTTTCTTCCGGGGGAGGAGCTCACACAAACACGTTATGTTTAGGTAGCAAAGAAGAATATAAAGAGTGCTTGAAGGAAAAGAAGGGTGAGGGATTTTTTTGTTATTTGCAAGGTTTTTAAAACTCTTTAAATAAAATGGCAAAATACAAAAATTAGTTGTTTTCTACAAGTAATGTGCCCTTGCATTACTTGAATTAAAAAAAAAAAAAAGAAAGACTGTAAACCCTTTCTGCAGCCGGAAGAATGATGGAAATTAGAATTTCTTTTTACATAATCCCCTCGCATTTTGCTTGTGGATACAGCTGTGTTAACACAATGCAACATTTGAGTTGAGAGATCTGCCAGATCCTGGCACCAGTGATAGTTTGCAGACTGAAGGTCTTATTTGATAGATTTTCAAAGTGATACTGTGCTCAGTTGTATCTATGTTCCTGGAAGGAGGATTGCAGTCAGCTTCTCAGAGGAAATACTTTCAAAAGGAAAAGTTTAATTTTGCCAAGATTCAGATAAGGTCAGAGTAATTGGACAAACCAGAGCTTTGTAGGTTAGAGATGAACGCAGCCGGCTCCCTGGGACTGGCAAATGCACTAGGAGAACAGGGAAATGAACTGCATGAGAATGATTACATTTGCTGAAAATCTGAAGTCCTGTGTATATCTCTTGGCATATTGTCAAGTGTAGAGTTGCCTTTCAGCAGAGTGGGTTTTTTTAACTTTTTATAAATTAAGTAAAATGTATTTATCCTTTCCATTTCTGGTTTCTACTTTAACCCACCAGAAAGTGGGTTCACAAAATTAATTTTAGTTGTTTTAATATGTATTTATAAATTGCTGTAAAAATTGATTGTAATATGATGCTAATTCACCATAGATTTTACAAGTGCATCAGTAGTAGCTTCTACCTAGCTTCCATGCTTTTCTGTTATGGGGCAGTAGGGATTGTATTCCAGCTGTACCCCACTGCTGGCCAAGGGAATGTTCTGACAGGTAGCAGCCAGTATTAGCCTCTCACATCAGCTGACCTTTGCCAGCTTATACTTAAGGTCTGGACTGATATTTTCTCCTGTGTTTTCTTGGCTGCAGAACAGTAAAACCATTTTTTCATTTGCCTGAGGTAGTTTCTGTGAGAGTCTGTGCTCAGTGATTGCGCAGCCTTTACAGGCAGGGAATGAAAGAGGGCAGACTGAGTTTCTTCAGTGGGGTAACTCACATTTAAAATCCAGGAAAAAGTGATCATTCTGGGGGTCAGCCAGCAAAAGGAAAGCTGCAGATCTCTTCCTTCAGTGGTGGCATACATGGAGTCTCTTCCTGCTATCTTTTTGTCTTGTTAGGTTGGCCAAAAGATCAAAAATCCTAGGTAGGAACTGAGGAGCAGGAAGCTAATGCAGTTGGATAGTTTTGATTCCTTAGGAAAGAGAAGATGTGGGATTGTGGGAGGATTGTGGGGAGGGACTTTGTACAGATTGCTGTGGCTGAGCTCGGGGGAGGCATACAAACAGTCTTGTCTTTGCTAGGACTTTGGGCTAAAAAAAATGGGATGTTTTGCTTTGTAAAAGCAGGATTGGAATGAGAGGGTTAAAGGGAAGGATCCTGAGAAGTCCAGTGAGGTCGTCATTGGCTCTAATGTAGTTAAGTATAAGAACATACAAAAAAATCCAAGTAAAATTGCAGTAGAGGGAGTAAAGTAGGAGCTGTTTTGATGAGAAGTCAGATTGCACACAGGCGTGTGAAGGGTGCTCTGGCATTCTTGTCTGAAGGAAAACCAGCAGGAGAAGGGAATGGAAGAAAGATAAAGAGGCACCTGGGTTTTTGAAACGTACAGCTTGCATGGGCATGGGTATCATGCAGTAGCATTGGACTTGAGGGAAGTTTCCCAAGCAGACAGATCATGCCTTCTCCCTGCCCTGTCTTGTTGGACACACACAGGAGCTCTGTCCTGGATGTGGGGAGCTGTAGGAAGGCAGTGCTGTGGGTAGGGAGTGTCTGGCACTGGCTGCCCACAGAGAGCTGGGACAAAGCCCTGGGGCGCAGAGGTGGCTTCCAGATGGCCAGGCAAAAGGCCACGTGGATTACACAGTGAGCTGGCTCCTGCAGCCTGGTGACATCTCCAGGTGGGTGAATCTGTCTGGGCTCTCTGCCTCGGTGCCTGGAGCACAGGAAGATGAGAGAAGGCTTCTCTCCAGTAGGTGCAGGAAAAGACATGCTTTGCTGACTTGCTCCACTTAGCTTCCCAGTCAGAGGACTTTGTTCTGGCTGCCTCATACAGTCCAAATTCAACGAGGACAACTTTAGAGCAGTGGTTTCCCAGCCTGTTTTGGATCTGAGTAAGCATCAGATGTGCACAGCTATGTAGAGAAATGAAGCCTCCTGACCGTAGGTTTGTTTTTCTGCAGTTTTTTCTGCATGATATGGAAATACCTCTCAGCTCAGAGGTAGGAACCTGCCCCCAGGTTTTGGGGTGTTGCACCCAGCCTGGCTGTCCATTTTACCAGCAAGCCTTAGTATCTTGTGTTATTTAAAAAAAAGTATCTGCACCAAAAGAACCCTTCCCAACAAACACAAAAAAGACCAGCAGTGTTTCCCGTTGTGCTGATTTTAGTCAGAAATGCTAAAACCCGCTCAAACATGAAAAAATATTTAGGTTGCCCTAAATTAGTTTGAAATTACATTGTAACCACGAAAAGTGGTGGGGATTGATTCATGGCTATGTGGAGCTGAGAAGAGCCTGGCTGAGGCTCATAGTTAAAGTCTTACTGATAGCAGTAATGTTGCATAAATAGTGACAGTAATTGAAGTTACGAAGAAGTTTAGAGCTCCAGAACCTCTTACAACTGAAATAAGCAGTGGTTTTGTTTGAGGCTTTCTTCTGACTGGAGTCATAGCACTCTTTGAAGTACAAAAACTGTGTGTGTATTTTCCTTCCTCTGTACATTTGAGTGGAGAATGTAAAAATACCAGCATGGTCTTGTTTTGGTAATAGGATTGCATGCAGACATCCTTGTGGTTAAATTGAAAAAAAAAAAATTAAAGCCCATGAGATTTTCTGTGAAGGGGTTGTTGTTTGCAAACAGAGTGATTAATGACTGAGACTAGAGATGTACAGACAACTGCAGGATCTTGCTCATAACCTTCTAATGTAACTCCTTAACACTCAGGTGAAAATTTTCTTTCCAGAATTGATCTAAAGAAGATTTTTTTTTTTAAATATAATTTCTTATGCTCCCTTTTTACAGAGGGGAACAGCTGCTCTGTACCCTTGTGTATGTGGCAAATGAGGAGACAGAGCTTACTCATTTAGCAGCACCTGCAAAACCACCCACTGAACATCATCTCTTTTGGAATTAGTGCAGTCAGGTTATTTAAGCACACTTCTAGGTAAAGAAACACAGTTCACAATTCTTTAGAGCTTCACTAGGAGTGTATCCTTTAAATATACTGATTTAGGAAGAAAGTTGGAATTTTTTATTTTTAAATTTTTTTCTCAGCACTATTTTTTTGTCTTCTCTTGCTCATCCCCTAGTGTTTGGTTTTCACAACAGTGCAGAATTCAAGATTTTACTTTCAGCCTTCAACGTCTGCAAACCCTGCTTGGAAAACTGGCAGGTTGCTGAGCATGGCTGCTTTTTAACCAGAATGCAAGTGGAAAAATGTAACCTATTCTAGGGCTCTTGTGGTAGGACCTCTGGAAACAAGGCGAGCTATTTAAAGCCTCCTGCTACATATTAAAACTAAAATGTTTCTTTTCTCCTGCTTGTACCTCTTTGTTTTCTCAAGTACTTTTGCTTGCCAGGGTTTTTCATTTAACCCTTCTGCCTTGGCCTTCCTCACTCATGTCAATTCTTTTTCATAAGGCATTAGAGGAAAGCAGAAGCATGCATGGGTTTGGTGTGGGGTATGTGTCTAATTTGGGGTTTTACCTGTCTGTATCCTCTGTCCCAGCTGCTTTGTTCTGCTCCATCTCCCTCTGCAGCCACACCACTAAACTTGGTTTTCACTGCTGCTCCTGAGAGGCTTTTAATTTAATTTCTGCTTGTATCAAGTCAAAAGCTGTGTCTCTATCTCTATTCTGTAATGTTTTGCACTTGTATTATTTGACCCTTTTGGTAGCTGAAACTTCCAACATAACTCCCTGCGATGTGGCTGGAAAAGGTGTGTGCAAGAAGAGTTAGGCTGTTTAAATACAGTCACAGCTCACCTGTAAAAATCCTAGGATGACTTTTTAGCCATGGAACTGACTTCTGCTTAGTTCAGAAGCTGATTCACAAATTACTGGTGTGAATTGGTTGTGACATTAGAGGAACTCTGCTACTCTACTTTCAGATGAAGATCACCCTCTTGATATTCCTCACTGATGGATGCATTGTCCTGGCTGTTGAACTTTTCCTTCAGTTTACCTGGTAGCAGAAAATGTCACTCTTTCCTAAATTCACCTTCAGTTCCTGACTTGAATATGACTCAGTTGCTTTTTAGAAATCTGAAGCAGGATTTTTTGGGGGGTGTTTGGGCTTTTTATTGTTGTTGTTTGTTGGTTTTTACCTTAATGGTAGAGTGTTTTCTCCCTTGTGGGTGATTTTAAACTGTTTTTTTCCCCCTCCTGATAAGTCCTGCTAATACTGTAATATTTGAGAGTGGATTGTAATGACATCTAACATTTTGTTCTGTTTGTACTGCAGACTGAGGTCAAGTAAACAAAGAAAGCAATCATTATGTTTTAGCATTCTTTTTTAATGAGCACATTAAAATCTAGTCACAGCTACAGGATCAGCTGTGAAAAGAAGGGAGAGATACAGAACTCTGAGTAGCACTGTATTTTTGAAGCAGTTTATGGAAAAATAATGGACTGAGGGGATATGTAAGGACTCTGGTAGGAAATAAATGGCACGATGTTGTTGACAGAAAGGGTTTGGCAGAAGGCTTGTTGTGACTGTTTCTGTGGCTTAGAATTGCAGAGGAATTTCCTACAGACTGGACTAACCATTACAAATATGTGTCTGCTTTTAGGAGATCAAGGCATACAGTGGAGTCTTCTCAGGGAAGATGTCGTCTTTGACAATGAAAACCAGTTGTGTGGACAAAAGAGGAAGTTTCTTTAAGGTAAATGGGATACTAACACAGAACATTAAAGTATTTCACATTTTATGTGAAATGAGCACAGCAGAATGTGCAGTACCCTCTGTGATACATAGTAAGCCTTTTGTGTAAAAAGGGAAGTACTTCTTGAGCATTTCTTTTTACAGGCAGATTTGTGGCTAGATCACCCCCCAGTTATTTCACATGTATATTTTTTCTGTACATGGAGTAGAATATTTGGTGTAAAATAGGTCATGGCTTTCTTTGCTGCTAATGCTGAGAACATAAGCTTTATTATGCACAGGTATAAAATTATTGGAGCCTTCATAAACTGGATTTGTGTCACTTAAAGTTGTGGTACAGGTTTATGATTTCCATTACTGGATTGAAAATTGGTTTCATTTCCTTGCCTGTTTTGAGAACAACTGGTAATCCCAAAAAGCCAGACTGCTGTAGGAGTTACCAGTGCAGTTTTCAAAAGATTTCTGAATCCTGTTAACTATGTGCCAAGGTCACAGTGGCTGCCTTGCTGGGCAGGGTTTTGCTTTAGGAAGCCATCAAAATTTACAGGTCTTTTTGAGCACTGAATTAAGGGATCATATCCCTTAGAATATTCATCACTTGCTGTAGCTTCTTCCAGTGAAAGATGCTAACCTGGGATGTTGCTGTTACCATTCCTTCTCTTCCTCTGGGGCAGAAGTTTCCCTTGGGGAAATCTTTAGGAAATGAGCGATCAGTGCTGCAGTGACATCGTGTTTTCCTTTTGTCTTGCCCAGCAGTTACCAGGGTCATCCAGTGACTGGGAACCACCTCTCAGTTCTGCAACACACTTCAGCTACCTCTCATAACTCAGGAGTACAAACATCAGCCTTGCTGATAGCACTCCACAGCCAAAGAGGGAGAATAGCCCTATTTTTCAAATCACAGCAAGGAACTATCTCAGTTCCAAGAAATATCTCTAGGTTGTCTCTTGCATGTATGCTGAAGGACTCCTGATGTCAGATGGGACTGTAAGTAATTTTCTGCAGTCTTTGGGATCTTCTTATGTAATTCTTATGTAGAAAATAGATGCTGGAACAGCTGTTTTGTTCATGATGATGGGGTTGCTGTTACTTTAAATGATTAGAAATGCAGTCTGCCTGGGCAATTTCAAGAAACATTGTCAGTTGGAAAGCTAAGGTCCTACGTTTTCTTAAGGACATGCTGGCAGGGAAGAGCTACTTTTCCAGCCTTCTGCCATCCCTTGGAAGTTGCACTGTTGGACCATGGTTCTGAGCACAGAGTGTGGGATTGGGTGGTGCAGGCAGTCAGTGTGCCCAGCCTGAGTGCAGTGCACCTGGCAGCTTGTGTGTGTACAGTGAAATTACCTTTTATTGCCTTCCTCTACCATGTGAGCAGAATTGAGACAACAGTTACATTTGTTTGCTACAGCTAAGCTGGTGAGCAAGCAAAATACTTGGCCATCAGATTTTTTGAGTTTGCATGATTTTAATTTGCTTTGTCTGACTGTGTTTAGGAGACCTAGTAATGAAGCCTTTTATTCCTGCTGATCTGTTCTTCAGTGTGCTCTCCCACATGGGCAGACTGTCCCCTGTACTTGCACATGGCTCTCACGTTGTGCTCGTTAATTTGCAGTTGCCTAAGAAACCTTTACCATGTTGGTATGCAGATTCTCAGGACATTTAAATCTTCTTAAGGGAGTATCTTACCATTCTCAGCAACATTTGCCAGAAAAATCGCTGACAAAAGCCAGTTGGGAAATTCCAACTTTATCTTTTCTTTTCTGGTTCTTAAGTAGTTCTCATTGCCGCAGCTTCTAACCATCTCTTAGTTTTTTTTCACAGCCATTCTTTTGACTGTTAGCACACAAGGAAAACAGTCTTGTCCCCATTTTAGACAGAGCAGAAGTCTGTAGTTTTAGAGGCTAAATTCTGTGGACTCTACACCTTGTGATTGGTGAATGCTCAGAGCCAGCAAGTAGTAAGAATGAGGCAATGATGGGGTTAGTCTTGTTTAATTCTGGGACTGAATAGCTTGCCAGTGGTTACAGAGAGAGTCTGTGGTAAGGCAAGGGGCTGAATATATGTCTCTGACAAATGTCTTCTTTACTGAATTATCCTCCTTCTCATCAAAATGTTCCAGTGTTTACTGAACTGGCATCAGAGGTTTTACACCAGCAAAGCTTTTCTGTTCCAAAATCAAGCATCAGGTAAAACTTTGTTTCTGATGAATAAGATACTGAACAAGGTCAGTGGCCCTGAGAATTCATAGCTCACCAGAATCTGCTGACGTGTATCAAAATATTGGATTGCATTCAGAGGCTTGCACAAGTTCAGAAGCAGCGTTCTCAGATGGGCTCGTCTCTGGCACTTGGCCACCCCATTACACAGGGCCCTCTGTGAGGGTTGCTACGTTCTGCTTATCAAAACAGGAAGGAAAAGATGTGATGCCAAAGAGGATGCAGGTCTCCAGAAAGAATGAAAAATGAGATGCTGGCAGGAAGGGGGAGTGGTAAGTGCTGAGGCTCATTTGTCCAGTCTGATTCTAATCTCACTGTCCCCTTGCCTGATTAGAAGCACCCATTTTACCTTTTCCTCTTGAGTTCTTGTAAATCTCAGGGCTTGGAAACATTCTGGAGTGGTCATCTTGGCTGACTCTTTTGTGCCTTCTCAGAATGATGGCAGTTTCGTTAATTCTCTGTACAAGCTTATTTACATTTTAACACTAAGAGCAGGAATTCAGTTGTCACGCAGTTTTTTCTAAAAATGTCTGGAAACAGACATCAAATCAAAGCCACTTGTCTTCTTCTTGGGCACAGGATACTCTTCAAGTCCAGTGAGTAATAAGAGCTGTAGTTATGCTGGGTTTCTGGGAGAGGCACTGTCTATATGTGGTCCTGGGCATGTGCTTTCTTTCCCTGATGCACGGCAGTGATGTGTCAATAGAGCAGCTTCACAAATGTGACTGGAGCCCCTTGAGAGTGAGTTGTTGGTGAACACACTGACTTTTGCTGCTTGTAAAACATCCTGAACGATGCAAAGCAAAACAGATGTTGTGTTATGGTGAGAGAATGCTGGGGTGCTGAGGTGCCATGTTTGTGGGCTGTATGTAGGAGTTTCACTGTCACCCTTGCCAGCTCCCAAAAGCTGAGCTCAGTCTTGTTGAGCTCTGAATCAATTGACAATAAGCAGTGTGGTGCTTTATGAAAGGAAATGCTGTGGTTTAAGATGTTTGCATTTCATTATTTCGTTCATGGATGTTAGGAATGTAAACAGTTAGTTCATGGGTATTTGGCAATCTAATGTTTAGGATAGATTTGGTTAGGCAGTACTGTACTGGGCTGCTGTGTGACTTCATGTTGCATGAGTCATAATTATTATTTGGGTTTACAGTGGTTATACTGTAGTGTCTTTTGAATTTACAGAACAGTGCTTTATCAGAAATAAATTCCAAAAGAAAAATCGTTGCACACAAAAATAGCTATTTTATCATGTTATATAAAATCTCAATTTATTTTTTTTTTTAATACTGGTTAATTAAACACCTGAGAAGATGTCATATTTCCAAATGCATTTTTCAGGTAAACCTTCTCTTTCTATAGCATAGCAGGGTAATATCTATTTCTCAGGCCTAAACAGTCCCCAACAGATTTCTTCCGATTACTATTTAAGGTTTTGGGCTCATGTATGCTGTTTTACACTAACAGGCTTCTGACAAATGTATACATCCACTTCTGTTGCATTTTCCTTTGCAAGTTCCTCTTACTGTGTTGATTTCAAGTCTGTTGAAACAAAGGGTGGGTTTTCCCATTATTTCCAGCCAAAAAGGTACCGTACTTATTGCAAATAGAGCAGTCTCTTTGAAGAATTCTGATATTCTTAGCCTTGTGCTAAAAAGGCAGAGCCTTCTGCTACTGCTTGTTTCCTCAGGGCTGGAGCTAATAATAATACAGACCCAGGATCCTTCCTGTGTTTTGTAGAAACATGTTATTAACAGCTCACCTTGTATAATGCTAGTCATGTGTGCATCACGTGTGCTCTGTAATCACCAGAAGTTTCATTGATCCTAAATTCTGGGAAATGCTGTCATAAAACCATGACTACACCTTATATTATTTGTAGAAAAATGCTGTTGTAGCAGGATGTGTCAGTTAATTGCAGGGATACACAAATGATTCAACTCCATAAGATTCTTTTCTTGAATCAAGGAAAGAGCAACTTTTTTGTCATTAAAGAGAATTTCAAGAAAATTAGTTGGAAATTGCAGAAAATATCGGTGGTTTATTCTAGGAAAAAATGAGAGGTTTCTTCCTAGAGGTCAGTGTTTTAGTTCAAGTGGAGTACATGGTGGTAGGTGATTAGTCTTGGTCGGGTTGCAGCGTGTTCCATCCTGGGGAACTTCGCTGGTCAGTCTGGGCTTTGATGCCACACTTTGACCTGGTTTCCTTGCCCAGTGTATTGAGTTTCAGAGTCTAAGGCTCATTTGTCATGGAGGCTATGTAGCATACCTAAGAAATTTAGCCTGCAGAACAGAGTGTGAGCATAAGGCTGCTTGAAACGTGCCATTTTGTTTAAGTCCTCTTAAGAAAAAGAAACAAAGTTGCTAAACATGGAAGAATTCCTCTTGGGAATAATTTCTGCAGTTCTCTTCAAGGCTGGCATACAAAAGCATTAAGATTACTTTGCTGTTAGCACAGTTTGGATGAGAGTTCTTTGCTGTAGCTCCCTGAGATTTTGTTTTTTGGGAGGGAGGTGGGTTTTGTCACAGCTCAAGTCAAAGCCTCCTGACAGAGTTAACTCAGCTGCCAGCCAGGTAGTGATGCAGCAAAGCAGGCATGGAGGAAGTAGCTGAAAATACATGGATGCTTCTGTGGAGAGCTCATACATTGTATGCTTTGAGGGAGAGGTGCTTTGAGAGGGAAAAGCTCCTTTGCTGTGCAGACTGTTGGCCTTCAAGACACTAGTCTCTGCTGATGTGTCAGAGAACAGGGCACATCACTGTGATGGCTCCTTATGGCCACAGCTGGTCTTAGGTGCAAAGACTTGTGGTGATGCTGCCCATGAAGAGCAGAGCTCTTGTGTAGAGCTGATTCATGGGGAGTAGCAGCTCAGCTTCCATGCAGTGACTAGCTGAAGCAGCTCTGCAAGGGTGCTTTGCTGGCAATGCAGAAATTCAGCCTGCTCTGGCTGCTCCCTGAGGCTGCCTGTGTTCCTCTGGTTGGCCCTTGGAACGGTCAGGGAGGCATTGCTCAGGTCTGGCTGCAGTGACTCAGGGCTCTTTGGGAATCAGCAGGTGGAATGTCTTTGTAGTGTCAGTGGTACACGTGGCTGGTGTCACTGAAACTACAGGAAAAAAAAACTCTCCAACATAATCTTTAGTGCTAGAGAATTAAGGCATTACTTTATTCTTGCCAGGGTGGTGTTCTGGCCAGGATGTGCAACAGAAACCAGTTCATCCACTCCTTTCCCTGGTTGTGCAGAGAAAATCATTCCGTCACACAAGTCTTTATTAGATTTTTCAGATTCATCAAAACCCAGAGAAATTAGTAGTTCAATGTTCACTGCTCCCAGGGTCTTTTGTATTTGGTTTCCTATTGGCTATTGGCTTGCCTTTAATGTTGATCAGTTTCTCATTCTGCATTCTCTTGTCTGTCTTTTCCCTGACCAGGAGTCTTGGACCATGCCAAGGGTGATGTTTAGAGCTGACATTGTTAATGGTTGCTATCTTTTGTGTATCTTCTTTTTTGCGTGCTGCTCCCAGCCTGCTGCGGTGTCAAGCTTATCACACCTGGTGGAACAGTCCTTTGAAAAGAAACTTCAACACCTTTTCCCCTGGGCAAAGGCAAACAAAACCCCTGACTAAAGTTATATCAAAAAATGCAAAACTTCATATAATTTCCAACACTTTGAACTATGACTTGGACTGAAGAAAACCCTTAGACTGTGGGCAGTGGTAATTCATTCTTACATAAGGTTCATTTATAGGAGTTGGCCAGTTGTAAGCAGAGACTAAAATTTTGGAATAATGGAATAATAATTGATTGGAATAATGGTGCTCAGCAAAGGGGAGTGTGAATTCCTGAGGTGGAGGAAAAATTCCAATGTAACAATTTAGGAAAATGATGCCTGCAATTCTTTTAAAATGCTGCTGTTCTGAGTTGCCTGCCCTGAGTGGGACTCAGGCTCATACCTTCAGGGCAGCTGTGAAAACTGTTCTGACTTGGACCCCAAAGCTGTTTTTGCTTCTTGTGCCAGGGTTTTTGTTTGTTCTGATGTGCAGGGGTGGTGGTAGAGATTGTCACATCACTGCAAACCTTTTATTAGGTTCCCTCCCTGCAGGGGAGAGGGAGCCCTGCTAGGGTTTATAGGCTGTCATGGTGTGGCATGACAAGCAAACTTGATGCCTTGGCTACAAAGAAGTGTTCAAGAGACAGGATTTGCAAATGTCATGGTTGGTTTCTGCTCAAGAAAATGTTTCTGTAAAGTCTGGCAGCAAATTCTGCATTTCTCAAGATACAACCTTAGTGCTAATCTTGCCTACCTTTATGCCCTCAGATCCAGAATTAGATTGGTGTTCTACCTGAATTGAATTGCTGTGTTCAAGTGGAGTCCAAAACTTAATGTGAAAAGCAGCCATCCACTCCCTTCTTGCTCCTTTCTTGCTTCATTGCTTTTCATCCTCCATGGTATTGTAATTCTGGCTTAGTCTCCCTTCTGAAATAAAACTCTTGCATGTAGAATACTTCTAATTTTTTTTTTTTTTTGAGAACATAAATGCTATGAACAGCTGTATAATTTAGTTCTTGTAAGATGTTGTATAATGCACAGAGGCTGCAAATTTAATCCATTTAAATTAAAAGGCTAGCCAAACTGGAAGGTTTTGTTCTGGCACAGAACAGGAATTACTCTTCCTCTGAGAACCTTTATACGTGGCCCCAACCCTTACTTGTTCCTTTGCAAGGGGAAGTCCAAATAGGATGCGATTTTACAAAAAAAGAAAAAGTTTGTAATCTCTGGTGACTAAACTTGCCCTGGCTTCTTTTCCACGCCTCTTCCACTCACTTGATGTCATACTATTTTTGTCCCTTTCTAGCTCATTGACACAATTGCCTCAGAAATCGGAGAACTGAAACAGGAGATGGTACAGACAGATCTCACAGTGGAAGATGAATCTGCTGATTGGCAAAGGTGATTAAAATGTTTATTTTCATGGTTCTGGAGAGTCTACCACAACAGGAATGTTTTCACTGTGCTTTCTTCTTGGGTGGCTTATGTCCTTGCACTTTTCTCCCTGGCAGCATAGGAGGTGTAGATAATCTTGCTCTTGATCCAAGGAATTTGCCGTTGTGCTAGAGATTCAGTTGTTTGGTGTATCTGCCTTAATTGCAACTGAGCTTCACTTCCTTGTTAAAAACCTTGGATACTGATGAGTGTCTAAAGCAGGAAACTATTACCATTATTACCATTTTTTGTGGCACAGCTTTGCTTTCGTGCTGTAAAGACAAAATGTGCATTGTTTCAAGTGGCTCTGTGAAGATTAAAGATACAGTAACATGACTTATTTATGCTCTCAGGTTAGGAAGTAAAATATTGCCTGCTATGAGCTGATGCATATGTGGGTTATGTGTTTAAATTAATTTATATATGAGTAACTTGTTCATTAAAAAAAAATGTACCTTTAAGTGGGCAGAATTGGGACCCCAGCATTTTGGCTTTTCTTGAACAGTTACATCTGCTAAACATCTGGAGGATAATCAATATTTTAGTCCTTGTGTTAACAAGAGAGCACATTTTTGTACTTACCTGAAATATTTGTTGCAAGAGGAAAGCAACCAATGGTAGGTGTTGTGTTTTATCTGACTGCATGGTCTTGGCCAGCCCTGGAGATGGTGGGCTTTGTTCTTGTAGCAGTGAGTTAATGAAGTGGAAAATTGTTTTTAGAATTACCTCCAAGATTTTTAGCTCTTTTTCTTCCTGTGAATTATATTGAAATCTGCTAGAATTTACAACAAAGCATATGTAGATTATTTTCAAAAACATTAAGCAGCAGCTTTGTTGCCAAAGTAGTAAAGAATGTAAGACAGTTGAACTAATTAAAGTTCTTGGCTATGGCCCTGGTTGAACATTACTCAAGTTTTAGAGCTTTTGAGAGCACATTTCTTTTAGAGGGGGCAGAAAGGATACTTTCTTCATTTGTGAATTCAGCTAATTAACTTCAGAGATCATCAGCTACTTTTCAGTTAAGAAAAGGCTTCTTGTATCTTTGAATACATCATATGCATGAAAGACTAAGGTCTACTGATTCTAAAATTTTTGTGGAAGCCCTTAGCTGGAAACAGTCAACTAAACTTCCCCATTTTACAGATCATGAGTTTTCTTTTTATTGATTTTTTAAAATGGATTTTTAATCTTAATTTGTTAATCTTGACTGCAAAACATATTTTGGTTTAAGATAAAGCAAACCTAACATAAAAAAGTGAATAAGGCAATTTCCATGAAAAATAATAATAGCCATCAAAAAAAATTATTTTCTGTCACTTCAAGATGATAATGTGAAATATGAAATCTGAATAAATGAGCTAAAGTCAAACCTACTGTGACTACATAATTCTGAACTGCATGCTTCTATGTGAGGAGGAAGTTGTATCAAAGTTGGTAAGTAATTGAGTTGTGCACTGACGCTTTTTTTTTAATATAGTGCTACAGAGCAAGATTATAGTAATTTCATCAAGAGTTTTCCAGAGTTTTTGTTTAAACTAGACACCTCACAAAGCTGTGTTTACTGTCATAACTGTAGTTCTTGTAGTTAATTTAAAACTTGGCAGTTAATGGAGTTTTCTCTTCTTATTGCTTTGTGCTGTTCAGCAGTTGGTGTCTTGAAATGACCTTTGGATTTGCATATAGGGATGTTTGAGCTCAATGGAATGTCTATTTTCCTCACTCTTTTTCCACTTTAGCAGGTATCCACAGCCACCCAGAGCAGTTCTGGAAAGGCAGGCATTGCAGAGCTCTCAGCTGAATTCAGAAAGATAAGGACATGAAATTGTGTGTCTGCAGCCTTAGTATTGTGGTTTGGGTTTTTTTGTGGTTATGTGGTGACTTTCAGATGTATACTCCTCATCTTATATACTCCTTTCTTTTGGACTCATTTCTCCTTTTCATACAATATGGCCCAAGTAATATCAAGAATGATTCAAGGGCTCACTTTGGCTTGTAAATATGTAAAAGCCAGGCAAAAAAACAGGCTTGCAAAAATGTGTATTAAGAGGGACTGTTTCAGTAGCCCACTTTTTTGATGCCTCACTTTTTTCCCAGTGCAGACATTTATCTCAATAATTCAAATGAGCAGAGTTGTCAGAAAAGGCAATTAGTGGGACAGATTTCTGTTATGCCATTCCAGTGACCTTTGAATGAGTAACAGGAGACCTTCTGCATGCAGTGGCAGCCAGGAGCATGTGGGACAGGTCTGGTGGCACCTGGATGATCTTTTATGTGGCCCCAGGCCTCCTGCACATCTGTGTGAATGTCCATGAGGGGCCAACGCTTCCCCCTGTCCTTCTGGAGGGAAGGCTGTAAAGCTCCAGGCTTCCCAGGGCACTTGGTGCCTGTGGAATAGTTCAGGGATGCTTTGCTGCTGGTGGCAGCTGCAGCAGCTTATTCCCTTCCTGTTCTGTTCCTGTGGAAGGAACAGGGGCAGAGCTTTGCTCCCTGCCTTATGTCCTGCCCTGCACAGCCCTCACGCTGCTGTCTTTTCCACTTCAGTAGAGCCATCTTCTGTCCAGCACAGAGAACCATTTCTGTTACTGCTGACAGGCTGGCAAGTACCCAGAAACCTTCTTTCCCAGCTGCCTTGTCTTGTCCTTTTAGCTGTAATGGGATGCAGGAGGAAGTTACCCCTGCCCCTCTGGGCTGGGTGATAAAGACCTGTTAGATTTACAGAAATCCAGGAAAATAATCAAACTGAGTTAACTGTGAGGTGGTTAACTTCTGTGGGACTGGAGCAAGGTTCTCATTATGACCAAGGATCATCCTGGTTAAAAGCTTGAGCCTGCTCCTTGTCTTTTTTACTGTGGGTCTAATCAGGATGCAGCACTGCAGTGTTTATCTTAGCAATCACCTCTCTGTACTTCCCACGTTTTTTGGGTTTTGTCAAATCTAAGGAAACTTGCATGAGTCATGTGTTTTCTTTACTTCATTGTCAGTAGTGTTGAAACCTACCTTTCCCACTGAAGAGGAACTGTGCAGCAGCCCTGAATTAAAGCAGATCATTCATTAAGGCTGATTTGTGTCTTGATTTTGAGTTTAATGTGACCTGGTCAGATTGTCTTTTAACAAGAATCTTTTTTTTTTTTTCCAAAATCGCAAACAAATAACACAAACCAACCCAAACATCCTCCAACCAGAAAGTAAAACCAGGAGAGGAATTTAGTTGTTGCATAATGTGCATGTTTTGTGAGCCTATTTTACTAGCATTTAGGTTACAGGAACTTCTTATTCTTGTTCTGTACACATGAGTTAATCAGTTGCTCATGAATTTAAATGGTTATTCTTTCCATGCAATTATTTCCAAAGTAGTTACACACACATGCCAGTCCCAAATAATTTTATTCTAACTCTTAACACATAATGAGTTTTGAGAACTCCCTTGTGTCAGGGTTTGACTGTATGTCCAATGCCCTGATCATTAATTAAAATTATTTTAAGAATAAAAAAGCAAACTGGGAGTTTGATGCTCAGTAGTGCTAGACCACTACAAATAGGCTGTCAAAACAGACCAGTGGGGGTTTTTTACTGCATTTGCTCCCAGGCCTTGGGAAGTGGCTTCTTGTAGGATGTGTGTGGTTTGCCAGGTGTGTTTTTTCCAAGGTGTGCTTTTTCCAGAGTTTATCAGGTTAGATGTTTCTCTCTACTTCCTTTATATTTTGGGAATAGAAAATAATTCTTTTAAAGTGTTTTGTGTTCTTGTTTACCTCACCACAGATTGCAGTAACATTCTAGTGCTGATTTATCTGAGTTGCATTGGTGCTGTTTGAACCATTAGTGTTCAGGAGTGGCAGAAATTCTGATGACCATCAGATATTCATAATCTTTGGTTTATTTCTTGAGGGAGCAGAAGCAGCTGCCCCAAGGAGGTGCCTAGGTATATAAGTCAGAGAGTTTCCTCCTTGGATCTCAGCAGTGGGAGGGACTGTGCATGTAATTTACCTGGAGGTTTGAAAACCTGATAGCTCCTTTTGTATTTGTGGGGACCCTTGTGGCAGGAAGGAATGATGAATCTGACTCCGTGTTCTCAGAAGGCTCATTTATTATTTTATGATACTATGTTATATTAAAGAATAGTAAACTAAACTATACTAAAGAATACAGAAAGGATACTTACTGAATGCTAAAAAGATAATAATGAAAACTCGTGACTCTCTCCAGAGTCCCAACACAGCTTGGCCCTGATTGGCCAGAGAGTCAAAACAACTCACAGCAGAATGCAATGGAACAATCACCTGTGGGTAAACAATCTCCAAACACATTCCACATGTGAGCACAACACAGGAGAAGCAAATGAGATAAGAATTGTTTTCCTTTTCTCTGAGGCTTCTCAGCTTCCCAGGAGAAAAATCCTGGGAGAAGGGATTTTTCCAGAGCATGTGAATGCCACAGCTTCCCATTCAAATTTATGGTGGTCTAGGGGGTGTGGGACAGCACAAAGCCAGTCATTCCAAAGAAGAGCATTGTGACCCTAAGACCCTAAGTGCAAACTCTTGCCAGCTTTAGGTGGTTTTGTGGTAGCAAGCAATGCCAGGCATTCTAGCTCATACCAGTCACCTTCTTTTGAATGTGGAATAGCTATCTTTAGCAGGAAAAAAACTTCTCCTTCTTGGGTATATTCCCCCTTGCAGCATATTTGGTTTTCACCTCCTGACAAGGGGAGTGGAAATGATTTCTATCTGTCTAAGCTTGCAGCCAGCATTAGTGTGTATCTTGTACTTTGCCACAGCTCCCTGTGGTTTGTAATGCAGCTGACTGGCACTGAGGGTGAGTGTGAAATTTCTGAGCAATATTTACTGGAGGTGCAGCTCAGGAAAACACTTCTGTGGTTCATGATTTGACTTCTTGGAGATTCCTCCATTGCAACACTAGGCTCTGCTGGGACTGGTTGAAAAGGGAACCCAGTATTCCTACTGAGGCAGTTTCAGACCCAGTCATGACTGATGTAAGAAGTACTTCCCTCCTGCACCCAATGTGTTTCTGTGTATTTTTTGTCCCTTGAAGGCATACTGGCAGTTAGTAAAAGCTTCTGATGTTTCTGAGCAGGGGGGGAAATCATCTGCATTTGAGATGCTGTGGAAATCTGAAAAGCATCACATAAATAAGCAAACAGAAAGAGGAAAAATAAAGAGGCAAACGCTGGTAGTGATAATTGATCCAGGTAATGAAATGTCAAATGATTTTGCCTGCTCTTATCTGATCATACAGTGAAAGTTCTCTTCCCCATTTACTTTCCTTGCTTGCCCTCTGCAGAGATTGTGCAAGTTGCTGAACAAAGCTAGAAGAAAGCAGTTTGGTTGTTTGGTTTTTTCTGTTGTTTGCTTGGTGGGTTTAGTTTGCTTCAGCTTGTTTTCTTTGGTGTGGGGTTTTTTGCCGGGGGGCAGAGAGGGTTTTTGTTTGTTTTGAAAGTATTCAGTGCTTCTGTACTTGTGAGCTCTGTCCCTACTTGCTGAGGGTACAGTAGCTGGCATAATGAGGATGGTAAATGCTCTTAGTGATGCTTAGGGCCTGGCCAAAGCATGGCATTCAGAAGAGCTGCACACTGTGCAGTGGGGAGGTGGAGCTGTGTTGTCCTCTGCTGCCCAGGCCCTTTCCTGCTGCAGAAAAGGTCTGTAAGGGGAACACATCCTCTCCCTGACAGCTCAGGGAGCCACTTGAGCTTGCAGGGTGCTTTTTATCTGTTCCTGAATTTTGCCATCAGGAAGCTGTTACCAGAATAACTGCTCCATAGTGATTTCTAGCATGGGGAGAACCACAGGATGTACTTCTAGCTCAAAAATGAGGAATTTAAGCCAGCAGCACATATGCACTTGTACTGGGTGTTCTGTATTATATGGATGATGGCAAAGCTTTGCATAACAAAAGGAGTTCTCAAAGTATTCTGTTTATTTGGATTTTTAGTAACAAGAATCTGCAGCCTCCAAGAACTCTACTTCATTACTGAATGTAGTAACTTTAGATGCCCTGCTCCAAATAGATTTTAACCTTACATTACCTTGCCACATTTACACTTAGTTTAGCCTTTATTTCTCACATAGCAGTCAGTCTACAGCCAAAGGAATTTGGAGTATAAATATACAATTCCTTGTTTCTGATCTTGGGAAGTGTAGTATTAAAATGCGAGGTAAGGACCTTTCATGGCAAAAATGGAAAAAAATGTAAATATTTACAGAACTTAGCAGGAGTAGGATAAGAAGTGACTGCCACTTATGACATGGTTTTTAAGGAAGCTGTGCCTTAGGGAGGATTATTTGGGGGTTTAACTTTTTTTGTCTTGTTTCTTTCTTGGGTTTCTCATCTCTTTCTCACCTCCTCCCACTCTGACCTCTTAGCAGAGGGGAGCAAAGATGGATATGCAGCTGTGAAGACAACAGAGCTGCTGGAGCAGAGACAGTAGTTTGGGCATAAGGTGAAGTGATGCTGGTTTGTGGACTTAGGTTATGAAAATAATCCCTCCAAACAGACAAAATTCTTGTGTCTGTTTCAGTGATCACTAACAGGTTGTGGGCTGCTCCATTGTCAGAGTATTGAACAGATTTTTCTGGCAGGCATGAGAGAGCAAGATTTCTGTGGGTTGCAGCATTTGCAGTCGATCTAGGAAAAAAAGTGTCTGAATTGCATAAATATCCTTGAAGAGAAGTTTTTCCATATATTAGCACAGCAAAGAAGGTAAGTGAAATGTTCTCTCAGTCACATCTGCACATACAAGTGTATACCTGAAGTGATGGCTGAATTTCTCCAACCTCACAGAATGCTAAGGCTTATCTTCAAGCTGGCTTTGAATTGAGAACCTCTAAAGGGAATTTTTGTGTATGCTAAATATAAGAATTCTCAGTAGGAGAAGTACCAGCCCAGAGTGTCAGCAGCACCACGAGCTTTGTGATAATTCTATTCACTGACCTAAGTGATTGTTCATAGGAGATTAACATGTCTAATTTTTTTTCCCTAAATTTTCCACAGTCTAATAAAGGATATGGATAATGTCTCCCCTGAGAAAAATGATGTCAAAAGCTGCCCCCGGGACTCTGGATATGACAGCCTATCCAACAAGCTGAGCATATTGGACAAGCTCCTTCATACTCACCCTGTGTGGCTGCAGCTTGGTCTGAACCATGCTGAAGCAATGGAAATTTTGCAGACACAGCCTCCTGGGGTAAGAAGAATCTCAATTTCTTTAAGGACTTGCTTTTCCCAAATGTTGTGCTGCCATTTTGCACCCAGGTGTTGGACCCAATACAGTAATGGCCAAGTAAAATTATAGTATGTTTTAGAGCAGACATCATGGGGTTGTTGTGGTTCCTTTTTGTATATGATCTGTATTTATTCTGGCATCTGGGATGGAGCTAATACCATGTCCTTCTGCCTTCTCCACAACAGATATTTCTGGTTAGGAAATGTGCAAGGCTGCAGAAGAAAGTCATCTCTCTGCGTCTGTCCAGTGACTGTGGGTCCTGCCTGAAAGAATTTGCCATAAAAGAAAGTACATACAGTAAGTTGTGAGTTACATTCTTTTCAGCTGTTCCTCAGGTGCTTTTTCCCTGTAGGATGCAGGGGCATTTACACTGCTGAAACTCACAGCAGAGGACACCCAAAGTCATGCAAATAATGTCATGGTCTGCCTGTGCTGCTCTCTCTGAGGTGGGCTCTGAGAGTGGGTCAGGCAAATTCTGCCATGAAGAGGGCAGATATATAGAAACACTTCAAACTGCTTCAGCTGAAATGTTTCCACTGTGTACCTTGATGAATCCAGTGTTCATTTATTTTTATGGGTAGTTATCCTCTTAGAAACTTATATGTCTTTTGTAGAAACACCATCTGCAATCCTGTCTGCTTTCAATGAAATGTTTTTGAATGCAACTTTGTCATGAGCTCTCTGCAGTTGAGGTGTGGGATGGGTTCTTGGGTTTGTTTTTGTTGGTGGTGGGTTTTGTTGTTGGGTTTTTTTGGCTGTTTGGATTTTTTTTTTTTTTGGCATGTGATAGCTAAGTGGATTTTAACTTGTTAGAACTGTTTCTGTTGCAAGATCAATGCTTTCTCTTTTTAATTCAAACTATATTTGTTCTTTCTTTTTTTAGTAGAAATGAGCAAATGTTAACACTCCAAATTGTTTTGAACCAATAATGCCCTCATATCTTTAGAAGGGAGAGTGTGAAAAATAAGTTTGAGATTTAGAAATGAAAAAAGGAAGCTGCAGCTGGTGAGTGTATGTGGTGCTGAAACTGCAAGTGGAGCAATTATTTTATTTAACAAGAAAGAGAAAACTGAAGAAAATTAGCAAAAGTTTCAGTTAATCATCCCTGAAACAGAGTCTATAGTTAACATCTATTTCTATTTGTAAACTGACGTAATTTTAGTTGAGTTTTTCCTTTTTTATCTCTCCCTCCCCTGCACCCAGGAACAAAAAGTTAAATTCTCTGCGTCTGGTTTTAGTTCCAGTAACAAGTAATGCAAGGCAAAGTGAAAGTTGTCAGTAATAATTGATGTAAGTGTGGTCTGGGGCTGTGTTTATAGCCTTGAACTTCCCATCTAGAAAAGAATTATATGCTGTCTTTTATGAACAAAATTCTTCCACAAGGGGGAAGTATTTACTGATGGTTTTAGCTGTTTGTCACAGCTGAGGTTTTAGACCAGAGGCAAAAGATCTGGATCATTTCACTCTAGCAGCTTCTTCTGCTTGATCTGTGAGATTTGTTACTGGCATCAGAGAGAGCCTGAGGTAATGGTCATGATTACTGAGAACAAGTATTTGTGTCAATAAGAAACTGTGGTATCAAGTGGGGAAAAATGAAAGGCACTGCTCCTGTCTTCCTCTTCCCTTGTGCAAGGCAATGGCATGCCACAGCTGTCAGGGTTTTTAAGAGTTTTCAGGTTAAAAGGGAGTGAAAATGTATCTCCCTTTATGTTCTACATTCCTAGGGCGAAGACAAAGTGAGTAGAATAGAATTCAAGAGGAGGAAATAAGACATTTAAAATTAGGTATATTAGTACGCTGGGCAAACAAAGCCTCAGTTATTGATTTGTTGTCTATTAGCAAAACATTGTGCAGGCCTCATCACACTTAATCTGTTTTACAGGAATTAGACCATATCCTTGGAATACAAAAGCAGACCAGCCACCAAGATAATCAGTATATTCTTGAAAATGCCTTCAGCAGGAATATGTACTTCTCCACAGAGTTTTCTCTTAATCACATAGTAGCTAGTTTGATGGTGAAAACTTACTAACTTCATGCTAAAATCTAAGATATATTTTATTAAACTATTTTAAGAAACAGTGGATTAATGTGTGATTGTTTCTTGTAACTTTCTTTGCAGCATTTTCCTTGGAGGGGTCTGCAATAAGTTTTGCTGATTTGTTCAGACTCATTGCTTTCTACTGTATTAGCAGGTAAGATGGTGCTATGTTCCAAGCCACATCTGCTAGAAAGAAAATCATTTCAAGGAGATGAGTTTTGAGGAGTTGGTTCAGCTCTTGATGCTATTTATGTTGCCAATCTGTGAATATTCCTGGATAGCCTTAGAAGATAGTGGTAGAAATCAGAGATGAGACTCGGAAGCAAGTGTCTCTGTCTTACTTCATACAGATTATTGGGAGGCTGATGTGATTTTACCCACCCAGCCGTGAGGTGCTGCCAAGCTGAACTTTACTTTAGCTGATATCTTGTGATCTTTTTTTTATTTTTGTGATGCTTTTTAAGTGCTCTGTAGCTCATTTAAAAACAATCATAAACTAGCTTGCAAAGTTCATTTCTTGGAATTGCTGGTGAGAAGAATTTTTGGGGTATAATGGAAAAATGTCAGATATGTAGAATATGACAACTGGGAGATGTCAGTTTAAATGGTGAACAACAAAAAAGGCCTTGTCAGTTTTGCAGTTTATGGTTACCAAACTTGTTTTCCAGGTTGTATGCAAAAAAAAAGTAGCTGGTGTTTTTATCCTTTATTTTCAATTTGATTTCAGTTTACTGGTGGAAATTTCCAGACTGATGCTTGAGCCTTGTATGCACACGCAGACAGGACACAACCAAACTGCCCAGGTGCACGTTTTCTGAAGGAAGCAGGGAGAGGCAGCTGTGATAGTCTCAGTCCTTTTACTGCATTGAGGGTGCCACTTCATGCTGACCATGTGATGATTTCTGGTGTGGGATGCTCTTGGGCTGCTGTGCTTGCTGGTTTTGTTTGTAGTGGAGAAGCATCCTAGACCCCTTTCCTACAGCCTCTGTTTAGCTGAGCTGTACATGCATGTAATAAAAGCAGCATTGGTACCACATGTATCATTGGGTAATTGGTCAGAACTCAGAAGAGAAATGAGCTGAAAATGGCTTTAAACATAGTTTCATGAGGAGATATTCCTTATCTTGTCACCCTTTTGCTCCTGCCCACTTGCCAGGCCCTGGTAGATTCTCTCTAAGTACCTACAGGATCATTAAGCAAACAGAGAATTCTTGCATTAGTCTATCCATTTTCTTTCACTGAAAGTTCAATATTGCTTTGTATAGACTAAAGAGGGCAGATTGGTGGCTATTGTGGAAAAGCGACAGTACCATTTGGTACATCACAGGAAATCCAGGAGGATTTTCTAAAAGCAGAGGGAATTTCTTGCAGGAGGTAGCCAAGCAGTTTTTATGAGGGTTTACCTATTTTTAAATTGCAACCATGGTGATGATCTGGACTCTGGATTTTCTGTGGTACCATGCAAAGTGCCTTTCAAGGGCTTTTTAGCTGGTATATCAGTGCATATGCTTGGCTTGAGTGTGAGTGGAATTCTGAGATCCTGTTTTTTTCAAGAAGCTAACATACAACATAGAGAATATTTATGTGATAAAGACCCACTATGTGTCTGTGCTATAGCTGATGGTTGGCTTGTTCACAACCTTAAAACCAAAATTCATGCTGACACCAGTTGTGTAGGATTCTCATTTAGTCTTAATTCTATGGGTACTTCTACTACAGAATGTTGCTGTTTAGCAACATTTAGTTATTCTGAAAACTGGAATAACAGTCAGCAGTTTATTCAGAAAGTGAGAAGCTTTTTTAGAGTGTTAAGGGTGGGTAACAAGTTTGCATCTCACTGATCTGCTTGTAGAAGACCAGGTGTAAAAGCTTCTGTTGGAAAGGCAGAAAATACTGGATGGCTCTGTGAAAATGATCCTAGGGAAAGTCCTGGGCACTTGGCTGTCATTTGCCCTTCACACCACTCTGCAAAGTAAAGGAGCTTTGGGGTTGGTAATGTAATGTTTAACCGTGCTGTGTGTTTAAGGATCTTGCTACCTGACACAGCTCAAGAAGAAGATAATCAGAAATCAGACACACTGCCAGTGTTTTAAAAAAATAAAACTTTTCAAACTATGGATGTTGCTGAAAACCATAATGGTTTTTCTCTTTGGAAACAGGGATGTCCTTCCATTCACACTGAAATTGCCTCATGCAATTGCTGCAGCAAAGACAGAAGCTGAACTTGAAGAGATTGCTCAGCTTGGACTGAGTAAGTAGTTCTCTACACAGATGTCTTTCCCTGTAGCACACCTGTAACATTGAAGAAATATATCAGTATATAGTTGTCTTGGATAGTGATGATACAAATTTTGTTTAGAAAAGCAGTTTCTCTTATTTGGGAAGGCCAGACCTCCTCCTGGCCAAGGAGGGGTTCTCTTCCTTCCTTCTGTGCCTTCTGTGATATTTTTGTTAGTGCTCTTTCTTTCTTCCTTCTTCTCTTCCCTCTCTGGGCAGCCCTTGGGCAAAGCAAATCTCACAGTCCCCGTGCAGAGGTTGGTGTGGCTTCTGCTCCAGGACCTAATGTTGTCTGCTTGCTCACATAGCACTGGCTGTGAGAGGCTATATATAGCACTGGCTTTATAATTTATTGTGAGGAGAGTGTAGGAACTGAGGTCCCCTGTTAATAAAACTTCTGTTCAGATTGCCATGGAAACTTAAAATGGTGAATTTGGAGATCAGTGCCTCAATGAAGGGGCATATTTAGAAAATGAGGAGTGTATATATGATGGTGTAGAATGTATCCATGGGCAGGGGTTAGGTGAAATTTTTAAAATACCAGAAGACAATGCTAGGGTGTCCTTGCATTACTTGGTTGCTTCAGCCAAAGACAGGCTCATTGTAAAGCATACCTTGAGCTCAGAGGAGATGGATACAAGGCCTCCTGGGATTTGAAACTTGGGCACCACCCAGATGAATCATTAAGCAGCTCTGCATTGAGCAAAGTGCTGAGTGGCTTCATTTCCTTCTCCAGGAAGAGAAGGTTGACTGTCAGCAACCTTTTTTGCAGTAGATTTTTAATAATCTTTGATTTTGAAAAGGATCCTCTCTAAATCAGTGCTAGCATGAGGATCTCTTGACCTGTCTGGGGGGACTTTGCAGTACAACCATACCCAGGGATGCATTGCAGTGCTTTGCGTTTTGTTTTGCTGCAGTAGCAATGCAATTAAAGGATTTGTTATAGAGAGGAGAGAAATTACTTCTGCACTGCTTGTCTGCAAGTTTAGTTAATCAGGTGAAGCTGTGGGTTATCATGGGAATAGAGGCAAATATGGTACTACTGAGGTCAATGTTTAGATGGCAAAAAGAAAGTAAAAGGTCTGACTGGGATACCGTGTAATGAAGACAGTCTCCCAGTGACACATGGAAGCCTTAAAGTAGCATGAAGTGAGTCTCTCCAGAGGGGATGATAATGGTAACATTGATCAAGCTCTCCAGGCTAACCACACTGTCACCAGTACCCCAGAGCACTGTGGCCTACTTGCTGCAGAATTAGTCTTGCTCTTGAACGGTCTCTGCATTGTGTGTGTTTCTTCTGTGGCTTCTACATTTGAAAGCATATGGATCAGTGTCTGTGTGGTTGCTATATTTGGCATGAATTACCTGATATACACCAGATCACAGTGTCCATGAGCTAAAAGCAGGCAACAAAGTTGAGATTTTGATGGAGTTTTAGGTGTCCACGTGCAGAAGAGCACACTAGAAAGTCAGCCTTTCAATGCTGTGGACTCAAGAGAGGCCTAAAAACTCCCAACAGCCTTTCCTGTTAAGTGTGAGTTTTCTTTGAGGAACATGTAAGCACAAAACCCTGTGGTGTGTGAACACAGGGCTGTATCCCCTGTCAGAGCTCTCTTGTGCAGTAGGCTCGGAGGGAGAGCTGCACAACACAGGTCAATAGCACATAACCCAGCAAACCACATCAGGAGGAACTATTGGTAGAGATTTCAAGGCTGCTGCCAATCTGAAAGGTTTCATGTGCTGAACATATGATTCTCTCTCAGTCTCCCTTGTGTTTCATCTGCAGCAGTGCTTACATCATGTGTGTTTGCAGCAACCACGTGCCAGGCACAGGCACTGAGAGATCTGCAGGCAGGATGTGAAGTCATGAAGCTGGGAACACCAGCAACATGGCATAACTGCAGAGAAACATACCTGTGCCTACAGACATTCTCTGGCTGTGGCAGAGATGTGAAGTCATGAAGCTGGGAACACCAGGCAGGATGTGAAGTCATGAAGCTGGGAACACCAGCAACATGGCATAACTATGCAGAGAAACATGCCTGTGCCTACAGACATTCTCTGGCTGTGGCCTGTCACCAGGGGCTGTTTCCTGTCTTCTGCCCCACAGGCAGGACATGGCTGTTGGCCATGGACCTGTTGTGGATGCTTGGCATTCGTGCGCTTGGGCCCAGGTATCATTGCTCAGCTGCCTCCAGTGAGCCATTGTGACACACTATGGGAAAAGGACCATGTCAAGATTGGCAAATTTTAGCTAAATCTCCCTCCTCTGCTGCTCTGCCCTTATTTCAGCTTGATTGCTGCCTTCAAGGGCACATCTGCTTTCAATCTTCATACCTTCAGGTACTGGTGCTCTTTAGCTGTGGCTTGGTTGCACAAACATGCTGACATGTGGCTGGGATAAGTGCAGAGGCTGCAGCTGCAACTTGCTGGTGTAGCATACTTTTCCATGCTGCTGGTGTGGGACTGCACTCTGGGTCTCTATGTGTCACTGCAGTCTGTATTCTCAGGCAAACTGTCCCCACAGCAAAGGCAGGGCAGCAGGCCAGAACCTTTATTAGACACTGGAACGCTTGGTCTGCCTTGCTAAAGGTATGTGCATCCACCACAGCAAAACGGGAGCTGCCTTTTCATGTATAGTTTCATGTGTTCACTATGAAAAGAAACTGAAGCAAAATACTTGTAGAGTTTCTGGAAGTGGCCTTTAGCTGGTGTAAATCAGCCTAACTATTGTCTTTAATGGAGTGAGCTTATTAATACCAGCTGAGAATCTTGCTTTATTTCTCCTGAGTGAGATGCTAGGGAGAAGTTTGTGTTCATTTCAGTCTCAAGCCAGTAAAAAGTATTCTGTTACAGTCTCCATTCCTTTCTTTGATTCTCAGTTTAATTTTTAGCTTAGTGGGGTGATTGGAAGCTATGCATTGGTCATGGTATTTATAAATGAGTAAGAGCAGCCCCAGGAATGTAGCATACAGTTATGTCTGGTGGTACTTAAAGAGGCTCACTTGGATTATTTTCCCCTTTTAATTGATAAAATCTTGCCTAAATTTTTCGATATTTTAAACTGGTGTTGTTGAGTTTAATGTTCTGAAATCCATCTGCATGGTGTTTAGCATTCTTACGTTAATGCAATGATGATTTTCAGACTTTTGGAGCTCCCTGGCTAACAGCAAACCCCCGGATCCTTCACCTCCCTGTAGGCCTGTGCCTTTGGACAGTGCTCACAAAGACTCACGCCAGCTCTGCTTTATAAATGGAGTGCATTCTATACGAACCAGAACGCCTTCGGAGCTGGAGTGCAGCCAGACCAACGGAGCGCTGTGTTTCATTAATCCCCTCTTCTTAAAAGTGCACAGCCAGGATGTCAGTGGAAGTCTGAAAAGGCAGAGCCCGAGAACTCCAGACGTGAATGGCACAGCGAGGTCTCGCTCCCCCCCGCCCCGGCCACCACCTCCTGCTATTAATAGCACCCTCACGAGCCCACAGATTTCCAGGACTATAAAGCAGGCGAGCATGCCAGCAACAGTCAGCCATAAGAAGGAGAGGGGCTCGGATTTGCTGCAGAACAAGCCCACCCCGATTCCGCCTCCTCGGCTGAAGAAGCAGGCGGCGTGCTCCGAGGCAGACAGTGCCTCCAGGAGCGCGGCCGCTCTCCGGCCCCGCTCCGTGTGCGTGCCCGAGGCAGCCACGGCTCCTCCGCGTGAAACCCTGCCAACCCTGCCCCAGCCGGCTCCAGCGGCTCCCAAAAAGCCGCCGGCTGCCATCTCTGAGTCACACATCCCGTGGAATGGAGGCCGGCAGAGACTGAGCGACATGAGCATTTCCACCTCCTCGTCCGACTCCCTGGACTTCGATCGGAGCATGCCGCTCTTCGGCTATGAGGGGGACACCAACAGCAGCCTGGAGGACTTTGAGGGGGAAAGCGACCAGGAGAGCATGGCACCCCCTTTGAAGCCCAAGAAGAAAAGAAGCAGTTCGTTTGTTCTCCCCAAGATTGTGAAATCTCAGCTGCGGAAAGTCAGCGGAGTTTTCAGTTCCTTCATGACCCCTGAGAAGAGGATGATTAAGAAAATTGCAGAGATGTCCCGGGACAAGCGCACCTATTTTGGATGCTTAGTGCAGGACTATGTCAGCTTTCTCCAAGAAAACAAGGAGTGCCATGTTTCCAGCACTGACATGCTGCAAACAATTCGTCAGTTCATGACCCAAGTCAAGAACTACTTGTCCCAAAGCTCCGAACTTGATCCCCCAATCGAATCACTGATTCCTGAAGACCAAATAGGTAAGAAATGCTGTCCTGTGTTTTGGGGGGAAGGTGAAAATGTGTAATCTGTGCTTATAGTGGGTGTCTTTGTCCAGTTCAGAAAGGTGGGACTAACTTGGCTAGTACAGCTTGAACCACTGAGTATTTGAGTCTTACAACAACCTCTCCCTCCATTCCCCACCCCAAATCACACCGTCAGCTTGGAATGATTGCACTATGAAGTTGTTCATAAGAAGTTATCCTTAAAATAGGTGCAATATGGACTTTTTTATCTGTGATTATTACTTTTTTTACCTGCTTTACTGTTGACAATAGAGAATCCTTTATTTGCTGGCACACATGTATTTTTCTCTGAATTGGACTGACATAGTTCTCAAGGTTTGGACTTAAACTGCCAAATCTGACCATACGAATTGTAGTTATAGAACTAGAATTTATTCAAATCCAATGACATTTAAGAGAGCAGAGAGACATTTTATGACAACTTAGTATTGAAATAAATCTGATTCCTCCAGACATTCTTAGTCACTTCTAACAAAGCTGTACTATCCCTGCACTTGAAACTAAATAAAAAGATATGTAAGAGTTTTAGAAAACAAACATGTGCAGGAGACAGAAGGGGCTGTTGTTTTCTGTAGTCTTCTGTACTTCTCTGTTAGATGTGTTTGTGGGTGGCTATGGATGAGCTATATGTTTTAACAGGAGAGAGAGATTTGTGTATCCAAAAAAGTGAAGTTGTTGTTGCTGCATAAATCTCGCCCGCCTCTCTTGCAGAGTCTGAGCAGTATCTGTAAAAGAGCCTGTAAGCCACATTTAAGAGGTAAACATGCCTCAGGGCAGAATACTTTCCTTGTGAGCTCACTTCAGTCCTAATTTGTTTGTTTTTCTCCCTAGCCCAGTGTCCCAACAGTTGGCTCAGTGCAAAATTGGCAGATACTTCCTTCCCTGGGACTAGAGGGTAATTTTATATTGACATTCTGTCTGTCCTTGACCAAGATGAAGTATTCTCACATAACCTCAGCTGCATTTACACAGTGTCAAGCAAAAGTCACAAGGGCTGCTAAAGCAAATACAAAAATGTGAAAAGTGTCCCCAGTGTTGAGACTCAAAGATGTGATATTCTTACTATAATAATAAAGACTCTTAGCTGGGTGTTACATGGAAGAAAAAGCACCAAATTAAGCACAGGACGGAGGTGCAGTTTTGCCTGTGTTTCTGTAGAGTGCTGGATGTTTGACAAAGCAATACAGCTCGAGTTTGGTTGTAATTTTGTGAAAGCCTAGTTTGTTATGTACTTTTCATTTCACAAGGGTGTGGTTTAGTCAGACTGTGGGTCTCCCAAGACTGGAAAAAATGTTGTCTGCTATTAACTATTTCAGACTTTGGAGCAGCATAAGCTATAAAGCATAACAACTAAAACTGCCCTGGTTTTCTTCAGCGACAGAAAGTCTGGTTTTGATCACGTGACTAAACACAATTAATTTATAAAGTGGGCTGGTTAAAACAGAGAAAGAACTTGCTTTTGAATCATCTACTGCCTTTGGCTTGAGCCAGCAAACAACTGCAGTGGATCAGGAGCATCAGATGTTGCTGATCTAAGTATATAACTATGTGATGGCAAAATTTAGTCATCCCTATGGAGAGCTTTTTCTGAAGCAGAGCCCTGCCTGTTGTCCATAGTTTTCCTTGACTATTTCAATATGGAATTTGCAGCCCAAATTTTAACTTTGTGAGTGGTTGTTTACCCTCTCTTGTGTGTTCGCACTTCCGCGGTGCAGCTTTTTCCTCCAGCTCGTCAGCCTGGTGCTGGATGTGTGCTTCTGGGATAATGCTCCTCCTTTCTGAGTCATTCAGGCTTTGCTTTAACCCTCTTTTGTCTCCTGAACTTCAGTAGGTGCTGGAACAGCTCTCCCAGGTTTAGTGAAGCCCTTGGTGTTTGGAACTTCTTTCAATGTCTCCATAATGATCTTTTTCATCATGTAGCTTTTCTTCTAGAACTGCATCATGGACTCTTGCAAGCAAAAGACTTCTGCAGCAGCTCTTTTTAGCTTCCCAGATAGGGGTCCCATCAAACTGTTAAGCTTCTGCAAAATCACTGGGAAAATATCCTTCAGGGTTTCTAGTCCTGACAGATGCCTCCTAACCTTAGCACTGTAGGCTGTTAACCCTCCCTGAAGCAATGGGGCTCCCAGTGTTGGCACAGAATCAAGAGTAAGGCACATGGCTCTTGGCTGTTTAAGGATGAATGTAATTTATTTTTTTAAAAGACATCCATACCTCAATTTGTATCCACAGGATAAAGACTGGTCTGAGGAGACCCTGTTAGTCCAGAGCTGCTTGGTCAGCAAATGTTTGGGAGTTTTTGTTTGTCTTTTTATCTTTTCCTGGCTTTGAACTGAATGGAGTCGAGTTGAATGCTGTCACTTTGCCAAGTGGGATCTAACATCTGACATCTAAACAACTTCAGTCTCAGTGCCCAAATCTGGCCCTGAAGTGAGAAATTAGTGGTATAAACCACTTGTCAGTAAGGTACTAACTGATCTTGTGGGAACGTCCCTAAACAATACCATCTATTATTTGTTTTGGTATTTTTAATATGTTAGGGATATTTAAATGCTGAATGTTAAAGAAGCTTGGAGAGAATGTGTTGGCCCCTTACTGGTGGTCCATGCCTTGTTGGAGGGCCTTGGGTGTGTACAGAGGAGTTGCAGGCAGACAGAGCTGGACATACTAATTAACTGAAGCCCAGGACTGACCCCCATGGTGCCTCTTCTCCAGTGTCTGTCTTGTTTGACAGCCAGCTATGGATACTTGGGTTCTCAGTGCAGTGTTCTGTGCACCTGTTAATGCATGCTGCTTATGGTTATTATGGCAAGACAGTATTTCCCTTGTTTGTTTATATGCAAGGTGCACAGAATGAGGCCTAAATTAGGTCTGAAAAAGGTTAAAGCAGCACCCCACCCCAGATCCCCTCTTTTTTATGAATCCAGTTATCCTCCTAAAGGAGCTAAGTAACTCACAGCTGCTTAAAGCAGAGCACACCTAGCACAGATAGCTGTGTGATTTTTTGGTGTGCTTTTTTTGTAGGTCAGATGAGGGGAGGTTTACTTTTCATCCCTAGCTGCTAGGTCTCTCCACCACTGCCTGTAGATCAGGCACCTCTGTTTTCAGGGTTGTGCTGATTATCAAGGAATGTGGATTGTGTGAGGTCTTACTTTCAAGTCCTGGTCCTGTGGAGCAGATTGCCATGTCTGCACCCACCAAGAAACGGATGCTTGGCCATCACGCCGTGGTATTGCAAAGCAACTTTCTGCTTTCAGCTCCCAGGCAGTGTGACCTGTGCAGGACTGGGCCTTTTTGTGGTGGCTCTCAGGCTCACTCAGTCTGCTGTTGACCTCTGATTTACCTGGTGAGTGGTTTGGCCATGGTAAACAAGGCTTGAGTGTAAATTGAGGGACTGGAATGTGACAGTCGTGTCAGTGGAACAGCAATAGCTGGTAGGTAGCAGGGAAACAGAGAGCCTGGAAAAGGTGAGAGCGTGCCTAGAATTTGAGGAAGTGAGGGTTGTAAGGAGGCTGTGTAAGGACACTGGCAATGACTAATATGTTGTCCTGTCTAGATGCAGACTTGTGTGGTTGGCAGCAAAACAAAAATAGCATGTCAGCACAGGATACAGATGTGTTTCCACAAGTTACAACGAAACTAGCTGGCTGGTCTTTACAATTCATTTATCAAAGCACTTCCAGTTCCCATTTTGAGGCTACAGGCTAATTATAAGCATTTCAGGAACGATACACAGTGTTCAGCTCATATTATATTCAGTTAAAAAAATTATCTGAAGAGTATCTATTTTGGTTTTGGAGTAGTAAGCATCCTTGGAGGATATTTGAAAACATGCATCTGAAATAAACAGAATTTTTGTTGCTGATTTGGATCTTAAAAATGTACAGAGTTGTTAAGGTAAAAAAGAAGTCCTCAGTTCACAACTCAGATAATGATTTGCCTGGGAAACCCTCATATGCATTTTGTGGCCATTAGAAGTCAAACAATGAAAAACTGCTGTTGGCTGAGAATTGGTTTGTGGGATCTTACCCAAAAACACCTTTCTGTGAAAGTGGCCAGAAGTGACAGTGCTGAAAGGGATGGATGACGGATGAATGGTCTGGCCCCAAACAAGCTCATAGGTGCCATGATACTGAATATTGTTCTAAGATTCAAATCACAAGAAGTGCTGTCCTACCAGGCGTTAATAATAATATAATTTTTTGTAAGCTTTGTATTTGTTAGGATACAACAAATATATTTGTTATGGGTATTACTGTTGACCATTAAAAAAACAGTCCAGCCCTTATCAATCTTGTTGCTGTTAGCCTCACCAGCTTGTTAGATTTTGCCACTTTTTCATTAGAGGGCAGAACTCAGTGGTTCTCACGTGTGTGCCAAGAATTCATAAAGGAGAAGAAAAGGTTGTGTGTTGTTTTGAGGGTTTTTTGTGTGGTTTGAAGGATTTTTGTTTGTTGTGGTTTTTTCTTTGTTTTGTTGTGCCTGTGTGGAGCTTTCAGCACAGCCAGGAGTTATATGATCCCTTTCTCTGTGCTGCTTCAGAATTATTTCAGGTTTCCATGGAAACTGTGGAAATGTGATGGAGTAAATTTCAAAGCAATTTCCAGGCACTGTTTTTGGATCCTGTGACAAAATAGCAAATGTGAAAGAAACCTCCTTGCCATCTTGCACAGCTGTAAAAATCTGCATGGTTCATCTGTGGAAGTGGCACTGCCTTTCAAAGGGTTGAGGGCAGAAACCCTGAGCCTTCCAACGAGCCTGGCCCCAGCCAAGGACTGCAGCCCTGGGGAGGAATTTTGTCTCCCAGCAGCATCCAGTTCCTGTGGGATCTGGGGAAGCCCTGCTTCTGCCTCCTGTTCCTGTACAGAATCAGTCACATCCAGAAACATACTGAGTTTTCCGAGGCTCCTGTGAACAAATATTGTGATGACCCCTCTTTACTGAGATGAAAGATGGCTTCTGCTCAATATTCATCTACAAAACTTCCAGTGGAAGCCTGTGGGAGTTCAGCTTTCATGGGGATAGAGCTCTCTCACTTTGCATGATGTTTAGCAGCACCAACTGCTTTAATAAACAAGACAAGGTGCTTGGAATGCACAGTGCAGAGGTGTTCCTCTTAAAAGCAAAGCAGTTGTTTTTCCTATTTGAAAAAATCAGGTAGTAGAAATAAAGTAAGCTGAGTTGCCAAAAAAATAGTCATTAGCGAAGATAGCAAGGAATGATTTGTACATTCTAGAATAGAAATTTACCTAGTCAATGTAATGGGTGAGACTCGTGTTTTTCTTGGTGGAAAATTGTTTCTGCAGTTGTTTGTGCCCTATGACCCCTGAGGATTGCTTTGATGGTGAGGAGAGGCAGTTTCTGTCTCTGTGCAGAAGGGTGATGCTCCTATTCACCTGGCTGGTTTGGTGCTGATTGGGTGGCTCTACCAAGTACAGTAGATAAGGATCAGTCCTTTGAAGTGTTGCCACTTGCTAAGGTTGCTAATTGATGGCTCTGGTCTGGTGGGAAGCTGGATCCAGCCCTGGCTGCTGTGTGAGAGGCCACCAAGAACATGTCTCAGACCGATCATGCTTTTTCTAGTGCCTTTACTGACAAACAAACACAGAAAAATGCTACATAGGAAGTCAAGGCACCATAGGAGGAGAAGTGTGTGTGTGAAGAAGGGTGTTTATATGGGAAAGAGAGGGATGGAGACCCAAAAGGAAAAAAGGCTGGACACAAGAATATGATAAATGAAAGAAAAAAGCAAGAAACAGAATAATGCTTGTTTGGAGAGCGTGTGTGTGTGTCTGTGTAAATACCAAGCCTTAGAGATAGTATATGATTAAAAAAAACTAAACAGGAGCATTGGGAGAAAAGAAAGAGGCTGTAGTCTAAAAACCCCCAGAAGTACAGGCAAAGAACCTGGGACAGGCATAAGGCTTAATGAAACTGTAACAAGTCACTGTTACTAACAAGAATGTCCGCTGGTAATTTGTGTAAACGTGTGGCCTGGCAGTCACACAGCCTCTCCTCTGTGTGCTCTCAGTCCTTGTGCTCCTCTGGTCCATCTGCCTGCTCTAGGCTCTGGTCCTGCCCCACTCTGCTGCAGGGATGGCACAGGAACATTCCCCACCATGGTGCAAATAATCTATGTAACTTAACAACTAATGTAAGCTGTGTTGCCATAAGGATGCTGAGAAAGGAAATTAGCTTTTCAAGTAAAAGTATGCAGAGAAAGTGTTGAGCAGAGAGCTTTCTCTGTTGACACAGTCCATACTATGAAAATGGAGAATGAGGGTTACAGAAAACCTGGAGTAGAACAAGAATTAAAATAAGTCCTGAGGTTAGCAGTTACAGTGCTATGTGCATACAATTTCCAAAGAACTTCAAACTTGATGACAAAGCTGTATATAAGCTTGTGTGATGAAATCTGAAGCTGGACAAACACAGCTTGGTTTTCATTTATAGTTTAAAGCCTGTAATCTGCCCAGCTTCATAAAGATCCTGACAAAGTTGAGCCAAGTTTTAGGAAATCTTCGTTGAGTTATAGTTTCCAGTGGAAACTATGTGAAAAGGACAGGATTTAATGCCAAAAGGAGACAAAAACTATGATTTTGACCATGTTTCATGTTAAGTTTGGGAGTTAAAGTCTAAACTTAAAGTAAAATAAAACTTGCAGACTTCCAACCCACAAAAGAAGAACTTGAATAGACCCACAGCTTTTTTGTTTTGTTTTTGTTTTTTTTTTTTAACTATCTGTATTCCGTCTGTGTGGGTGTGAGTTTTTTTATTACCACATTGCCAGAAATGACAATTCAATACGGATTCTGCTCTGCCTCCTGTTTTCATGTTAACAAACATCTGGAAACTCGTGTTGTGTAATAAATGGGCCTTAGAAAGTAAGTTTTGCTCGACAGGGTCTCTTCAGGGAATGGTTGTGTTAATGCTGGCTCTGCTTTAGAGGGGGAAGTCAGCTGGATTTGTGTTTTCCTATTGCAGATGTTGTGCTGGAGAAGGCCATGCATAAGTGCATTCTGAAGCCGTTGAAGGGTCACATTGAAGCGATGTTGAAAGAGTTTCATACCACAGATGGTTCCTGGAAACAACTGAAGGAAAACCTGCAGCTGGTGCGGCAGAGGAATCCTCAGGAACTGGGCGTGTTTGTCCCAACACCAGACTTTGTGGACGTTGAAAAGATTAAAGTCAAGTTCATGACTATGCAGAAGATGTATTCACCTGAAAAGAAAGTCATGCTGCTGCTGAGAGTTTGCAAATTGATTTACACTGTTATGGAGAATAACTCAGGTACGGTGCTTCTGGTAGTTCAGGTTTGCTGATATTTCATATCTGATGTATGAAATGTCCTTTAGAGGAATCAGCCCATCTCATTCTGCAGACAAATCTAGTGCTGAAGTTCTTGCAGCTTCTCCTTGCCCTTTTGAGAGGAATTCTTGCTCTCTGCTTCTAATCTATCTGTCTGCATATCTTAAAAACTCAGTCTGAAGCAGAGTTGTCGTCATGGGTGGAGTGCCAGCCTCAGGCAAAGTTAATTAGAGAAGCCCTCCTATGGTGCAGGAAGGATCCTTGTGATTTCTGAACTCCTTCTCAGAGAGGAGCCTGGGTACAGCTGGATTAAATCTTAGCCCAGACTTTGTCAATGGTTTAAAATCCAAGGAATTATAGAGGTGTGATTGAAACTTTGTAGAACTTGGTGCTACAGGATTAAGGATGACAAACCAGATATAGTCATATAAAAATAAATTATTTATTATGAAAAATTACTAGACCAAAAAGATCTTAATCTGAATTATTTACTACACAGTGTAGAAGTAAAAACTACTAGTATAGTCTAGTATAGTATAATGCTCTATATCAAAATGATTATAATAAAAAAACTATATTAAAGCTAGCAAAAAGACCCAAAACAATAACTGAGTAGAGATTGATGTTTCTTAACCAGGGGGGCCAAATCTCTTTTGCCCAGCCTCCAGGAGTGGCTGTGAGGGGCGTTCCCACCCAAGGGAGGGGTCTCCACACAAACTCCCAGAAGGGAGATATTAGAAGATCCTGCCATTTGAAAGCAGGACTAGACTTTTAGAGTACACAGTGATTGACTGTCAGCCACATATCTCCATGCCAGCTGTGTCAACCTCTGTGTTTTTAGATAAGGCTACTTTATTTTATTTGCCACATTGCTGTTTAACTTTGGGGTTGATGAGTCAGACTGGGTTGAGCATAATTCAACACCAAAAGCAGCATGACAACACTTCTTAGTTCACCACTGGTAACTTTGCAAAGCAGGACATTGTTTTACCTCATTCCAGGCAGAGCATCCTACAGATGTGAAGCAATTGAAAAAGAGCAGCTTTCCTTAACTGTAGGCTTTTGAAATTGCCTGGCAGAAAGGCTGTCCTGTGAGCCTTGAATTTAACACTGATTCTAAATTAGTATTTTTCTGCAAATTGTAATAGAGGTAACACCATATATTTAGCTATTGTAATTCAATAGCATTTATGCAATATGACAACTACAATGGTTTTATCTTAATGGGTGGAAAAAAGCAGCCTTTAATCCAGTATTTTTGGCTTTCTGTGCCACTGAATGTTCTCATTTGGACACTTTCTTTCATGCTTTTGGAACAGAAATGACATCTATTTCTGCACTGTAGCAAGAACCCAAAAGCACCTTTGAAACCTAAGTACTGAAATGGCACTACAGGCCAGTCAAGACCTGCTGAGCAGTCAGTGGCCCAAAATGCTCTGCTGGATGGCATGAATTTATAGGTGCAACTCTTGACATTCTCTCTTGCATGCTGCTATGACAGGTCATGAGCTAAGGTGTAGCAAAGCTGTGGTAGTGGGAGATTTTTTTTCCCTTAAGTGAGTATAGGCTGCTGCAGGTGCCTGGCAGTTTTCTTTCTAAGGAAGCACTGCATGTGCAGCTGGGTCTGCTGCAGATCAAGACACTTACTTTCTTTGGAGATTGGAAATGAATGGGTAAAGCTTGTGGCTGTTAAAGCCCCCCAGGTACTTTTACAAGATTTAGGACTGAGCTCCTGCCCAGCTTATTATTGTGCTTCAAAATTCTGCATTTTAAAAGGAGATATGGGGATCTTGGCCTGAAGTTCTGTAACCTCATCTCTCTGTGACATTATTGCATTGAGTAAGGTATTTCCAACATGCAGAAAGAAAATATTGAGAGGCTTCTGCTGGTTAAGTGCTGTACTGGGAGACCTGGGCTGAGATGTGGCAAGTGCTCATTGGGCTGTCTTATTTTGTCATGTGAAGTTTGTCAAATGTGGCATTGAGCCAGCAGCTGTTTGAGTATCTATCCTTCCAGCCAGGTAAGTGTGGTAGCTGGAGCATGTGCCTCAGCTGGTGTCACTTGAGTTTCACCAGAGTCATAAGCTGGCTCCTGCTCTGGGCAGTTCTGAGTGACCTTCACATCCATCCTGCAGTGAGCACTGTTTAGCCTGACCCAGAGATTTGGCCACATTGGGATTTCTGAACAGAGAGTCAAAATGCAGGAAAAGTGCCAGGAGCACAGACAGGCCTAGGTACAGCACAGTCTTTGTGGATCACTTTCACTCCAGGCCCTTACAGTCTCTCCCCATCTTTCTTGTAGGCTGCATTCAGGTGCAGCCCTTGGTGTTTGTAGAACCCCTCTCTGGTGTTTTTGACATACTGTCAAGGAAATGAGTTGAGTTTTCTTGTCAAATCTAATAGGCTTTTTATTCAGGCTTTTCTGCTGTGGGATTCATGTTCAGAGACTGTCATTTGTGTCTGGATGCTTTCAGAAAGTGGATGCAATCCCTGGATGTATAAAGAAAATGCCTGTTCATCACCTCTTAGGCAATGGTAGCAGTGCAGGTGATGGTCAGGCCAGACTGGCTTGGCAGCCTTTTCAGCAGTTCACCAGTTGAGCTGCTGCCAGGGGGAGCCCAGTCTCTAAATTTCCCTTGCATGCCTCAAGGTGTGCATCACAAGATTTGTGCTCGTTTGAAGGACAGGATTGAGCTTGTCTCCTGTACAGTGAGTGTCAGTGATGTTCTCTTTGCTGCACATTGGTGACTTGAGGAGCTTCTGGAGTAATACAGACATGCTGGGTAGAGAAGGCACAAAAGAGTGTTTTCCTTTCAAACATGGGAAGTGGTAAAAAAATGTGGTTTGTCTCTCATTGCCTGTGTTCCCTTCAACCCAGGGAGGCTGTATGGAGCTGATGACTTCTTGCCTGTGTTGACGTATGTGCTAGCCCAGTGTGATATGCTGGAGCTGGATACTGAAATCGAGTACATGATGGAGCTGTTGGATCCATCCTTGCTGCATGGAGAAGGTAATCTATTTATTTTTACTAGAACTGCCTGAAGGACTAGTGAGGGGGTGTTCTGTTTGAGTAGGAATCCTATCAAGGGGAGACCTAATGGCAGTGGTGTTGATAGTATAACAAGAGAATGTCAGCATCATTTCCACTGCTGGGCAGCTTGCAGAGCACAAGCCCCAGCAGCTGGAAAATCTGCTGCTGTGTTTTGCTTTGTGAGCAAACACATTGTTTCCAATTCATTTTGACTCAGCAGGCAAACACATGTACTGTGCAGGTGCCCAATGGCCTTAGCCTTTTGTGCCTGAAAATTTCCTAAGAGGATTTATGGGGCAGCAGCACTCAGCAAATTGTGAGGCACATAGTAAGACTTGGGTTATGTGCTTGGTGAAGACTCTGGGGAACTTTCTTGCACCTTTGCAGAATTGCTTTTGAGAATATTGCCCCTTTTAATGATCTTTGCTTCGTCCCAGTATTTGCTTCTTACAAAGTATTTTTATGAGCTCTAGAAGTATGTTTCCTGTGGCATTTCTTGTATAAGGGCTGAAGTCTGCTGGAGGCAAGGAAATCTGCCTCCTTGCTTTTTCCATGGTAGTATTTTTAAAGAAGAAATTTTCTGCAAGGCCCTGGTAGGTCCCAGAATCTAAAAGGTTTATGAGGAGGTTTGAAGGCTCTTACAGCCAAGCTTAACTGTGTTTATGTATACCTGTGTGTTTCCTGTTCCTGCTATATCCTGGCTTTCTGAAATTGCTTTTCATGTAACCTCCTGCATGTTGTTATGCCTGGGAGAATTCATGCCTCCATTCCTTCAATTTGGCACTAGTCTGCTCCTTGCTTGGTGTACAGAGCATCCTTGAGTGCATTGTTAGGAGTCTTAGCATGCATAATACTTGAGTGTGAAGCTGGAGATCAATAAGATGCTTGAAAAGCAGAAAGATTTACTGCACTATTAAGTCTTGTTGTTTTGAATGCAGCAAAGAAAGTCTGTCTGTTGGTTGGGCCTGTCATTGGCACTAGCTCAGCTCTGCTGTACAGAGAAAATTGTGTAGGGCTTTGGGGTCCTGCATTTCAACTGTAATGTGTTGTCCAGTTTGTCTAATGGGTCTTGCATGAATTTTATGTGTTCATCTTCTTGCAAAGCTAAAGGCTGAGAGGGAATGCTGTCATTAATACAGAAAATACTGCTGTGGGCATCCAGTGCATCTCTGAATGCCTCTGAATAGACTCTGCTCTTAGCTGAGCACTCCCACCCAAATAGTTGACTTTAAAAAGAAAAGACAGCATGTCTTTTGTTTCTCCTGGTTGCTGTGGACTGTTGCCTCCTGTTGAGACTCTTTTACTTTGTGATCCACAGCTTCTTTTGTGCATTGGCCACTCTATTGTGGCTTTAATTTGTTCTCTACTCATGTAATAAAGGGGGAGTGTGCAGGACTGTACACACCATCTCCTGAATTAGTTCGACATCCTGGGGAAAGCTAAAAGGTGATAGATCAGTAGTTGTTTTAAAAAAAAGGCAACTCTTTGGGATGATTCCAGAGTACAAGTCTCACACTCAGTTGTTGCTTTATTGCCCCTGAGCGTGGTGGCTTTTAAGTTGGTGAACAGGTTTAGATTGTTTTTTATTTTATTTCAACAACCATGTTTATTTCATCCCCCCTGAAACCTGGGAAGAAACCAAAACACTGTTAGAATATTGTTTAGAATAAAGCTGGTGTTCCAAGATTGGAGGAGTAAATACTCAGGAATAAAGGAGTTACAAGAGTTGTTGGTTTTCCTAGCTTTTACAGAGATGGGGCAACTGAGAGGGGTTTTAAAAGATTTTATTCTATTATCAGTGATTTAAGGAAACAGCTTTCCTCAGCAGGAGTTGGCTCCACTGTGTAATATGGAGCACGTGCAACCCCTGCATGTCTCTGAGCAGCTGAGAACACATCCTCCAGTGTTGTGCAGGCCAGGGAGGGTTTTCCTTTTGTGTGTAAATATTCTGGCAACTTTCATATCTATGTGTGTGGCTGGGTGCCTCTCTGTGTGTATGTATATATATATCTCAAAGAAAACTGCCTGCACTTGTGACTGTGACCACTCTGAGGAGTTCTTCCCTTGCTGTCCTTCACAGGAGGCTATTACTTGACAAGTGCTTATGGAGCACTTTCACTGATCAAGAACTTCCAGGAAGAACAAGCTGCCCAGCTGCTCAGCTCAGAGGCCAGAGACACTCTCCGGCAGTGGCACAAGAGGAGGACAACAAACAGGACAATACCTTCAGTTGATGATTTTCAGGTAGAGCTTCAGGCTGAAATAGAAAATGGGATTATTGTCTTGCTGGAAATTCCCATTTGAGGTATCATTTGTAGCAAATTCCCTTGATGCTACAAGTGGAGTGAAACAGTTGTGAGATTACAGCTGGAAAATTTGCCTCTTTAAAGTCCCCACACTCACTTTTTAATCAAACAGTTTCATTATGATGGTCTGAAGAAAACACTAAATAATAGAGCTTTCTTACCTTCCCTTTTAAGTCATATGAAGTGAGGACAAACTGCATTGTATCTTATATTCAGCTTTTTTGCACACTTTATTGTTCAAAAGATCAAATCCAGATTTCCAGGGGTATAAATCAGCCCAGCTGCCCAGTAGCCAGTGGTGGCTAAAGCAGGTAGCAGGGAGGAGAGGTGGGAGAAATGTTCCCTGACAGTGTTGAAGTTTAAGCAGGCAGCAGAGTTCTGTGATATGGATGTCCTCACATTTTTCTTTTTTGTCTTTTTTTTCTTTTTTGTCCCCTGTATTTTGTACTGCTCTTCCAGAGTAGGGCAGTACCTTCAACTGGAGAATAACAAAGCAGTGGTTATCACTTCATCTTCTGAACCCAGGCCTGCATGTCTTCCATCTGCTTTGGACTGACTGTTAAGGTGCAGCAGTTTGTGAGCTGAAGGAGGGGAGGGAGTTGGAATTGGGAAGAGAGGATTTACTCCTTGGAGTTCAGCTGGCTGCAGTTAGGAAGAGGAGAAGCCATTTCAAGCAATTCCAGTGCCCAGAGCCTGTCCATCTCCCTGGGATCCACGTTCTGTTCTCCTGACCTGTACTTAGGTGTCAGATTCCAGCAGCTGGAGTCTTTGTTCTTTCTGGCAAAACTCTGCACTTCCCATAGGAGCATCCAGCACCTTTATTTCTGCTGGGTGTGGAAATGACAGAAGATTCTTTCTGCAGGATTTTGTAGGAAGTTCCATCTTCTCTTTCTCCGCAGATGAATTTGGTCCAGGCTCAATGTTCGCTTGGATGCAGGAAGATGCAGGGGGCAGGGAGGAGCTGGCAGTGTGTGTGTCCAGTGCTTCTCCTGCTGTTGTCTCTTTCAAAAGAGAGCCTGGAATTAGTGGAGCCCACCACCCACAGGATGTGCTTGGCACAAATGCAAGTGTTTTGTTGTCTACTCAGAATGGCGATTTTCTCTCTTCTCTCTCTGAGTCTTGCAGTCCTGAACTGGAGCACCTTGCCTACAACCAGCATGGAACATATCTGCGGCTCCAGTCATCTTTCTCCCAGGGAAACAGGGTGTGGTCATGGCATTTCTGTGCTGCAGTCTCACAGCCTTCCTGGCTCTTGGGCCCTGGAGGCTGTTTTTCCACCTTCCCTAAATGGACAGAAAAGCAAAAACCCCAGTACTTTGATGGTGATGATGAAATACAGCTTTCTGGGCATCTGTAAAAAAAACTTCAGCCTTTCCTTCCAGCAATCCTGTCTATCTAAAAACTCGTGCTTTTCAAAGCAGGTCTTGTGTGTGGTAGCTTAATGAAAAATTAAATCTAGTGTGTTTTGCCCTATTTAGAGCTGGGTTTTTTCTACCAGTTCTTCAAACTGGGTAAAAAAATTGCTTAGTTCTGTTCAGTCAGGTTCAATACCAATTTTTAAAATCTATTGCCAAGCTTTAGTGTTCAGTCTTTGTGGTATCAAGGAATACTTGATTAGACAAGACTGCTCTTTGGAGTTTAAGTCATGGGAAGGTCCTTCTCAGTCCTACCTTTTAACAGCTTGTTTCTGTGAGAGGTAAACTTCTACCATTGGGATTTTGCACGCTTAATTTATTTAGTTTACAAACCATGGGTGCCAGCTGAGTCAATAAACAACTCTTTCTCTCTTTAATTTTTTCCACCTCCTTCAATCTTACTGCATTTTAGTCTTTAATTCCAGCTATTTTTTTTTCTTTTAAAACTGTCTCTGGTTTAGAGACAATTCAGGAGAAAATGCTCTGGAATTAACATCTGCTCTAAAGAAAGTGGGTTTTGGCACTCCCTTCCCACCAATATGAAAGGAATTTCTTGGATGAAAATGACAAAAACAATTTATTTCACAAAGAAAGCGCCCACAGGACAGGCAGGGAGAAAATTAATAACTGTCAGGTATTGAAGCTCCTCGCTGTTGGTGGATTTCGAGTTCCCTCTTTAGCTGGCCTGGCCTCCCCCGAGGTCCAAAGCTGGGATGCAGCGTCTGGCTCCCACCAATGGTCTGGTTGTCCAAAGCTGAGCTGAGCAGTTCCAGAGGAAGCCACAGAAGTCACTGGAGTATTGCTGTTGCAGTCCCAGGAAAATTTCTTGCTTCAGCTAACTAAATCCAAGGTAGCCAAAAGCAGAAATGTGAGTCCCTCCACGCGGCAAAGCCAAGCACACGGGTAGTGAGTGCCTGAACACAGCCTGTGCCGGAGTTCCCCCAGCTCCCACCCTTCCCCTGGACCCAGCTTAAAGCTCCAGGACTCATTTCTGGGCATAAAGCAGACCATGGGGGAATACAATATTATCATAAAATCACCCCAAGACAAAAACAAACAGGAAGCAGATGAAACTGCATTTCCCTGTGGGACCCATTTAGAATGTATCTGTGTTAGCAGAATTGTGGGCTTGTGTCAGTTTCTACAGGAGAAAAGATCCAGCATTTGCCTCAAGATCTGGTGCATCTACTTGAATGGTGCGGAGTAAATTTTCTTTCTGAATCCCTGTAAAAAAAAAAAAGAAATGCTGTCCTGTGAAGCTGGGTTAGGCCAGGCTTAGACACCAGGCTGCAGCTCATGGGATGGCCATAATGTCCAGGAATCACCAGGGTGTGTTTCACAGCTGGAGCAAGTAGAGGCTTGCATTTTGTTGCTGACTTTTCAGTTTTCAGAGGCTAAGGATTTTTTGACTTCCTGATGTCTGCTTTCTTGTTCACAGAACTACCTTCGTGTTGCATTCCAGGAAGTTACCAGTGGCTGTACGGGAAAGACTTTGCTAGTAAGGCCATATATCACTACCGAAGATGTATGTCAGCTTTGTGCTGAGAAGTTTAAAGTGGCAAATCCAGAAGAATACAGGCTGTTTCTTTTTGTTGATGACACCTGGCAACAACTGACAGAGGATACCTACCCTCAGAAAATCAAGGCGGAGTTGCACAGCCGTCCGCAGCCCCAGGTCTTTCACTTTGTCTACAAGCGCCTTAACAGTGACCCTTATGGGGCCATTCTTCAGAACAGCAACGACTCGGCTGCTTAGAACCAGCAACCTGTCATTTTTATATCTGTTCCTTGGTAAATGTTACAAACATCTTTGTTGGCTGCCTTCCTTAGGAGCTAAAACATGTCTTAAACCTTAAGTGCCTGGTAAAACACGTGCTGATGTTTCAGATGTTGCTTACAGGACCCAGGCGCACTGTGCACGTGGCCAGTTATGCAGAATATTCCACCAGCATGTCTTGAGGAGACGGCCTATGAGGCTGCGTTTCCTGTACCATGGGCTCTTTTGCAGCATATTCTACTGTGGCCTTTCACAGGTCTTGGCTGTAGTGTGCAAAATACGATTTTCTTCCACTCCTTGTTTCCCCAGCTGTCACTTGCATTTGAATCCGTGTGCGAGACGAGTGCGTCTGTGAACTGGGGTGAGCTCAGTTCTGCCAGCAGGAGTTTGACAAGACTGTCCGATGCAGGGCATCAGTTCACTCAGCATTACCTGGATGGTTGCATCCTTGTCTAATTTTTTTGATTACAGAAAATCTTCATGTTTATATATATATATATATATATAAAATAGATATTTTATAGCAGTTGCAGGTAAACTGTCAGGGTTGGTTTTTGAAATATTTTTTTAACTAAAATATTCTATAATTATGCATGTGATTTTTAACATTTAATACACAAGAATAAATCTCTTGCTGGTTTTAGAGTCTTGCATTGATAATCTCTGTGGTTTCTCTTCTTTACCTGTTCCAGGAGAGTTCTTAGGAAACCTCTGTACCCTTGAGGCAGTTTTGCTGTCCGTTCTCAATTGTCTTCTGAAAATCAGACCATTTTATTCATTGTGCTGTGCAAAACATGTCTTGACCTCTCATCACATTCATTCTGAGCACACTGTGTGTTTGGCGGCCCTCTGTCTTTTCCTCTGTCCTTCTCCATGCCTCACTCCCGTTCCTCTTTTATTCTGTGTGGTGCCTTCCATGCCTTTGTTTCTCACTGGGTGCTTGTGAACCATTCCCTGTCCCTGTTCTTTTTTAATCCCTCTCTGTAATGCTGCCCATCACAGTTTGGTTTTTTTGGCTTTTTTGGGTTTTTTTGGTTGGTTTTGGGTTTTTTGGGGGCATTTTTGTTTTGGGATTTTGTTGTTGTTGTTGTTTTTTGCCTTACTTGTATCCTGTTTTTATTCTTGGCGGCTCTCTGGTGCTCCCATGTGCCATTGTTCCTCTACTGGATCCTTGTGTCCCATTCCCCGTCCCGGTTCTTTTTTATTCCCTCTCTGTCATGCTGCCCATCCCAGGGTTTTTTTGTTGTTTTTGTTTCAGTTGTTTTTTCAATTTCATTCTGCACTGTTCTTCCTGTGTCCTCTCTGCTGCCCCTCCCTCTTTTTGCCTCTCTCCTGTGACTGCAGGGTTGGGGAGGAACTGCTGGGGGCTGCCCCCCATTCTTGTTGCAGCAGAGTCCCTTTTGGGGGGGAGATGTACTTGTGGAAAGGGCTTGAATAAAGCACCACGCTGCTGTCCAGGGCAGTTTGACTGGTTCTGTGCCTTCTTTGGGGCTGAGGAAGGAAGGCTGAGGGGGCGGCAGTGAAGACTCGGGGTCTCTGATGTCATTTGGGGCACCCCAGTGTCCCTAGGAGGGAGAGCCAGGCTGTGGTGGAGGAGCAGGTGAGTGGGCAATGAGGGGGGGTCATGCTGGGTTACCCTGCCCCAGAGGGACCCAAAGCTGCTGGAAAATTCACAGGGAGAGGTGGGTGTAGAATACCAAAACGTGTCAAGTTTTTCATTTTTATAGGTGTTGGCAAAGAATTGGCATTTTTCTCTTAAAACCATTTGGAAAGAATCTCTCTATCCATTCTATTGTGTACAGGAATGTAGGAAACTCTGACTAGGGGTGGGTAGTCGTTTTGAAACCAGTGCCATAAAGTTTTTACCTAGGGATGAGCCAGTCGAGTGCCCCGAAAGCACAGGAATAGTTGCTGGGGATGAAGGGAATAAACACAAAAGCTTCTCCGGCCGCTTGGGCCTCCGTTCCCGGCCGGCTCCCAGAGTGCGTCCAGCCCGGCCGGGCAGGGGGCGGTGCTGCCGCCTTGTGGGCACAGAGCGGTGCTGTGGACGGAGGGCAGCGGCGAAGGAGAGCTAGGAGTGCAAAGGGGACGTGGTCGGGCTTCAGCGGCCGCCCTGCCAGGCGGTGGCTGAGAAGAATGACAGCGGCGGGGCCGGTTTCGGCGGGTGGCGGAGGCGCGGTGGCAACAGAGCTGCCATTTCAAGATAGCGAAGCGCCCGCGTACCGGGACCTTGCATGAGCCGGGTCGGGCTCCAGCCACACTCAAGATGGCGGCTGCGGCAGGACTCCGGCAGAGGCGTCGCCGCCGCTGCCTGCCGCCGCTCGCGCGGCTCCGGTGCCGCTGACCCCGCCAATCGTTTTCTCCCTCCGGGAAAGGCAGCAGAAAATCGCGCTGAATGCGCGGGATGGGCATCGAGGCCGGGTTAAGGCATCCGACTAGACAAATGCCTCAGTGAGGAGCGGGGGACCCTAAAGGTACCACAACAAAGATGGCGGCTCGGCCGGAAATGGCTTCTGCCAGTACCAAAGACTGCGGCGAGGAAATCCAGGAGAAATCGCTGCTGGCTCCTGGCATCCCGGGCTTGCCAGGCATGTTTTGTACTTGATTGCAAGGCAGTTTTCCTGCCTCTGCAGAGAGCGGCACCTGCATCCCACCGGAAAGGAGAGAGAAAAAAAGTCACTTTTACGCCACACCCAAGATGGCGGCCCAGCGCGCCACTCTCTTGCCCTTCCAAGGATGGTGACAGCCACGCGCCTTGGGTAGGGACAAAAAAGGGCGGTACAGCAAGTACCCCGCTCCGTCTGACCGGCGGCCTGCGCTCACCCCGACACCGCCCCCGCCCCAGCGCGGCTTCCCTGTGTGCGGACATGGCCTGTGGGCTCCCCGGGGCCGGGGGAGAGCCGGGCGGGTGCGGACAGGCGGTGGCGGGGATGCCTGTGCGCCTCTCGCGGCGCGGCGCGCTCCTCTCCTCCCCTCCACAGAGAGGACCCTGCGCCCCAGCACAGCACACCGGGCCGGCCGCCCCGTCCCGCCGCCGCTCTCCCCCCTTCTTCATCCCCGCTCCCCTCCGCCCCGCGGAAATGGAGGAAAACACAAAAGCATCGGGGAAGAGCAGCCAGCCGAGCTGCCTGAGCCATCCCCCTGCCCGCAGCCGGGAGCAGCCGGCAGGAGGAGGCAGCTGCGCTCTCTGCCGGCAGGTGAGAGGTGAGGGGTGGGCACGGTTCGCCGGGCAGCGCTTGGCAGTGTGAAAAACAACAATCACTTGGTTTTAAATTTTTAAAAGTTTAATAGTAATGAAATAGTCATGAAAATAGTAATATAAATAGTGTAATAAAAATTTGGACAATTAGGATTTAGGTCAATATGAGACAATAAAAAACAAGAAGTTAGGGACAGTCCGGGTACCTCTTTCTGGGCAACATAAGCCGGAAAAAGGACCCACGTTAACAGAGGATTAACCCTTAAAAGCAACAGCCTGTTGCATCTTCATACACCTCATCCATGATGCATAAATTCCATTCAAACACAGGATTCTGTCTGGGCAGTGTCAGCTTCTTCCTCTGAATCCTAAACGGTGCCTTCAGGACTTAGCAAGGCAGGAAGAAGTTCGTTTCTCCTGATAATGGAGCAATAAATTCTTTTTCTCTGAAAGATTTAGATGCCCTGTGGCTGCTATCTCGGTGCAAGTCCTTTCTTTAAAAAAAGTATCTTACATAGCATAGTTTCTATTTTAATATTATGTTATTACCTAAAACTATATTTAACACACTACTTGAGAAAATTAACACATCATAACTTTCTAACACAACACATATAATATTCATTTTAATATCTGCGAAAGGCCAATCATAAAATACGCATTTTTCACACCAGGGAGAATTTCAGCTCCCCGCAGCTCTGGCTCAGTGCTGCACAGAATCAGGGCTGAGGCAGCTGCGGGGTGGGGATGCTGCTCACAGCAGCCTCCTGCTGGAAACAGCTGTAGCGCCGGCAGCCACGTGCAATTTCCATCGGATTTGTAGCAAATGTGTGTTTCAAGCTGGGAGCTGTCAGTTCCCTCGGTGGGAAAGTCCTTGAAGTAGCCACGCTGAGTTTCTGAGAATTCCAAGTCTCGTGTTGTTATGATTCTTGATACATTATTTAGTTACAATCGAGCTGAGACAGTATCAAGTGGATTTGTAAGAGTGGCGGAAATGGTTTTTTTGCAGGGAAGTGTGTTGGGGTGAGCGGCCCTCCTTAATGTCAGAATGACTTGGTCTTCCTTCTTTTCCCTGTTTCTCTTTCTAGATTGCTGAGCACTGGGGAGAATATTTGGGATAAAGAAATGAAAGGCACAAAGGAAGCTCCACACTCCCAAGGGAATGCTTTAGGCATGTGCAGCTTGTGAACCTCACCAATAATCCCAGCCGCCACAGAAACCTTGTGAAGCTGGAAGGGACAGGGAAGAGAATTCCAGGAGCTGTGGGAAGTGCTTTCTCCTGATTCTGGACGTCATTGAGGTCAGAACGAGTTCCGAATTATCCTTGTGCCTCTCCTGTTGCCAGTCCAGGACTAAGTCAGTGTTCCCTGAGTGGCTGCAGCTCCCTGAGTGTGGAGGGAAGAAGCCTGTGCTGGAGAATGAGAGAAAGGTCCCTGCTGGTTGCTGTGTTCTTGGTGGGTTCAGAACTCTGGCCAGATGGGTTGGTGAGTATTGAATCAATCCTGCCTCCTTTAGGCTGAATTGTTGTAATGAGTCATCAGCAGGGACTGCTTTCATCCAGCTTTACTTCAGTTTCTTTTCAATGAATTTCTGGTTGTTTTGATCCTGAAATTGCTAAGCCCTTAAGTTTGCTAAATTAACTCTGAAAAGGTTCTACAAGCCAATGCTGAGGGAATTGAGGATTGGATAGTTAGGATCTTATGGCCCTTCAAGGGTTGGGTTCACCCCCTGATTTTTGTGCCAAGGGAAACTCCAAGCTGACACTGATCAAAATAGGAAACAGTTGCCTCATGAAAGTCATCTTTCCAACCTCTGTTCAAGATCCAAAAGAGATGGGAATGCCCTTGGCAAAAAAAGTGCCTTTGAGACAAAGCAAGTTTAAAATGCCTGTAATAAGCAGGAAATCCAGGAGAAATGGCTGCTGGCATCCTGGGCTTGCCAGGCAGGTTTTGTACTTGATTGCAAGGCAGTTTTCCTGCCTCTGCAGGTGGTGGTGCCTGCATCTCACTGGAAAGGGGAGAGAACAAAATTCCCCTTCTTCCCTGGCCCAGCCCTGGAGTGGGAGCAGCTTGCCCTTATCCTAGAGTTCTCCTGCTCCTGCCAAGGATCCCTCTGGTACCATGTGCTTCCCAAGCTCCCAGCACCAATGGATCTAAACTAGGAGAGCAATCCCTGTTCCTTCCCTTCTCCATCCTTGATGTTCCCAGGCCCTGCACCGATGGATCTAAACTAGGAGAGCAATCCCTGTTCCTTCCCTTCTCCATCCTTGATGTTCCCAGGCCCTGCATCTCCCTGGCTAGTCCCTGCCTGACTCCTCATCTCCATCCCACCTTCTCCTGGTCACATCTGGCCCTGAGATGTGTTTAGCAGCAAATCCATTCCTTTAAAGGAAGCCAAGTGCAAAGAGCATCCAGGTGCAGATAAGTCTTTAGAAAAGGAATGCAGTCATGCAAAGAAGGGCTCTGTCTTCCTGCATTTCCTATCCTTTTTCTCTGTCCAGTTTCAGAGGGTTTCTCTCCATGCTTTCCTGTGATCCAGATGTGTCCCTTCCTTTGTCCAGATCCAGTGCCAAAGGATTGAACAACTGATGAGTGGGGTCTGGGATGAAAATGCTTCTGCTAAAATTAGGGAAAGAATGCTAGAAGAAAAATGAGCTTCCTTTCAATGACTGGAATAAAAACACTGGGAAAGGGCGCTTTTTTATTTGATTTACTGCCACCTCCCCTTTTTTATGGCTAAAACTCCATGGTGAGCAATCCAAGCCAAAAGATGAAACGCAGAAGTCTTTGATTCTGCAGTGGGTTTAACTTCCCTTTTCTCCTCTCCTTCAGGACAGGGACAATCACTGAACTTGTCCTAGCCTTGCCAAGAGCTTTGGTGTTTGAGCTGCCAAACCCAAACTGGTCCTGCCCTGGTAGGTCCCAGGTTCCTCTTCTCCTCTCTGCTGTGACAGGCTCTGTAAGGAATGCCATTTCCAGCAGCCTGCTTTGCTGGAAAAAGGGGAGAGGGGAATAGGAAATGTGGTGCCAGAGCTGTGTCCCACCAGGTTGTGTTTCCTTCCCTCTGAGGACAGAGGGTCTGGGTTGAGGTGAGATTGCTGGGAGTGCTTAGATGAGCAATCTGAGCAGGAAGCTTGGAACTCCAGCTGCTGCTGGAACCAGTGCCTTAGGTCTGCTTAGGTTGGGTCCTGCAGTACCAGAGTGATGAGGGGGAAAAAGGAATGTGTGCAATTCATGGGAAAGCTTTGGTTATTCCCGGTGCAGTCTTTTCATTCTGGGCTCTGACTGTCCAGTATCTTTCTGATGAGACCTGTCAGAGATTTAGATGGAGGACTTGAGTTTAGGTCTGTTCACAACAAAATCTTGCCAAGCCTGAAGGCCTTGGGTGATGACTGCTCTTATCACCCTCTGACTTTATTAATGCCCTGTCATCTCTCTGACTTTATTAATCCTCTGTCAGATTTCCCTCAGCACCGGGCAGGAAAGGTGAGGGTTTGGATTAGGAATTTCTGCAAGTAAGGCCTGTGTGACCCTCTGCTTCCTGTGTGTGTGTCAGTAAGCCAAAATCAGGAGCCAAGGTTGGTTTGGTTTTAAGAACTTCAACTGACTTTAAAACAAAATAAATCAACTTTTTCTTTTTTTTTTCTTTTTTTTTTTTTTTTTGTTATTTTAGAAGCTGGAACTGCCTCTCTGGATGTGTGCTGAGCTCTCACTGCTGTGGACTGTGTGGCCTTAATTGCTGCAGGGTTCTGTTCTTCTCACTGGGGAATTGGAAATAATTATTAATTAGAAGGCAGAGATGTTTTTGGAAACTTCTCACTTTTTTTCTGCCTTTTAGTGGTAGATCTTCTCTTTCTGCCTCTGAATTTACAGCAATTCTCAGATGTCATTTCACCTGCCCAAATGCCTCCCAGCTCAGGGGGGTGCAGGGAAGGTGCTAATCTTTCACCTTGTGTGTAGGTATGTAAGCACTTAGCAGAAAATCTCAGATTCTGTAAAACCAGCCATTCATTTTCAAACAAAGACCAAACTCCTGCTGCCGGGAAGCTGGGATCAGTTTTTAACTTAGCTTTAGCTCAGAGATACTGGATTTGTGTAAATCAGAATAGCCCCAACTTCCTTGCAACCCATAGCATCAGTGTCATCTGACTGAGCTTCTCTGCCACTGCCACCACAGGGTGACTGTCCCCACTCTGGACAAGCAGTGCATCAATAAGGCAGTGGAAGGTGAAATGAGAGAAATCAATCTGCCTCTCATTAGTGGGATGAATAGAAGTGTTCTGGGGAGAGGGATCGCTGAGGGGGTGAGGAGATGTGTTAAGAACTGGTTAAGAGAGGGATAAGAGAAGGATGTTAATACTTTTTGTCAGATGGCTGGGAATAAGCTTTGGAGGACTTTTGGATAATGGTGTCTCAAGTGAACAGTATCAGGTACCCTCCGAGCACAAACACTGCTTGATAAAATGAGCTTAGGGAAAAGTTTTGTGCTTTTATGTTTTTAGAGATTTCAGAGAGTTTTCAAATAAGAACCATGTGTTTTTCTAAAATGTGCATGGGTGTTTGTAGTTGCACTGGAACTGAGCTGCTGAAGACACACAAATATTTTGTAGGCATAAGTTATGTGTGTATTTATGTTTGCCTGTGCTCAGACACACACAAGCTCACACAAAGAGCAGGAGTGACACTTGTACATATTTATTTTCCTTTTTCCTACTAGATGGCATATTCATTGCTGTGTTTGTAGCCCAAATTAATCACAAGGAGGAAAAAGCAATTTGCCTTGTAAGCAGAAATAGAGATGAGGAAATGTTTCACTCTGGATGCAGTGAGAAGTGTGGTGTTGGAGCAGTTCTGGAGCAGGCAGCATGGACAAAAGAAGAGGTCTTTTCCCAGGCCTGGGCACCTTGCATTTCTCACAACACAAATATGGCATTGCTGCTTCAGGGACTGGGGCCAACTCATTGCAATGCAGCACTCCAGAGGGAGACAAGGCAATTTGCCATGACACCTTTTCCATCTTGCTGCCTCGCTCACTGCTGCAGTTACAGATGGCCAACATTTGTGCCTTAAACATTTATCCTGCAAAATAGAGACTTTTGTATAAAAAGTATTTGGTGCTCCAAAATATTTCCCTTAGATTTAAATTTTCATCTTGTTTCAATCTTCAGAAAACATTTTGAGATTTCAGATGTTGTTTTTTCTCCTTTTTGTCACCTTCCTTCTGTCTCATACTCTGTATTCTGAACACAGCAGATATTTGCCAAGGTTGAAGGATTTGGTGGGAGGGTCATTTTCTCCTTTTTGTTCCCACTTATTTTATTATTTTTCCAATTACCTAAGTAAGGCTTTACCTATATTGTTACTGTAGTGCATTAAAAGTTTGGCTAGCACAGGATCTCAGCCTCCTATCACAGCTCTCAATGAAATAAGTACAAGATAAAAGATTGTATTAGAATAATCTTTTTTTCTCCTTTACCTGAAGTTTGTAAAATTACCAAATAGATGTAAAAATAGAAAAGCATTTCTTAAAATTTTGACATTGAGGTTTTCCATGCAGTCAGTGGCAGATGGAAACTATTACTGGGAAAGAAACAGAAGTGAAAAATTTTACAAATATTTTGGGTGAAGGAGTACAATTCATCTCAATTTGAACTCTGAAATATAAACAAACTTAGAACTTCAAAATTAATTGAGTATTTAGAAAACTCTACTTATTGTCTCTGTACCTTGTACATGCAAGTTGAGGGCAGGGTCTAGATGGGCTTTGGCTGAAAAGCAGCACTTCAAGTTCACAAAGACACCAAGAACCCCCATCTCTTCAAACTCAGGTTACATCCCAAGATCAGACCAAGACAAGGAGCTTTCAAACTCCTGGTGAGCTGGAATTTCTGAGAATATTTTCTTATGAATACAGCAGAACATGTTGCTCCTAAAACAAAGCCTGTCTGCTCAGAGCTCCAGATTCCCAGGCCTGCAGCAGTCCTCAAGGAATCAAGATGTACATGTTTTTCTGCTGAGTGTATTTGAGATGTCCCAGTTTATTTTTGACAGGACTTGTTGCCAGGCTCAGCATCTAGAAATCAAGATGAGATCCTTCAGCGCAGTGAGTCTGTATTTTACATGTTGGCTTTTAAAAAAAAAAACCCTGGAGTGGGTAGACTTTGCACCTCTCTGCTTCATGTAGACAAGATTTTGTTTAAAGATTATATTAGAGGTTTTGACTGATTTCCAGGCTCACTCTGAATCCTACATGTCTCATGCTTTTTGCTTGTGGGTTCAGCATTTGGTAGTGACCCAAACTAGTTCAGGTCCTGCAGAGGTACTCTGAAAAGGACTGGTTCTTTTGGTTCTGCATGTCCTTCCAAGAGATTCAGAATATTAAGGAACTTGTTACAAGAAAGAATATACAGGGATGACAAATAATTACTCTCACAGAATATAAATGAGGTGTTTATTCCTATCAGTTTCTCTCGGTCTAGATTGAAGGCACTTGAGACAGTAGCTCATGTTTGGACTCAAATGTTTATTATTTCTTATCAGTAAAACCATCTCACAACCATGAATTTGGCAGCTTTTCATTAGCAAGGCACAACATGTATCTCTTGTTACAAGGTCTTTCAAGACTAAACTGTCCAATTACGAACTGACACCTGGATTATTTTCCCTTTTAACCCAATAACTGATCCCAAAGAGCCCACAATGCAGACTTTTCTGTCCAATTACAAAACATCATCCAAACCTATGAAGAAGAAGGAAGAAGAAGGTAAAGAAGAACAACCTGCCCCCATCCTAAAACCTCCATCTAGCTTCATATTTATTTCTATTTTCTAAAATCCTAAACTCCAAGTTTTCCACCCTGTGATATTACACACTTCTAACCAGCTACACACTTGTAATCCCAGCACTATGAATCAGTTTTGGAAGCCTTCTTCACATCCTCAGGTCAAATGCAGTGCTCTCTTGTGGGTCTGTACCTTCAAGCACAGAAAGTTTAAAATTCTCAGCATCCAGGATTCCAATAATTCTCATGCAGAGAAGTGGATCATTTGTTTCACTAGGAAAGGTCAGTTTTTCATGGGTGTCTTCCTGTGGCACCCATGGGTGAAGCTCTTTGAGAGCAGTTCTAGAAAGCTGCTGTTCCATTTCTGAGCATCTGAATGATGGTTATACCACCCTGTGTACAAATGGCCACTGCTGCCAGGACTTTATAACTCGTGGCTGTTAGAAGAAGTTGATGGTTTTTTGGCCATCCATGTGAAGGTGGGAAAGGCTGCCAGGGGTTTGGCTCTCCCCATGTTTACACACAACTGGGGGAAGGAGCACAGGGTGGTGGTCACCCTGGCTGTCCCACTGGGAACAGGAATGGTGGCAGCAGCTTCGTGGGAGGAAGGGCAGAACAATCAGCAGGGAAATTCACCCCAAAATAACAAGCTGGCCTTCATGAAAAGGAAAGGTCACTGTTTGAAAGCCACTATTTGAGAGCTGGGAGGGGTTAAAAAGAGTGAGTTGGACACACTCCTTTTTGAGTTGGGGGCTACTCAATTCTTCTGTGGCTCCAAAGAATTCCTTTTTAATAAGGAAAACAATGCAGGAGAACAATGTGGATACTTGCAGAGCTTTCAAGGCAGTATTTTTTTTTTTCACATGTAGAAAATAAATTGGGACTGTTTCCATGAACAAGAGGCATTGGCCACAGAAGAAAGTTGGAGCTTTTGTGGAGATTTAAAAATAACCAAAAGTAAGGAGTGCACTGGCAAAGCGTTCTGTTTTCTCAGCATTGCACAGAAAGCACAGCACAGCCTCAGAGGCTGAGGAAGGGAAAGGCTATGAAAGCAGATTGGGAGACATAATGTGGTAAACTTCAGATTTGCCAGATTTTGTTTTGGAAGCCAGTGTTTGATGATTACCTCATGATGGGAATTGGATTGCAGACCTTGCCAGCTCTTTACCCAAACATCTAAAATCTTTCAAAACATTCTTTTTCCAGCAGACCACTTTAATCCAACAGATTATACTACCATGTACTGTGTCCCAACTCAGTCTGGTGCTTAGAGCTGCCCATAACTGAATATTCATGAATTCCAGGCAAACATCATGTTTTGCTGTGCTCTTGCAGTACCTGGCAAATAAGTTTACTGCACAAATATAGCACACTCAAACCCCCCCCCCCCCCCCAATGCATTAACCTCGGCAACTTTAACTTTTTAAAGGCATTTACTTAACTTTTTTTTCAGTTGATAAGGATAAAGCAATGTTGGTGGTGTTACCTGATTCCTGACCTCTCTAATTACACTATTGCCAGCATATCCTCTGCTGCTGGAGAGGGTTTTTGTACTGGGAAAGCTTATTTTATTTTTCTGCAGGAAAATAAGCTGCCCAGTATGCCCAAATACATAGCAGTAAAACACTTGCCTTGGCAAAGAGAATTTGGTACCTAAAATTAGAGGGGGTTTTATTTTATTTTACTGTGGGTGAGTCTCCAGTGAGTTATTAGTCACAAAAATGTTAATATTATGGCCAAAAGGTCTTTATCAGATAGATGTTGAGACAAATATAACTGTTTTTTCTGTACTGGCTATTTGTAGTGATAAATGCAAGTTTAATTACTCTCTATTGGTTTCACTTGGCCTGCAACCTGTCCCTTGTGTATCCCCAGGGGATTCATTATTAATTAATTATTTCCATTTTTAAATTTCCAAAGAATATCAGTTGACTTTTACAGCCTCTTCTGTGCTCCCCAAGCTTCATATCACAGCTAAATGCTCATTTTTCACTGCCTGAAGATATTTTCTGGCCTGAGTGATTCTATGAATCTGGCCTGTACTTCAGCTTAAGGGAAAACCTACACATGGATTGAATTTTGGAGAAAAAGATTTGAACCTTCAGCTGTAAATATATCTTGTGTTATGTCTTCCAGGTTCATTCATATTGTAACTTGCAAATGGCAAAACAAGGTTGCTATTTATTAAAAACAATAATGTTCTCAAAATTGTGTTGGAAAAACAATGAAAAATAACTCCCACATCTTCCCCAGGGCCCAGGCAGAGAAAGGTGGAGCTCAGCTGTGGAGTCCCCCTGATTCTTCCATGGGTATTAACATCTGCAGCACCTGGGATCCACAGCACAGCTCTTTCCTCCAGAGGCCAAAAGCTGAGCCTACAATTCCAAGCAGAATAATCACCTTTCCAGGGCAATAACAAGCCCTTCCCCAGAGCAGCTGGTTAAGAAGGCTCCCAAGCAATGACAAGAATGTGGTGAAAACTTTGGTCCAGCTTCTGGCCATGGCAGGGAAGAGACACCTTTTGATAACACTGTATTTTTTATTCTTTGTGTTTGTCTGTGCTCCCACTCTGATCACTCCTTGAATTATTATTTTTCAAAAAAATATGTAGGAGAGAAATTATGTTTATTCAGGGAGAGCTTTAATTTCCATCTGTTTTAAGGGCACCAGGAATGTTTTAAACCCTGCAAACACACTGGGAGCTCCAGAGTGTGTAGTGCACTTTTCTGCAGCACTGATTTATTCTATTTTACAAAATTCTGTTTAACCATGCCCTGGGTTACCAGGTAGGCTCAGTACCAGGAGTGGGAGATGCAGACCTGGAAGATGCTTTGGGCACAGCCCCTCCAGGTTTTATGCAGCCTGCAAAGGCTGGCCTTGCACTACAAACGGGTCTGCTGCTGCCATCTCCTGGAAAAATCCCTAATGGAGATTTCCAAACATGGGGAGGAGTATCTGCTCCTGTTAGAGAAATACTTTGGGGGCTTTTTGTGCTTTTTAAGGCAGGCTTTTCCCCTCAAGGGCCATGTGATCTGCCCAAGAACAATGTGTACACCAGGCTATTACCACTCTCTGCCAAACCCAGTGTAAGAGCAAAACAATTCTTCCAACAACAACCTGCTACTAGAGAGGCAAAAAGATCATCCTTCCAAAGGAATTCATCCTTCCTCTTCCTTACAGCTCTCCTGTTTCATCAGACCATAGAATTTGGGTTGGAAGGGACTTTGAAAATGCCCTAGTTCCAACCCCCTGCCCTGGGCAGGGACACCTTCCCCTCGACCAGATTGCTTTGCTGTGCCCCCAGATCTGTGACCTGAGCTGAGCAAGAGCCATTCCACACATGTTCACACAGAGACCACACAAACTTTGACACAAGGAGAAGTCCTAAGGTTCCTGTTCATCCCAACCCATCAAATCTAGAATTTCTTTCTTTCTACACTGTTTGCACTTATTTCTTTCTCAAACTGTCACACACATAGAAATATTTCTGCAGCCTGGTCCTATGGGATTTTCAGAGGAATTGAATACAATTTCCTTTTCCCTCAGATATCTTTTCCTCCTAGCAGGAGTCTTCAAAATCCTTTCCATCTCTTAAACATTCTGTGGCTCATCATTCTGTAAAACCTTAGAGCACATAATAGTGTGTGACAGGAGAAATCCCCTCTCGCTTGCAGGCAGCCTTAAGCCACACAGGCTGCTGTTTGCCACGAGCAAACCCCTTGATAATTTTGAAGGCATTCTTAACTCCATGCCATCAGGCCCCAATCTAACCTGTGAGGTGTAATTGCCATGGCATTCAATGCTTTTGATCACCCCCAGCTGGTGGGATTACACCACCCCAAGCAGGTGCTCACAAAGGCAGGAAGGGTTTAGGAAGTGTCCCAGCAGCTGCTGCTGGCAGGGCTTTAAAGTGTCCTGCTCAAAGGAGGAGTCAATGGGGAATCCTCCCAGAGCAGAGCTGAGAATAGCAGGACCTGTGACTGTGCTGTCTCTAAGCTGCACTTACACTTATACTGCTTGTACACTTATACTATTTATGCTCTTATACTGCCTAAAAACTGCCCTGCAGCGTGCCCTGGAATTCCAGAGCAAGAGATGTGTAGGGCATAAACCCTGAGCAGGGGTGGCAGGGACTGTTTCAGGGAGGCAGCACAGGGAATTGGTGGCACTTTGCCTGGTGGAGAAGGTGTGAAAGGGAGTTAGCCCAGACCCAAGACACCACTGATTGTGTCCCTGGGCCTCCCAGATGGCTCAGTGTGGGGACAGAGACAACCAGCACCTTTACAAACCTGTTCATTATTTAAAGAACCTCTATCAACCTTCACTAGCAGAATTAAGCATCTTTCAAAACTACCATGCACAGACCCCAGGCATCTTCTGTAGCTTGGAGGACTTCTAGCATGGGAGAGGAAAGAATCTGCATCCTGCACCATCCATACTCTTACTGGATGTGGAAATTGTAATGATATTATTAAATTAAAATGCATTAAATCAAATTATTATATTTATTATTAAATTAATAATTAAATTATTGATTATTATTATAATGGCTGTCACTGTCATATTTCCTGACAAATCCCTTCACCAGGATTTTTCTCCTGGGAAGCTGAGAAGCCTCGGGGAAAAAGGAAAACAATTCTTATCTCATTTGCTTCTCCTGTGTTGTGCTCACATGTGGAATGTGTTTGGATATTGTTCACCCACAGGTGATTGTTCCATTGCATTCTGCTGGGAGTTGTTTTGACTCAATGGCCAATCAGGGCCAAGCTGTGTTGGGACTCTGAAGAGAGTCAGGGGTTTTCATTATTATCTTTTTAGCATTCAGTAAGTATCCTTTCTGCATTCTTTAGTATAGTTTAGTATAGCATTATTTAATATAATATAGTATCATAAAATAATAAATTAGCCTTCTGAGAACATGGAGTCAGATTCATCATTCCTCCCTGCCACGGGGCACCCCACAAATACAATACAGGTCCATCCATCCCACAGCTCCAGGGCTTGCAGGCTTTGGGGCTTTGCAGTTGTAGTGCCTTGTCACAAGGTGGCAGGGATGTGACACTGCCTGGCAGCACTTCTGGGCTCAGATCCTTGCTGCTTTCTTCCTTATCTGATATGGATTTATCAGCAGTCATCTGTCTTTTCTTTAAAACTGTCCCTAAAACTGTCTACCTATTTGCACTCAAGAAAAAAGGCAAAAAAACTGCTGTGCATCCCTCTGCCTGGAAGTCATTGTGACACAGGGAAGTGAGGAAGGGGCTGGCCTGGGTCAGCCTCTGCTAAGCCTCAGCTCTGGCTGCTCCTGCTTCCAGGTTAAACCCAAAGCTGTCACGATCAAAAAGCCCTTCTGTTCTGAGTCACAGGGACCATTTCTTCCTAAATAACTGAAGATGGAAAATCATTCTTGTAGTTTCAAAAGGAAAAAAAAACCAAAAAGCAAGCAACCTACACACATGTATAGGTGTGTATTTATACATACATTTCCTTCAATGAAGAAGAAAATCTTATAAATATTATGTTATCTCTGGCTTCCTAGAGAAGATCCTTAACTCTGGGCTTCTGAAACCAAATGTCTGTGCATTCATAGGACCATTTCCCTTCTTTTTATATGCCACCCACAGTAATCTTCTACCCTTCCACGTGCCAAGAATTTTGTGGTTTTGCTGCTCTGCTCTCTCAAGGGTGTTGCAAGCTGTGTAGCAGGGAGTGAAAACTTTGTCACTGCTCATCAAACATTTTCATACAGAATTCTACCTGTGATGATAACATTAGATTTGTGTTAATAAGCTGTTAATAACCACCAGGTAATTATTTAGTTTATCTCTAGAGTCCCAGCTGATTGTTGTCTCCTTATGTTTGCTTGCCTGGCAGCCTTCAGGGACAGGGGATTTTCAGGTTTTTTAATCTGCAGTACATGCAGTGAGAGATTACTCAGCTGTCACTCTGCAGAAAACACCCCTGTCATGCAGCAGGAGGTATCCATAACAAATTGCTGCTATCCACATCCAGCTCTGCACAAATGCATGTGCAGGATGCCTGATGCTCCCCAAGTCAGAACCAGACCTCGGTGGAGCAGAGGCATTGGCACAGCAGAAGGAAACAAGCAGAAAATGACCCAAGTAGAGCAGATAACATTAGAAAATGATTCTTTCTGAGCTGCTGTTCACTAGCAAATATTTCCTCATTTCAGCACAGTGCAGTGGCCCAAGAAGGGATTTTTTGTGGGTCAGCTGGATGTGCTCCTGCTTCATACTGAGACTCTGAGATTGACCTGAGGTTTGCCTTCCAATTTATTGGAATAGAGAGTAATCAGAAATTTTCTCAGCTATCTAAACCACAGACCCATGGAACCAAATAAGCCTGAGCTCCTACATGCTTGCTATGACCCTTGAGATGAGTGTGTATCATTGCAAGCTTGCACTTTATTTAAATATGCTAAGGAAATCAGCTTTGAGGTTTGAGGCAGGCTCTTAGTTGGGAAGGAGGGAAGAAAATCTTTTCTTAACATGTGATGATTCATTTCATGTGGAACTCATCACTGCAGGACAGCATAAAGACTGAAAGTGTAATAAGATGTGGAGTGAAATGGAAAATCTGACAGGTGAGAAGAGCATCCAGTGTACAAGTGCACAAATTTTGCTTTTTGCTTTGGTTCAAACTCAAAGTTATAAGGAATTTGGGAATGAGATGGGAAAGGTCTTATCTTTTAAAATGAAAGCTAGGTGAACCTCAAGGACAATTGGTTTCAGAGCAGCAGGTCAGGATGTTTCATTTTGAGAATGCAGGGACTCTGCCTTTCAATCATTGTGTGCAGTTTTCTAACCAAGGGATTTGATGTGGGCTTGTGCAGGGCTTCAACTGAAGTAAATCAATGTTTTCCAACAAATGCAATTTCAGACTAAAAAGTTCCATTTCCCTTCAGTACAGCTTTATCATATTGAAGCAGAAAATGCAAAATAGCAAGGCCTGTCTAACTGCCCCAAATATTTCCAGCTTGGAGCTGGGTTAAGCTGGTATGGGGCTGAGTTCTTTCTGCCTTAGGAAAATACCTTTCATCATAACCTGAAGTTGGCTACATTCAGGAACCAGGGATTGGATGTGAAAGATCCATTCCTGATTGCCACTCCTCATGCCCCCAAGCCCTTACTGTAGCTGTCCTTGTGGCACCTCCTGGGTCCCTCTAGTTTTTCTCTTGTTTTGGCAGCTTTTGGTGACATCAATGGTCTCAAGAGTCCCCAGGTTCAATTCAGGTTTAACATCAGAATAAACTTCCATGAGAAAATCTGAATCTCCTTCCAGGGATGAGCCTCCAGATCTCATCCAGGGCTCATGGAGGTAAGTTGCTGGCAAAAGGACATTTGGGCAGAATGGTTCACCACATCTCCTGGAACAGCATCAAAGAAGCTTGCTGGGAAAAGCAAAGATCTGCTAAAATCTCTATCTTCTGTGATGTTTGCTTTTTAGTTTTGAGCATGACAAATGTCTTAAATTGACTGCAGATTTCTCACCAGCCTGGACACACTGAGGTAATCCTGGAGGAAAGTATGTCCTTTTACCAAATTCCAACAATTTGCTGCCAGGCCTGAAGTCTGATACCTGAACTTTATGTCAGAGCTTTATGTGTGATGTATTAGTCAGCACAATTGATTTATTCCTTTGATTTATTCCTGTGCTAAGATATCAGCAACCACAGAACCTTCCCTGGTTCCTGGGAACCCTGCTTCTCTGGCTGTTCATGGCCATGGCACTTGGGAAACAGACTCTGCAGGAGAAAGAGCATCAAAGAATCCCCTGTGACAGTAAAAGGGAGAGGAAAAAGACATATGATGCAGAAAAGCAAGGAAGTATTCAGGGCCAAGCCTGAATCCAGTTTTGAGGGAGAGATTTTCCCCTAGAAGACAGATATAATCTAGGGCAAGAATAACAACAAAGTCCATGGCATTCTTTGCTTTGGTGCTTTCTGCCATAAGCCCTTTTTTTTCCTCCCCACACTTGCCTCCCACTCACAATTTCACAAGTCAGATTCTTGCAGGTACAAGCATAGCTGAGAATCCTGCTGGGAAGTTCAGCGCCCTGGACAGACAGACAGTTGTGCTGGGTGTGTTTATTTCCACAGAACAGCTTGTCAGTTTAACAGAGACAGCAAAATCAGAGAGAAAAACATGTCACATGCAGCCACCGTGTGTCTAGAGCACATTGAGGAGAATCTCACTGCTCTTTTCCTTTGTCAGAGTAGGTTCAGCCCATAGCTCTATTTTCACACTCCTAAAGCTCTGTTAAAATTACCAAGGGGTCAGGCACTGCTAAATTCACCTTTAAACACGGCCTGTCAGCTCTTCTGCATTCCACAAGGGTGGCAAAAGCACCTCTAGCAGCAGTCCACTGTTTATGCATAATGCAAAAATAGGCATTACAAAAAGAAGGCTCAGAAAATAAAATCACACTTTTTGTCAGAGATCACGTTGCCAGGTTCCAGCCTACAGCCATTTGCAGCTGAGGAATAGAGCTCCAGCAACAGAGTTTGTAATGAAAAAACTGACACACCTTCAATTTCAGCCACTCTTGTTCACCACACACAGAATGCAAGAATGCATCTGGTCCATTTAGAGAAGGCATTGCCATTTTCTTGCACACATTAAAAGAGGAAGGATGGGACTTTGTAAGGCCTGGCTCAGCAGAGCCCAGCTGTAAGGCTGGGCAGCTATAATCCAGCATTTCAGTGGAGCACAGCAGCACAATGTTAAAAACATCTGTATGGAGCTGGAGTTTGGGACCCAGAGGTGGGGACAGTGTCGTGGTGTTTGTGAGGGTCCCCAGGACAAGGTGAGAGATGGGAATTTGACTCCCAAGTTCTCAGAAGGCTGATTATTCTATTCTATTCTATTCTATTCTATTCTATTCTATTCTATTCTATATACTAAAACTTGTGAACAAAGCAGGAGCGGTAAATGAGATAAGAATTGTTTTTCCTTTCTCTGAGGTTCAGAGAATGTGAAACCCAGAAATATTCTTGGGAAGAATTGTGCCTTGCTTTTCTCTGTGAAGAGAAATGTGGCTACAGCCATGCCCCAGGGGATCACAGTCTGCTCAGGCTCTGTGTGAGGAGTGTGTTGGGAATGGGAACGCTGACCTGAGTGATGCTCTGCTGTCCCTGCAAGCCAGGCAGGACTTCAAGCTTTTCAGAGGGGCTCCCAAAGTTAAATTAGTGTTTTGGCGTGTTAAGTGGCAGTGATTAACTGCATAAATACTGGAGGGCAGCTCTCACATTTGTGTTTGGTTATGAGGAGTAAACACAGCCTCAGGAGCAGCAGAAGCAGCAGCTGCCTGGCTTCCTTAGGCTCCATCGTTTGAGGATGGGCAGCCAGGGCAAGACTGCTGAACAGGCACAGCAGGAATTCTACTTGAGTGGTGTTATTGAAGCTGGGCATGTTTTCTTCTTTCCTGCTTTGTTCTTCACAGCCTTTACACCTCTTTTCCACAGGTGGGGAAACTGAGGCACGGAAATTTCACAGCAAGTTGACCTGAGTAGCTTCCATGCCAACATCAGCCCCACAGGCTGAAGCAGCTCTCCAGCAGCATGGCAAGCTCAGAAGTGCATGGAGCCAGTGGCACAAACAAGTGCTTAGCATCTCTTGTATGTAATTAAGTGTTTTGTCTAAGATTTTCTGCTTTTGCTGAATTAGTCTTCTTGTTCTTTCCATTTTAATTAGAAATCCTGGTGGGAAAAGCTCTGCAGCAGTTCCAGTCACAGCTGTCTGGGCACCTGGCTTGGTGAGCTGGCTGAGGTCAGTACCTGCCTGCAAGCAGATGCTGCCAAGATTTTGCTGTGCAAAAATTTGCCTTTTATTTTTGGAGGCTCAGATCTTATCCAGACAGCACTTTGGCCAGTAAATGAAAGGCAGAATTGGGGGTTTTCTGGTTTGTGTGTTCTGTGGGAATTCTAGCCTTTATTTGAGAAAATTTAATATCATTTTATTGTAAAAAAACCCTGCAGAATCTAACTTAATACTCTGTTTATTCACATGGGGCAGCTGGCAAAGGGTGCTGCTCTGCTTTTATCCTGGCTGTTCCTGGCAGTGCTGCAGGTGAGGGGCTGGCTGTGCTCAGCCCTGTGGGGCAGTCTGGCTGTGGCTCCTCAGCAGCTGAAGCTTGCAGAATCCGTGCTGGCCGGTGCCTGCAGGGCTCCAGTGCTGTTTGAGGCTGTGGGATTTGCCATGTGCCTCCTCCCAGGCACTCCAGGGCTGTCACAGCGTTGTGCCTGCCATGTGTCACAGCCTGTGGGTGTGCTCAGAGACCTGGGGGTCTGTCCTGATCAGTGCCTTGGGCACAGAGGTGGATTTGGGGTACCTTCATTCTGAGGAGCATTCTGGCACCCCCAGCTAGTGTCAATTAAAATGTAAATTTTTATTGTAAACAAACATTCACCCAAGGACTCCTAAATGACACCAAACCTGTTGTGCCATTCTTCCTGAGCAGTATTCCCACTGCTAACAAGAGACTGGACCAAACCCAGCAAAAGAGGATTTGCCCTGCCAAAGGCTGCCAAGTGCTGCAGAGCTACAGGGCAGCAGTAAAACAGCTCTGGACCTGCAAATCTTCCTCCTCCCCTGCAACCAGAACATTCAGAAACCACTTCCTTCAAAAGAAGGATGTATTTGACATAAGGAAAATTACTTCAGCCCCAGGTTAGCAAAATATTTATCTCATAAATTGAAGTATACTCAAAAGCCAGAGAGATTCCTTTCTTTTGGCCTTAACTTTGAAGCTCAATGTTCAATGCAGTGCTTTGCAAAAGAACCTCAGGCCTGCTTGTATTCTGTTAAAAGAAGGAAAAGGGAAGAGGTCAAGACACATGACCCAAAACCTGCCAATGGTTATCCACACCCCTGTGGGTTCAGCAGGCCTGAGGCTGCTTCCCCTCTGGTCAGATGCCTTTTGTAGGAGGAAAGCCTGTCTTGGAGCTAAAGGACACCTTGTTTTTCAACACAGTACTCTTGTCCCAGAACTGTTCACAGCAGCATTTACACTTTAATTTGCACCCCAACATGGTTGGAGGTCTGCAATAAATTAGAAGCTCAGGTCTGTGGCTGCACAGCATGTTTTGCAGGAAAACATTTCCAAGTATTTTTTATTCCCCTCCTGAAAACTTCCTTAGGAAGAAGCTACTGCTAATTTTAGTAGGTGAATGGTGTTACATGGAGCATGACCAAGAGGATTTTAGTTTTCCAAATGGCACATTTTTCATTTTGTGAATTGAAATTCTGAGTAACAAAAAAGCAATATAATGGTTCTTCAGGAAATGATGATATATGAATCTGTTTGCAAAAGCAGCTCCATGCAGTCACTCTTTTTTAAGTGCTCATTAAAAAAAAAAAAAATCAAATATGCCATTCCCAAGCAGATCTAAGCAAAGGAGAACCATCTCCAGGTGAAGGCTAAAGTTCACCAGCCTTCTGAGTATACCACAGCTCATGTATCCCTTTATCTCCATAATTATGTATGCTTTTGATATGCAAGATGAACTGAGCAGTTTGACTGAGTTCAGCCTGGAGATTTGGGATTTGTTTGAACTGCTGACCTGGAGTTCAGCCCTGGACTGCAAAGCCTTGTGGCTCTAGAACAGACGCAGGGTGAGTGCTTAACAGGGAAGCTCTCTGTGCATACCCCTGTGGTCAGCACTTCTCTGCCTCTAATCTATGCAGATACATCAAAAGCAAAATATTTTCAACAATGGCTCTCTGGAGGATAATGAGAGAAGAAGCAGTGGAGCTGTTTTTCTGGCCAGTGGATGTCAGCATGGCTGTTGATGGGAAGAGATGCACAGTTTCCTTGGCACATATGGGGAGTGGGGAGCATGGTCCTTCTCCTTTCTACCTTGGCAGAGAGAAAAGATGACAAAACATTGCTGTTTTGCTGTGGGAGATGCAGCTCTCTTCAGGAGGATTAATTTTTCAAGAGCTTATTAAAAGTGCCTGTGATTTACAGACATGGTTTCAATCCTATGTTGGGCAAATACACCCTGAGCACACTTTGTCTTGTGACTTCCCACCCTCCAGCTGCTTCCCAGTCAGATCAAACCTGACCAGGCTTATCTGGCAGCACATGGAAAGATGTTTTTTAAAGGAACTATTTCAAGGCAGGGAAGTCAGAAGAAGCAGTCCTGAGTGGCTCAGATGCCTTCTCATGCATTTGGAAATTTGAATATTTGGATACAATCCCCAACATTGGTGGCAAAGAGAGTGAACCAGCATTTAGAAAGCAAGGACCAAGGCAGTAATGCTCATGTCAGAGGTCATTGAACAAATGACCTAATCTGTCACTGAAATAAGGGCTTGGAAATGTTGTCCAAATCAAAGAAAATCTACATTTGATGGGGTTTGCAGGGTATTTTTTCCTTCAGGGAGCAGCATGTGGTAAGTGAGTTACTGACATGCTGGTAATTCAAAAGAGGAGAGTTTTGTATCCCTGCTGTGAGGCTGAATGACAACACAATACAGTTAGGAAGGGGAAAAGGCAGCCTCAGCCACGGGCCTCCTGCACTCTATATTCAGTAATGACAAGCAGCACCAAAAAAAGGCTCACACATCAGGCAACCTTGAATTTCTCCTGCAGTCCTCAAAGTGGAATGAAAGTGAGTGAGTGAAAGATTTTAGCTGCAAATTGACTTTTCAGCTTTTGCCCAGCCAAGCTTCTAGAAATGGAATTATTCTGGAAGAGATTAAAAATAATTTTATACTTATTGGTTTTCAGTATAATGAAAAATATGCACTTGTAAACCATTGGAAGAAATGTAATTTCAACCCCTTTATTATTTTTTTTTTTTCAGGAAAAAATCCCTCCACCTGTCTCAACCAACTTTTCCAGGTAGGCATAAGTGGGGGAGAAACCCCCGAGCACTTAAACACTGGTTTTTGAAGCATTCAAAAAACTTTTTAAAGAAATATTTTATTTTCTGAACTTTTCAACACAGTTTATTTGATAAAAAATCAAAAGAGGTGTGAATTCTTCATATGAAACTCGGTCTCACAAGTAAGACAGGGATGAAGTGCCCCTAAAGGCTCTGGCTCTGCTGTCACCCAAGCAGGATGGGAGAGACACTTCCCTCCTTGCTCTATCTTGAGGTTGGGATTGAAGGTACTTGGGTGAAACTCTGCTTTCCTGTGCAGGTCCTCCTTCTGCCAAGCAGGGGCAGCCCTGAACAGCTGATCTCAGGACAATAATATACTTTCTGGTTTTCTTCAACAACTAAAATTCATGCAGATCTTTCCAAAATGTGTCATCTTAAACAAAAATATCTCCACTTTTTGAGTGTGAGTTACCCTTCTTTATTAAAAAAACCCCTATATTTCAAAAAGTCATGTTCTATATATATAGACATGTATATAAATTTTTAAATTTTTTTTTACATTTTTAAATTTCAAAGTAGCCAAAGCAGCAACCCTGAAAAACCACCAGCACTTAACAAATGGCAGCCAGCCCTACATCTCTGTGATTGCTACTGACATATGGGTTTAGGACCCTCAGTTTCTCCCAGGGAACATGTTGTCTCATGGTATTTCTTGCCTACCCAGCCAGAGTAATGAAAACAGTGTGAGGATAAGCTGTTCAGATAAGTGTTTGCCAGCCTTCCAGTTTTATGGTTACTTGGAGCATTCTGGTGCATATGTATTCTTTGTGAATTATATTTCTCCCTATAAAGAAAGTTTGGTTAAGGCAAATACCTTTTTATCCCACTGTCAGCCCTATTCATCCATGTCTGATGTCAGCTGTCTTTGAAATTGAGAGAGTCTAATTTCTTATCAGCTTTAGCAAAAGGATCTTTTTCTTATACAGATTTCTCAGAGCTGAGTAATGACTAACAGAAGTCAAAACCCAAATGGTGAAGCATGTAGGGCCCCAAGCCAGTTGTGATGCTTGGCACACCAGCTTTGTCTTTCTAAGTCCTGCTCACTTTGAGAGTGTGACCAAGTTCAGGAGAGAAAATTAGCCAAGGGAAGTAATATTTTATCTGTCTTAATTAGGCAATTATAAAACCTGTCACTGACTCTCCCCTGCATTTATCAGTCAGTCAATGGAATACAGTATTTCAGTGCTTCTTCTGCCCCTCAGGGTCACTGGAGGACTATCCCAGTTACAGCAAAGGCAGTGAGAAGCAGTTCCATGACCACAGTTGGATTCTGATGCTGTCATGTGGGCAAAGCACCTTCTGATCACATAGGCAGAAACATTGCCCACCAGTAAATTTCCCTGAGATCAATGAAAAGGTTTTCCTGCATCATCCACGCGCCAGAAGCCAAATGACCCCACCTCTGTCTATAAACACAGACCTTGAACTTGGCCCCTCCCACCCAGGTGCAGGAAGATTGGTCTCCTCCCTTGGGGAATGAGACTTTGAAGAGTTAAATGAAGGGTGAGCATATGCCCACAAAAGCCAGAGGACAGCTTCTGTCATGTCATTTCTGGCACTGGACAACAAATGCAGGCATTAAACTCAGGGTGGATTGGGCTGATGGTGGGAAATCATGACAGTGAAGCATCCACAGACATGGAGATGTATTTGGCTGCAGCTCCAGATCCAAAGGTGTGTGCCCACTCCTGTGGTGGTTTTCTGCACGGTGCAGAACCTCAGCCTCTTCTGAACCAACTCAGGGAAGCAAAACTGCGTGTGCAGAAGGAGCTGGGGGGCTGTGATAGTGCTTTTCTCTTTGGGCAGATGTGTACTCACCATTAAAAATCACATTGGATGTTTCTCCTTAGGCAACTCAAACAATACACAGGCAAGTAAATAAATACAGAAAAAAACAAGGTTTAGGTGCTGTTTGAAAATGGGGAGTTTTGTATGTGGTAAGTTTTATGCAAATTAAATTTTGCACATCCATATATAATCCATATACCAGTTGGATTAAACAAAACTACCATTTGGGAGGTATCAGCCTCTGTGTGTGCCACATACAGAGCATTTGCAAAACAGTCATTGGAACCCCTTTTCTGGCTTTGGTTTTGAGAACCACTGAGACCCTGAAGAAGTTCAATCTATTTGTTTCCCACTTTGGCTATGCTGTGAGGGGCAGAAGCAGCCTGATCTGCAGGAGAGAGAAGAAGCAGAGAAGGGCTGAAACTCATATTTTTGCACATATTTTCCTCACATCCCAGCCACAGGAGCAAGCACATCACTGAGCCCTGCCCTGGCATTGCTTCCTGCAGCCTCTCTAGGTGCCACATCTTGGATAACCCAGGTGTGATTCCAGGGATCAGCATTCCTGGCAGATGACAGTACTTCCAGTACCATCCTAAGCTAACAGACCTCCTTTCATCTGCACAAAAGGGAGATGTCATCCAGCAAAACAATGCAATTCCCTTCAAAACCAGCTAGGACCTCTTCTATCGCTCTAAGCTCTTGGTTTAATTCTCCGTATTACTTCGTGTTCTACAACATTTCTCTCTTCTTAAATGCTTATTGAAGCAAACCAGAAGTGCATAAAATCAATGTAATTAGCAATAAAAATAATTCCAACCCCCAGTTACTTCATTACTATGGAGAGAAGTGCAAATGGCACAGAAGCAACTTTGCCTACAGGTACAGAGCTGGTGGAGCACCATTAATGGTAATGGTACCACCAGGGACAGGGCCTCTTCTTGCTCCAACAGTGTTGCCTTCATGAGAAGTATATTTAGATTCTGCTGGAATTTTGTGCTCTTGTTTATCATTCTTTTTCATTATTTTTTTTCCATAGTGCCCCAATTTTTTACTATTTTTTTTTAGACCAAATCTAAGACAGTGAAGTACCTGCAGCATCCTGCCTTGACTTTCACACATCCTTCCCACCCCTGCTTTGTACCAGCAGTGCCTCCAGGAGATAATCCCTCTCCCTTTTCCTCCCCCTGAAGAAGCAATTCCCTCTTGTCAACTCTTCAAGCAGCGCTTTTCAGCTGTGGCAGCATCCAGTAGCTAAGCAACAAACAGCATCCCCAAACACCAAATCAAGGTGCACAGGGGAAAAAAAAATCCCTGCTGTGCACATTATAGCACAATCCAGGGAAAATTGCTGCATCATGGACACTTTTGCTTTGTGCTGAAAAGGAATCAGCTGCAAAATCTGACCCAGACCCTATCCTATCCTATCCCTATCCTCCCTTTTCTGGAAAATATTTCCAGTAGCTAAAAGCCAGTGTAATTACTGGTACCATACTTACAGTCATGGCTCTTTCTGGTTGGTGGTTGGAGAATTTTTTAGTTTTTGACACCTGCACTTAAAAATTACTTTTCACACTGTTTGGCTAAAGCCAAGAGCCAGCACCAACGTACTCAGTTGTGCCTTAAAACATCCCCTTTCACTTGTTTCTTTTTGCTGCTCGCATTTTATTTTCCTCTCCCACATACACTACTGTGACTGAATAACCTGAAGCACAATTTCCTTTTAATAGGCAAATGACTTTTAGTTGGCCCCTGAATTATGGCCTAACACGTGCTTCATTATACAGGCCATAAAATCTTTCCATATATTGTGCATTTTGTTTCAACAAGCTTATTAATGAGAAAACAAAGTTCATCACATTAAAAGAGTAAAGGCAGCTAATGGGCACCTAATTCCTTGCATAACTGACTGCATTGATAGCTCAGCAAGGCTACTTTAACAGGCAAATAATAAATGCATAATGAGTCGCTTCTGATCCCCAAATCAGGCTTGTTCAAACTGTTTTAGAGAAGATATTCAGAATATTATTACTCTGAGCTGAAGCTAGGCTGTGTAAGAAAAGAATTGGAGCTGAGCGGTTTCCTGTGCTGTTATATTTAGGAATTCACTGGGAGTATATTATTGACTTCAATCACTGAACAGGATGACCAAGATATCAACATTTAAAGAGGATGCTCTGGGTCAACAAATACACTTCCAGTCCACCAGGGCTTGCTTGTTCAGCTGTAAACCTGAGCCTGACAGCAAAAACCTTTGGTAAGAAACATGCTTGGGATGGAGTTTGGTCAGCAGAGCACATTAAATACCAATGAAAAGAAAGAGAGAAAACCCAGATGGAAAGCAGGGGAGCAAAAGTCCACCTGGATGCTTGTCCTACTCCTGCATGAAGGCCTTCATGAATTTAGAGGCAGCAAATTCCCACTCCTTCAAATCATCTGCACAATCTCTCAGCCAGGACATTCACCCCAACATAACGGTTATCTTCTTGAACCAGAGAGGATTTGTGTCCCTTTGGGTACAACAAGGTGATAAAAAATGTTTGGAAACCCTTTTTTCACAGAGATATGCTGCTCTTACCTTCCAAAACACTGATGATGATGATGATGATCTATGGCCTCATTCATGAGCACCCCAGGGTCACAGCTAAGGTAGGCTGGCATTTAGGGACGGAGATGATCTATACAGCTGTGTTAAATTCTGAAATTATTAATAACCATAGAGAAATTGCTGGCAACCTTACTATGAGGATCCCACCACACATGCAAGACCCTTGAGCTGCCCTTCCTTTCTCAGGTTAAGGTATTTTGTGGTTAAAAAAAATTTAAAATAATTTTGTTACCTAAAGTTACAGTTAGAGGAGACCTGTTTATCTTTGGGCTCAGACTTGGCCCCAGCCAATTCATCAGTGGAGCTGTGCTGACTTCTGTCAGTTTGTCATCTGGCTCCTGGGTAGAAAACTGAAGAAGCAACTATTTTCATTTTTTCACCTTTACTTAAGGCTTTTTCCTGTCCCTGGGAAGTTGCCATTCTGGAATTGCCCTGGTCCTCAGCAGAGAAATAAGCTCATCCCTCCCTTACCAAGGTGTGAAGTAGTTTCTTAGAGCAGAACTGTGGAAATCACAAATCCTCTGCATAGTCAGACTGTGAGGTGATGGGCTGAGCAGGATGGATGGCAGAGCCTGATGTTCTCATGCCTTGTGCCCAGCCACACTTCCTGCACCCCAGATCTGGCTGTTGCACTCTCAGGGTGTTTTTCTGACACTTTGCAACGCCACAGTCAAGAGAACTACTTAGAGTTAAAACAGAGAGCGTTTGTCTGGACAATCACAGTGCAAAGATTAAATACACAAAAATGGCTATTAAAAATCTGTAACAGTGCTTGTTAATGCAGTCATACCACACTGAAGGAATATTTACTTATTTACATTTTTGCTGTGTTCCTCAAGCTTGAGTAAAGCTGCTCTTCCTGTTCCTGCAGGTCCTGAGCACTTTGATTTCTCTGGCATTGTGATTTCATTACTGTGTCCCTTGGAAACTTTTTCCTGAATTGTTCTCTGCAACTTAGCAACCTGAAACTGCCTGTATAACACAAACCTGTCTCAGGCATGTAATTCTTTCCTCTACCCCCTTGCTCATTTTTAATTCATAATTTATTGGCTTTTTATGTGAAAATCCTGACTGCTCCTTTGGACTGGTTTGGAATTGGCTTTGCCTTTAGGTTTTGCTGGACATGACCTTCCTCAGGGGGTTAATGTGGAAGTCTGTTCGATATTGTTCCAGACTGCAAGGCAAGATGTATTCTGTCACCATCTCTATGGCAGTTGTCTTTTGTCAAGTGGGCAGTTTTCCTTATCTCTCTCTGAGTGATCACAATCCTTTCTCCCTCCAGGAGACACCTGCTGATAACAGGCTATCAAATGTCACTGCATGGCTGACACAATTACAGCATCCCATTGGGAGATGTGAGCACAGAGGGTGGAGCCAAGCATTCCTGCCCAGATATAACCTGGAGACTCTGGAACAGCAGCACAGCTTCCCACTGGATTCCCCAGAGGAACAGCAGCTGCCTCTTCCACTGGATCTTCAGAGGAAGACTGCACCCTTTTCTGCAGGATCCCTGCTCCACCAGAACCACACCTGACACTGCAGGAGGGCTGTAGCCACAATTCCCATTGGACTGCTACCAACACCCTGACCCACAGGGTGTCAGGTTGGGTTCTGACTCTGTCAGTGTTGTTTCAGTTTACTGCATTGTTTATTTTATCTTTTTATTTTCTTCCCTACTAAAGAACTGTTCTTTCCGCCTCCCATCATTTTTGTTGCCTGAGAGCCCCTTAATTTAAAATTAGGGCAATTTGGAGGGGAAGGGGTTTACATTTTCCATTTCAGGGGAGGCTCCTGCCCGCCTTAGCAGGCACCTGTCTTTCCAAACCAAGAAGGGACATTGCTCCCAGCCCTTGGCTTGGAGAGCTGAAAATGGAGTCAGGATGGAGGCAGGAGGTGAGTTCACAGCTGGGCACTGCTCTTTTGGCCTTGCTGGCAGTACCAAAGCATCGGGTAACCTCGGGAAGGAGAGTTAAACACAATGCAGCAAGTGCTCTGTGCTGATCATCCCACTGCACTGCTGCAGAGCAAGGCACCAATGCCAGAACTTCCCCACAGTTTTCCTTCAGCTGCTGGTGGCATCACCAGGGAGCATCACAGACAGGCTGAGGTGCTGCTCCCACGGGGTTTGAGCCAGACCAGCAATCTCAGTTGAGTTTATAGTGCAATAAATCACAGCTTTTCAAAGCATTCCCCCCTCCTACCCTTTTTGTGTAGTTTTGCTTGCCAGAGGTGCCATCCTGCATGGTTCCCCTGTGCTGGGAAATGAGAGCATCCAGCTGCAAAGATTCATTAGCACAAGCACCTTCTACCAATAAAAGTGTGCCATGGAGTGGGACAGGGCTCTGTGCCCTGGGGACAGCACAGCCAGGCAGTCAGGCATGTGGTTTTACAAAAATTGGAGCTACAATTTGAAGCAGTTTAGGTTTTTACCACTCAACTGCAATGTCCCCTTTACAGCATTTGTCCTTTGGAGCTGGATAGAAATCGACTCTCCCCCTAGTCCGCAGCCATTCTTTTGTGTTGGCAGGGGCTCTAATTATGCACCAATTAACCTTAATTAAACCAGTTCTTGTGTAACTGCACATGCAGACAATGCACTGAACAAATGGCCTGACAAATATTGTCACTGTAAAGGCATAAACCCACATCAAATCCTTAATTGGAAAGTCAGGCTGTAAATTGCTGCAGATTTTTAGCCCTTTGTTCTTCAAATGATTGAACAGGAGTAGTGGCCTAATACCCTGAATGCTCCCAAGGCCTTGGGTGAATTCATTTTCTTAGCTGGTGAGGCCAAGAGATGTTATTTGTTTAGGAAAAGAGAATGATGGAGCATCCTTAACTGTAGCATTTGTCAGGCTGCTCTAGAGGGTATCAGAATGGTGGGCCCAGGCAGAGACACTTCTGGAGGATGGGTGATTTTGTGCTGGGTTATTTGGTGATTCCTGCTGCCATCTGCCTTGCTGTTTGTCCAGAAAATGCTCCCTAAAGCTGGGACTGTCCATCGGGTTATGCCCTGGGCTGCAGCTTGCAGCCTGTAAGCAGTGATGCAGCCAACAGATGGTGCTCCAACTCGCCAATGCTCCAGGGTTCTTCCCAAAATGCCACACAAGCTTCCTGCACTTTGTGATCCAATTTTTAGTATTCCTATTTTCAGGGAGCTGCTGCAAACAGCAAAGTTTTTACCTTCATTTCTCTGAGCCAAATAATTCTGTGGGACTGCTGGTGTGTGGGCAGAATTCTTGCCAAAGGGATTGCATATCTCCACTTTGGCCCTTTTACTAAGTTTGACATAGAGGAAATAAGTTGGACTATGAAAAAGTCCAGGCTCTGCATCCCTAATTTGTCCTGCAGTGAAAAAAACCACAAAAAACAAAGACCTTGAGACAGTGCAGCGAGGGAAAAAAATTAATAACTAGCACAGAATTCAGAACTTCCTGCTGTTTGTGAGATGTGTTTAGTTGGGGGGTGCGGGGAGACAGCATTTCAAATCCTTTAATAGGTATTGACTTTCTGGTGGTTCAGCTTTGTGCTGCTGAATGCTTCCCTTTCTGCAGATAATCAAACAGGCTCAGGGCATAGAGTTTTGTGGGAAAATATTCTGCCTTGTCAACACAGCAAATAAAAGCAGAGCTAATTGGGCATGGAAATCATGCCCACATCCATCAGTTCCTCACACGTTCTCTTGGCTGCTGGCAAGGCTGTGGTGGGCAGGGGGAGTTGTGGGATCCCTGTGCCCGGGATTTAGAGGAGCCCCCTAATGCAAGGTGTCTGCAGTGAGGAACTGTAAGAGCTGAAATGAGGGAAGTGGGATGCCAGGCAGCTCTTCAAAATACAGTTTATTACATCTGAGATGTTACAGCAGTCCAGGGGCGTGGGCTGATGAATTTGCAGGCAACCACGATGAGGGGAGAGATGACTGAATGTGACTCCATGTTCTTAGAAGGCTTATAGATTATTACATTGTATTGTATTGCACTTTATTGTAATTACATGTGTAATATGCTGTATATTATATATGCAATATTGCATTAATTATATATGTGATATTGCAGTAGTACATAGGCAATATATTGCACTTATGGGGCAATATATACTGCATTTATCACATGGGGGCACTGTATACATAATTTATTACATGGGGTGCTATGTACTCCATGTATCACATGGGGGCGCTATAGATAGTGCATTTATCACATGGGGCACTATATACATAATTTATTGCATGGGGTGCTATGTATTGCATGTATCACAGGGGGGTGCTATATATACTACATTGATTGCATGGGGCGCTATATGCTGCACTTATCACATGGGGGCGCTATAGATACTGCACTTATCACATGGAGATGCTATATACCTCATTTATCACATGGGGGCGCTATATACTGCATTTATCACATAGAGGCACTATATACTGCATTGATCACATTGGGAGCTATATACATAATTTATCACATGAGGATATTGCATTTATCACATGGCCATAGATACAATGCATTTATTTCAAGGGTGGGATGATATATGGCACTTATTACATGGGGGGGGGGGGCGATATATTTTACTTATTACATGGAGGGGGCGATATATTGCACTTATTAAATGGGGGGGCGATATATTTCACTTATTACACGGGGGGGGCGATATATTTCACTTATTACATGGGGGGGGTGATATATTTCACTTATTACATGGGGCGATATATTTCATTTATTACATGGGGGGGGCGATATATTTCACTTATTACATGGGGGGGGCGATATATTTCACTTATTACATGGGGGGCGATATATTTCACTTATTACATGGGGGGGTGATATATTTCACTTATTACATGGGGGGCGATATATTTCACTTATTACATGGGGGGGGCGATATATTCCACTTATTACATGGGGGGGGCGATATATTCCACTTATTACATGGGGGGGGGGGGGGGGGGCGATATATTTCACTTATTACATGGGGGGGGGGCGATATATTTCACTTATTACATGGGGGGGCGATATATTCCACTTATTACATGGGGGGGCGATATATTCCACTTATTACATGGGGGGGGGCGATATATTTCACTTATTACATGGGGGGGCGATATATTTCACTTATTACATGGGGGGGGCGATATATTTCACTTATTACATGGGGGGGGGATATATTCCACTTATTACATGGGGGGGGGCGATATATTTCACTTATTACATGGGGGGGGCGATATATTCCACTTATTACATGGGGGCAATATATTGCACTTATTACATGGGGTGCTATATACTGCATTTACCATATGGGAGCACTATATATACTGCATTGATCACATTGGACGGTATATACTGCATTGACCACATGGGGGCGCTATATACATCATTTATCACATGGGGTGCTATATACTGCATTGACCACATGGGGGCGCTATAGATACTGCACTTATTACATGGGGCTGATATATTTCACTTATTACATGGGCGTGATATATTGCACTTATCACATGGGGTGCAATATACTGAATTTACCACATGGGGGCGCTATATACTGCATTGACCACATGGGGGCGCTATAGATACTGCACTTATCACATGGGGTGCTATATACTTCATTTACCACATGGGGGCACTATATATACTGCATTGACCATATGGGGGCGCTATAGATACTGCACTTATTACATGGGGCTGATATATTTCACTTATTACATGGGCGTGATATATTGCACTTATCACATGGGGTGCAATATACTGCATTGACCACATGGGGGCGCTATATACTGCATTGACCACATGGGGGCGCTATAGATACTGCATTGATTCCATTGGACGGTATATACTGCATTGACCACATGGGGGCGCTATATACTGCATTGACCACATGGGGGCGCTATAGATACTGCACTTATCACATGGGGGTGCTATATACATCATTTATCACATGGAGGTGCTATATCTACTGCATTGATTGCATGGGGTGCTATATGCTGCATTTATCACATGGGGGCGCTATAGATACTGCACTTATCACACGGGGGCGCTATATACATCATTTATCACATGGGGCACTAGGTACTGCATTGATCACATTGGGAGCTATATACATAATTTATCACATGAGGTGCTGTGGATATTGCATTTATCGCATGGCCATAGATAGAATGCATTTATTTCAAGGGTGGGATGATATATGGCACTTATTACATGGGAGGGGGGCGATATATTGCACTCATTACATGTGGGGGGGGGGTGCGTGACATATTGCACTTATTACGGGGGGGGGGGAATATATTGCACTTATTACATGGGGGTATATTGCAGCTCTTGCATGGGGCGATATATGGCATTTGTTACATTTATTACTCGCAATATTGGCAGGCTTGTTTGCCTGTGCTATCTTTCTGCTTGGTTGTCCAGACTGCAAGGCAAGATGTATTCTGTCACCATCTCTATGGCAGTTGTCTTTTGTCAAGTGGGCAGTTTTCCTTATCTCTCTCTGAGTGATCACAATCCTTCCTCCCTCCAGGAGACACCTGCTGATAACAGGCTATTGAATGTCACTGCATGGCTGATAAGAACTACAGCATCCCATTGGGAGATGTGAGCCCAGAGGGTGGAGCCAAGCATTCCTGCCCAGATATAACCTGGAGACTCTGGAACACCAGCACAGCTTCTGCACTGGATTCCCCAGAGGAACAGCAGCTGCCTCTTCCACTGGATCCTCAGAGGCAGACTGCACCCTTTTCTACAGGATTCCTGCTCCAGCAGAACCACACCTGACACTGCAGGAGGGCTGCAGCCACAATTCCCATTGGACTGCTACCAACACCCTGACCAACAGGATGTCAGGTTGGGTTCTGACTCTGTCAGTGTTGTTTTGGTTTACTGCATTGTTTATTTTATCCTTTTGTTTTCTTCCCTTGTAAAGAACTGTTAGTTCCTGCTCCCATAATTTCTGTTTGAGAGCCCCTTAATTTAAAATTTAGAGCAATTTGGAGGGGTGGGAAGGGTTCACATTCTCCCTTTCAGGGATGGCTCCTGCCTTCCTTAGCAGATTCCTGTCTTTCCAAACCGAGACATTGGTAAAAGCATCTTGTGTGAGGTGAGTTTATCGTTTGCTCTAAGTCAAAAAACCCTTCTAACTAACACACCCTTTGCCTCCTTGGTTACTGACAAGCACACATGTCTGTGAGACTTTCTTGTCAAACTTTCATCCTTCCCAGCAAGGAACGGTGTGGGAGATGACACAACAGGGTGGTGGGATGATGCTGGGATGCTGGTTGGGAGCTGAGGGTGACAGATTCTGAAGCTGGTTGGGAACTGAGGGATGCAGGGTGACAGATGCTGAAGCAGCTCAAGCCAGGCATGGGGACAAAGATCACCCAGACCCTGCATGGCTCCATTTACAAGGGGTATGTGAGCCCATCCATCACTTCCTGAAGCAGATGGAAACACTTCTCTGGGATAGAACGGTTTGGCATTTGGCCCAGAGTAAATGCAGTAAAAGCTCTGGATTAAAGCATACTCCCAGGAGAAGGGACAGGAGCTGCTCCACTCGCTCCTTGCAGTCCAGGCTCAGTCCTGCAGCCCCCTGAGATGCCCACCAGCTATGGGGGGATTTGTGGGGGGACAGAATGTAAGAGAATAGTGCAGAAGGCAATCTCACCCCTGGGCAGTTGCAGATGTACAAATCCCCAAAGATTAGGAACAGGCCTGCCCTTAACAGGCCCCAGCTGTGTCCAATAAGAAGATGAGTGCTACAAAAGAGTGGGGTTAGCTGGGAGGGGAGAGAGCTGGAGTTTGTGGGCTGTGCTGTGAGAGACAAGGAGTCAGTGCTGCAAGGAGCTGCCTGTGAGAAATCACCAAGAAGGTATGGAACTCTTGCAATAAGAAGACAACAGGGGCTCCAGAGGGTTTAATGAGACATTGTGGGAATGTTGAATGTTTTCCAGCAGGTATGGAAGCAAGCTGACTGCACAGTGGAGGAAACAACCAGGGCTTGGCCTGTCTGGGAGCAGAACTCAGGATAAGCGGCACGGTGCGATGAAGAGAGAAAGAGGAATGAAAAACCTTTTGCGAACAAGGTAAAAAAAAAAATGTTTTGGCAGCTGGACAGGTGTGTGAAATCCCATGCAAAATATAGATGGGCTAAAAATTGCTGCCATCCTCAGAGGTAGTGCTAATCCAAGATGTGCATGCAGAACTAAGATTTTTTTTTTCTTACAAGCCACCTATCAGCCTGCAGTGGGTGGCATCACTGTGCATCCCTGGCGTGTGCAGGAGGGCCCAGGGGAGGTCCCGTGAGCTGCCCTGGCTCTCCATCTCCCTGCCATTCTCAGAAACCCTGCACAGACACAGCAAGACCTTGAAAAGCACCCCAAGGCGACCAACTGGGTTTTCATTAAGGGAACAGAATGAGCACATGGATGGATCCCAGGGGGACACAGGGCAGCAGAGGGAAGAGCAGGCTCTGGGCTCCAGGGCCAGATGAAGGTGCTTGTGGAGAGCAAAGGTTGGGTGGGAAGCCACAGACAGCAGGCTACAAAATGACAAATGCTGAGATATTCCAGGTTTTTTTAAATTTATTTTTGAATTAAATACAAAATAAAAGTTGTCCTCATCTCTTGCAAGATCTGGGGCCATGAGGTGAAAGAGCACATTTTATCACTCCCACCTGGTTGAAAGTAAGAGCCTGCAGGCATCTTCTGAGAGCAGGGCTCACTGTTCTGAATGCACTAAGCTGCACCAGGCCCAGGAATCACCTGCTCACCAGGATTTGGGTCCAGGCTGTCTTCTGCAGCTGATGCTGGGCCCTCCTCTGCTTGGAAAGCACCTTCCTTGGCTCTGGCCAGCTCATCCTCCTTCCTGGAGCTGGGCCAGTGGGCAGCCACCAACAGGAGTGGCCCCAGTATGAAGGAGGAGGAGGACTTGTGATGAAATTGTTGGACCATTCCCCTATCTGGCTTCAGTCTGTGCTGCCTGGACACTTCATTTGTTGTTTCACACCTTGCTGGCAGGCCAGGAGAGCTGATGGTTTCTGCTAGGACATGGTGTGAGCACAGGGGACAAGCTGCACTACAGCTATGGGTCCAAAAAGAATTTTTTCCCCTTGTCTGCCATTGGTGGAGGATTTTTCTATGACAAACTCTTGGGTACTAATAGACCATCTGGAAGGAGTAGCAGAGCAATTTCCAGTAGCTCTGGGCAAATTCAGTTCTATTAAAATTAAATAACCACAGGAGCTTGTTCACAAATTTTTGCCGACAGAAGCTCAGAAGATACAAGGAAGAGACTCCTCAAAAGCTTCCTTCAACCACAGATCCCAAGAGAAGAGGATCCAGGTCTGCTGTGACAAGATCCATGGAATTCAAATGGAGCCAAGTTCATTGCAAATCAAGTTCTCAGGCAGGTCCCCCAGTATTTCCTCCCCTCCCACAGCAGAGTCACTAATGCAGGCAGCTTTATGCTCACAACCTCCTGCTGAAATCATTAAAGAAGGGCCAAACATGCCAGCATGGATGTGTCACCCTCACCCTGCCCTTCCTGGTGCCCTCCAGAAAACTCCTGGTGCCTTCAGTAGAATTCTGTGAATGAGCAGAGGAGCCTGGGCAAGGTACTGACAGGCTCTTTGGTGTTGAGTCCCAGCTCAGGGATCTGCAGCCCACAACTACCAGCTGAAGGAAACACCTGAGGAGCAAATGTGTCCCCCCCCCAGAGGCACCTGCTCTTCACAGAGAGGTGGGAGCAGTGTTCCTCTGGCTATGCCGAGACCTGAAATTCTCCTGTCCTGGAACAGGTATTTGGGGTCACCTTGAGGAAGGTATTTAATCTCCCTGTGTTTCCATTCCCCAAGTGAAAGGCAGAAATAGCAGCACTGCCTTCCTCCCAGCAGAGTAAGTGTATTACAGACTGTGAGGTGATGGCAGTCCTGGAAGGGCCTCGGTGGAAGAGATTCATTTGGATGCATTTGTTGTGCATTACTCACTCAGCCCTGAGTTTTAATCTTCTCCTCCTCTCCATCATTGCAACCTAAATTTCCTTGAGCTGTCTCACCAGAACTCAGTCCCAGTTGAATCCCTGCCTTGTTTGAGTGATTTCTCCAATTTCTCCTTTAGCAGATGATGAGGTTTATGCTAGCCCTCATCCCTCCTCTCAGTCTATCCCAGAAGAGCTGCAAAAGCTCCCTCCACAGGGAGCACCAGTGCTTTATCTGGGAGCTTGTGCAGCTTCTCAGGATAATCCCTTTTCAGTTTTTCCAGTCCAGTGAGGAGTGGTTCACAGCCTTTTCCAGACCTGCTGCACTGCCTCATGCTGGGGGGGTTGGAGGGAACCTTCCCACCGAAACATCAGCAGCCTCCTCATCATCAGTGACTCCTCCTGGCTCCCTTGGGACACTCTGGTCTGGGCAGAGCTGCCTGAGCACCCTTGTTCATGCAGGTGGGAGCCCTGGGTTTCACACAGGAGCAGCTGGCAAGCTGGGCAAGCAGCATCACAGAATGAGGGGATGGGTTGGATTGGGTTAGGAGGCACCTAAAAATCATCCAGGAGACCTTCCCCTACACCAGGTCACCCAGAGCCTCATCCAGCCTGGCCTTGAACAATTCCAGGGGTGGAACATCCATAATTTCAGTGCTATGTTTGGATTCCTCTTGGTTTGTAAACTTCCAGCTTTTTTGACTGTTTGTTTTATTGGGTTTTTTTTTTTTCAGCAGGATTATTTGATACTCTATTATCAAACGAATCCTGGCTCACATAGGCAGAAATGTGCAGAAGGCATAAAATTCCCAATTTATTAGCTTGGTTCACATGATGCTATCGAGAATTGATTGTAATGCTCAGTGGCATTAACAGTGCCTTCCTATCATAACAGCAGCATTTACTGCCAGGAGCACTATTTGTGCAGCAGTTGTGTTACACCACAAATAATTATATTACATACATTCAATTTGTATCATTGCACATAACACAACTGTGCCTGCTGCACCATCTCATACTTCATTAATGCTCGAGGCAGAACAGCCTCACGTAAGTACCCTCCTTGGCACTTCTCATTGGGAATTATATTCCACTCATTATTAAAGTGTAGATCAAAAATGACATTTCCTGACTATTAAAAATACAGAAAGAAAAGCCACTGCTGTATTAATAAAGAGCACCAAATAAAATTCATTACTCTGAAAATGTTCACTCTAGAAATTTAAGGAGATGCTGTCAGGTTTGGTAAACGTCAAATGTGATGAATCTTATTTTCCTGCATTTCTCTGCAATTCTGTGTGTCCCTGCCTTGATAAAAAGCACTAGCATGGGTTGCCTAGAGATGCTGTGCATGTTCCACCCCTGGAATTGTTCAAGGCCAGGCTGGATGGAGCTCTGAGCAGCCTGGTCTAGTGGAAGGTGTCCCTGCCCATGGCAGGGTGCTGGAACTGGATTATCCTTAAGGTCCCTTCCAACCCAAACCTTTCCATGATTCTATGAGAATGTCCCAGGTAGCCTTGCAAGTAACAAATAACAGAGTGGGACATTTCACCCTAGGAACATGAAGTTTCTTTCACTTTGGAAGTCTTCTGGGTGGGATCTGCTCCAGAAACAGAGCACTTGTCATTTAATCAAAGCTGCAGAGACGCTCTAGAAGAATGTGCACACACCTCCTAAAAAAGCTCAGCAATAAAAAAATGCACCTTGACCCACACAGACAGCCCTTGTTTGAGGAGATCTCCATCCTCATGGAAATAAATCTGTCAAATTAAAGGGATTTTTTTTTTTAAGCCTTTATGGGCACACTACATGACCTGTGCCATGCTGTGGGAAGGGATATCAAAGAGGTTATTTGTAAAACAAGGTACCAGGGGGTCAATTGTCCCCCCAGCTCGTGGTGACAAACTCCTGCTTGTGTCAGCCACTGAACAGGGATATTGAAGTCTAACCCCAGGCAAGGATTAAAGCTCAAGTCCACTCAGCCTTGTGAGACAGCTGTACCTGGAAGTTTTGGGACAATTCAGACAGCAGTGAGGTAGATTTAAACAAATTAAAGAACTTTTTGGCATTTCCAACAAGCAGGAGCATTTTCAGCTTTCAGGATGAGGTGAGGAGGGCAGAATGCAGATTGGAAATATTTGCACGTATGATTTTAAAGCACACATGAATCACCTTTGTGTGAGACAAAGACACAAGACTCGGCCCATCTCTAACTTAGGACACAGCTAAAAAATAACAGAGATTTTTAACATATTTTTGAAGAATTCTCTAAAACTAATGGCAGATGATGTAGCTATTTTATCTGGCAAGCTTCCATGCAAAATTTCCTGCTGATGCTGGCTCAGACAGATGGAGATTTGAGAGGAGGGGGAAGAACAAAGTGCCATAGGGCTTTACTGGATGAGCCTTGAAAGGTTTCTGCAAGCTTCTGTCGCAAGGTTTATGAACCTTGTGCTTGGTAACTTCAGTTTTGCTCAGTGTTTTAACCCTGCTTTATCTCCTGTGGTCCAGATGACACATTTACACATCTTTAGGAAATTCAGTGGGATGCTCTTCAAACAACGTGTGACTTTGCACCAGTGAGGGCAGGAACTTGATGGTTTTACCTCAATATATAGAAGTTTTTCAATATTGCTATAGAAAGTGCTTTTCTATGCAATGTCTACTTTGGTTAGATCATGCAAATTTAGTGCTGGCTGGTGCTTCCATAAGATGAAGAGTAAGAATAACTCATTAATGTTTCATCGTTTGCCTCTGCAATGGTCACAAATGGTAATTTGAGCTCCAGCCTGTAGAAATTTAGCAAAAGGAGTTGGACATTCAGAGGATTAAAATAGAAAAAAATGCTTTTGAAGGATTTTTCCTTGCTAGTGCTGGTATGTAGACAAGCTGCCTAAAAGGTATGGAACTGGAATAATCTGTTGAGGGCACACATTTAGCTTGTGCTGCTGAAGCAATTCTTGATTTGCAGTGCATTTAAAATGAGAGTTTTCTTTATTTACCCTTTTTTTTCCCCTTCAGAGAAGAACTGAAAGCCCCCTGTCACCCAAGATCCCTGGAAAAGTGTCATACAGAAGACAGCCATGGTCCTCATCCACCTCAGGCTGGATGTGCACCAGCATCTTCCCATCTCCTTCAGGACCTGAGCACTGCCCTAGAAAAGCTGTGAAGGGGAAAGTGTCAGCAAAGGTGCTTCAGCCTGGGTGCTTCTTCATTTATCTTTCACCTCTACCTTCTGTAATGCCCCTAGCTGGCTGCCTTGCCCTCTTTCAGGCCATCCCATGAAAGACTCTAAAAAATTCAAAGCCAGTATTCATTGAATCATGGGATGGTTTAGGTTGGAAGGGACCTTAAAGACCATCTGCTAGGGACAGGAACACCTTCTACCAGACCATGTTGCTCAGAGCCTTCAGCCTGGTCCTGAACACTTCCAGGGATGGATGGGGCAGCCACAGCTTCTCTGGGCAACCCCTGTGCCAGTGTTGTTTCTGTAACCAGTGTGCACCAATAATTTGCTTCCACCTTTCCCAAATACTAAGGGATCTGGGCTCAGGCCATATTATTTTGGGAGTGGGAAATACCCACATTTCTCTACGTTCCAGCCTAGCACTTGAAAAAAATTTTTTTCCTGTATTGAGGAATTCAGGTGTTCTTTCCTTTGTCTAGGTTTTTTTTTTTGAGGGGGGGAGATGGATGGAAATTATATCCTGCTGTTCACCCAACTCTGAAGCTCATGGAAATATTTTACAGCTCCAAGAAAATGAATGGTTACGATTTTTAAAACTACCAATTCTCCAAATTCCCAGCTGGTTCCTTGGTTCCTTTCTCTGGTGCATTTCTCCAGCCATGAGCAAACAAAGCCCTTTTTCCAGCAGCTCAGATGCCAACTCTCCCTCTCTCTGGCACCCAGAGCAGGCTCTGGACTGAAAGTTGTCTCATCAAACTCTCATTTCAGCCTTGCCACCTGACATGTTGTGACAAGCCTTTAACTTTGGAGCAGCAGTGCATGGAAACATGTCCCTGCTTTGGGAGCAGCACGGCACAGGCAGCCAGATCCAGCTCCTGCTGCAGGGCTGTCAGCACCTCTGAGCCCCACACCCATCCCAGCCACGGCTCCTGGGCAGGGAATGACCTGGGATGCTTCAAATGGCCCAAGCAGACCTGAGGCAAAGGTGTCACCTCCAAGAAGCAAGAGACTGGGAGCTAAGAAGAGAAGCTGGGTGGCATTTTTCAAGAGGTAGGTGCTTGTAGTTTGGTTTGTAAAGCCAAGGCTGTCTGAGACCCCAAAGAGAGGATGTTGGAACTGGAAACTTCCCCTTGGGATCGGGTGGTTAACGAGGGCATGGGCTCTGCTGGCTTGTCTGTGCCTATTGCTACTGGTGGTGGAGGGGAAATACAAGATAATTCTGAAAACATACCCAGAGATGAGTTTGCATTTCAGAGTAGCTGAGGACAGCCACACTTTCTCTGACTTGCTGTAGGTCTGTCTGTCAGGTCAGACAGAGGCACACCGCCCATCTTTTATACTAAAAACTACGTGTACATTATTTACCATAACTTCCCAATACCTATCACCTATGTCAGACAGTGAGCTGCTACCTTAAACCAATCCAAAAGTGCCAGCATCACAGCAGAAGATGGAGGCCAAGAAGGAGAAGGAGAAAGGCTGGACGCGCCCAGATTCCTCCATCTTGCCTCCTGAACCCCCATTCTAAAAACCCCAAAAAATCTATTTTTCACCCTGTGATAAATTCACTATCATTCTACCTAAATTTTCACGGCTTGCAGATCCTCATACAAGGTTGGTAATTTTTCCCATGGGTCACAATCAAACTCACAGGTGTCTTGGGCTCTGTGCCAAGGTCTCTGAGCCCCTTGGCAGGGGCTGGAGCCCTCCAGGACAGCCAGAGGGATGTCCTGGGTTCTAACAGGTCACTGGGTGAGCCCCAGGCAGGGCTCAGCCCCTGGGCATGCCCAGCACAAAGGTGTTTCTGAAGGTCACCCTGGGCTGTGGGCACTGTGGGAAGGGCAGGTTGGCCATGGCCAAAATTCAGTGACCACACACAGGAGAAATCTCCCAGCCTTGCTGCTCTCTGAATTTTCAGGAAGGAAATAAACTCCAAACCCTGCCTGTAGGGGGATAGAATATAAGAAAACAAAGATAGCGTAGAAAGTATTCTCACCCTAAGGAGCTGCAGCTGGGCCAATGATCAAAGATCAGGAACAGGGCTGACTTTAACAGGCACAGCTGTAAGCAATGAGAAGAAGAGTGCTATAAAAGAGTGGTTGGCTGGGTGAGAAGGGAACTGGAGTCAGTTGTGGCTGCTTTGTGAGGAAGGAGGAGTCAGTGCTTGGAGGAGCTGCCCAGGAGAAACACCAAGAAGCTATGAAACTCTTGTGATGAGGAGACAGCAGCATGGAACCCCTGCAGTAGGATGGCAACAAGGGTAAGGTTTGGCTTTGGAGCTCCTCCTGGGGCACCTCAGGGAATGACTCAGAGCTAGCTCCAGAGCAAGCAGGGTTGGTGCCAGCTTGTCTGTTGCTGGAGCATTTTGTGGGCAGAGCAGGCAGATAAGATGTCCAAAGAAGTAACAATTGGCTCAGCTGCCACCATCAGCACTGAGAGCTTTGGCTCTCCTGCTCTCCCTGCCCTGCTCATGCTGCCTGGGCTCCCTGCTGCTCCTTCCCCCAGGCCCTTGGGAGGGAGAGAGGGAGAGCTGATGTTGCTGATGGCTCACATGTCCTTGCTGGTGCAACCTAGGAGAGGAATTCATGCTGAAAAAAAGGGGGGGAAATGAATTCCTGCTCTCTCAGTGCTCCCAAATCCATCCTACAACAATGGCAGCATCATTGCAATGCTGCTGGCTTCCGCACAGCCACTGAGTTATCTTCAGGTTTAATTGTATTGTGGGCTTTTCTGTGATCCATTTGTTTTAATTGAATATTCCTTGGGTCTGCTTCAATTTTCCACCAACCTCAGTCCCAAGACAGGCCTTCAGTCTTCTAATGAGCTCAGGAAGCTGTTGTGAAATTCAGAGCAAATGGGGAAAAAGAAACCCTGGTGACAGGTCACTCACAACTTTAAAGAGCAAGAGCCACCCTTCCCTCCCTGGCAGGCTGCCCTTTTCTCCTGTAGTCTGTCCCACAAAGAGGATGGGAGATAACTTGGTGGCAGATCCCTCCCCTGGACTGATAAAAGGGGATTTAATTTATCAGTGTGGTCTTGGCACTGCAGAACAACATTAGAATGATGACTCCCCTCATGCTCAATGCACTTCCAAACCTTCTTTATAAACTTGAAAAAAGGGACCTGAGGATTCATTATCCTTTGTATGGAAAAGAAGACAAACAGCACGTATGTCTCAAAGTTTCCCTCGTTGAATACCCACAAATAGTTTGTCTGATGCACAATCTTCCATCAAAAAAAAAAAAGTAATTTTCTTGAGGTTAGCCTCCTGTTTTCAGAGGAAAAGAAAAAGGAAATTATCACCTCTGTGGATGGGAAAGCAGAGGCAGATAGAGGGCAAGAGGACTGTTCTGTGGAGCTGGAAAAGGATCTCATTGCTGATTATCACAGTAGTAATTTTATCATAAGTCCTGTAACTTTGAGGGCAGACTAGCTAATGATTCAATTATCAGGGAACATATCCATATTGCTGCTTGAAATGTGCTGGGCAGATCTGTCACTCATTTTGTTATACATCTGTGTACCTACACCAGGAGTCAAGTTTAGAAAATCCTTTTCATCTACCCCCATTCTTTGCATTAAAAAAACAAAACAAAACACCTTCACTGGCTCTTTCCCTAAGCCCCAACATTCAGGGCAGTGAAGGATGGACTCTGTCATCGTTAGCACAAAAAAAAAAAAATTACATTTTTTAGTCTTATTCCCAGAAAGAAAACAATTGGCTCTTTATTTAAGGTTGTTCTGCCTTTCTTTTTTATCACACTCTCCATAAAATCTCTGGCATCCTTTGCCCAGTGTTAGCCACACTTACTGGAAGTGGTCTTTCATTAGTGTTAGAAATTATTCAAACTGAAGAAAAGACAAACAAAAGTCAACATTTGGTGTGATTTTGATAGGCACAATTTCAGAAATAGAAAGGGAGGGGCTTTTTTAGTGTACAAATCTGCAAAACTTCTTGAGGTCAGAGGGTTCCTCCTCTCTGTCTCCTGCACGACAGCTGACTGGAGAGAAGCAAGGAGAGGTTTCTATTTGTGATGTTTTGCATTTCCCCACGGTGGGAGGTGGTACAGAGTGAGACCTGAAGGGTGGTGGCTCTGTGGTGGTGACTGAAGCTCTCTGACAGCTGCTGGGGTTTTGAACTGGGCCAGGGACACAAATGTCTGTGTGCTAATCCTGCCAGAGAGAGAGGCTTACCCTGGGGGTGTGCCTGCAGGAACCTGCACCCCCAGCCCTTGGTAGCACTGCCTGAGCCAAAGCTTCCTGCTGTGTGTCAAGTGCCCCATCACAGAATATCCTGAGTTGGGAGGGACTCTCAGGGATCATCCAGTGGCCCCCACAGGATCCTGCTATCCTCAGCACCGTGTTCCAACCAGCTGAGCCAGTCTCAGGGTCACCCCTGAGCCTGTGAGCAGAGCAAGATCTCCCCATGGTGCTGCCCAGACCAGCTCCAGGCGGTGATTGTGGTGGTGTTTGAGGGTCGAGGTGATAATCTTGACTCCATGTTTCAGAAGGCTGATTTATTATTTTATTATATATATTATATTAAAAGAAAATAGTCTATTAGAACTATACTAAAGACGGAACAAGGAGACATCAGAAAGCTAGAAAGGAATGAATAATAAAACCCCGTGACTGCTCACAGCCTTGACACAGCTGGACTGGGATTGGCCATTAATTAAAAACAATTCACATGAGACCAATCAAAGATGCACCTGTTGGTAAACCATCTCCAGAACACATTCCAGAAGCCATCAGATAATTATTGTTTACATTTTGTTTCTGAGGCCTCTCAGGGGATTTTCATAAAATATGTCAGTGGCAGGTGATGGCACAGGCAGCATCAGCTGGCCAAGGTCACCGTGTCATCCCTGCCAGCCCAGGTGTCACAGCAAGCAGGAGAGAGCTCACCCTGTGCTCACCACAGCCTTGCCTGGGCACTGGCTGCCAAAACAGAGCCATGCCGTGCATGCCAGTGGCTGCAGGGCAGAGAGAGGGCATGAAAAGCCACTGAGGAAGCTGCCAGCTCCTCCCTGAGCTCTGCCCTGCAGGCTGGGTCATGGGCAGCCCTTTGGGAAAACTGCATTTGCTGCCCATCATTCCTGTCCTGCAGGAATTTAAATAGCCTGGGTTTGGGTTGGTCCTGAGCTGAGGGCAGTAAGGAGAAAGGGAGAAGGCTGTGCTGCAGGGCAGGTGGATCCAGGCAAAGGCAATTTGGGGAGCAGGTTTGTCTAACAGCATTTCATTTTCCAGTTCTGCTACATTTCATTTCATTTTGCAGTTCTGCTAGAACTGCGTGTCGACAGCTTTCAAATATCCTCCCAAGTCCCAGCAGCCTGCTTGAAAGTGCTGTGTCTTTATCAGATCACTGATGGTCCTTCTGAAATGTGAGTCTCACTGCCTGCATCCAAACCTCCTGCTTGAAGAGCACTCCTAATTACAGCAGATTGGGCCTTTGGGGAAGAAGGGACTGCAAAGCATTTCCTAAAGCATTTTCTACTCCAATTTCATTGTGAGGAAATGCACCTGAAGGATGATGCAGGGACTAGGATTGAGACTAATATGAGTTTGGTGGGTCAATTTTACTTTGAGAGATTGAGAGGCACAGGAAGCCCAAGTGATGGTCCCAGAGGGTTTAACCCAGAGTTTTCACCCTCCCAGAAATACAAGGAACTTAAAACCACTGTTAATTTGCTGACAGCTTTTTATTTTAGAAATGCCTTAGAGCTGTTTTCTTCAATCACTTTGGAATGTGAGCTGAAACAAAGCCATCCAGGCTGAACCAGAGGGATAAACTCCCCATTTCCCTGGTGTAATAAATACCAGCTCACGTAGAAATGAGAGCATCTCTCATCAGACAGGTCCTACAAATGTTGTGCCACAGACTTTCTGCTGCCTCCCACACCAGAAGCCATCGGGCAGGAAATAAGGAGATGAAGAACAGGTTTGTGCAGCAGTGAGGCAGAGCTGGTTTGATGGCTGACGCAGGATGACACGAGCACTGAGCTCTGAGGAGGAAAGCCTCGATGCATCTGAGTCACCTTCCTCCTGGCAGCCTTAGTTGGAACATAAAATATTTTGCAGTTGTTGTTCCTGCTGCTAAACTTCCTTCTCTGCAAGGATCTGGGCACGTTTTGTCTGTAGGTGGCACCAGCTGGGTTTGTGCTGCTGGGGGAAGCAGCTCTGGGTGTCTTGCCCAGGTGATGCTGGGGCTGGGGGGAGAGAGCCCCAGTTCCAGGGAATAATTGTGCAGTGCCAGCTCCACCCTGGGGCACCTCCCCTCGTGAAAAAGGAGTGTTGATAAAGCAGCTCTGCCACCTCACTGGGCCAGCAGTGAGTGCCTGCCAGGAGGCTGGCAGTGGGAACTCAAATATTCCCGTGTCTGCCTCAGTTTACCTGAAAAATGGGAGGGGCTCATACAGATGAGCTGCCCTGAGTGTTGGTGAAGTCTAGTTCAGGCTGAGTGCAGAACAGTGGGAAAGCTGGAAGCCTCCTTGAATGGTCATGATGGTTTAAAAATACCCCAGCCTCCTCAGTTTGGTTGTTTAAATGCAGAGAATTTGCTGGGCAATCTGAAATAATGTGTTTATTGTGGTTTTGGCTGAACTGAGTGACTAAAGTGCAAAGCAGGTGGTGGAACAAGGTGGAGGATGTCATGCTTATCTGCACCTGCTGTGCATTCAGCCTGCTGCAGTGATGATGAAAAGGATGAAATGTACTTTTTTTTCCTGCTTTTCCTACCCCTGTGGCTTTGGAATGCTTTAGTAGATGTACAAGGAGCAGCTGCAAAGCAAAGCATGTTTTTACCTGCCAGCCACAGCAGCAAAATTGTGAAGTTGATGTTTTATGAACACCAAATTACCCCAAGCTGGGACAATCTGCAGGGGATACAGAACAGAAAGAAAAGACCACAAAGCTTGGGGTGAAAAAAGCCAGTAATAATATTTGGAGCCAGTCAGAGTCCTTCTCCAGTTTGTTTCTTAAATCTTGGCTTTCCTGGGATTGCTTCTGGTGACAGTGTGATGGGATGTATGTGGTGGGAAGGCTGCATCTCTGAAGGCTCAGTTTTATCCAGGTGATGAAAAATAAAAGATGAACCTCAACCAGGGGCAAGGAAAAGTTAATGGGGACAATGTGGTTTGTGGAACTCCCAGCCAGGGCTGTCTCCTGTGGTCCCTTCACAGCTCTGAGCAGGCTGGTGACAGCCCTTTCTCTTCCTGGGAGAGTGTGACAAAGGATTGCCATCACAAAATGGGGTTTTCATCCCTGCTCATGAGAGAAAAGTAATGATCTAAGGTACCAACCCTCCCCTCTGCTGCTGGCATTGTGCCTCCAGCTTCTCCCATGTGGCACCTTCTCCTGTGCTTTTCCTCTCAGGGGGATGAAAAATTTATCTAATGCTTTCATAGCGATATATAGCTTTTATTTAGGCTTGGAATAGATTCCATGAGTAGTTTCTGGAGCACTCCTCTTTGACTTCTCAGCTCTCATGAGGCAGAAAAAACAGTATCACTGGCACATCCCCATTGCCTTGGGGTCCCCAGTGGGGATGACAGAGCTTAACTAATTACAAAGCCTAGTGCTTCCCAAAGTGACACTTCTGGACAGCCTTGGTATGGCACAAAGCTGTCAGTGCCATCTCCAGCTCTCAGAAAGGAGCCTATAAATGTCCTTTCTTTGCTGGGTCAGGGAGATGAGCTAGCATCTGCTTGAAAAGATGGAAATGAGATTTCCAGCCTGTTGATATCCCAACTTGGCCAGCTGCTTTCCAGAAATCAGTTGCTGGGCTATCTCATTTGCGTGCTTTAGCTCATAGCTAAAGGAGTGAATCTTTCCCAACGTTTCTTCATGCTGTCTGCTCAGACTCTTTTCCTTCATCTCACTGCTTGTAGCTGAATTTCTAGCTCAGGGTTCAGGGGAAAGAAGATTTAATACCTAATGAGGCAAGTTTGCTTTAGTCTGGTCAAACATCCACGTACAATATCTTCCTGCCTTCACTCAACACTAAATTAACAGTCAGGACTCACCACACCTAAAAAATATCATCTTGTGTCAGCTCCCAGACACTTGGCTGGATTCAGCTGTTTGGTGGCATCCTGCTCTGGGGATGCAGATCTGTCCCAGTCCCTGAGTCCTGTGCCTCTCAGTCTGGCTGTTTGCTTTGGCAAACATTAAGCTAACTGGAAAAAAAAAAATCCTTGCTTCTTAGCAAGCCAAGTATGTGGGACTGTGACCATGATATTTTCTGAAAAATCTTCTTTGAAAGATTCTTTTCTGAAAAATCTTCTTTTCTTTCAGGATTTTTCTCCTGAGAAACCTCAGAAAATAAATGTAAACAATAATTATCTGGTTGCTTGGAATGTGGTCTGGAGGTTGCTTACCAACAGGTGCATCTTTGATTGGTTCCATGGGAATTGTTTTTAATTCATGACCAATCCCAGTCCAGCTGGGACTCTGGTCAGTCATGGGTTTTTAGTATTCATTCTTGTTTAGCTTTCTGATGTATCCTTTCTCTATAGCATAGTTTTAGTATATAATTTTCTTTTATTTTAATATAATATCATATCATAAAATAATCAATCAGCCTTCTGAGAGCATGGAGTCAAATTCTCATCTCCCACCTCGTCCTGGGACCCCATCCACACCACATGGGACCTAGGAGGGAATTTGATGAGAGGATGAGGAGCAAAGCAGACAAAGCAGTGACCTCTCCCCTGAGGTGAGCAGCCCCAGGCACTGGCATTAATGAACACCTTGGTTCCAGCCCAGAGCAAATGGACACTTGGCTCTATCACAGGGCTGCTTTATTGGGATGCCAACTCCACAGCTCTGGGCTCAAGAGAAGCCTTGAGCTGAGCCAGCACAAAGAATCATTGAATTATCTGCAGTTTCTCCCACAAGCACATGCCAGGGTCAGGGCTGGAGCAGTCTGTCCCAGTGTGGGGTTGGCCCCCTGATATGATTTAGCAAATAACTTACTGAAGAGGAGTGTGGGGTTTCTGCATTTGGGTTGGTTTGAAATGAAAAGGGATCTGCATCAATTTACCCTGGCTGCATCCAAAGCAGGGTGGGCAGCAGGTTTGGGAAGGGGATCCTGGTGGGATCCCAGCTGCAGGGCTGCATCCAGCTCTGGGCTCCTCAGCAGAAGGAGGATGGGGACAGGTTGGAGTGAGCCCAGAGCAGGGTGATGGAGGGATCAGAGGGGTGGAGCACCTCTGCCTGGAGGCAGGATGGGAGAGCTGGAGCTGTTCAGCCTGGAGAAGAGAAGGAACCGGGGGGCAGAACCCCTGTTCTGACTTAGAGAACCTTCCAGTACCTAAGGGGCTACAGAAGAGCTGGAGAGGGACTTCTTACAGGGACATGCAGTGAGGGGACAAGGAGGAATGGCTTTAAACTGACAAAGGAAGGTTTCAAATTGGATATTAGGAAGAAATTCTTCACTGTGAGGGGGGTGATGCTCTGGAACACGTTGCTCAGAGGAGTCTGACCTTGGTCCCTGGTGTTCTTGTCATCTTCTAGCCATTCAGTGGTGGCTGGGAGCTGGCATTAATTTCTTAAAATAATGGAAAAAACTTGAATCTATGATTTTGATGCATATTGAATATTGGCCTTTCAAGCCTACTTTTTTTTTTTTTTGAATATTAATATGTAGACCCTCTTTGTCTGGTATTGACTTCCATTCCTGGGACATCCATACCAGAGGAGGTGACCCCTTGTCAAATACCTGTCATTTTAGGGTCAGGTGTTCTTAGGAGTTTAAGATTAGGCTTTATTTACTGCAGACTGTTCAGGCCTTGCTGGGAGATGGCAAGAGATCAGGCAAGAGTATCAGAATGACCCCCTTTGGCCTATTTGTCTTTCTGTACAAGCAGGGATGATCTCTCTAAGCCCCTCTTGGCTTTAGGTGGGGTTCTAAAAAAAAAAAAAAAAAATCTCCCAAACATCAAAGTTAATGAAATGAATAATGTATTTAAGAAATAAAATTACTTGACATAGGGTCAAGTAGGACAGTATGGCATGTCCTGGTGGATGGGGAGGGAGGGAGGCAGTGGGGATGCTCTGACCCTCCTGCCCAGGCAATGCCTGGCCACAAAAACTGCTCCAGTGCTTCTGAAAGGCACTGAAGTGTGTCCTGTGCACAGCTCCTGCCCTCCATGCCTAATTGATCACAGGGTCCAAGGCTGTGTGGAGATGATCCACAGGGCTGTGTCTGAGTGGTGCCACGTGCCCCTTTCTGTTTTAGCTCCATAAATTAAAGTCACTTCAGTTTCATGCATGTTAGAGGAAGCGATTTAGTTGCAGCAGGTCCCTCTGGCAGGAGCCAGGGGATGGTTTTGGGTCTTGCAAAGATGAATCTGTTCTCTTTAAGCGCTAATCCTTTCATCTACCCTGATGTGAGACTCCTAAACACTTTCCTACTACACCTCATTACCCAGATCCATAACTCTGGTCAGGAAAAATCGCCTTCCAGCAGAGGGAAGAGATTCATTTTTGGTGTGAGCAGAGTCCAGGCAGGTTTGACATGAGGTTTTAGCAAGGTAGCAGGAATTAAAGGGCACATCTTGAGCTGATGAGGCATTTGGTTCTCAGGATGTTTAATGTCACAGTGTAAATAATCTCTCACCACCCCATTAAGGGAGAGGCTTTCAGGGCATGCAGCTATTGTTAATGGCTGCCTCCTAATCCCAACTTTCACCGCGTGCAATTCAAGGTCTCCCAGGGCTTTTTGCAGAGCACAACTATTTATATATATTTCCAGTTAGGGCTGCCCAGGGAAAGGGAGGCTGGGCTGAAATGCACAGTGAGAGGCCAGCAGGGGCAGGGAATCCCTAAGGCCAGTGCTCAGCTTGAAAATAAAATTGGGAGGAGGGGGAAAACTTTTTTCCAGGTTTAACCAGAAAGGAAGAGGAATGCACATTGCTAAAAGGCTGAAGTGAGTCCATAATTGACACAAAGCTGAGTCTAGAAGACCCTGATTTTTGGGAATACATTGAAGTGCTCCTCTAATGACTTAATTTTAGATGCTATCTGCACCCACAGTGAGTTTTTTTTTTTTTCTGTGGAGGGATTAAATAATTATGCCAAAACAAACTAAACCCAGCAAATATTTGCAGTGCTGTAATTCCTTGGGCAGTGCCACGACAGAAAGCAGTGCTGAAAGAAAGCTGATAAATTATATTTGTTTAAACTTGAAATTCAAGAAAAAAAAACCAAACCAAAGCCCTCTTCATTTGATGCTTGGAAAGGCTTCACACAGAGGGTCAAAACTGTTAGCACATCTTGAGAGTGTTCTCTGCCATGCAGTGACAATTGTGGGGCTCTCCCTGATGAAAGGTGATGAGAACTTTATCCCCTCCACTGCTCTGCACCTTTCACCAGGCCCAGCTCTTGCTGATGTGTGATCTTAGGGCTGTGAAGGTGACCTCCCCTGACAGCAATGCCAGGTGGATGCTCCTGAGCACTGCAGGTTTGCACAAGAAAATGCTTACTCCTGAGCCTGGTTCCCGGCTGAGAGGTTTTATTTGGGTGTTTGTCAGTTAATCTCTGTGCTTCGTGTATTTTAATTACTCAGATGAAAAAGTAAATATTTTATAAAGTCCTGATGTGAGAGCTAAAATCACTCTTTTAATGCAGAGGCAGCAGCAAATAGCCAGCCCAGCTGCTGAGCCCCATCCTGGGGCTTGTGTCCCTGTCCTGGGAGGGGATTTGTTTGCTGCTGGCCCTACTGGCACAGAGCCCTTGTCCTTTGCTGGGGCATTCCAAGGAAAGGGAGCAAGAAGGGCTCAGAGTCCATCTGGGATGATGGTGCTCCTCCATGGCTGCCAAAAGAAAGGGAATCTGCTGGCTTCAGCTGCAGAGCCCCAGATTACCAAAGATGGGAAGGGATGATGGTGGTGGTGAATGAAGATGCAAAATCTGTTTTCTGTGCTGTGAACCACAAGGAGTGTCCTGGCTGATGCACAAAATGCTCATCAAATACAGAATGAAGCTTATTTGGGCAGTTGTCTCTCCAGGGTGTCAGTCTGTCTGAGGAAGCTGTACCAAAGCTGACCTCTACCAACCACTTCTGTATTTTGGGGGGTTTATAAGCAGTATTTCCATTGAAACACCAGTTCAGCCCAGCATGCCTGGAGTCTGCAGCTCCTGATGGATAAACAGCTGTTCTCTGCTTCCACCACTCTGGCCAGGGCTTGCTTATCCCTCCCCAGACCCTCCAGGGGGACACAAACCCTGCATTTGTCCCCATGGAAAGGTGGTGAGGGTATAAGAAGTTCCACTCCTGGCTCTTTCCAGCACAGGATGCAGAAATCTCCTTTTGTGCTCTCCGTAAACAGCAACACTCAGAGGCTGCAGGAGTGTTTGGAAGCAGCCTGGCTATGGTAGCTCCAGTCTTGCTGATTTCCCTGAGGGGTTCTGCTTTTGGCTTTGCTGGAGGTTGGTGTTAGGGCTACATGAATGTTCAAGCAGTGTCAGGTCTTAGAGCCTTTGGAAAGGATCTGGTATTGCTACAGCTGTGAGCTCTCCATCCTTCCAGAGCAGCCTCCTAAACCAACTCCTGCTGGCCAGGGACAGACCCAGTGCCTTGTTTGCTCACTAGTGATGAAACAGCTCTGCAGGAATTCCCAAATCTCTCTGTAAACTGCTCCTGACTGAGGTGCTGCCCTTCAGGCTTTGGTTGGGAAAGGTGTGAGAAAAGCAAGCAGCTCTGAAGCAGATGAGCTGTCCTCTCACCTGCTGAAGGGTTGGATAAAGCAAAGATAAACCTTCCAAACCATTCCATGCTTCTTTGACCTGCAGGCAAGGGTGCACCTGTCACCACATTTCTCTTCACAGAGAAAAGCAAGGCACAATCCTTCCCAAGAACATTTCTGGGTTTCACATTCTCTGAACCTCAGAGGAAGGAAAACCAATTCTTATTTGCTGTGCCTGTGTTTGTGCAAAAGGGGAATGCAACATGGAGATTGTTTACCCAAAGTGATGGTGTTTTGTGTGTGAAGTGTGTGTGTGTGTGTGGGGGGGGGGAATGTTGGCTGACAGCCACGAGTTCTGTGCAGTTGAGGGCTTGGCAGATTCAGTTTAGATGTAATGTAATACAGTATAGAATAATATGTATAAGTAAGTAATTAATTAGCCTTCTGATAAGATGGAGTCAGATCCATCATTCTCTCCCCCTGTCAGGGGCAAAAATATCCCCTGTGTGCACCCTGGCTGGAGAGAGCAAAAGACCCCTGCAGCTGCTGAGAGCTGTGTTTGTGAAACCACACCACCAACCATGGGTGTGATCAGACAAACTGCAGGATAGCTGGTCCAAGGGAAGGCAACTGGGATGTGGGTGTGGACAATCATATCTTATATCAGCAAGGATCTGAAATATAACATCCACAGCAGTGTCTAACTGATGCTTGCTGTTCAGGGGAGCTGAGCCTCCAGTGTGGACCCAACAGGACTTCTTGAAGGGTGGCTTGGTTTTTATTCTAGGGATGTGCAGCTCTGCACTGAGCAGGAGGCTGTCAGGACCCATTTCTTCACATGTGTGTGTGTTTGTTTGGGTCAGAGCAGAGGGGCCAGCAGGGCTTGCCAGGCAGCAGGGATTAGGTTTCCATCCTGTGCTTACGGTACACATGTCAGAACTGAAAAAAATAAAAATGCATTTATCAGGTACAAAGCACTGCTGACCAATTTCTCAGCCTCAGTGATGCTCATCTGGAGTGAACAGAAAGTCTGGGATCAATAAAAAGCCATATTTAGAAAGCTGAGGCCAGATTAGGAAGAGCAAATGCACTGGAAAAGGCAGAAAGGGATAGACAGAGCAATTATGAAAGGCAGAAAATTACACTCAACCTTTAGAGACACAAATGGGGTGCTATGTCAGCAATTTAATCATCCATCCTTTTTCAGCACTGTGTTTGGATTAAAACCTCCCTCCATAGCATGTCCTGGGTAAATAAAGCTGGGTCAGGGGCACATTTTCCTGCTCAGTGAGTGAGAGAAATACAGAAAGATGTTTTTCACCTTTTGAGGAGAGCTTTTCCAAAGGAGGAGGAGTGGGAGCTCTTAGCCTACTCACAGGTGGTGTCTGCTGTGCACATTTCTCCCTCTGCCTTTTCTCCTTTCCTTTTAATTTTTCCTCCCTGAAGGATTTTTGAGCTGTTCTGTGCCACATACTCAGATGAGAGCCCTCCTTTCCTCAGGAGCAGGGGCAGAGCTGTGCTGCAGCCTCCAGCTCTGGTGACAGGTTGGATAACTCATGGCAGCAAAGGTCATGTGAGGCTTGTGGGCTTCTAAAACCAGCAGTGAAATGCTCCTTCCCTCACCTTGCTGAACACCCTCAGCTTCCCACTTTCATTTAAAAAAAAAGGCAAAAATATTCTGCTATAATGTTGTGCTGTGCATTATAGCCAGGAAAAATATCTAGGCTGGGAGGGGACCCATCACCTTGCTCAAATCTGGTCAGAGTTAAGGAAGTTCAGCCCCTCCTGTGCTCCTGGGCAAGGCATTTCCATCCAGCTGAGCACTGCAGCACCTTCCTGCAACAAGCACTGCCCAGGCAGCACCATCCCACTTCCCTGGTCACACCAGGACTGGGAAATGGGAACTGGGAAATTGCCTCACTCTGGGAGGCATCATGTGATTGCTCTTGAGCTGTTCTAGTAGCAGTACTTTTATTTTCAGATAATGTGTCCTAAATATTCAGTACACACGTTCCTGCCATGAAAGACAACAGCAACAACAACAAAAAAAAAATCTGAACAGCTGTTCCTTTGTTGTTCAGCAAAAAAAAAAAAAAAAACCCAACTACAAAGCAGCTCTCCAAGGTCATATTATTCCTTCACAGGGGGGGAAATGAAGAGGCTTGAAACATTTTAGTGAGCTTGAGAATTTACTGTGGTGAGTTTTGGGATATGAACTTTGCTGCCTTGAGATGAGAGTCCTGCTGGAGGAGAGGAAGCTGCACTATTGCTGCTGGAACTTCTCCACAGAAATCCAGGAGCTACAACCTGGCCCACCCAAATTGCAGAATGTCCTACAGCTATAGATGATCCCAGGGGAGATCCCAGGAAAGGAGGAACATTCCCTGTCTGCTATAATTCTTCCTTCCCACTACTGCTGCTCTAAGCATGATCTCTTAGTAGCTCAGTCTTTTTTTGTGTTTTGTTTGATATTTATGCCCTTTCTGGATATAAGAGTAAGGCTTGTCTTAATATCACTCCTTTAAATAATAATTTACAACCTGTTTTTCATACAGGGCAGTTGTATAAAAATCTGTGCTGAGAGGAAAATTCAGTCTCTGGATTATGGGAGAAGTGATGTGTGCTCATTGAGAAATGCCATTCCTCAGACAGATGAGAGGTCCAGAAATGCTTCCCAGGTATTTAAAAAACCCATCAGCCTCCCAGTTCCAATCCTAAGAGCTGCTGAAGGGAGAAGCTGCTCCAAGCAGCAGATTACCAGGGTGATGTGTGCAGCTGTGCATTGAGTCAGCTCATCAGATGTTTCCTTGCAGCAGAGTGGGCAAGATGAAATCTGCTGTTTAACAGGTGACATGCAGGCCTTTGGTGTCAGTCTGCCTTCAGGTGCCCAAGAGGTGCAGTGCCCTGGCAAATCTCAGTTTACCTGACCTGCACCTGCTTTTGGGAGGGAAGGATCCAAGTCTGCTGCTGCTTCTGCACCAAACAAATGGTGCCCTCCCCAGCTGGTAATTCCCCTGTCATAGCTGATGATGTGTCCTGTTGCTTTGTTTTTTCATAAAATTAGGATATCAGGCTGCTTCTCAATTGTTTTTATGCTGTGTGCTGCTGCCAAAGTGTCTGGCTCATCGGGAAGCCAACCCTCCTAATACTCATTAGTGACAGGGAGAAAACCTCTCTGCCATTGCAGGCTTCTGTAGTCACCACAGCCAGGGAACAATATCCTGATTATTTGGTTTGGAGGAATCTGAAATTCCTTTGGGTAGTGTCACTATAGGACACGAAACAACACGCTGCTGCTTTCAAGGTGAAAAAGAGAAGTTTATTTTTGGAGTCCAACATTTACAGATTGCCACCTCTCCAATGACACTGGGCAAACCAACAGTCCATCAAATTTCTCCTCTTCCATAAAAGAATGCAAAACCATGAGTTATTTACAGAAAGTGTGTGAGAAAGTTTGTTACAAGAATGTAAACATCAGGAGGCTTAGAAAAACTTGAAAAATCAGGGTGACAGGGTAAAGTTCATGGAAAGTTCCATGGTGTGCTGAGATCAGAGTAAAGGCTGCTTTTGGGGTGTGGGCAGCTCTGAAGTTGCAGCAAGCTCTGTGTGCAAACCTCAGTGTTTGAAAGAGACATCCTGTCGAGTCCTTCAGTCCTGCTGGGGTTTGGATGCTGCTCATCCAAGGAGCATCAAGAGATGTGTTGTGGTTCAATGCAGAAGAACCATGAGACACTGACCCTTTCCCACGTGTTGGTTGATAATTTTTCTTCTTTAGGACTTCTGGGCAGAAGAAGAGGGGTGAGAAGAGGGGTATTTATGGATTTGTAAGAATTTCTGGGTGAAGATTACCCTTATATGAACGCAGGAGGCGAGGTCCTCCTGTTTGAGCATCATTCCCTCTGCTGCCCAAATGTGACACTGTGGTTTGCACAGAGATGGATTCTCAGTTCTGAATCCACTTGTGCAGAGAATGGGCCTAATTGCTGAAAAGATCCCCAGGGTTTACATTTGGAGCAGTGCCTCAGGAACTGATGGGGATCAGCAGAGCTTCACAGGAAAATCTGCCCAGCACCCCATTGCATTTGTCTGCCTTCAGCAAGTTAAGTTAATGCTAATTTAAATTCTCACTTAGGCATCTGTAGGTATAATTGCATAAAGCACTGCACATTCAATTACATCCACACATGGGTTTGGATTCAGAGTCTTCTGAAAGACTCCATATGTTAGCCTGTTTCCAAAATGCATCGGCCACTGAAGACCCAGTGCTGCTGTGCTCCCCTATTTTGCTTGGAAACATGATGATCTAACCTTACCCTGAGTTAATTACACCCTGGTACCAGTTCAGTGCCCACAGCTCTCCCATGTCATTAGGAAGCAGCACCCTGAATATTTTATGAACCATTTTACTGATGGCTCCCAAGTCTATGGAGAGCACGAGCTGGTGGGGCTGGGTAAATAAAAACCATAAATTCAACAGAAGTTGAAATCTCAGTTGTAACATGCTGTAATTAATCACTACAGCTGTGCAATGCCTGGAGCCTGAAAGCAAAGCCTGAAACCTGCAGGGAAAGCAGAGCCAGCAGGTCAGTCTCATCTGCACATACCTTGTTTTTAGGGCACCACAGTTGCTGGATTTTTAATTTTTTTTTTTTTTTTTAGTTTTATTTCATGAAGTACAACCTTTAAAGTGTGCCTTTAAAGAGAAACAATTCCTGTCCCTTGGAGCTCCCAGGGAGGACCTGATGTGAGTGTGTCCCTTGGTGGCACCAGCAGCATTCCAGTCCCCCACCAAGGGGCGAGGAGACCTGTCCTGTGACACAGCTGAACAACAATTCCCTTGGGGGAATTGTGTCTGCTGGGACAATTTGCAAGGGGGAAGGTTGCTGTTGTCATTGAACACTTCACACCATGGTCCTTGAAAAGTTGCTAATACCTAGTTTTGGGTGTCACATAACTTCAGTGGCCTTCTGCTCAGCCTGTGCATGCTGCTCTCAGCACTGAGCTGTCTTAACGCTGCATTAATGTTTTCTCCTCCTTGTGCATGTGTAGAATTGAAATCCCTCTTGGGGAGGAAGCTTATTCCAAGTAAATTCCTAAACAATCAGCTGAAAAAAACCCCCCTGAAATGTTCCTTCACTTGATTTGCTACTCCCTGCCAAATGCATATGCACTGAGCCTGGTACTGGAGCTGAGCCTTGAAGGAGGAATTGAGGCTTCTCCTTCAATTTTGGGATCCAGTGCTGATTGCAACCGAGTCTGGTGAGAGAAGTGATCATAAATACACCATGTTTCTGTGGGGCTCATGAAAAATACAGAGCAGCTTTGGCCCGAGGCAGGTGTTGTGGTCAGATCCTGTCTGCTTTGCAGGGAGTTTTTGGTCCCTGGGGATGCTCCTGTGTGGAGCAGGAGTTCATGCTGCCAGCATCTCCTGCTGGGCTTCACTCCCAGATCCTCCACTAATGATTTTTGAGGGTTATCTGGCTTCACTGGCCAAAGATGCTCTGCTAAGACAGACACCTTCTCCTTTAATTCTTCCAGGTCCCATCAGCTGTCACAGCCTTGTATGTTTTTAAATCCTTTGGCATTGGAAACACTGCTCCCCTGCAAGGCCTTCTCCTAAATCCCAGCATCTCAGGAGGCCCAAGGGCACAGTGTGGGCAATGGGTGCAGCTGTTCTGGGTTTGTTGGGGGTGCCTTGTAGTGAACAGTGCGTCCAGAGGTGCTCTGCTGCTTCTGCCTATCACTTTGACAGGGAAGGAGTGCACTGGGATATGATAAATCACTAAATTGTCACTTCTGAATGCTGCTTGCAATGAAAACATTGTGTATAAACCCCCCTAAATGGTGTTAAATTTGTCTGCTATATTTCTTCCCTCCCACCCCACTGCTGCTGCTCCAAGTATGATCTCTTAGTAGCTCAGTCTTTCTTTGTGTTTTTTTTGACATTTATGCCCACTTTCCCCAAATCTCTGGGGGTTCTTTTTAAAATTTAATATTGATTTTCTTCCTTGGTTTTAAAAAAAAACCCTCTGAAATACACACACACAAAAAAGAAGCAGGAATCCATGGCTCAGCCCTGAGTGGTAAAGGAAGAGCAACAGGAAAGGTGGTTTGTGGTGGTGGAGAAAGTCTCTGCAAGGCTTAAAGGAGCATCCCATTTCCACAGATGGCTTTTCTCCTTTTTTTTACTGAGTTATGGTGCCAGGAGGATCTGGAAAGAGTGCAAGTCCCTCATCCCAGGTTGGATGTCTTGTTCTTAAAAATGTGTTCTTTCAGCTCTTGGAGAGCATCGTTTTAGATTCATCCTCACATCCTCCAGTCTTGGTGGTTCTGTTGTTTATTTATTTCCCTTTCTCTGCCCTTTTCCCTGCCCTCCCTCCCCTGATGGCTGCAGGGGATGTGACTCAGTCACTCAGCACTGCTCTGTAGCTTCTTTTCAGAGCTAAAACTGACTGGGTCTTTCACCCTCCTCTCACAGAGTAAGGCACCTGGCAGGGCAGGGGTTTTATCTGTTGTTTTATCTTCTGGTTTGATGTCTAACACGTGAGGCAGAGCCCCAGGCACCTGATCACCATGTCAGGCAGTGACAGCAGCACAGAGGCTGCACAACCACCACAATCAGTCTGATAGGAAAAGGGTTTAAGGCTTCTAACAGTGCCATGGTGACTGAGCTGAGCCAAACCTGGCTCTAGCTTAATCCCTGATCTGTGTAAAGCCCTCTTCTGTGCTTCCCAGAGGCTGGGATGGCTGGAGAGGTTGCTCTCCATGAGCACAGGATGGCAGCTGTGTGCTAAAACTCGCTGAGCTGCCTCCCCAGAACGTGATGGGGTCGTGAGGGATGGAAAAGAAAAATTATTACAATGTCTTTGTCAGTCTTCCATGCTCACTTCAGCTGGCTGTTGGTGATTTCTAGTATTTTTTAAAAATAAAAACCAAATGCTTTCACTTTATAAATAAATATGCTATGATGAGGGCTTCAAAGGAAAGATGATCAGCTACTATCCAACTATTGCTAAATTCATTGGTGGATGGTCCATATACTGCATTTTTTAATGTCACTGATACCTGACACATTCCCAAGCTGTTTGATGATTATTTATCAGCCATCTGCATGACCAGTGATGGCCAAAAAGCAGGAAGGAGAGAAAGGGGTTAAGCTGTAGGCAGGAAAGGGAAGGCAGAAACCAAGCAGCAAACAATTGGCACCTGGGCTCCATTGAAGACTAAAAGTGGAAAAAAATGGCTTAATTGAAAAATCTGCCTATTGTGTGTGCAGTCTCCAAGGGGAAACAAACAAACCCATTCAAAGGAAGGGGAAAAAAAAAAGCAAAGAATCAAAAATCCTGGGCAGAACTTGGGGGTTTAACTCTTCCCAGTCTTGGGCAGAAATATTTTTATAACAAAACCATCTCCCTTTTTCAAGCATTTAGTTGGACTGAGCAATTTCTTAAGTCCTCCTAGCATCTTCCATCACTAGCTGGAGGTGTTGGCGACTCCCAGGGTAATGTTGGACTTGTTTAAAACCCTGGTTGTGCTGGGATGAGTTGGGGGATGATCCCTGATTTCTGTTCATTTTCAGGGGTACCATAAAAACACGGATCTCAATTTTTCCTCTCACTTCAGTGTGGTTTGGGAGGTCTCTGTAAGTTTCCTAGACATGCTTTCAATATGTTTCTACTTTCACTTTGGTATTAACTTTCTCTAGATTTCACTGGCTGCAGTAGGTTTCCACTGCACAATCAGGGCTTTTTTGCTTCTCAAACCCAGATTTCATTTTTTTTTTTCCACTCAGCAGTGGAGGCATCCTGAGTGTGGGAGTGCAGGAGAGGCAGGAGCTGCAGTGCCTGGGCACAGCTGGGAAGGAGAGAGGGATTTGCTGGCACTAGCAACCACCTTCCCTATGCTTAACTCTGGCTGTACCTCCAGCCCTTCATCAGCCAAGGTTTTACCTTGATCTTCCAGGAAGGCAGCCCAAGGGGAGGATGATGGTATTAGAAAAGGCTTTTAGCTAATTATATTGGAGCTTAGAGGCTCCACGAGAAAAAGACCTTCATAAATTCACATCTACTTCAACAAGAGACACAGCTCAGCCCTGGTGGCACATCCTGGGGCAGCTCCAGCAGGGAGCAGCCACCTCCTCAAGGAACAGAGCAGGAATGAGCTCAGGGTGGAGGCAGCAAGGGCACTGCCAGCACAGCAGCTGGCTGATATTTCAGGGGACACAAGTGAGATCACACCAGCCAGTGTCCCACGTGCTCCTGTTCACCAGCAGCCCCTGTGATGTTTGTGCATCTGCTTCCCTTGCTAATCCTGCTCCTCTAAAAACAAAAATAAATGGGAAAATGGATCAATTTGCTATCAGGCTTATTTGCAATGAAGCAAGGGGTTCTCTGTTAGGAGGCAAGGTTGGGCACAGTGTGTGGCCTGAGCATGTATTATTAACACCATCTATTTGCTTACAGCTCTAGAATGCAATGGGGAGAGGATTAAGGTTGAGCTAATGGGCAAAGCACACCACAGGGATGCTCCAGCCCCAAGAAAACACACACTCAGGAAGCTGAATTCAAACCTAAATTCAAACCTAAATTAAGTTACACTTTAAAGAGAAGCCCAAAGTTGCTAAGACGTAGAAAATGCAAAAATAAGCACCCAAACAACCTTAATTCATCCCTGAATTAATATTACAAGTGGAAATGTTAATTTGGGATTTTTCTCTTTCATTAGTTAGTCTCCAACCAAATTGACTTAGTCATGGTCACTTGTCTAATTAGAGAGGAAGGAAGAATTAGGGCCGTTGGCTTCAATCAGGAAATTAAAATAAAAGTGTTTTCCACCCTCACATATCTGAGAACAAGCTCTTTTTCCAGATCATGGGGCTGGCTCTTACTCATTCCTCCCCCCAACATTACACTACCCCTGATGCTCTTTCTCTTTTATGATGCTTTCTGGCATGCTAGTACTTATTAAAGAAAAAAAAAAAAGAAAGATTCATACACAGAGGATTCTGAGACATCAAATTGTTATGGATAACAGTGCAATAGCTGTCAGTTCTTTTCCCTGTTCTTGGCACTTTTACAGCACGCCCAGGTTTGGGGAGCTGTTTTGTCTTTAGCACATACAACAGGCAGGCAGGAAACCGATGCTGCCTGCATCGCTTCCCTGAGCCCTTCAATCTGCACTGCTGTCCCCTTGGTGTGAAATGAAGGTCTGTTTGCTCTGCAAGGCCACTCTCTGGAGGGTGTCACTGCGAGGGGACCGGCCCTAAGCCTCCCCAAGCACTCTGCCAGAGGGCCAGGCCATGCTGCCTGCCTTGGGATTGGAGCTGAGGACAAAGATAATTCATTTGGTGGGGCTTAGGAAGCAGTCAAGTCTGCAGTTCCTCATCTGCTGGAGCGAGACAATCAAGCTGCAAAAGCCTTTTGCTTCCCATATTCCCATATTTATATAATTGAAGCTGCTGTGTGTGAGTGGAAGAGCCCCTTGACAGTCAGAGAGCTGATTCCAGTGGCTTTTGGAGCAGAATCAAACACAAGATGAGTGTGACACAACTGAGTGCCACAATTTGCTTGGCACAAGAAGGCAGGAGTCTCTTTCTACCTTGCAGTTCATCCCTGTCCCTGGAAGTGCTCAAGGCCAGGTTGGATTGGGATCTAGTGGATCTAGTGGAAGGTGTCCCTGGCTGTGGCAGCAGGATTGGAAACAGATGATCTTTCAGGCTCCTTCCAAACCAAACCCGTTCATGATTCTGTGCTCCCTGCACTGAAGCCTGTGGGCAGGAATGGAGCTCTCTTCCCTCAGCCCCAAGAGGTTCCTAGCCTGAACTTTCACCTTGCTGTTAGCCCTCGGGAGATTTCCAAGTGCTTGTGCAGTCCGAGTGCTGCTCCTGAATCTTAGTGAGCACCTACATGTTGGCATCCTTGGATGGCCCCAGCTCTTCTCCCCAGCTCAGCTGGCTGGAGCCAATAAATAACTAATATCTAGTGCTAATAACTCCAGGGTTGTGAGTACAGGCCATTCTTTTAAGAGTTCTCTCACTGATGTTTGTGGGTCCCTTCCAACTGGGAATATTCTGAGATCTCTTCTTGCCTCTTTTTGAACGCAGCTCAACCTCGGGCCACTTAAAGACGCTTCCTTTGTGCTGGAAGAGAGAGTGAGCAAGTGATGTCTTCACCTGCTCTGTGCTGCCAAGGATTGTGCTCTCCCATTGTAGTTGATCAGGTCTGAGGAACAACAGTGCAGGAAAATGGGCAGGAATGCCTTTGACCTTTCATTGTTCTCCTCCAGGAGCTACAGCTGTGGGAATGAACGGGGTGGCCTGTAGTGTTTCGACAGCTGCTGTTGACAGGGCTAATAAATGGGATTTTTAACTGCTTCCTGGGAAAAGCCAAAGTGTGTTTCATACAGGATGTGATGCACAAGCTGTGGTTTCCTTGAAAAACCCATGACCATAATATGGAAGTTCAACTTAACAATGCAATTGTGAGAGAGAAGAGTTTTATTTGTGGTTTAAGTGCAAAGCTTCAATACAGAATTAAGTGGGGCACTATTAGAGTAACTGAAATAAAGATACCCAAGAGCAAAATCAGAAATATAGAATTTTTTAAGTACTCAAGAAGCTCTGAGCAAGAATATAGTGTTATAATTCTGAAATAAGGAGACTTGTGTCAGTTCATCCTTCTCAAGGTACGAGCTGCTGGAGCTATAGGTTTCATGAGACTTTCAGCTTTCTTTTTTTCTTTAGTTTTTTGGTTTTTGGGGTTTTTTTAAGACTTGCAAGTTTCAGGATTTTTAGGAAAGAAGCTGCAAATGCAGCCCCAATGTATGCTTGAAAGTCTGGAGCATGTCAGAACAAATGAAAGGCAACTCAATTGGTTATTTCAATTCTAGTCACAGCACTTTCAGAGGCTTGTTTTGGCACAATAAATTAGCTCCTCTGTGCTTTTTCACCTTCCACTGAAGCAGTGGGAGCTTTACAAGCACTGTTTTACAATACTCAAACAACCTACTAACGCTTTCGTTTCCCATCAATTTGTTGCCAGGCACAAAGGGCTTTAATAACAAAATGATTGATGACTCTATTTAAGCAGCACATTAGCCTAATGATGTACAAAAGTGTAGCAGAGTTGTTAGCTCCTGCACAAACGTGCCCCTCAAGGAGTGGCTGTGGGTGCCCAGCCTGATGTCCAAATTTAAAAATTTTAAGATACTTCTGACAGAGACATGTGACTGATTTTCTGTGTGTTCCAGGTGGGAACACACAGAAAATAATCTTGTCATGGCAGAAAAACATTTGTGAGGAATTATGTCCATCCTGGTTTCAGCTAGGGTACAGTTAATTTCTTCTCAGGTAGGTCCAAGACACAAATAAATGGCATTTCTACATATGAGGAAACATTTCTATTGAATGTCACTTGGGAGTTTTTCCCCACATTTCTGTGGGACCATGCTCTTTACCATGCAGACTGCCAGAGGCTGAGCAGCCCAGTTCCATGCTTAGAAAAGCTGTTCTGGTGGTAACATTCTTCCACCTGCCTACATGATTAAAAAAAATAAATCCATTTTTTGTTACTAGGAGAATTGAAAATCACTGTTAGCTTTTGCTGTCTGGGGCTCAGCTATAGCAAAATGTGGGCCAAAATCTCTGCAAAGGTATGGCAGTACAGCTGCCAGCTGAGCCAGATGAGGTTCATTGCTTTATTTGATCCAATTAAGAGATATTTGCATCTCACACCAAATCTGACAGAGAGATTTGCAGACAGGAGCATTAAGGATGATAAAAGCAATGCATACAGACACTTAATATTATTATTAAGTAATAAATGAGGCTTGTGTTGCCAGCACAGTGCCCCCAGGCTGGAGCTGACCCCAAGACCTGTCCTGCTGGCAGTGAGATAAAACAGAGTTGATATTTGTGTGGTGTGAGCAATGACCACCCTGAGAACAGAGGGGGCCCAGCAGAGAGCCTGCCCTAATTCCTCCAGAGCTTCCAGCCCTGGAAAACCCTGGGAGCATGCTGGTGATGGGTACCAGGCAGTGCAAGAGAGGGGAGACTGCCCTGACTGAGGGGGGATGTCCCCTGTGGGTGTCAGTCCAGCCAGAGTCCATGGGGATCCTCATTCCCACAGTTTCTCATGCACCTGCAGTAAACCATCTCAATTTCTTCCCCTAAACCCAGATCAGCAAACTGGACTTTTCATCATATCCTTGAAAGACCAAATAAAAATTGGAATATATCTGTCTGCAGGTGATGAGTACAATTATATCCCCCCTGCTGGTTCTGCGTTCTGACTTTTTTCTTTTCCTAAAGGGAAAAGCATCTTTCACTGTCCTTCATTTAGAGAAGCCAGCAGCTGTCAGAAGAGGAAAGCTGAAGATTGACAGAGGAAAGACACAGCAAAAGTGCTCCCAGAACATTGTACAGAAAAAGATAATCTTAAGATGTTGACCTCTTAGAGAAGTGTGTATAATCAAAGAAAAAACAGCAATAAAATGTCCTGGTTATTCCCTAAATGGAAGAACTATAGATGCTGCAAGGTATCCTATCTGAGAGTTTGCAGTTATATTTTTCTTGTGATTTCTCCTTCAGAACAAGAAATCTGGCACGTTTAGAGGTCAGTCCCCTAATTTCTGAATCTCCTGCTCTTCTTTTCTCCTATCTCTCTGGCCATATTCTGGTCTGGTTTTATCCAATTACTTTGGGTTGATAATTTGCAAGAGAATGGTGTAGTTGTATTAAAATTCTGAGAAACCACATATGGTTTTATAATTTTAAACCAAATTAATAATAATAATAATAATAATAATTTGTTCCATCTCCTCTCCTTGAATTCTTATAGCCTTTGAATTTTTCCTCCTTTAATATTCTGTCTATATTCCCGTTTTCTTCCAGACCCTGCTGTTCAGCTGTTACTGAAACATTGTCTTCAAAAACACCAAGTGGGGAAATGTTGATTTGTTTTGATCTCAGGGGAAATAATGTAACTCAGCAACAAGCCCACCAGCAGCAACTCTTAATACACAGCAAGACATCTCACAGAGAAATCACCTTGCTCTTGGGCTGCATACATGTATTTAATTGCATTTAATTCTTGAGTGCTGGTGTAACTCAGTCATAAATAATTGGGAGTTTTGGTTCACTGGCTGAACCAGGAAAAAAAGTCCCCAAAAGCCATTTGGTTTCATTTTCAGGTTCATTAATCCTCTTTGTTAGGTGGCCTTTGAAAATGAATTTTGTGAGTTTTATTATGAAATGGACAAAAAGGTGGTCGCCCCTCCAGTGGCTTCCCAAACCAGCAGGAGGGAAGAGGGGAGCAGAGAGTGGAGGAGAACAGGTCAGCAGGGTCAGGGACCATAGAGCAGCTTGCTACAAAATGAGACAAATCTTGTCCCAAGGTACAAGGATACTGTAAGAAATAATATTAACAGAAGGACTCTGTGGGGCAAGAACAAGATAACCAACACAAGAATAAAAATAGGAACAAGAAAGACTTTGAGGACTTGCTAGAGCATGTTCAGAGCAGGGCAACAAAGCTGGTGAAGGGTCTGGAGCACAAATCTTGAGAGGAGAAGCTGAAGGAGGTGAAGGTGTTCAGCCCCTGGAGAAAAGGATGCCCAGGGGAGACCTTATCCCTCTACAACTGCCTGAAAATGAGTCTGCCTCTTCTCCCAGGGAACAAGTGATAGGACAAGAGGAAATGGCCTCAAGTTGTACCAGGGGAGGATAAGATTGGATATTAGGAAATATTTCTTCACCAAAAGGGTTTCTAAGCATGGAACATGCTTCCGAGGGGAGCGGTGGAGTCACCATCCCTGGGGGGATTTAAAAGACACATAGAGGGGCAGCTTGGGAACACCATTTAGTGGTGGGCTTGGCCACATTAGGTTAGTGGTTGGCCTTTATGATTGTAAAGGTCTTTTCCCACCTAAATGATTCATAATTCTTTAACTAGAAAATGCCTTGATTTTAATTAATGGGTTTTTTCAAGTCTGGAGAGAGTAATGAGTTTTCATTATTATCTTTTTAGCCTTCTGTAAGTATCCTTTCTGAATTCTTTAGTACAGTATTCTTTAATATAATATAGTATCATAAAATAACAACTTAGCCTTCTGAGAACATGGAGTCAGATTCACCATTCCTGCCTTTGTTGGGGGTGCTTTGCAAATAAAATAGGCATGCACAAAATTACCAAGCATGAGATTTCTGCACAAGTCTTCTGCTCTGCAATAACAGACTTGATCTGTTGTTTCCAGCAGCTCCTGATAATACAGGAGTATTATTAATTACAACACTGTATTTAAGAAGAGGTGGGTCAAACTTGTTGTGATCACTTGAATGATACTTGAAATAATTTCCAGGGTGCACCCGTTGTAAGTTGGGATAATTAGGGCTGCTTCTGTTAACACTCTGCCCTTCCCTGTTGCTGGTTTAATTTCCTCAAACAGTTTTACATCCCACACTTCATCCTGCCTTGGGGTTTTGCAGTAAAATCCAATAATCATTTTCCTTTCTTGTTTTTCCATTAGGCACCAGCTTATTTCATCATCAGAACTCAGAAGCAAGTTGAGCCTCTGTGGGCTGGACCAGCCAGAAACTGGGGGAACTTGAGCAGCTCTTTCATCACATCCTGCAAGCAGCTGCTTGCAGACACCCTCCCAGTTATTAAGAGTATTTCCAAGGACTTTGAGGCAGGCCTGAACAGACACAGATTTTGGGAGGCATAACTCATGAAGGACTGGAGAAGATATTTTAATTCTCTCTGTTTCCAAGGTCAGGGGGAAAACACCACAGGTGTGCTGCAGCCCACTCATATCTGGAAAATCTCAGGTTCCCATCTTCCCCTTTTTGATGGACAACTCTGCTAGAAAGAAAAAATATCATGACCACAGATTGTGGTCCCTTAATCATGGCAACAACAAAAAACATGCCTCATCTTTTTATTTATATTTTCTACTGATGGAAGCAGAAGTTTGTTCACCTGGCATTCAAACAATGGTGTCTCTCCATAGTTCAGATGGTTGAGACAAAGTTCCAAGGTAAGGGAAGCTTTCCTCCATGCTTTTGAGTCTCTGGGGACATAAGGACTCCCTCTGAGACAACCTTTGAACTCTGTCTCCAAAAGACAGTGCTGAAAAGCAGCTTTCTTTTGGGTTTTGGACCCTTTGACTTTCACCAAACACCTTAGTCTGGCATGTTTGAGAAGTGCAGATGCTCCTGAAATTACAACAGGGACTTCAGCTCTTTCTCAAGCTCTCTAGCTTTGGCTGAAGACAGCAGGAATCAATCTTCATGCTGTCTGAAAGCAAGTATTCCTAGCAAGGCTGTGATGGGATTTTCTCTGCTGTCAGGCTAAGCTGACCATCTCCATTAGCAGCCAGCACTGGGACAGCTCCCTCCAGGCTTTGTTCCATGTCTGGAACTGTTTTACAAGTCACAGTGGCCAACACCTTCACATCCAGACACCAAAAGAAGTGGCACTGCACTCACCAGACAGAGAGGCAGCACCTCTGGCTGCCACAGGCATCACTGACCCTCCTGAGACAGATGAGAAAAGGTTAAAAAAGCACCTGGGCTGTTGCACCTGGAGCCTGAGGATGACAATTTCCAGCTGCAAAGGCTGCAGGAGAAGTGCAAGCTCTTGTAATGGAGTCTAGGAGCCTGATACAGGAGCTGTGTCTGGTGGAAAAGGCCCTGTGAGGACTGGCTGTGCTAATGAAAGTAAGTGATTTTCCTGGGGATGGGGAAAGAGCTAAGTGTGTGTGGCCAGAGAAGCTGGTCAGTCCCTGACAGGAGGTGTCAGCACTCACACAGGAGCCAACATCCCTCTGCTAATACAATGCTTTCCTCCCTTGGGATGGGCACTGGCACCCACTTGTCCACACATTTTTATTTGGGAAAGGTTATTAGTGACCATTTGGTTAAGCCTGACAGGGTTTCTGCCCCAACTCTTGGCAGGAGGGCAAGGCTGGGAAAGATGAGGAAAAACATCTGTGTCCATACACTGGACTGGAAATCAGCATCTTCTGGCTGCACTTCCACAGCCTGTGTGACCTGACCTTGTGTGTCAAGGGGCAGACAAAATTCAACACCATCTGCTATTAGTTAGTTAATACTTAACCAAAAAATTGGGGTCAGCAGCCTCAATGAGCTCCAGCTGGAGCTGGAGATAAGAGATTTGGCTTTGAGAGGCACCCAATGCCTGAATCAACCCAGGGGATGTTCTAACCCCACTGGGGATATTTGGGGTGTGCTGAGCTGATCCCCCTGGCTCTGCTTCATAGAGATGTCCTGTGCAGATGTGGATGCATCTCGGGATGGGGATGCATCTCCCACCCAGTTTGGGTGCCCAGTTTCTAGCCCATATAGCTACAAAACACCTGGGTGCTTAGCCATGTGCTGCAAGGCTCTCATCCTGCCTGCCAAAAGCTTCCAGCAGCTGCACAGGCCAATTTTACAAGTCAGGTGTTTGTCTTTGACAGGCAACTCTTCATATCTTTATGACTGGACATTATGATATTGTTCTTTCATTTGATAACTTCTCCAGTAATGGCTTCCATTTGCAGTAAATCTTGTGTGCTTTTTTCCCCACTATTAAACAGGAGATGATAACCTTTGTGGGAGGCTGTACACAGAAATTCAGTGAAGCTTTAAGAGGTTGGGGAGGAGGGGAGATGTGGAGGGGAAATGTGGTGTTGGCAAAGTGTCTGGTAGGAAGATGCTTTTGGAGGAACTAATTATACCCTGGAGCACTTGGAAGAACCTACCCAGCATGCAAGTTCAACTGGAAAATTAATATTTAAACTGCTCTTCAAGTTAGTAAGTCTTTGGAAAGCGCTGCTCAATACCTGGAAAATAGGCCCATGACACAGGAACAGATGAGTCTGAATCAGTGCAAATACTTGGCTTTTTTCACCAGCCCCACGGAGCAGAGGCTATCCCAGTTAAATGGCTCTGGAAACACCAGCTAAAATCCTTTGATCAGCTCTCCCCAACACACAGCTGGTTGAGTTTTACCTCCTCTGGTAGTGCAGCCCTTGGTTTGCCATAGGCAATGCTGGATCTTGTCCAGAAACCTGGGCTGGGACGAGGCAAAAAGCCCCAAAGCTGGGAAGGAGTGCTCCAAAGGCCTTTTCTGCAGCTGCTCCTGGGCTATGGCTCACCTTCCTCACCAGCTGGTTCCATTTACACAGCCAGCCTGGAGGGTGAGAGAACCAGGAGAGGTCAAACACCCAGCAGCACCACGAGCTTGGCACTCCAACTCCTCTGCTGGGAGATGGTTTTGGTGCCCCAGTGCTGCAGCTCTGGTCAGCTGTGGCTTTATCTGGTGGCTCATTTGCTCTGGAGTTGAGCTGAAACTTGGCAGTGCTTGCAAGTAAAGGCATCCCTGAGAAATGCAGCGTTGAACCCAGACAGGGTAGGGGTGGCTGCAGCTCTGGGTTAAACTGGTGTTAAACCAGGGCCTGGGGGTCTTCAGGGGGAGCTGGGCAGTCATGTCCAAGCCACTGTGCACAGCCAGAAAAGGCTGGGCTGGAAATGCAGGAGGAGCACCAAAAAACCACCAAAACAAATGTTACTGAGTGGAGTCCCCAGTTTGGGCCCCCGTGACTGCCTCTCAATCAAAGTGTATGTGCAGAAAAATCATAGAACCACAGAAAGGCTTGAGTTGGAAGGGACCTTAAAGGTGATCAAGTTCCAGAACTTCACCTTTTAACTCCTGTGTGTGCTGGAATTAAAGCCAGAATATGTTTTCCTGCTATGGGATTTTGAATTCAGGCTGCAGAATAACCTCCTCTGTGGAAACCCAGGGCTCTGGGAATATTTCCCTGTCTGCTCTGAGGTGCCCTGACCCCCAGGGCAGCAGTGGCTTGGACCCTGACTCATGGAGAAAGTTTCCTAAACTCCAGAATAGACCAGAATGCACTAAGGTGTGAAATAGATTATAGAGAGCAGTGTAGGTGTACCACTTAGGAGGGGAATTTAGGGTTTGGGATTTTTAGTATGTTCTGGATGGAAGCAAGATGGAGGGCACAGGGTGCTGTCCTGAGTTTCTTCTTCCTGCTTCTTCTTTATGGTTTGGGTGGCATTTTGTAATTGGGCAGAAAAGTCCCCATTGCAGCTCTGTGGGATCAGTTATTGGGTTAAAAGGGAAAATAATCCAGGTGTCAGCTCTTCATTGGACAGTTTAGATTTAAAAGACCTTGTAAGGAAAGATTGTTGGCCATTCTTGCTGCGCTGTTCCAGTGCACTGAGCCTGGTGTGGACAGCATGCAAAACTGTAAATAACAATAAACAAGAACCTGAAGACCGAAAATATCCAGTGGGTCTCTCTTTCCTGACACAAGACCACTCCAGGAGCCCCTGGGAGGGCCCAGCCAGAGTCCCAGAAGTCAGGGAATCAGCCACAGGTACCCCAACACTCCTCTAACCTGGAGGAAAAGGCTCCTCCCCACAACTTGCCCAGCTAAATTACCCCCATTGCAAAAGGGCCTTTTACCTTCACTCTGCAAAAAGGATGCAGAATTGCAGTGTTTTCCTGCAGCCTGAGTTCACTTCAGACAGTGATTATTTTGTTGGCTTCCCAAGACCCAATTAAATGATCATTTACAGACTGTAATTTAAAGTGTGTCCTTTGCTGGTAAAATCCATAACAGCTATAAAATGTGTGTGTGTGTGTGTGTACAGTCATTACTGTTGCTGTTTGGCTTAGTTTCTATTTTAATAGTTAAAATATTAAAATGGGAAAAGCAAAGTGCTGATTATCCACAGATATGCCTAATTTCACACGGGGAAGGTATCTGCTAGAATAATGTGTATATAATATAGGCAATGAGTGTTCACGGGAGACTAAAGCTGGAACACAGCAGCAATTCCAGAAATAATTGTTTCTTTAGAGGGAAAATAATAAAAAAATCCCCCAAACTTGCCCTAAAGCTTCAAGCAAAGCCTTTTGCTGTGCTTTTAAAAATAAATGCTAGCAATGCATTTTAATTTCCCACGTGCCTACATACACTGGCATGATGAGAAATCCCTTATTTATATGATAAATCCTGAATAATCCTGGGTGCTGGTCCTAAAAATGCTCCATCCCTCTTGATTATTTTTTCAGCAGCTCAAAAATAAAATGTTTTGGTCTTTGGGGTTGGATTTTTTGTTTTGTTTTTTTAACTTAGCCACCCTATGAGCAGCAGGGTAGGACCTGCAAGGGAGGACGTATGGCAAACTCTTCTGGTAAGATTGAGTTTATTTTTTTTTCATTTGGAGGTTGGGAATAACAGTGGATGAACAAACCCAAAGATTTCAACTACCAATCATTTTTCCTTGTAATCTAATTTCCTAATAATCTAATCCGTGTTTCCTTTTAGTCTAGCAAAGCTGCTGTCCAAATGGAAGGGTGAGAGCTCTCTTCTTCAGAGATTTTGGTGCATTTTGGTACAGAAAAACAGATTGCTTTTTTTCTTAGAGGGCAAATCCTCCAACAGACTGGTTGTGATAAGCCACAAATATGCTTGAACTTTCATGGGATTCCTAAGTTTAAAATAAGGTCACTTCTAATTTATTTTGATTTTTAAAATGACGTTGTTAGTTGTCTCCCAGCTTATCTCATCTTGCATGTGCAGCGTGAACACGCTTCAATTCAGGCATTAACAGATTTTTTAATTAAAGAAGTGGATTTTACTTTTCTTGAAGCGTTATAAATACATATTATAATATTGGCTTTTTGCAAATTTTAGAATGGATACTGTATGTATAATGTTAAAGTAACTTTGCTATAGATTTTTCTTTATTTCTGTTGTTAACTAAACTTAGACATAGCAGTGAAATAGCTGAGGTAGTGTTAAAGTGCCTGCTTGGTTGGGATAACATTCATATGATGAAGGCCCCTGACATGCCAATTACCAGCACCCACTGTCTGTAGAAAATACAGACCAAAGCCCAAATTGGAGGGGAAAACAAGAACAGACCAAAATCACAGCCAAGATAAAAAGGCAGCCCCGAGGAGGAGCCGTGCTGAACAATTCTTGAGGAAAAGTTTCACTATGCGCAATTGTTTATGAATATGCAGTAGGCTGATGCAATAGAAAGGATATTCAAAGAGCATCTCTGAAACACCAGGTGTGCTCCTGGCGGAATGCCAAGCACCCGGCCGTGAAACCTTTCTTTTCTTTGTCTCCTATTGCCCTTTATTAAACTTTCCAATTTTCACAGGAGAGTGAAGCTCGTTTTTCACAGAAGGTATAGCTAGGTTGTCTCCCAACTTAGCTCTCAGGTGAAATCACAAGTCTGGGCTGTGTGAATATGCTACACCTTCGGGCACCAATGTCATTGAAAATTGGGGAGGGGGGGAAATCGTTTGTTTCCCAGCTTAATCCATTCGCAGGTGAAATCCCACCTCTCCGCTGCCGCCGGGATGCTGTTGGGGGGATTGGGGGGTGACTCCAGCCTCATTTTTGGGGAGCAGCTCCCGCCCCGCTCCCGCCTTCCCTCCCGGCGGGGCGGGATTGAGGGGGCGGGGCCTGGGCCGAGGGCGGGGCCGCGCGCGCTCGCGTTCCTGCGGGGCGGGGCCGCGCGCGCGCGCGCCGGTGCGAGGAGGGGCCGCGCGCGCGCCGCCCCGGGAGCGCCCTCAGGTCAGTGCGGGGTGCGGGGACGGCCGCGCTACCCCCCCTCCCCACCCCTCCTTCCCCGGGACGTGGCCGCCGATCCCCCTCCCCTCACGGGCTGCGGCGGCGGTGCCGGCGGGGAATGGGCTCCCCGCTCCCCGCGGAAGCTCCGCCGTGAGGGGCGGGGCGGGGCGGGGCGGCCGCACCTGAGCGCTGGCAGCGCCGCGGAGCGCCGGCCGCCGGTGAGGGGAGCGGGGCCGCCCGGCTCTCCCGCACAAAGAGCGCCCCGGGCACGGCCTCTGCCTGGGTGGAGTGGCGGTGCGCGTCCGCAGGCGGTGTCGGTGTCCCCTCGGCGCCCCTTTGTGCGGCAGCGGGGCGGGTTCGCGGCGGTGCCGGAGGTGAGCGGGCTCGGGAGGAGCCCCGGCGCCCGGCTGTGCCCTGGCTGGAGCCTCCGCCGGGAGGCAGAACAAAAGTTGGGCTTTGGGGCTTTCCTCCTGCTTAAAGTAAAGCTCTTTTGTCAAATAAGTACTTTAAGCGTTAATTCGGTAACCTTCGGGGAGGCACCATTAGTAGTTGGACCCGGTTTGGCATAAATAGCTCCTCCCTTCCCCGTGCTCTCGGCCGGACTCCTGATGTACCTGTCTCTGAAGGGTCGCTAGTTCACCTAAGGGCCCGCACCTTTGCAATTCCCCATTTTCCTGTTTGTTTGGAGAAAGCCACCTGTGAACTTCCAGGTTTATAAATTCAGTTCGTTGTGGTGGCTCCTGAGTGCTGAAGCATTTTAAAACGGGAGGGAGTAGTGGGTTGTTGTGAGTTCGAGGAAAAGTTTGGGTTGAAGTTAAGATACCTAAGTGTTCCTGAAGTGTGGTTACTAACATGCCTAATTCAACAGGCTGTTTCATCTGAGAAGTGTTGGTGCAGATTTTTTGCCTTGTCCTTAGTCCTCACAGTACTTTGTTTTCAGCATGTGGTGTGTGTGTGTTAAATTTTAATCTCTGCTCTGTTTTTTTTTTGTTTAATTGTTTTTTATAGAGAGATGGTGCTGGGTTATAGGTGTACAGTATCTGGGATAATTTACCTTTACAAATCAAATCTCTTAGGGCCTTCATTTGAACTAAGTTCTGCAGGATTGCCAAAGTTGAATGCCGACTGTAGTACTTTTTTTTTTTTCCGTTTTAAATCCCCCACAGTAAGTACACTGCAGCTAACTGCACAATAACGTCCTTTGTGTTTCCCTGCCAGTGATCCTCAGCTCTGCCCCAGAGGAAACACCTTCCAGAAGCAACATGGGATTCATTTAGCTTGCCCTTTAAGGCCGGGGGAAAAAAATGCAAGTTGCAACAATAATTTTTATGTTTTGGCCACTTGCTTGTTAGAGCTTGTGAGCAAATTTTTTTTTCCCTAAATTTACCAAACAGTTACAATGCAAGCAGCAGTCCTAGGGTGGGCTCAGTTAAAACAGAGGTCTGATGATAGGCCATGTGTTAGGTTGGCAGAAGAAATTTAGATCACCTGTTGTAGAAACTTGTGCAGATAAGTTTTGTAGCAGAATGTTGTTTATTCCCAGCATTATCTTTCTCTGATAATTCAAAATGATTCTGCCCCGATCCTGTCTCTGGTAACTCCTTGGACTTGGCTGGCTGTTGTTCTGTTTTACAAATGTTCAGGTACCTGAGCTGGTGTGGAAGCTCTGTTTTGTGAGGCACTTAAATGAGTGATAAAGCAGCACTTTCTGTCTCAAAGGGCTGATGGATGAGGCAAAAGAGGGATATAAGAGATGGGAATCTTGGAAGGAAAAGATTACAGGCTTTTTGTGGTGGAAGTTGTCATCAATTGTGTTTTCTGCCATTAAGTTGAATTCCAATCCCCTGCCTTGGTTACAAAAGCACTTTTTATGTGTGTGTCAGAAAACTGAGAGGGGAGGCTTAAGTAAGACATCACTGCATTCAGATTTGCAAACTTCCCAGTTTTGGTTTCTGGCTCATCTGTTTTCTGATCCTGCTGCCCTCTCTGAGTTTGATATCTCAGCCAGCTGCTGTGAAAACCAGGCCAGTCCAACATTTAGAAAGTGTTTGCATTTTAAAACACTGGGGAGCTGGTTGGCAGTCTGTGAGTATGTGTGGGGTGAAGACTGGCAACAAACAGATTTGGAAGGTTTCTAGAGACATCACCTTGTCCAGCCCTTTTGCCTGTACCCTGAGATTACCTGATATGCTGGATAAATATTTCACTAGAGGATCATGTAGCACTTCAATACCAGGCTGAATGACCTGTTGGTAACATCCTTCTGGGACAGGATATTTATGTACCAGGCTACACTCCATAACCACCCTAGCTACACTTTCTCCTCTTCACATCCAAAGCAATTTACAGGAGTAATTTTCTTTAAGAACTACATTCTCTGGAATTAGAGGTGTCTTGTCTCTGCTTGGGTGCAAGGGTTTTCTGAGAGTATGAAAAGAAAGCAGTCCTTCAGGTAGGTGAGATGTTTGCTTGTCTGAGAGGCGTGAGGATTCCAAAGCTCTTTGCCTTTACAATTCTATGAGACCAAAGTGATACTGCCCCATGTACACCCAGAAAAATTAAAGGTTTTCATGCTATATGAAAGTTCATAATACATAAAACTAATGGATATTTATGTTTATTTTGTACAGTCACGTAATTATGCTGTTCTGTTTGATTACTTGCCCCATCCTTAGTTTTTCTCTGCTGCAGTTCTGATGTGTCACAGAGTTACTCTGAAGAACATTTAAGATATCCTAACATTGATAGACAAATACATCTTAAGGCACAAAAATATGTTCTGAAACCAGAATTTGAGCAGTGCAGAGGCTGTCTGTGCTGGAAGAGTCTGGAATCAGTTAAGAGCAAGTAACAAGATACACAGCTTCTAATGTGTGGCAAAGGGAGAGTCATTCAGGACAGTGCAGTTCCATGGATATCATGCCTGTTCCATTCCTTGAACTGTTTGGATTAGGCTCAGGTTAGCAGCAATCAGTCTCTCATATCTAAAAATTGGGGTTGTAAACAATTGTAAAATCACTGCTAGAGTTATTATTCATTAGTTTTAGTTCTCACTTTTGAGAAGCGTGAGCCACTGTGGCTGAGAATGCTTTTGTCATCAAAGGCTTGGTTTGCCAATGTACTGACCTGTTCCTCTTTCACTGTCATGATTTTCCTCTTCTGTAATTTCAAATGCAGTGGGAAGAAGATGCTGTACCAGACTTTTCCTATTTAACACCCTGAATGCTGCCAGCTGTGATGCTCTGCTGCTGTGGACACGCAGGTTGCTCATCTGCTGTGGGCTTTTAAGCTGCATGTTCCCTAACCTTGCCTAGAAGTAAAACTACGATGTGGTTTTCCATTACAGACCCCTACATTACAACACCTGCCTAAGCTTTCCAAAAGTCCCCTCTGTCCTCCTTACCCTTGCTGAAGGTGCTGTTGCCATGACAGCCCCAGGGGACAGAAGTGTGCAGGGTACAGAGCAGGTGTGGTTGTGCACTGTAGCAATATCCTCTCCCCTCTTCTGTCCCACTGGGAGCTTCAACACAATGGTGTGATGTGGTGAATGTGGGTTACCTGCACGTGAAAAATGTAGTCCTTGAGTTATACACCAGCATAATTAACTGTGATGCAGTTCCTCTGTGGATACTCATGGAGCAGTTACTTCTGGTGCCATTGGTTCTCACTTGTGAGAACCTTCCTCTCTGAGGAAGGGCCTGTTTGCATTTGCATTCTCCAGACTTACTGTGTGCAGGGGAACAAAGGCATTTGGGAACTGCTGATGGGAAGGAGCAGGAGCAGGCAGCTTACAGCCTGCCCTTCAGAGAACCCATATTAATTTAACTATTGAAAATAATGGTTTGTGAGCCAAGTTAAAATCAGTAAAAGGTTTGTCTGCAGAGGTGAGATCTGTCTGCAGGATTGGAAGTTCTGTCTGTAGTCGTCTGATCTGACCTCTCCCTTGAAGCAGGCAGCATGTGAGTGCTGATTGTAGTGGTGGTTTTCCTGAAGTGTGCTAAGATCACTAGCTTCTTTCTCACGGGGCACTGAAGGATCATTAAATGCTAATGACTTTTGATTACTGTTGACCTTAGTCAATTTAGAATTAGTGACCCAGAGATGAAAACCACTGTATCTCATTACCAATTTCCTGAGCTATCTGAGCTTTCCTTTGTCAGTCAGTTTTGGTAAGAGGCACAGTAGAATTAAAGTTGACCTTTGCCTTAGAAAAAGGGTTGAGTGCTTTCAGGTTTGCAATATCATGTTTATAAATAAATAAATGGCAGCCACTAAGAAAGAAGTTAATTTTTGACCCCACAGACTGTCAAGAGCAAAGCTTTAGGTGAAATGAAATGGACAAGCTCTAGTAGCCACAATGGGGAACAAATGCATAATTTGTTTCTTTTAAATTAGTAGCAAAACAGTTTATCTCCTGTAACCTTGAACTGAATTATCATTTTGTGGTTGCAGGTTTTCTCTTCACAGAGTACATTTGTAATTCTTTGTTTTACTTTGAACTATCATGAAACAACTTAATGCACATAGACTGCGTTGCAAATTTTGCTCTGAGATATTTTCTTCCTGCAGCTCCCAAACTATGATATTGGGAAATATCTCTTAGCAGGTTTGTCAAATCGTATATTTTATATTGTAATGAAGCATTTGACATTATTTTGTACCATATGCCCAGAAGATAATGTCTGTGGGGTAATTCACTGTAATGGGATCAGGTGCATTGTTCACTGCAGGTTGTCTAAATGTAGGCCTCCCTTGCCACAGTTGTGGTTTATATGGACTGTCATTCCTGCAGCAGGCGTGGTCTTCAAATCCGAATGGCAATACAAGAAAATTTTGAACTTTTTTTTTCTCACTCTGATACATTATTTTGGTCCATCAGGGAAGAAAACCTTTAAAGGAAAAAGACCCAGCATAGCAAAGTGTTTGGGGCATAAATATTAAGTTATTCAACCTCTCATTGAAGTTAAACTTCAGGCTTTAAGCAGCTAAGCAAGAAAGTTAACAGGAAAGAATGAGAATAGGAGATGTTGCAGTTGAGGTAGGAACAGGCTCATGGAAAGTGCCTTGAAATCCATACAAGGAAAATGCACACTTATTTGCAAGTAAACATAGGAGTAGTTATTAATGTTGTATGTTTTCTGTGATTGCTTTGTCTCAAAATGGATATTGCTTAATGACATATTAAAAAGATTTGATAGAAAGGCTGCTTTGGTAGAGAGACTAAAACACCATGTATCAGCTGTATGCTAGGAAATACTACAGGGGTACAAAGTAGTTGTCAATATTCATTCTTTAGATTTCTGTTTTATGTAAGTTGGTGTTTACCTTTTAACTAGGCTGCTCAGGACTTTCTGCTTTTGTTTTCTTTGAAGCATTAAGGGCATTTAAGAAGAAAAAGTAAAAGCTATCTTAGTAGATAATGTTATGCAAAGTATTTAAATCCTCATAAACACCAAGCAGTTAAGAATATTTGGTAACAAGTATGTTGCTAATGTAGCATGAGTTCTATAGAAAAATACTATTTAATTATTTTTGACTTTGTTTTGAAGCTTCTAGTCTTGGTTCAAGATGCAATTCTACTCTGATACTATTCTACTCTTTCACAGCTCTTCACAATTCTGGGATGTAATTGCTATTTTTTGGCATCTATTTTGGCTTCTTTGACAGTGTTTACAATTTTGCCCATTTTTCTTCCTCCTTCTGGTTGCCATTTTATTTTTTTTTCTATACAAGACCTGACTAAGACATCATTGCCAGCTTTTCCATGCAGCTGACAGAAGTAGATGCCACTGGTTTCTTCCAGTGCTGACAATAAGAAACTTAGGAGAGAGGAGATTGGGAGTTTTTGTCCACTGCAATGTATTTTTTACTTGAGGAAATGAAGGGTAGAGCTATCAGTGCTCTTTCCAAAGTTGTTTTTACAAACAGAAGGGTTGGAATGATGATTGGGAAGGACTCTTCCAAGTGAATAAATAATTCACACACAGGTAAACAGAACAAGGTACCACAGCTGTGTGGGTTTGGTTTATTGAGGTTTTCTGTTGGTTTAGTTAGTTTTTGAACATGTATATTCCATCTTTAAATGAGTGCTTGAAGTTAACTTAAATTCAGTGAAAGCTAGCAGTGGACAGACAGGTAGATTTGTTAAACAGTAACGTTGTGTATTTATTTTGGTTAATCAAGATGTGTCACCTGAAATTTGTTTCCTTGTCGGGGGAAATTCAGGATTTAAACAATGTTAATTCTGCATAGGCATAGTATGTGCCAAAGAAGACATTTGGCAATTTTACAGAGAAAGAAATATGTGCATTTCCTCATTGCTTACTAAGAAATCTTTCTTTTATTCATGATGTGGTTGTAGTAAACAATTGGGAATTTTAATGAAAGCTTGTTTTTTATAGAATTATGTAGCTCATGTTACTACATGAGGAACAGTTCTGTAAATGAGAGACGTCCAAAAACTCAGATTATTAGAAGGAGGAAAAAAGATAGAAACTCTTTGGTATCCTTGCTGTTTTGCACAGGAGAAACTGATGAAGTATGAGGAAGAATACTCCCAGCAGGTCTGGAAATTAAACTGATTTCCCTATTGGAAGGTACCTTTAGAAAGGCATAATTATAGTAGTAACATGCTATTAAAAGTTGTACCAAGAGCTGGGCTTTACTGTGACTCCTGTGCCTCACAAGGTATATTATGTTCTTAAGGGATAAATAAGGTGTGTTGCACACACTTGGGTTTGAACAGCAAAATTGCTGCTTCAGTTCATAATGTTTAGTCAGGAACTGATTTCCAAGGGCTCATAACCTGCTCCTGATATTTTGAAAGGGGCATGTAACTTGGTGTGTAGTACCTCAGACTGGGAATATAGTCTTTTGCTTAATTCTTCTGGCATTTTAAATATCCATTAGGCCAGTGTAAAGATTTAAGTATGGAATTTCCTCTACTCTTTAACTTGAAATATTTCTGGTCTGACTACTTTGCTTGTAAAATAAAAATTAATGTGCCTTTGAAGAACTGTATTTCCCTTTTTCTCAGTTGTATATATCAAGTTTAGTTCTGTTAATATATAATTAATGAAGAAAAATGAGACTTGCTGAAGAAGATTAGGAGCACATTGTAATAAGATTTCAGAAATGGATAGATCTGTGGGTCAGAGAAGGTGCCCTTCCTTGATCCTCTTGTTGGAGACAGACTGATCTAAACTGGGGATCTTGACTGGTCTTTCAACAGGCAGCAGTTCATGGGCTGTTTTTACTGACTGCCAGGGTATTGAGTTCTAAATTTATTAGCTGTATTTGTATAGTAAAACAACAAAACACCGTTGTATGAAAGGAAATGGAAGCTGCTGCCAAAACAGAAAGAACAGGGAGTGAGAATTATCACAGCATATGCCACAGCACATGCTGCAGTCCTGATAGCCATGACACACCATACAATATCAGAAGGCTTCAACCCATACAGAGTAATGCCAGACCACTTCAGAAGGCTTCAGGCATCTGCCCTTTAGCCCAACCTTTTATCCCCCTCATGTTCTTGCACTGCACCTGTGTGCCCTCTGTTCCCTTTGGAGGTTGCTCAGCACACCTGGGCACTCCGTGGCTCATTGCTGTCCATGCTGTTCACCTGTCCTGCACAGCTGTACCCATTGGGGCTCAGCTCCATCCCCACTCCCAACTACCACAAACCCTGTACCTACAGAGAATAGCACAAGAAATCTTTGGGTTTTTTTCTTCCTCTTTCACATCCATCTAATGAGTAGTTTATGAGACTTAGTTCCTGAGGTGATGAAGTGCAGTGGAAGGTGGTATGAAGTTGTAAAAGGTTTGTAGTTTTTATAGGAGTTCTATGAAAATCTAAATCTGTTTAGGTTCTGTTCTGGAATCTGTCCTATTTTCTAGTTAGAGCAAACCAGGTTTTGGTGGCTGGCTTAAGAGCAGGCAAAGATGGCTTTTTATTTACTGGGCTGGATTTTTTAATCCTGTTGTGCTTCATGTCTACTGGGGTCTGCCTGACTTCGGAGTTCAGGCAGAACATGCTTCAGCTGCAGCTTCTCTCTCCTTTTCCTTTCCCAGAAAGCACCACGTGCTGTGCATGTGTGGTGTGCTCCACAACTCAAAGGTTGGTGGATTCCTGTGGATTCACATTTACAATCTGTCTTTCCCACATGGAGTTAACTGGTCAGTCTGTTCCTCATTCTCTTTATCTCCTGTAGCCTCCCAGCGACCTTATCTGGTGTGTGTGGAAAGTCTTTGGGTTTGTCCTGCTCATTGGTTTGAAGAAATGTGCAGAGACCTTGATTTTTATATACTTTAGGAGCCTATAAAATGGATTTGTGGAATGACAATCAAATCTCCCAACCCCTGCTGTCTTTTGCCTTCTGCCAACTGCAATGCTGAGAACCAGATTTTCTGGAGTCTGTGGTTTTCTGTATCTTTAAGAGGTTTTATAAAGATTTCTTCCTTTTGAAATGTTTGTCCTGTGCAGTGGCAAAAAGGTTATTGTTTTATTTGGAAGGGCTAGAAATTTACATAAGGAGAGGAAAACAAAACTTACACAAACTCAACAAACTCAAATTCTGTGCTGGGAATACCTGCTGTGTTCCCGTTATAAATTCAGCTGTGAGCAGTTATAAGTCCCATCTGTGGGATGAATTTCTTCTCCTTTACCCCTTCTTCTCCCTCTTTACAGTTCAATATGGTTTAGGTTTTTAGTTTCCCTTCCTAATCAGTCTATTGCAGATAAAAAAGAAAATGTGTGGAGGAGAGAGAAAAGGTTGCTAGAAATAATTTCTTTGTAAGTTACATAACCTCCCCTCGATGTACTTAGGAATGTGTCTCTGCCTTTCAGGCATAACCCACCATCTTCCTTTAAAGAAGCAGTCAAGGAGATTTTGCACTAAGATGTTGGATGGTGAAATGTAGCAGCTGAGGCATGGACACATCTCCCTCTGTTTCCCCCTTCCACGGGCAGTGCCTTCAGACAGAAGGACAGATGTGTTTGGGAATGGCATCATCATCATCCCCACCCACTGCAGCAAAGCCTCCAGATGTTTGGGGCATGCAGTGAGCGCTTGGTGTAGAGCATCTCCCAAGGAGACCTGGTAATCTTTGAAATACCAGCACATTCTCAGGTTAAAGACATTCTGAGTGTGTGTTCCACAGCTGTGATTCAAGCAGTTGGGATGGAGACAGAATAAATAGCCTGAGTAATATTTCTGTTTGAGTCAGTGGCAGATTTGTCAGGGGCTTCAACAAGATTTCTTCACCAACCTTTTATCACTTTAATTTCCCTGCTGTACCCTTGTCCAGCAAAACTAATTAAGGCAAAATGTGGCTAAATTAGCTTTGAAAGTAGAGGTTTTTTTTCTTTAAAACTGAAAGCAATTATGAAATAATATTTTAACTGTCTGCTCCCCAGGATTTTAAGGTGTGATATGTTGACACCTCATACCAAGTATTTTTTCTTTCCCTGCTTTTGTTTTTAAGTGGCTATGCTTACCTGGTCATTTTTCTATACATTTGATCTGCTATTAAAAAAATCTGATCAAAATTTAAGTTCTGAGTAAACTAATGACTATAAAATATACTTATCTCCTATTTAAATGGTTTGGTTGGCATAGCTTATATCCTGTTTATTTGAGAAAGTAATTGTGAATAAAATCGGACTGTTTGCATCTCAAGGAGTGATTTTTGCCCTAGACTCTCTAAATCATTCAGATCCTTTCATTTAATGCTTTGAAATATTGATTAAATATATTCACTCTGGTTTGCTTTAATCTGATTACACATCTAGAAGTTTTCTTCTGATGTGGTGCAGCCATATCTGGTGTAAGCTGGCTTAATTAGCACTGCTTAGTGATTTGGGACCCCTGTCAAAGGCTGTTATGTTATCTGGAAACAGAGGGAGTTAAAGCTGAAGCTGTGACCTCATCCCTGTTCATGTTACACTGGAGTAGAAGCCGCGCTGAAAGGGATCCTTTGGCTGCATCGCTGTCCGCGCTGCTGCTCGATTGCTTTAATTCGGTTCTGATCTCTGTGGCACACTCGCTGAACAGCTCTTACAGGAGGGATTTGTGGGAATGCTACAGGCGAAGGAAGCTGTGCTAATATCGAACGCCCGTGGAAACAGACTCAGATAGATCTTTCTCCCTGATCTCAACCTAGTGCTTCGCCTGTGAAAATCGAAGCGGCACGGAGGAGAGCTCGCACGCACTCAGCAGAGAAGCGCTCACGCCCTCCCCGCCAGCCGCGCACTCCCGCAGCCGCCTGTGCCATTGGTTCCGTCCCATCCTCGCCGCCGGCTGCGGGGGAGCTGCGGGAGCGCCGCTGTGGCTTTAACGTGGGAGCGGCACAGGCTACAATAGGTGTCACTGTGTGCGAGCCCAATCGCGCTCCGTGGCTGCAGCCATTGGCTCCGCGCTGCCGGCTCCGGCCGCACGGCTGCCGGTCCCGCTCCGCTCCCAGCCCTGCCCGCACAACTTGGGCTCGCCGGCAGCCTGGCACTGCCGCCGTGCGCTCCTCCTGCCCTCTGCCCCGGCCGTAGCCCTGCCAGGCGGTTCCTGATCGGGAAAGCTGGAAGGAATGATGGGGATGTATTTAATGGTTCAAGTACTGGATCAAACTTAAACTCCGTTTCTTACTCTGGGTGCTGGAAAGGTCACCTTGTCTTGCTGACTCTCAGCTCTGCTGCTTTCGGTGTTACACCTTCCACATAGATTCCTAAATGTTCCTAGCTAGTTAGGCTGTCGGTCTTTACTCACGGGTATACTGATGGTAGATGAGAAAGGAAAGAACATGAAATGTCTCACCTTCTTCTTGATGCTTCCAGAGACGGTCAAGAACAGGTCTAAGAAGAGCTCTAAGAAAGGAAATAGCAGCAGCAGTAGCAACAGCAAATTGCCTCCAGTTTGCTATGAAATCATTACCTTGAAGACCAAAAAGAAGAAGAAGATGGCTGCTGATATTTTTCCCCGAAAGAAACCGGCTAATACTAATACAACTGCTGTCCAGCAGTACCATCAGCAAAATCTCAATAACAACAACACTATTCCTGCACCTAATTGGCAAGGACTTTATCCAACCATCAGAGAGAGGTAAGTTCAAGGCAGTTTTTTTTGGTGTTTGAATGGAGTAGTGAAATGTTCAGAAAGCATTTATTTGCTGAAGAAAATATGGTTATATTTTATTTGTTTGGGCTTTTTTTCCTCCCTGTATGTGTGTGGGAAATAAGAATTTTGGTAATGGAGAAATATTTTAGTATCTCTTTTCCAGTCAGTGCATCTGTTTGAGTTAATAAAAATGCTGCTGAAAGCTGCACCATACCCATAAAGATTTCCTTTTAGACCTCAGTGGGGATTTTCAGTGATAAATGCTCTGGACTTTGATTTCCACTTCTTGGAAAGTTCTCAGAAGTTTGGGGGCTTGTTTTATTGCACCCACAAACACCAGAAATACTTTTACCTCCTTAATATTTTCTGTGGTATATTTGTGCAATGATGTGTAAAGCAGCTGGAAGCAAAGTGTGACCTGCTTCTCTTTGCTAACAAGCAACTTGAAGTTGTTAAAAAATCAAATTTCTTGTGTCTGGGACATGCAGAGAGAGTTCCTGGGTGCCACAAATTAACATGCTACCTCTGTTTGTAGAAATGCGGTGATGTTCAACAATGACTTGATGGCAGATGTTCATTTTGTGGTCGGGCCACCAGGTGGGACCCAGCGGCTGCCAGGACACAAAGTAAGCAACAGCTGCATGATCTGCTCGGGTGGGGAGAGCCAGAGAGAGCTCCGACAGTTACAGCAGGACAGAGTGTGGGAGGCTCAGCTCTTCTGGGACAGGCAGCAGCCTGTGTTTGGAAAGGCCACATGCAGTGGGATAATCTCTCCCTGGCTTTTCTTTGTGTTTTTGGTTAAACGGCACGTTTGTTGGGCTAAGGCAGTAAAGTTAGGAATACTGCTTTGTGCTGTTGGTTAATACTGCTCTTGAGATTTCCTAGAAATAGTTAACTTCTGTGGTGGAGGTGAGCGTTTTCCAGTAGCTAATGCATCTATGCCCAGGAGAGTAAAATACAAGGAAAATGTGTAACTTGTTCTTAACTTGGACTTCATTTCTTACTGAAGTGTGTCTGTAGAGCCTGTCAGTGCAGCCCAGTTTGCTCAGAGCGGCTCTCCCACATTGTTTGTGTTGGCAGTGTTTTCAGTTCAAAGCATGAAATAAGATTTCCCTTTCTCAACAGTATGTCCTGGCTGTTGGGAGCTCTGTATTCCATGCAATGTTTTACGGAGAGCTTGCTGAGGACAAAGATGAGATCCGTATACCAGATGTTGAGCCTGCTGCTTTTCTTGCAATGCTGAAGTAAGCATCATTCATCTGCTGGATATGTGTTCCTGTCTGATGTATACATACCCTGCCAATGTCATAGCTGAAGTTGCATATAAACAGAAAGAAAGCAGTTGCTTGAAATGTTCCTCTTTTTGTGTTTTAAACTTTCTCCTAATTCTGCTCTCCCCATGTACTTCCAGGCACACACATACTAGACTAATGTAGGCAGTTGTAAATAATGACTTTGACAGGGGATCTTTGGGCACATTGTGTACTGTAATGCCTATTGATCTGTTTTGTCACTATATGTTACACAAAGGAATGGAGTTACTAAAAAGGTTTGTCAGCTGTAACAAAAAACCCCAAACCAACTGTTCTACTTTGCAAGCATAGAGAAAAGTTAAAAATGCATGCACAAAGCCCCCTCAGACCCAGTAGATTGCTGGGTTTGTAGACTGACATTGTTCCAGCTCTTTTATAAACCTGCAGTATTCAGGTCTTGTCTTAGAAAAATGACCCTAAGTTATTCAGTATGGCCTCTGAAAAATAAATTTCTCCTTATGTATCATATTGATGTGTTTGGAAAGTGATAAAAAGGCTGTTTACATGAAAAGGGGGTTTTATCTAACAAGGAAAATGAGTCAGTTTACATGATCATTATTTTTCTTCTTGCAAACTGCATAAGAAATGCTCTCTTCTCCTAAACGGGCATAATGAAGCAGCTTCCCTGCTGAATTGTCCTTGAATGTATCTATAAACTCTGATTGTTGAGGAGAAATGCCCTATCACAGAAATGGTATGGCTTTGGGGTGGTTTTGTTTTTTTTCCTTCTGCTTAAATAAATGCTGTTGCTTTCCTATACAAAAAATACATCAGTATCTGATAGTGATCCCTTTAATATGCTGCAGGTTTTCTTGCATGTAATGATATAATCACTAGCTAGCAATTTATTGTATTTCATAGATTGTTTTGATTAACTTATGATTGCAGAAGAGTTTCTTTTTCATTTTTAACATTTCACTGGCATCATAGATGAACATTCAAAGTTGCATATACAGTTTTTATAGGTTATCATCAACATCAGGAATGTTTTGTGCAAATGTTTTCTGCCAGGAGAGCTCCACAGATGTTCTCTAGACCTAGAATATAAAGTTAAGATGTGACATTATGTAGGGGATGCATGTTATGGATCTTTGCTTTGGGCCTTTTTGATTTTGTAGCAGAGCTCTGACTTAGACTTTACTTTCATGCTGAATTTTACAAATCACAAATACAAGATACCTGGGTTCTTGCAGCCCCCCTCTTTTTGAACAGCAAAACTATTTCACTGTGGCTAAATATGATGTGCCATATAAAAACTGAATGCTTTTTGAATTTATCATTAAGAAATGTGTGCAGAAAGAAAGCCTAGAAAAGAGAGTAGCAATACTGACATCTAGGTCTTGGCATATTATTTAGCCCATGGCAATTTAGGAGACTCTCTAGGAGAGCATGGCCAGAACCATGGGATTCTTCACCTTCTCAGCCTTTACTGAAAAAACCCTAAAGACCAGAAGAAGTTTGTGGTTTGTATGGCTGTTGAGGTAACCTTGCCAGTGCTGTCTTCCCTGCTGCAGCGTGTCTGAGGCTGCAGAGTGCCCCAGTGTCTGCGACACTGGGATGGTGCAGGGAGGGCACAGGGATGCCGCTCAGCAGTGCGGTGTCCCCTCATCACAGGATCCACTGCATGTGGAGCTTAGGGGGAGCCACTGTCCCCTTCACTCCTCTCCCTCTGGGAAACCATCCCTGGAAGTGTTTCCTGCAACTGCTGTGAGCCATGGATGGCAAGGCTGTGTTGCTACACAGGGAAGGACTTTAGCTATGCCAAGGCAGCCTCTCCTTCACAGGCTTCTTTCCACATCATAAACTTTGTCAGAAAATATATTTAGCTTGGGTTTTTTGGTTTTGACATCTTGCTCAAGAAGTTTGGGGTTTATTCCCCCTGGGCCGATGAATTCTGATGGCATAAATATTTTTTCTGCTTTATTACACAGTGGGCATTCTGACAACAAACAAGATATTGCCAGGTGTAATATAGGAAATACCACGATGGGTAGACATTAGTTATTCTCCCAGTTAAACTGCTTTGCCTGTTCTCTCCAGTTTTAAAAACAGGGTTAAATGCATAGTCTAGCTGCCAAACTGAATTGGTGCATTAATGTATTATATCTTATCTCAGTCTTGACTGTTCAAGTTAGAACTGTGATCTCATCTCATCCCAGGCTGAATGTGTTACTAAACCACCAAACCCCGTGGTCTGGCAGAATCCTGTGTTTGAGAACAGGGTGAAACTGGAATATCAATAATTGCAAACCAGAGCTGAGGTGCATTGGCAGAGTCAGAGGTGTGGAGTATTGCTGACAGTCGATCTGTGCTGTGTCTGCTGTACATCAGTGATATTAGTTCTTTATTTTCAGTAATATTAAAATAGCAACTTTTGAACTATTTTGATTTAAAACAGATGTCATCATTTTCTGTTGTACTAGCAGGCAAAGAGAAGTAAGGAGGAAAGAGTAGGAGAGCAATGAGAAGAATCATAAAACCAAATTAATTGAAAATGGAATTTTTTGGGTGGTAAAGGAGCTAAGCCTGTAACCATTGATATACAGATGGGTTCTTTGGTTTCACAAATAAGCTGAAACCAAGTAGTAAACACTAAAAATAAGCTTGGCTCTATGTAAGTTTTCTTTTTCCTCTGTAACCTCGTAGATGTTATGTTGCTGGAGCAGCATCTCCTCTGTGAGATGCTGGTTTCCAAGTGCAGCATGGACACTATCTTACAGCTGCAAAAATACAAATAGTTATTTACAACTATCATCAGATCAGTGTAGATACTAATTCCTCTTTATAGGGCACATCTGTTCTGCAGAAAACTCATTGTGTAGGGAAACCTGCTAACTAGAAAATTTTAATTGGTACAGGGTTGCATACAACTTTAGCTTTTCTGGAGGAAGACACTTTTATCAGCCATAACCATCAAGACTTGCTTATCCCTATGAAGAGTGAAATTGCATTTGGCATGGTTTTAGCACATTGCATTCACCAGCTGCAAATGGAGCCCTGAAGCATGAGATATTGAAAAGAACAAACTGTACAATGCTTCATTTCTCTGAGCAATGAATCCCAGCAGTTTAGTCACATAAATAGAATTTCACCTTCATCTCTTCCACCACACTGCCATAGCAATAAAGCTTTTTTCATCCTTATGCAGTGAGACTGAGTGAAAATGCCGTGCTAGTTGAGTTAGGATGTTGTGAGCATTAAAAACCTGAAAATCTTCCATTTCCGATACGTTTCATAACCCTTTGAAAAAACCAACCAAAACCATGAGCCCAAACAAAAAAGCCAGCTCTGAGAAGAACCCAATCCAGTAGTTACAGAAATGGATAGCGCCTGATATACTTGAATAGCATTTCTCTTCTTAGATTACCTAGTTACTCTCTACAAACTTGTTCATGCACCTCAGTAAGCCACGGTTCACCATCAGGGGACATGCAGTCCAAAGACTCTTGATAACACATGTTCCAGGCTCCTGTGGTAGCTGAGGGAGGCAGCCCTGCAGGAGCTCCTGCCTGGGAGCCAAGACCTGTGGGGAAGGAGCACAGAGCTGCGGGGGCTACAGTTTTTAAATAATTGTCTTATGGCACGCACTCCAGATGTTGGATTCATCTCAGATTTAAACCTGTTCTCTTCCATGGTCTTAACATAAGTGCTGAATTTTTTTTTGTACTTTCTTTCTGGGCTTAATCAATACTCCCTAAAGCACTGCTTGATTTTAATGTGGAGCCATTTAAATATTCTTTGTTTATGATTTTATATGAGTTTGTTGACAAACTGGTGTCGCATAAACAACAGCATTACACCTGTGTGCTTTATTTCAGGTACATCTATTGTGATGAGATCGATTTGGCAGCAGACACTGTCCTGGCCACTCTTTATGCTGCCAAGAAGTACATTGTCCCTCACCTGGCCCGTGCCTGCGTTAACTTTCTCGAGACAAGTCTGAGCGCAAAGAATGCCTGTGTGCTGCTCTCCCAGAGCTGCTTATTCGAGGAACCTGACCTGACCCAGCGCTGCTGGGAAGTGATTGATGCCCAGGCTGAGCTCGCTTTGAAGTCTGAGGGCTTCTGTGACATTGATTTTCAGACACTTGAAAGCATTCTCCGAAGGGAGACTCTGAATGCCAAAGAAATTGTTGTTTTCGAGGCAGCTCTGAACTGGGCTGAAGTGGAGTGCCAGCGCCAAGAGCTGACGGCCACCATAGAGAACAAGCGCAAGGTGCTGGGCAAGGCTCTCTACCTGATCCGCATCCCCACCATGGCCCTCGACGACTTCGCCAACGGCGCCGCTCAGTCCGGGATCCTGACTCTCAACGAAACCAACGACATCTTCCTCTGGTACACGGCTGCCAAGAAGCCGGAGCTGCAGTTTGTCAGCAAGCCCCGCAAGGGCCTCGTCCCTCAGCGCTGCCACCGCTTCCAGTCCTGCGCTTACCGCAGCAACCAGTGGCGCTACCGGGGCCGCTGCGACAGCATCCAGTTTGCTGTTGATAAGAGAGTGTTTATTGCTGGCTTTGGGCTCTATGGCTCCAGCTGTGGGTCGGCAGAGTACAGTGCTAAGATTGAACTGAAGCGACAAGGAGTTATCCTGGGCCAGAACTTGAGTAAATACTTCTCGGATGGTTCTAGTAACACTTTTCCCGTGTGGTTTGAGTATCCAGTGCAGATTGAGCCCGACACCTTTTACACGGCCAGCGTGATTCTGGATGGTAATGAACTCAGCTATTTTGGACAGGAAGGAATGACAGAAGTTCAGTGTGGCAAGGTGACTGTTCAGTTTCAGTGCTCCTCAGACAGTACAAATGGCACGGGGGTACAGGGAGGACAAATTCCCGAACTCATATTTTACGCTTGAATGGGAGTGTGTGGATACAAAGCATTTTGCTATCAAGAACCTGTCTGGTTCAGGCCTACTGATTCTTAGCTTTTTATCTGCAGATATGTGATCCGGACAGGGAATATGTAACTAAATGCTGTGGGCAAGTTGCTGGCTTGCTGTACTTGTAGCATCATTGGTGATTAAGTGTAATATTTAAACTGGAAGCTCTTAGAAACAAGCAAGTTTTAAAGGCTTTGTAAGGGGGGTGCCTGTTTGCTGGTGATGCTGACCCTTTCTTTGATGCACCAGTGAATCACCTCCCCCTCTTGAATCTCACTAAACACTGTCTTCATTGTTCTGTTTTTTCTTTCTCCATTTTCTGCTTTCTGCTTGTATTGGGGAGATAGGGATAGAAAACAGTGTCTTGTTTTATAGCTCTCTCTGCTGTCTGCCCTGCAGACTTTAGAAATTCTGGTAAACCAAGCTGCTTTTGACCATGGGGGCTGGAAGAAGTCCTTCAGTTATAAGCAGAAAAAGCACGAGTTTAAACCTTCATCCTGTGAGATTCTCCTGTAGCCAACTGTTTGGGATGGCTCCAGGGGAAGATGGGAAGAAGGAAACATCTTTCAGGAAGCTCCACGGCATACCAGCCATATCCCCAGTGCATGGACATGTTCACAGTGAGGAAGGGATGTGGGCTTGGCAAGTTACCCTTGGAGCTCATTTTCTAGGAATCCCACCTTGCAGGCAAGGAAGTACTTGCATATGTTCAAATTGTGTATGCAGCTCTTGAAACTCTACTCCCATGACCCAGGTTTTGCTACATTGGAGTTGATCTGCTCTTTAAATGGCATTTCTTTGAACCCTTGCTAAATAAATGGGAATTTATATCAATCATCTGATGCAGGATAATTTTTCGTTTGTTTTGGGTGGGTTTTTTCTTCTTCCTGAACATGGCAGAGGCAGATTTTAGAGGAACAAAAGAATGTATCAATCTTGATTGGATTTTTTTCTGTAATATGAGATTTATTTTTTTTTCTTTTTATTACCAGTTGAAATTTAGACAAAGACAGAAGGTTCCCAACTGTGGTCATGTTACACTTAGTGTATACCATATGATAGCAGTGAGGGGGAGGAAGTCTCCCCTAATGGGTTATTGCTGGAGCTCTTGCAATTGCTTATGGCTACACATCAATCAGAAGATTATGTGGTCTGGAACCTTTTCTCTGCCTGAGTTTTTTCTCCCAGGAAGTTACATGTCTGTATCATTTTTGATGATGTAACAGGAAGTTACATGTCTGTATCATTTTTGCAAAAGTATGAGGGATACTCCTTGTATTGGGGAGGAAACCAGTATAAATAAGAGCTACAGGTACTACTGAAACATGAGAAAATCTTTCATCACTGAACTGGGCAGGTGTTCCTCAAAGGCTGCACTGCCCATTGTAAAGCATCTTGTTTCACCTCCAGAATGGGTTCTGTTTGTTGTGTACCTTTTAACAAAATGAGAGGACCAAATGATTCCTTAGACCTGCTGAAGATTAATGTTACAGTATATCCACACATTAATGTAGCATAACCCTAAATTCACCTCTCAGCTCTGTAATACAAATGTTTTTCTCATCTTATTTTACCAGTTTAATGCTGTTACTCTAAGTGTTGCTTGATGGTTGGAATCCTGGCCCCTGGCCATTGGAGAGTGCCAAAATACAGCTTGGCAGTGTCCAAAATACCATCTGAAGTAAGGAGAAGTGGAGTGTAGTCAAAGCCCAGATCTTCTCTCTAGGTAATAAAAGGAGAACCAGGTAAAAAAGTACTCCACAGGATTTATGCCTTTCAACCATCTCATGTTTAATGTTTTATATACATACATACATGTGTGTGTAAGCAGCTCTCTTTCTGAAATGTAAATACCCTCAAAAAACATAGAAAAATGTTTTGTTTTTTTTGTAACAGATGTACATAATCCAGACTGTTTGTGAAATCAAAACAGAATGCTCCATGGAAAACTCCCAGGGAGAGATTTATAAAAACCTCCAGTTACTTATATTTAGATCTACAACTGAAAATAGACAAGAGTATAAATGGTATGGAGTGGAAAAAGAGTTGCTGAAGAGATCATAGAAAGGAATCTGAGATTGTGATGAGGTAACGGTCATCTACTTTTAGACATCTGAGCAGCAGTTCCATTTATTTAGATACATTTCAAAGCAGAGAAAGATGCAAATCAGCTGATTAAATTTTTGTACAGCAAGTGGCTGATGCAGATGTAATTACTCCGAGTGATAAGCAGATTGACAGGTTGTGGTAGCGAGATGCATTCCAATTTGTTTGGTAAAAAAAAAAACATGTGCCACAGCTGGTGGGACAAGTCAGAGAATACTGCATTGCTTCAGCTAGTCCTGGGTTCTCACCTTGAATTTATTATTTGTTTTGACTTACCTGCTAATAAAGGTGACATATCTGCTACATTCACTGGCTGGAAGAGAAGTTCAGAGATCAGAACATTCTGTAGCTGTAATGTGTAGAAAATGAGCTGTTATTTAATCATTGTTCTTATTTGATTCTTTTGACGAAGTAGGATGAAAGCAACCTCTAGCATAATTGCTCTGAGTCCATTCTGGGTTTTGGGAGCTGGTGCAGGGAAAGGTTTCAAGCATGGGTGATCAGACAAAGGCACCCAAAACACCTTTTGATGCTCACAGCATAACTTGCTTCTGAGCACTTTGTGATGCTAACAAGTACTGGGATGTAAGAAGTTGACCAGTGCCACTCACCTGGGGACATCAGGACACTTCAGTAAGTGTCTGGCTGTGGATTTGGTTGGTTTAGCAGAAGCACCCAAGCTTGAGTGCATTGATTGATAATCTTGCAAGCATCAGCCATATCAGCCTGGAATGTAAACGTGATGTCGATAAAGATCACCTCGCAGATTCTGTCTAAACTGTTCCTGGCTCTTGCTACTTGTATCTTTGATTTGCTGGTGAGAGGAATCTGTGATAAGAGAGTATAATGTAATATACTTTCTGCATACCTAAAATAGTATTTAAGTAAACACTTTAATTTCTACACACTTATTGCACTGAACTGTTTTGGGTTTTGTTGTTTGTTGTGCTAAACTCGGCTCACTTCAGGTCTCAGCACCCATTTGTGCTGAAGCAGTGTTTGACCTTAGCAGGCTTACAGCATTATTTATAAAGGACAGATATATATAAATATATAAAGTACCTCATGTTGAATGTTATTGTACTGTATCTTTAATGTCACAGTGCAGATCTTGTTGGACTCATGAATGTGTATAATCATGTTAAACATAAAAATAAAAAAGATTCTTAAATGCTTGTTTCCTGCAGTATCTTTAAAGCATGAGCTGTGAAAGTCCTTACTTAGTTATCTCTTTTAACAGTTCCTATTGTTGTTCAGTTGTGCAGGGATATTTGTTGAGCTTATGCATTCAGAGATCTTTTGATCCCCAAAGAAGCAAAAGTCTAAGGCAAATCAAAGAAGAACAATGAAAATGTTAATCAGTTGCATTGTAAAAAGGTTGATGATTAAGCTAATGAGCTAGAGTGAATGAATTCATTTATGTACTTTATGAAAGACCTTGTCTACTAGCATTAATATTTTCATGTTCTATTAATATTGTTAAGCATGTGGAGATGGAGGGGGAGGGTCTTTTGTTTATTCTAAAAGACAGTTGGCACAGGAAAGGCCATGCTTTTCAGTCTCTGATGTATCAGAAAGGACATGGTTAGTGCCAAGAGGCTGTTCTCTGCTGAAAAGTTAATTATATAATATTATTCAGAATTCTGAGTATTAACAATTTTTTTTCCAGGAGATTTGAGACTTCATTTTAAGATTTAAGACTTCACTGACTTTAAAGGTCACTTCTTTTAAAGGCTCACTTCCATGATGTCCATCTCCAAGACCTTCCATATATTACTGGCTAGTGATAAAAAAATACAGTCTGATAGAGAGATATGGAAATTTGAGGAAGTCTACCCCAGAGAAAAATCAATAATTTCAGAGTTCCTCCAAAACTCTGATTGAAGCATGTTTACAGGCATTACATTGGCCACTTTGGGTAAGTTGTCTTTCTAGAATTGTTACTTCAGTATTGGCACCACACACAGTACTTGGCTCCATTCTGGATCCAAGTTCTCTTAGATGCCCAGCACTTCTCATTTGGAGCTGGTTTCAAGTTTGTCCTGTGCCTTGTGCTGTACCAATGACACCAGCTCTTAAATGTGTGGCAGATATCAGTGTGATGTGGTGCAGCTAGGACCACACTGGCAGCAGCAGCCTGGCTTGGTGTAGCAGAGGAGATTGGTGCTGCTGGCAGCCTCAGATGCTTTGGTAAACAGGTCAGAACCAAGTGGACAAGATGAATGAAGCATGGCCTATCTCATCTGAAGGGACTTTCTCCTTTGCTTCTGCCTGAAATAGGATGGCAGTGATAGGACACTTTGGAAATTGATTTTAGGGAGAGCAGTGTCAGTATTGCACCCTTTTGATGAGACAGAGAATCACGTGTGTATTTGTGCCAGCAAAAAAAGAAGTTTGAGGTGGAAGGAAAAAATGCTAGGATGTTTCTGCCTTGGGAGGAATTGGACCCCAAGAGGTGCACTCACTTGTTTGTCTTGCAGGTAATACCCTGCTTGGTGGAGAAGGCTCCCTGCTCCCACACAGCTGGAAACTGCTGAGGAGCACGTGGCTGCTGCTTCTCCTGTCTAAACCAGGCTCTGAATACTCAGCTCTCAAGTGGAGGAACCTAGTATTTCCTGGCCTAGTAAGAGGGGCTATCCTACAGCCCAGGACAAGCTTAAGGAAGCTCAGAGAGTCTTTGGGACCTCCCAAGCCCAGCACTTGGGGGAAGGTAAGCTCCTGGCCCAGGGTGAGACACGATGGGCAGTTGAGTCCATCAGCAGCATTTGGCTACAGTAAAAAGCAGCAGATTTGAAAGCCAGCCTGTCCTTCCATGCTTGCAGGGAATCAGTGGCAGCAGGACTACCTGCTGATTTCCTGAAGGCAATGAAAGGAGCTGTTTTCTCAGATGGCAGTGTGACCATGTTCAAAATAAAATTAAGAGAAGGCTTTTTGGCATGTTGCTCCATTTCTAGAAGACTGAATTTATTTTCTCCCCAAGACTTCCTCATAAAATGAGGCCCTGGCCCAATTGAAATCAGTAGGAGTTGCCCTAGTGACCTCAATAAACTCAGAATTTTCATTTGTAGTGTTCATTTTGTATGATTATTCCCAAAACACAACATAAAACTGCCAAAGAAAGGGAAATTAATTTTGAAATCCCACTGTAATCTGATTATCTGAAATAAAGGTAGAAATGTTTCTATTACATTTTACAGAACTCCCGCTCATCAGATTTTGTGTGCCCTGCCCCCAAGCTTTTCTGCTAGAATGCTTTATCTTCAGCCATGAATCTATAGACAGAACAGTAAATTTTTACAAAGCTGTATGTATATTTTTACAGTCTGTGTATAGAATTCTAGCATATAAGATGCACAGCACGGATAAAGAAGCACTTTTAAGATTAGAAAGTGTGTGTAAGTTGCCCATAGTCCCCTCACCATGAACAAAAAACAAATCCAGTTTTTTTGCTTGAAGGAATTGGTATTTTGAAAGAGCTTCTTGAAGTCTGTGCGCTTGTTAATAGCATCAGAAATGCATTTATATTAAGCCTTTAATTGTAGCATTTTAAAATCAGCTTTGTAATTGTTTTCTATAGACAAAGATAACACAGCCTTCAGGGATCCTCCACCCTGCTCCAACAGGGTTTACACTTGAACAGAGAGCAGCAAGTGCAATTTGCTAGATCTCATTTTAAAGCTTCACAGGGATGTAACGTGCTGCTTGGGGAGCACCAGCATTTCACAAACAAGCCGTGGCTCCTTTTAGCCTGACAACAACCAGGGGCTTGCACAGAGGCATCTCAGTGGGACTGCTGTGGTTGTTGTTGGGGGTTGGTTTTTTTCCTCTGTTCTTGCCTTGTTACTTGTGGGGTTTTTTCCCATTGAGTTGCTAAGAAGCACTGATGGCAGGGAGAGGAAACTCCTTTGATTTTTGGGGGCACCCCTCTCGAGGTGGAGGGGGCAGAGATACCTCAAGGACTGTTACCCTGGCTCTGTTTGTTGTTAATGCCATAGTTCTTGTTATTTTGTTTGCCTTGTTACACATGCTAGCAAAGAACTGTTATTCCTATTCCCATATCTTTGCCTGAGAGCCCCTTAATTTCAAAATTATAATAATTCGGGGGAGGGAGGGGGTTTACATTCTCCATTCCAAGGGAGGCATTCTGCTTTCCCTAGCAGACACCTGTCTTGTAAACTGAGACAGTTGTGTGGAGAGGAAGGGTTTCCACTCCCTGAGGGCCAAACACCTTGTGTTGCCTTGTGGTGGCAGCAGCTACGTGCTGAGCATAGTGACAAACACCTCAGCAGCTGTGAGGAATTGCAAGCATGAAGTGCCCTGGGGACCCCCGTGTGAAGGCAGAGGTAGAGGCTCCCAGATGCAGGCAAGAGGTGAGCAAGGTGATTTTGTGAGCCAAAAAACTGTGATCCTGTATCACAACACCCTTGGTGATGGAGGGTTATGGCTGGGCTGCTGAATGGCACACGATTGGGATTTTTCACAGCTGAGAATTCCATTTTGTTTTCTTGTTGTTCTGGGAGATTCTCCAGCTCTCTTCTCTCCTGAGCTGCAATTCCTGCTCTGTGCCAGAGGCTTCCATGGGCTCAAAGCCCAGAGATTCCCTTTTTGCTGAAACTGGGGGCATTGGAAACACCTGGTGGAAAAAGACTGGCTGAGAGAGGGTGGGACACCGCAATGTTTTGGTGACACTGCCTGCAAGGTGCCCTGGATGTACTGAATGCTGGCCTGGTGTGGCAGGAGACATGGGATAATTCTCTTCTGGGTACTGATGTATTTCAGTTTTATCCAGCCAATTACTGGTTGTACTTAGAAGGGAAAATGAGATTAATTCACTTTTTTGGTAGGGTATAAGAGTTGTGATTCTGTGAAGACTGATTTATGCCTCTGCCTTTCCAGAGTCAACAGTCCCAGTGTGCTCAGGGGAGGTGTTGGGAGACAAGGCTTGCATCTACCTTAAAAACATACATGGAACCATCTCTTTCTTTAATGCCCTCTTTGTAGGAAGTTGTGGAAGTTTTGGTAGTAGAAGTTGTTCCTATAACTTCCTACAACTTGTGGAAGTTGTAGGAAGTTTTTGGTAGGGTAGAAGAGTTGTGATTCTGCAAAGGCTGATATATGCCTCTGCATTTCCAGAGTCAACAGTCCCAGTGTGCTCAGGGGAGGTGTTGGGAGACAAAGTTCACATCTACCTTAAAACATACATGGAACCATCTCTTTCTTTAACCCCCTCTTTGTAGGAAGTTGTAATGCTATAAAATAAATTTACAGAGAGCTACAGCCTGGCATGCCTGGCTTGGTTTTGTAGTGGAATGTTTTATGAATAAAAGAATGATGGAAATGTATTTAGCTTAGAAATACTAAATCCAACAGAACTTCCAGAGCATGGGAGTAGCACAACATAAAGATACTTCCAGATGTGAGGTTATGGTCCCTTGGTTGCAGCCTTAGGCTCAGGTGTGACACGGTCTTGCTTTTGTTCTTACTCACCAGGGCATGCTAGGAGAGGTATTCATGTCAGACACCACTAGTGCTGAGGGAGAAATATGCTGAGGGAGAGAAATTAAGGGCAAAGATCTGGAATACAGAGGGAAGGTATCTAATCAGAAATAACAGCTCTCATCAGGCACAGACAATAGACAGCAAACTGGCTTCAGGAGAGCTATTCAGGCATCAGGAGAGCCAAATTAACAGACAGAAGGTCAGAAGAGAGTCATGACAACTATTTAGATGAATTTCAAAAGCTGACTATGCTCAAGACTTCCCTAGACCCTACAAAGGGAGAATTTGTTTTGCTGCTTCAGAATACAATCTATGCATATTTTGGCTTTGTCCTCCGTGCTTCATTTGAGAGTTTCTTTACAATATATGGTACATAAGATGATTTTCCTCCTCAGTGCCTGGGGATGAGCAAGTTGGTTGACCCTGCTTAGGAAAATTATTTCAAAGTATAGTCTGTAATTTTCCTATTGAGCACTCTCCTTCATCCCTCCACACAGGATCTTTGTTGGCTCATAATAAGACAGCAAAGGGCAGGAGTCCCAAGACACAGCTGGGAGAGGAAGCTTTTCCTGCACCCTGCAGTGTTTCCAGGATGGCAGTAGCAGGGTGCTGTGCTCCCTTATCAAACACTTGTCCTGACTTGGTGTGAGTCGGGCATGGGGTCACCCTCTGCCTTTGTGGAGAATTAGCTGGAGCACACAGGGTGGCCTCTGCTGGGATTTCTGTGTCACCCTTCTGCCAGCTGCAGGGGGGTGGATGATCCCAGATCTGGCATAATGCCTGCCAAGGGTTTGGACAAATGTGAACTGACAGAGGGAGTTCACATCAGGTCAGCATTTCACGGCATTTCTCAGAGGGTATTAGGAGCTTTAAAAATCAGTGAAGTGCAGCAGGAGATATTTAGAAGTTGGGGTTCCTACCAGCTCATGGCAGTCATTTTTCATCCCATTTTGCAGGCAGAACTCCCCAGCAGAGCAGTCATGGTGCTCACGGGTATCACTGGCTCTGCAGCCCTGGGAAAAGGCAGAGGCTCCTAACTGCAAACTGGAGCTCAAAAAGCAGGTTGTGGAATGGTCAGGAATATCAGCTGGAAGCTGCTGTGTTGTTCTGATTTTCCAGTAGCATGGTCTGTGCTGGCAGGATTGTTGTCAAAGGTGTATTTTTGTCTAATGAAATACATCTCCTGACATTAGCAGGACTGGGAGCAAACACCTACCATTTCCTGTTTAGGAAATCTGGCATTCCTCACTCCATGGCTGCCTTTGAAAGAAAAATGAGAGCTTCTTTTCAGCACTGCCAAAAAAGTGATATTAATTGAAATAAAGCTTGGAATGAAATGTGAGTGTGACTTGATCTAGGAGCAGCCTTACAGAATGAGATTTAAAAATAAGCAGCACAGGAAGGAACTCATGCATTGAGTCACAGGAGGACTGATGAATTAGTAAGGATGGTCTATCCATAATTTCAAGGAGCTGGGACAGACAGGAGAGGAAGCAGCACACAGAAAAAGCAATACCAGCAATTTAGGCTGAGATCAGGAGTCTTCAAAGAGAAAAAATTTATCCAAGTTAAGGGAAAAGGAATCTTTTACCCGTGGTTTCTGCCATTTCTCATGCATCTTGAGTGATTGTGTAGATGAGATGAATTTGCTGAGCTCCTGTTAGGACCCCATAGTTTGAGAAATTACTTACACCAGAAGGCCAGAATGAGGTCTTTGAAAGGTCATTATCAGAACCAGTTTCTCATCAATACACTACTTGATTGGAGAAGAAGACTCAAAATTGAAGGGCTTTGATTGCTGGGAGGGAAGCTTTTAAGTGCTTCCTGCTGTTCTGTCATTTTATGCTAACCCCAACTGGCCCTGTTAAATTGATGTCCTGTTTCCCATTTACTGCCCACAAATCACTCTTCTCCTGTTAATGTAGGAAACATTTGCACATGATAGGAATTGGAGTGGCTAAACAGTAAATCTTAAAGCCAGTAAAGAACTCAAAAGTATTTACCCAGTGACCAAAGTATTGATTTCCCCCACCACTTCATAATATTCAATTGTGAGCTTTATTAAAAAATACAGAAACTCATGTCTGCCTTAAGAGAATCTTTGCACAAATTCCATTTCCAAGCTGTGAGTTGTGAATCAGTGTGATTTCTGTGTGGCAGCTAATTTCTTGCAGCTAATCAGAGGCTAAAACAAAGGCTGGGAGTGATGCAGCTGCTCAGGCAGTGGGGTGTCACTGCTGACACCGTGTGACACTGCACGTTGCTGCTGTGGGCTGGGTCAGCAGGGAAAACAGCACAGCAGCTCTGTTTTCTCAGGAGAGCAATGCTGTGAGTGCCTGGGAGCTCTTTGGGCTCAAGAGGAGCTAAGCCTCAGAAAGGTTTTCCTTGACTTTGATGGATATCTAAGCTTACACAGCCTCCCAGACTTGCACGTGCATCCAGAACTGAGCCATGCCTCAGGTCCTTCCACTGACTGTGGTGGTGTGAGGTCCCCAGGATGAGGTGAGAGATGAGAATTTGACTCCATGTTCTCAGAAGGCTGATTTATTATTTTATGATATTATATTATAAGAAATTATATACTAAAACTATACTATAGAGACAGGATACATCAGAGGGCTAGAGAAGAATGAGAATGAAAGCTCGTGACTGACCCTTCAGAGTGTGACACAGCTGGATGGTGATTGGTCATGAATTAAAAACAATTCCCATGGAACCAATCAAAGATGCATCTGTTGGTAAGCAACCTGCAGACCACATTCCAAAGCAATCAGATAATTATTGTTTACTTTTATTTTCTGAGGCTTCTCAGCTTCTCAGAAGAAAAAATCCTGGTGAAGGGATTTTTCAGAAAATATCATGGTGACAACTGACAGCATTTTACTGAAGTCCACTTTTACTGTCAGGTTAAACTAAAATGCTGACAGTGCACTGGGGTGATATGTGGTCCCTTGTACACTTGCTCTGCTGCAGAGCTCCCCTGGCAGCAGAGGGAAGAGTAGGTAGCTGGATAATGAATCTTAAAACAGACTTGGTATCGCAGGAATACCCCAATAATGGTCTCAAAGCACTTTGACATAACTGGAGAGGACAGAATGAGTGAGCACCTTGTAATCTGTGCTGTTTTTTGTGAGCAAACAAGAAAAAAAATTATCCTTCTTCTGCTTCCCTTCACTCTTCCATATCCCTATTTCCCCTGGTGCAAAAAGGGGAGGATGAAATCCCACCCCTACCTGCTGATCAAACCTGCTCCATAGGCAGCAGGAATCAGGACAGGTGTAGCAAAGCCTCCTCTCCTCAGAAGCCAAGGATTGCTGGTGTGCTCTGTCACCAAAAGGTTCCCAATATCCTTAAATGTCACTAAATGGGGAAAAGTAACATTGCTGAAAATCACAATCAAAGGGCCCTCACATGTAAATCCTTTGTTAGAATCTTTATAATCTTCAGCTCCTTTAGTGCCAACAGATCTTCCCATAAATGAGCTGCCAGCCAAAAGGTAAATATAAATCCAAAATACTCCCAAAGCAAACATGTTATTGGCTTTTAAAACAAGTCCATTTAAATAATATGAAAATTTATTAAAGAAGCAGAATCTATTCTGCTTTACATTTAAAGATGAATTAATGCAAATATCACAGGTTTATCCCTTGGGAGGAGTCACTGGGGAAGCAATTTGTTTCTTGTTAGCTAAGGCAGGGAGCTTTAAAGTTACTGAGTTGTCTGTCTCTGCAAGTAGCCCATTTAATCTTGAGGAAAAGTGTCACATCTAAGTTGGAGTCAGTTGTGTGCCTTGTTTAAAGCTCTGGCAGGAAGAGTTTTGCAGCATGCCACCAGCCAGCAGTATGAGGGGCAGTGGAAGTGGCACAAAGAATTTCTGGAAGCAATTTTTTATTGGCTATTAGCAATGGACATGGAGCCCTGTACAGTGAGTGCCAGGGGGGCCTCTATTTGCCTTTTACTTTTTTATTCTTTACAACTGATTTCTAGTCTAAGGGCTCTCATAATTTGCTTTCTGGTGGTATCAGATGAGGGTGATTTCTGTGAGGGCTAGCTTCTGGGAAAGCCATCAGAAATAGGTTTGTTTCCCCATAAAATCCTCAGTTTTAGGGATGTACACACACTCCTGCTTCTTTCACTGTGCTCATGAAATTGTCTCCAGGGCCATGCTGTGATTGGATTAGGTAAATTAGCTAGAATTAATTTATTATAAATTCAGCCTGGAATATTGTGCTCTGCTTGTTGATACAACTGTGTGGGCAATGGGTTGTGACTGGTTAGGTGGTGGAAGCACAGACCTCTGACAGGCTGCCTCCTGCACAGAAAAATTTAAAAGCTGTTGTCTGAAACTCCAGGGCCAATGAGTTCCTAGCAGACTTCACCTTCATCCCACAATTGTTTTTCAGAAGTCAATTTTTTGCTCTTTAATTACAAATCAGAGCCTCAGCTATCCCTCAGCATAGCTCCAGTGAGCTGGTACCCATGAGCTCCTGTGTCAGCTTTTAGCCTGAAGGTTCCAGCCTTGGGTTGTCAGCTGCAAAGAAAATCTCTATGATGTTAACAGCCTATAAAGCAATTTAGGGAGGTCAGTATGCATCTGAACACAGCTCAAAACAATAGCCAGAGGGGGAATATAAACTGTTTACTACCACTGGATTGGCACTGAAACCTACTGATGCAAAATTCATAGCCAACATGAATTAATTTGCTCCTGATCATCCTTACAAAAACTCTGGCTTCTCCCTGCTTTTCCTAATGACTTCTATTTGACAGCTGTGGGTTTGCAAAGCAAACTGCAGTAGCAGAGCAGACATTAATGTTCTGAAACAGCACTAAAATCTGTGAATGGAATTGCCTTTGAAACTTACAGTGGTTGCCAGCTTATACTGAGTCAAGCTTGTCATGTTTTTATGGACTATACTTAATCTTTGAGCATCTTTCATCTCCCCATCACCTGTGTGTGAGGGAAGTGTTAGCCCTGTTTTACAGATGAAGAAAGGAGGCACAGGACACCTGAGAGCAGCCTGGAAATTGTTCTGCTCTATAGCACAGTCTTACTCTTAAGAAGGCACCATCTCACCTTTACATGTTAGTTGGATCAGCTACAAGATCTCCAATTGGCTTTCCTGATATGCCACAGAATCACAGAATGCTTTGGGTTGGAAGAGACTGCAAAGATCATCCAGTTCCAATCCCCCCTAGATGGGCAGGGACACCTTTCCCTATCACAGGTTGCTCAGAGCCCCATCCAGCCTGGCCTTGAACACTTCCAGAGATGGGGCATGCACAGCTTCTCTGGGCAACCTGTGCCAGGGCTTCACCACTGTAACAGAGAAGAATTTCCTCCTAATATCTAATCTTAACCTCCTCTCTGTCAGTTTGGAGCTATTCCTCCCTGTCCTGTCACTCCATGCTCTAGTGAACAGTCCTCCTCCATCTTTCTTGTAGGCTCCCTTCAGTTACTGGAAGATCACCCTGAGCCTTCTCTTCTCCAGGCTGAACAACCCCAAATCTCTCAGCCTTGCCTCAAGGAAAGCTGCTCCATCCCTCTGATCATCTTGGTGGCTTTCTCTGGCCTCACTCCAACAGCTCTGTGTCCTTCCTGTGCTCAACCCCAGATCTGGACACAGCCCTGCAGGTGGGGTCACTGCCTCCCCTGCTGCTCACAGAATTCAGCTTGAGTTCCCACTGGGGCCCAGGCAGCGAGTGGGATGTGCAATGTTTCTCTCTGCAGGAGAGGGGAGCAGGGCTGTCCATGCTCCTTCTTCAAAGGGTGAGCAGAGGTGTCTGCAAGTTGTAGCTGTAGCTAAGTAAATGCTCTGTAAAGTCATTTTATGTAATGGCCTGGAATTTATATCTTTGCTTATGAAACAGGAGCGGGTGGCTGCTTTAATAACCAGCATGCAGTGTAAATGCTACACTGAGCTGAATTCTCTCCTCAGATAGTCTGTGCGTGCTGGTGATGTCAAGGAGAGCTGGGCTGGCATCCAAGAACAGAAGCTGGTTGCTTGGTCTGCTTAGGATACATCCAAAGCATTAGGAATGAGATGTGAGAAGAATAAATAAGCATTTTTACCACGTGGGACAGAGCTGCCTTACAGAGGGTGAGCTGCAAAATGACTAGTTAGGGGCTGCAGCCAGTCACCCCTCCCAAAAACTGCAGGCTCTCTTGTCATCTCTTCCCACATCAATCCAGGAAATTCTGGGAAAAAGCTCTAGGAAATGCCTTGAAAGTACAAGTCTGCAGTAAGAAAGTCTGGTCTGATGTACTCTGCTGGAAAGGTCCCTTTTGTCTGAGGAGCCAAAGGCAGGAATGGTGATACTTTTCCAGGGAATTTCAGAGATTCCATGCTCATGTGCAGGACGGGTCTTTCCAGGCTAATTGTGATCAGTCAATGCAGAGGAGGATCACCTGCAAGCAGGATTAGGATAGGATGCATTATGTCATACAGAATCTTGTACTCCAGAAATCAGATGTGGACTTATGAGTCTGGGTCAGGGCTGACAATGGTCAGCAAAGCCTCAGACCATAGAATTCAATACAAATTGTCACAAGAAAGGGAAGGCTAATTCAGCTTTAGAACTACGTGCAGTATGAATTTTGTGGTTGCAGTTTTACCCTTTAATAGTTAGAGAGCTGTTATATAAATAGTATAAACCAGGCACTGTGCAGACAGGATGGGAAAAGAGAGTTTATTTCTGTAGTCTAAAAGAGACTCCTTAAAAAGTGGGATTATGGGAAGAGAAGGGAAGGAAAGAGCACAGTCCGGGGCCAGAGATGGGTGGAAGGCCTTGCAGCACCTTCCCTAATTGAGGATTTCACAGCAGAATTAAAAATACATCAGGCCTAAGATCTTAATAAAGGGTTTCTAAAGAAGATATGTGGGAAATGGAGCACAACAAAGCAGGCAGATCCTGCTGGCCCAGGTGGCTGCAAGCCAGGAGCAGGGGGAGTGTGGGTCTGCACTTGTGCTGGAGAATTACAAATAAAGGAACAATTGGGAAAGGCAAGGTGTAATTCATGAAGCAGCCAACATTTGTTTCATGTTTCTCAGGATTTAAAGCTAATCACAAGCTGAGTTTACCATTCTGATTCCTCCTCCCACCCCAAATCTCCAGCATCTTCTAATTTATAGCCTTCCGGATTCCTGCACTTTTGCTGTACAGGAATGGATCAGTCTCCTATCTTAGTGGCTGCAGAAGCCTGACAGTGTTTTCCCACTGCCTCTCCCTCCAATAAATCAAAGCATTCAGAACATTTCCAGCAGAAGTCCTATGGTAGGGAAGGATGGCTGTTTCTGTATTTTTGCAGCAGTGAATCCTCTGGATGGCATTCCTGCTGACTTGCAGGAGTTATATAATTGCAAGTCAAAATTTCCCTGCTTTGCCAAACTGCTGAACCAGAAGGGTTTGCTTACTAAAGGGCTGGAGGGAAGGAACTGGAAGGGAGACAGAGGCAAGAGGCTGCATAGACTGCTGGGCTGTGAGCAGCATTCTGATCATTTTAGGAATTTGTCAAAGGAGAGGAGAAAAGTTGTGTAGTGAGAGATGGGTGAATAATTAACCACGTATCATTTAGTCAATGAATTTTGCTGATGGAGGATTATCTACAAATGGATTGCTGTGTGTGTCAAATGTTATTCAACGGCTCTTTTCAGTGAATAATTTCTGAGTTGTAGCTGTATCCTGAGGAGTTCATTGAGGTATTTGATAATTAAATACTGAGAAATAAGTGAGAGTACCAGCACACCAAAAACCAATCACTTAAATGGTGCTTGTACAGCCTTGTTGAATTCTTAAGGTGTAAAGCAAAGTTTGTTTAATTTGAACTTTCATCACTGCCTAGTCTTTGAGGAGGTCAATTTAAATCTTCTAAGCCATGAAATCGGAGGCATTTGGAGTGAATTACCCAGTTTTGAGGATCTCAATAGCTGTCTGTGCATGATTGTACTTAGGAAACACTCATCTGCAAATCTCATACAAACAGCTAAGCCTATTTCTTTGACTTATTACTACTCCTCTTCTTCCTTCTCATCCCTTCATTAAACTGCTGTGCTTTTTCCACATTGCATTAGAGATTACTGAAATCAGGCAGTTTCCTGTAAAATGTTTGCAGTAGAACCTAAGCATCATTCTAGAATTCAAATACCTCAGTAATGATCTGTAGTATTAATTTCCAAGGCTCTGAGGAAGATGCTGATATTTAACCTCCACTCCTTCTATAACCTTAGGCAGATCAATTACTTGGAGAAGTTTTGTTATCCCCATCTTACAGCTAAAGCCTGTTTGGATGATAAAAATCTCTTGCAGTCATGAAGCAAAGGTCTGAGAGCTGCATCCCCAAAACTGCAGCAGCAGCTGGGGGAATGCTCCAAGGGTCTACAGAATCCAGTATCACAACAAGATATAGAATACAGTCAACTGTAGATGCTGTAGATGAAGTAAAACTACAAGGCAAAAAAACCCCAAAAAACAACTAAGAGTACACATTATTTATTTGACAGACTTCAATGGATAGGATAGGGATTTTTAAGCATTTTTTTCTCTTGTGGTGACAGAACAGTTGCATTTTTGACCTGTTTAATTTAAATAGGCATCCACAAGAAAACTTAGGACAGCCCAGAGGAACTCAAGCCAGGGGAAAAAATCATCCTGAATTCCTAACTAGGGAAATAGCACATCATTTGTGAAGGGAGTAGTTTCAAATAAAATATAACTCTTAATTCTGTATTGCCACATGGTTTTATGCTGCAGAGTCACACTCCAAGCAGCACAACTGTCCTTTCAGAGAGATGTGTGCATGTGTTTGCAGCTCACAAGCAAATTGCTAATGTGGGGTTTTTTGTTTGTTTCACTGCTTTCTCCTAGGAGGTGATGCTCCTGACAGTTTGATTACTTGGAATCTGAGGTGAAAATGCTCAAGCAAAGAGATCTGTTGAGAGAGAGAAAAAACAGCAGCACATTAAAATAAGAAAATCAGGATTTTTGTGAAGGACACGGTTGACTATTCGCGTGCTACTGAAACCCAAAGGCACTTCTAATAACCCTTTAAACCTCATCTTTTTTTTCTAATAATCTTCATAATCCTCACCTAGGATTGCCAGGGAGTAATTTGTGGCTGCAGTCTGTAGGACAGTGAGAAAAGCAAAGCTGCTTGACAGAACATCAAAGGTTTGTGCCACTGAAGTTTTATGCAGCGATTGCTAAATCCTTCATGCCTGAAACAATGATGAAAAATGATTGCCAGCTATGAAACCAAAATTATATCAATCTGCTTCTGGGTCATGGGGCTTTTTTTTTCATTTGAAAACATGACCCAGTCTAGCACAGTTCACTTACCAACCTCAAGTGTTCTGTCATTAAAAAAGAAGAGAACTGAGTCAGGAGGGGTGAATTTATTTCATGCTTCACAAATGTATGTGGGGGAGTGGGAAGGAGAAAATGCTGAAAATAAAATCAAGCAGGTCAGTGCCCAAATACCTCATTCTGATTGTCTTTATATAACACATGTAACAGACAGTGTAGTTGCCCTCTGGATTTCCAAGGGGAATATTCAATGTAGAGTAGCTGAAATGGAAACTAAATATGACTGGAGGCTCTAGTTTCACAGCAGTATCACTGCAGGTAATTTTTCTGGCTGTAAATCAAGTGATCATTAAAGCTGAATGCTGAGAAGCAGAAGTTTGGGAGTGATTTGGCTTGTCATTATCAAAACCTGGTCTTAATGAGGATCTTGTTAGCTACTTCTACACCTGCTTTTCCCTGTGCAGAGGCCTCCAGGATGCACCAAAACCAGGGGACCAAGTTGAGAGCAGGGGGAAATGAGAGGTTTAAAGCAGCAGGATCAACTCAGGAGTGCACATGTGGGAGAGGTGCTGTACACAGAGCCTGGAGTGTCTGCGCTCCATCTGTGCCAATTCCTGCCCATGGCACCGTGGGCTGCACTTGTGGGGCTGCAGGGTGGGAAGGACAGGACTGAAGCACATTGTGCTGCTGTTGCTGTGCAGAAAAGCTGAATCACTCAGCACCCTGCTGCTCTGTGAGGCTATTCACAGAAGAAAAAATAAATTGCTTTCACCAGTCGTGGCAAGGGGACTCTGTCTGGATGGCAGGGAATTGTTTTAGGGGTCTTTTAGGAGGAAGACAGGAGAGAGACAGCCTGGCTGCTCCTGTTCCCAGCCATGAAGGAGAGATCCTGTCAGAGTGGTCCCTCTGCAAGGGCTCTGTCCCTCCCCAGGCTGTGTGACTGATCAGTCAGAAGCTGATGGGAGTCAGATTCTCCCCTCCAAAGTTCTGTTTTCTCCTCACTGGTGAGTATTTGCTGATCCTCTCAGCCACTTCTATAGTGGATATTTTTGCCCCTGACGAGGGGGAGAGAATGATGCATCTGACTCCATCTTATCAGAAGGCTAATTAATTTCTTTATTATATTATATTATTCTATACTGTATTACATTACATCTAAACTGAATCTGCCAAGCACTCAACTGCACACAAGTGCACAGAACTCGTGACTGTCCCCCAACAGTCCCCAAACACACACACACACTCTTGGCCCTGATAGGCCAAGGAAACAAAACCCCATCACTTTGGGTAAACAATCTCTATACTGCATCCTACTTTTGCACAAACACAGGCACAGCAAATAGGAATTGTTTTTCCTTTCTCTGAGGTTGAGAGAATGTGAATCTCAGAAATATTCTTGGGAGGAATTGTGCCTTGCTTTTCTCTGTGAAGAGAAATGTGGCTACAACTTGCTTTGCAAAGCTGTGTTCTAATATCCTGATTATAATTTGAAGCTGATTAGCAAACGTGCACAGAGTCAGCCTTGAACACATGGGAACTTTTCTGAGATTGTTAGTTCTGAAGAGATGCTGCTCAGTGATTAGTCACAAAGACTGAGATATAAATTGATACTTCTCTCTGCCTCTGCTCTTGCTGCATATTCTCTGTACCACCTCTGACAGAGGAGTTGGAGGTCAGACAAAGAAAGACATGAAATATAGTCTAGCAAAAAAAAATAATTATAAAGATAAATGGTAAAGATAAAAAAGATAAAGTCAAATGTGATGCACTTGCAAGTGTGCTGCATGGCATGAAGTGCTGCATGTTGATGAGCTGTGTCACCTCACTTGTCTGCAATGCTGCTCGTTTCTTCCATTGCTTTGCTGTGGAGCCAGTCACAAAGATGACACTAGGCCATTTCACCCTGAAAATCCAAATGTTGGATTCAGCCATGGCTTTTTTTCTCTCTTTGGCTTGAGAGGGAAGTGCTGTGCCAGAGCCTTCCAGTTATTTGAGAATAATTTCAAGCAGTTACATAGGTGGGTATTTATCCTCTCAGTATTAACTTACTTACCCTTTCCACCCCAAAATATTATTTACATTATCAGATAAACACTTTGCTCAGGAGGTTCCCTCAGTGGGATCTGGACCTAGGAAGCCCTGTGTCTCTCCTGCTCCTTCAGGAACTCTGCATTTTGGGTGTTAGGCAGGAATAATCCACTTGCTCTTGCAGCTAAGCCTCCTTCAGAGGCAGTCCCCAGGCAGTGGGGGAGTGTGGATTGTGGCATTCATATTCTCTGGAAAAATCCCTTCACCCAGGATCTTTCTCCTGGGAAGCTGAGAAGCCTCAGAGAAAAGGTAAAACAAATTCTTATCTCATTTGCTTCTCCTGTGTTGTGCTCACATGTGGAATGTGTTTGGATATTGTTCACCCACAGGTGATTGTTCCATTGCATTCTGCTGTGAGTTGTTTTCACTCAATGGCCTGTTAGGGCCAAACTATGTTGGGACTCTGGAGAGAGTCAGGAGTTTTCATTATTATCTTTTTAGCCTTCTGTCTGTATCCTTTCTGTATTCTTTAGTATAGTTTAGTATAGCATTCTTTAATATAACATAGTATCATAAAATATTAAATTAGCCTTCTGAGAACATGGAGTCAGATTCATCATTCCTGCCTTCGTCAGGACATTCCCAGTAAATACAATCATGGATGGCACAGGGAGAGGGAAAGGAGAGAGTGGCCCAACAGGAGCAGAAGCCAGCAGCTGGTAGTTGTACTTGTACATCTGCATTATAAGGTTTTATACAATTAAATTGTTCCCCAAAGTAGTTCTAATGAAGTTATAAAAAGTCTCTTCAGCTTTCCAGCTGGTGGGTAGGAGAATGTGAGATGAAACTGCTGGTCAAATGTACACTGTAATCAGTCATGAAATGTTTTATTTCATTAACTTTGCTTTATTTGAGAGATACTTTAAAGTTTTGATCAAAACACTGTCTAATTTTGCAACTTCTTTTGGCCTAATTTCTCAAATCTAATGATTTGTGAGCTTCACATATGACTTTTCAAGCCAGAATGTGGCTGGTCCTCATAGCTTGAACCTCTAATTAGACAAATGAACTAATAAAATCATCTCTTGAAGAGTGATACTCCTTTTACCTCAATAGTTTTCTGTTGAAAACAACAACAAATTTAACTGGAGGGGTGTTCTACTTATAAGCTTTTTAAGTCTCAGAGGATTTTTTTCTTTAGTAATCCTTTATTGATTATGTGACACACTTTGTTTTTTTTTTTTCATCTTCTGTAAGAAAGGCTTAGTTTTAGAGATGTCCTACTTGTTTGTTACCAAGGTTGGTGCTTTGGACAGCAGAGTCTGCCTGAATTTACTCTTATTGAGAAATAGGTTATGTTTAATTAATGTCTTAATGTTCCCTACAAGCACAATCTCGTGCATGTTGCGTGTGTGCCCAAAATGAGGTGCCATGTTTCAGTGAATAACAGGAGAGTGTCATTAAAAACTCCCATTGATTTATTCTTCACCAATTATTTTTCTTCCTTGATAATGTGGTTTTTTTTAATGGAAAGAACTATCTTTAAAAAATGCTCAAGTTTACACAGAAAAGCAAAGCTATTTTTGGGGTGTTTTTTCCATATATTTTCAGCACTACCATGCAAATAATGACTCAATTTCCTGTTCTAAAAAAACCACAAAACGAGAATAACATCATAGAGTATATGCATGATACAATATCTGCTAACCATTCATAGTCAGATATTCTCCATGTTTAAAATTGTATTTTCACTGTTACTTTCACAGGAAGAAACTTTGGAGAGGACACCATGCCTGAAGTGATTGTGAAGAACACCTCAAACAAACAAAATACCAAGGGAATTTGTCTTCATCAGATCCTGTCCAGATTGCACTGGTAAGTCCTTACATGAAACAAGTTTTCTTTCCTTTCCATTATATTAGTTATTGTAATTAAATGTTGTTTCTTCTATAAAATCAAGTTCTCCTTCAAAACTAGCCGAGTCTTTGGTCACAATTACATTGCAGCTTTGAGCTCCATTTACAGTTTCTCCCTCCAAGTTTTTCTAAACACCTAAGTTACCTTTCTTTTAAAAAAGAAACATGAGTCTTTTAAAAATCTCTTTTCATTTAAGAAAAATGAATGGAAAAATCTGTGTTGGCCCCCTTCTGTCCTCTCTTTTCAAAGAGAATCCCATTCAGGGAAAGCCTTAGTTTTGAAATTGTCATAGAAGAAAATAAAAGCTTTGAGAAGCTGTGAGAGTTTTTGTTAGGAACTGGTTGCTATACTTAGAAAACCAAACAAAAATAAATTATCAAAGACAGTTTTCTTGTTGGACTCCTCATCATCTAAGCTGCAAAACTGAGGCAGGTAGAAGTTTTGCCCCATCACTGTTGCATCAAATTCAGAATTAATATTCTGCAGAGGAATTGCAATGACCAGGAAAACTATCTCAAAGCAAGGAAATTAGGAAAGAATTAGCAAGGAAATTTCCTTTCTCAAAGCAAGGAAATTAGGCAGCAAAGGACACAGAAAGACCTGAAGCTCCAGATCCCACAGACCTATGGATTTTATCATTTAGCACCTTCTCTTTTAGCAGGGCCCATTCCAGCTGGGTTAGGAGATGGATCAGAAACTCCACAGCAGGGCAATTTATAGAGAAATGTGCCAGCCCAGAGTTCCTGGTCCTTATTGAGCAGATCTTGCTTTCCCCCTGTGCTGGTGGATACAAATATGTACAAACCCTTCCAGGTGCTTTGGTTTGCAGCACATTACATTTATATTACATTAGCTGGATTTTTGGAGGACAACTAAACTGCTGTTTGATACTTTGTGGCATAAAATCCTGGGGCTGAAAAGGGATTCTCCTCTAAGTCATCCACTCTTCATTTTATTGGGTTCCTTCTAGCCAGCATAGTGGATAAAGCCTGAAATGACCTGCTTGGAATTTTCATATTTGCTTCTTTTTCCAAGCTATATTATGAAGCCTGTCCTTACTTACCACTTTCACTTTAAATTTTTCATCTTCTAATACTTCAGTAACTGATTGAGATTTTATTGAGAGTCAGGGAGGGAAGAAAACAGAACTAATCTAATCATAGAAGGGGGAAGCAAGTTCATTTTCTCAACCCAGAGAAGTGTCTTCAAGCCCACCCCTGGTGGAAGGTCCGTGGGTTTTAGCCCTGCAGGTGGGTGATTCTGGGCCAGAATGCTTTCATCTCTCTGACAAAGGTAGTTAGGTGTTTGACAATTTTGACTAAACTGCCAGGTTTTCCCAGAAATAGTGTTCCAGGTTTTCATGAGCTTGGAGACATTTTTGTGATTTCAGCCTCATTTAGCTTATTCCACCCTGCCAGCCACGTCCAGATAAAGCACAGTGGAGGCTGCTGCCTCTGGTACAAACCCACATCTTCTTTATCAAAAAACCTTCAGCAACATGACCATTAGAAAAGCCCTAACATTTGACCTGCCATTGTTGATGGGCACATTCCAATGTGTGGTTGCTAGCCTGCAAAAATGATCTACAAATGGCAGGTTTCAGGATGTAATTTCATATCCTGCAGGATATGGTGTTGAAGTCCTCCTGTTTCACTTCAATGTGAAGGCCATTCCTCCAAACCTGAAATTACACTTGCTCAAAGTTGAATGGGGAGCTGTACCACAAGCTGAATGTAGAATAAAAACACAGGATAATAATGCTCTGTGTAAATTTGTTTTCTGTGGTTTAACAAAAATGTTAATTCCTCACTGAGCTACAGACTAGACTAGTCCCTAAGAGAACAGTGTATTTGGGGCTATGTTTCTCTGTTGTTCAAATTAGTGGATCAGTCCTCAAATGACTCTTAGGTTTTACTAAGAAATATTCACTCAGTTCCTCCATTGCTTTTTTTAAAGCAGCAAAGTGCTTACCAACCACCTTTTACAGCTTTGCTTTTCACCAAGCTTTCCTGAGACTGTAAATGTTCAATATTACAAATCCATGCTTCCTAGTATTGATGAATCTGGCTCTTGGAAAGCCTGAGTTTTAATGATTAATTATCTGATTAAACCAAGAAAAAGAGCTGCATTAAGGGTTTGAAAGACATGCCCTTCAGAAGATTGAATTTCATGATCTCCCTAATCAGTGTTTTGCAAATTCACAGTAGATACTATGTACATCTCTTAAATCAGGGCAGATTGCATATTGATTAATAGTGTTATCACAAATTAGCAGCACAATATCAGTTTCTCTGATGCAGGCAACTATGAACAGGAATTGTTTGCATTTCTGTGTGAGCCTCCTGGAGACAGACAGAATGAAATGAATAGCCTTTTAATTTAATTGGCTTCCAAGGCAAGCCTGAGAATAGAAAGCACAAAGCATTGCACAGTTACTGTAGAAACAGTGGAGGTCAAAAGCTCAGCTTGCAGGCCTTACATCAGTCACCACTGCTCCTGTGCAGTAATTTTTTTAATTCTTGCTGCATCTCCATCAGATCCCAGGAAGCCAGATAATTCAGCATTAGTATTCCAAGTGGAAGTGCTGGGTCATTTGTCACTGGTCAGATCATGGTATGGAATTTGTTTCAAAAAAGCTGCCAAAATGAAAAACTACAATCAATCGGTGCTCTTATATATCAGCCACAAGAATTAGATCAGGACAAAAAGAAAGAAAGAGGAGAGGAAAAATCTTTCTTTCTCATAGAAGAATAAAAATCAGAACAAGGAAAGAAAAAGTGATACAAAATGGATAATAGTCTGGCAAGAAACCCTTTTTCAAAATAATCTTTCTGTAACAGACAGTTAAGATTTAGATGTTATTTAGTAGAGCCAGCCCTGCTGAATGGAGTGAAAGCAAAAAGGGCGATAATATTGTGCTAATATTCAAAACTCCTGCACTCTTTTGACTGTAGAAATAAAGAGCTATAGCTCTTGTAAAACTTGAGCTGGCCTAGGAGCTCATCAATGAACACAGAAACCCATCCACACAGTACTAAATGTAGAAAAGGGATTTCTTTACTATTTTTGGACTGGCTAGTGCAAGATCTGTGCTGCTACTTCAGCTTGAATTCATTCATCCTTCTGCAGCAAAGTTCAGAACTCCTCCTCTGTGTCTGATCCCATATGCCTGTGCCAGCACAAAAGCCTGGCACAAAGCACTTCCATATGTAGCAGACTCAGCTGCACCAAGGGGATCACATGAACCTCCCATTTCATTTTTGGATTGTTGATTCTTAAAAGCACAAAGGTTCCTTTGAGGAGGTTGTGCATGAACAGTTGTTGGCATTTTTATTATTTCCTATTACAACTCTAAATTACTCCATGTAGCTGTGTTTTTATCTGCTGAAGGAGAAGGAACTAAAAATATCCTAGTGGCCAGTGTTCTTTCCATGGAGGATTAGGGTTTTTATAGGTTTAGCAAATTAGCATATTTGACAAAAATCACCAATTAGAGACATAAGAGGTGAGGTAATTTCCCCCTTGTTGGACAATGCCCTTTTCCTGACCCAGAGATAGGGCAACTGAGAGGTGTTTTAAAAACTTTTATTTTATTTTCAGTCTCATGAGAAAGGTGAGGCAACACAGACGTTATAATTCACACTGTCACAATCAGAAACCAACCATTTCCTAATTACCATACAGTATAAGTGTTTTCTTGTCTACCAGCTTTAGCCAGGCCATGCTGTAAATGCCTTAAAGCCACTTAAAACTACCCCTCGTGGGTCCCACTACAATGCATCTTTCACAGTTCTATTTCCCCAGAGTGTCCAGTTTTATTTGCAAGGCCATCCTTTGAAACTTTTTTCTAGCTCCACTTCTCTCTCAACAACATCTATCCTATTCCATGGCATTTCTAAGTCAGCATTTCTTGTCTCAAGGTTTGCACATGGATGCACACTCTGTGGGCCTTCTGTCAGGCCTTGAGAACTCGCCACAAATCCATTTCCCACAATTCCCCCTCTCTAAGTCCTTCCCCCTCTGATGGAAACTTGTTGATGAAAATGTGTCCTGAAGAGCTGTTTTTGGCCTTGGCTCCCAGAAAGAACCAAGATAGGATAGAGTGTGGAAACCCAGGGCACTGGGAATATTTCTCTGTCTGCTCTGGGGTGCCCTGACCCCCAGGGCAGCACTGACTTTGACCCTCATTCATGGAGAAAGTTTCCTAGACTTCAAGATAAACTGGAACTCACAAAAGTGTGAAATAGATTATAGAGAGCAGTGTAGGTGTACCACTTAGGTGGGGAATTTAGGTTTTGGGATTTTTAGTATGTTGTGGATAGAAGCAAGATGGAGGGCACAGGTGTCATCCTGGGCTTCTTCTTCGTGCTGCTTCTTCCTCCTTCTTGGATTTGGGTGGCATTTTGTAATTGGGCAGAGAAGTCCCCATTGCAGCTCTGTGGGATCAGTTATTGGGTTAAAAGGGAAAATAATCCAGGTGTCAGTTCTTAATTGGATAGTTTAGTTTTGAAAGACCTTGTAACAAGAGATTGTTGGCCATTTTGTGCCTTGCTGCTGAACTCACGGTGGTGAGACTGTTTTACTGATAAGAAATAATAAACACCTGAGTCTGAACATGAAATGCCATCTCAAGTGCCTTCAATGCAGACCCAGAGAAGCCAATAAATGAGTTTTGTCTTTCTGCCTATCAGGGCAAGGAAAAGTACTGGGAAAACTAGCTATGAATGTAAAAATCCAGAGCTCCAAATGTATATGTAAAGAATACAGAGAGCATATGAAAGGAAAAAAGACAAAAATCATCTGGCATCACTGTCATGGGGAGGTTGTCCTGAGCAAACATGGGATTACAGGTTTTGTGAGGGTTTCACAGCTAATACACCCAGACAAATTGGATGCATGCTGCACACACAGCCTACACAGGATAATAGAAAGTTTGGGTTGGAAGGGACCTTAAAGATCTTCTAACTCCAATCCCCTGCCATTGGCAGAAAGATCTTCCACTAGACCAGGCTCAGAGCTCCATTGAACCTGATCCAGCTGTGGGGCAGGCACAATTTCTCTGGACACTCTGTGCCACCCAATAACCCTCAAAGTAAACAATTTTTTCTAATATCCAATCTAAATATCCATACTCTCTGCCAGTTTTAACCCCTCCCCCCTTGTCCTGTCACTACATATCTGGTACATTTTCCTCTGTGGAAACAAACTCTGCTTAATTGTGGCCAGGCTGCCCTGAACAGGGATCCATAACATGGACTCATGCAGACTGACTCCTCTGCCCTGAATTTAAACCCTTCATTAGTTAAAACTGATTTGTCTCAAGTACCCTCGTGTAGACAACACTAAAGTTAAATGGATTAACCTTCAGTTTAACTCTACTGAAAAAGCTAATTGGGGAGGATATGAAAGGAAAACACAAAAAAGAGGTTTTTAGGTGAAAGCTTCAAATGACTTAATGAAAAAGAAATGTCATCTGAGGTGAATTTGACACAGGCACAGTGCCTGCCGTGCAATGTTACTTGCATGGTAACTTTGCCTAGCATCCTTCACCTTTCCAATGGTTTTTGCATCTGCTGTGTTCCACCAAGTCCAAAAAAAAGGAAAAAACTATATAGCACTTTAAACATATTATCACTCCTGGTAAAATTGTGTGTTCTCCCTCTTTGATAACTGATATTCCTCAGGTAATGTTGGAACTAGAAGCAAAGCTTTTCCTTTTCTCAATATTCAGCTCTAACAACTGAGAAATTTTCATCCTGTTAGGGAGCCAAGCTTCAGCCAGGAGTGTTTTCCTTACCCTAGCCCTGTGTTTCTAGGAACTCTGCCTTCCAGAGGAAATCCTGTTGCAGTGACCTTTGAATATTTACCAAGTGGCATAAGGTAACTGAGGGCTGCAGCCTAGCAGTAGAGAGAAGCTCTCTGTAGAAGCAGATTTGATAATTATGGAGAAAAGAGGCCTCATTTCCCTGCACTGTAAAGTGATCCACAGCTGGCCTATCCTCACTCCATAGCATGCTAAACAGCACATGCATTTTCTAAAAGATTTTAAAACACTGGTGTCCAAAAAATGGAACTCAAAGAGGAACTCATATAATGCATCAGTGGGGAGAAAGGAAAAATCAGTAGGTATAAATGGAGAAAAAGGCTGTGTCAGCCTTCATGAAAATAACACAGTTTCTTTCTAATCTCCTGATGCATAGAACAGGCAGTTACTGGCTGGGAAATAAAAGGAAGCTGGAAAACAGGAGATCCTGCTGGTTGTAATCTGCACAATACCTGAACACTAGGAGTTTGTTTCAAACATAGAATGTGCATGTTGGGGGGAAAGTGGTCAGAGAGGAGGGGTGGCACCAAGCTGGGCTGGCACTACAAAAGGATTAAGAACAAAGTGGGGCATTTCTCCCAGGAGCTGCTGCAGATTATTGGGTAATTGGCCCAGGTGCAAATCTCCCTTCACCATCACCTGTGTGATTAAAGAATCCCACACATTAAAGAACTCCAGCCCTTCCTTCACTTAGGGTGGCTTTTTGTCTTGCGGTTTCAGACTCCTAAATCTAGTCAGAATACCTCTGTGGGAGGAAAATAAAAGAAAGAGGATGAGCAGAGAAGTACCTGTCCTTTAAAAATCATCTGTAAGCTGAAAAACTGCACAACTCCTTGATTCTGGTAAGTCTCAAGGCAATGGGTAGCATGGCAAGATTTACAGTGGGATCTCTTTCAGGCAGTGTGATGTGTACATCCAAAATTTTTGTTTTGCATGTCCATGTTTATTTTTCTTCATCTCCTTAGCATTCCTGCTGGTAAGTGCTGTGTTTTTTGGCTTTTCAGAGCATTTTGGAATGCCTACAGAGCCTCGTGGGCCCAGGGAGAAGTGGTTTCTCCAGGGATATTCTTATCCCTGCAGTTGAATATGGGCTGCCTGCCCCTCTGGGAATTGAGGAGATAGGAGAGGTAGAGCTGAAGGGTGAGTGATGTGAAGGATACCTGGAAACAGGGCAAAGCATTGGTCTCTCTGTCTAGAGTAGGAGGTTGGATGAATGAATGGACTCAACAGCCACTATGAATCTTTTATCAGTGAGTCCTCCCAACTGCTAGGTAGGTTTGTAGGCTGCTGTTTCACTTTTTCAGGGATCTAGGCTGTCCTGCCAGGTATGTCCCTTTCCCAGGGTAGTTTTCTTGCATGGAGCAGTAAAACAATAATTATGACCAGCTCACCTGGTAAGAGTTTTTGGCATCATGCTCTGTCTCACAGCAGGAACATGCAAGGAGGGACAATCATAAGAGGAGAGTCTCAGCCTCCTTACACTGTAACACTGAGGCTGCCTCTCGCAATTTCAATGTAATTATTTGCAAAAAAGGACAAATTCCACATTCCTGGTTTTGGTACTGCTCCTGGAACAGCTGCTGCTCTCCTTTGAATGAATGCCTGTGATCAAACATGTCCCATGCCCTGTATGGAATGTGTGCATTTTCCAGACTCTGTCCTGGAGGGGAGGTGAAAAATGTAACAGGTCTAGTCCAGAATATAATCAAAGATTTATAAGTAGCTATGCATTTTTTATGCATATAAAGTAATAAGAGCTGTAGAGTAAAAGCAGAAATGTGACATTAAATGGTTGCTCTTGCCAGTTTTCCACAAGATATGATCAAAGCATCATTTCAGCAGCAGGGCTGCAAGACTGCACCCTCTAATAGGAAGACAATTATTTGATCAGGCTCCAGTTAAGGCCAGGAGCATCCTCTACTTGAGGGCCTGCTCAGCTTCTTTTGCATAAAATTAAAAGAAACTCAGCTGGTCAGACCAAATGGCTGATAGAGAGATGTTTTGTAATGCATCCTTTTGTTTCAGTCCTATAGCCCACCACTTCAGAGCCAGGGTTTAAAATAAATAAAAAAGTAAAGGTGGTTGTGAGCAAATTGGAAAGGAAGTGTTAACACAGGGTGGATCTGTAACCCTCTGCTTGACAGACACGAAATCTTCTGTTCTTTCTCTTCCTATATATCTTCCAGTGTATAATTCTCCTTTTAGTTTTCTTTTTCCTGAGCTTTCCACTTCCTCTTTTTGTAGTTAGCTGCCAGAGAGATGTATTTTCTCCTGCTGACTGTATCAGAATTTCCTAAGGTTATGGGAATTGGTGCTTCTGGGGAATTATTGAATTCAAGTTATTTGGTGATACTTCTTCCTGCTTCTGCAAGCCTTGCAGGACAGCCAAGACATATATAATTTCATTTTCTGGAACATTTAGGTCACTGATTTGTCTGCTGGCCTGGCAGTGTTTTATTTTCACATTGTGTAAGAACAAGTGTAAAGTTTTGTGAGTATAATAAAGTCAGTGTGAAAAGAGACTAAGGTTCATCACAGGATTTCTTGCAAGTTAATTGTTGGAAGCGCTGGCATGCAATCTGGCTTGCTTATCAAATCTATTTAAATTGTTGGAGCAAGAGAAAATATTGTATATAACTTGGTCAGACTTGTTTTAAGAGAAGTTTGTTCTAGAAATGTAACACAAAAAAAAAAAAAAAAAGTAAATGCAAGCAGCTGGTGTTTTGCTGGTTTGTGACCTGCCTAAAATGCTTTGTGGAGAATCCTGCTGATGGCAAAGCTCTGGCATGTGCTGCTTTGCTGAATGCTGCTTGATGCATCTCTTGAGGTGCCTTCTGTGCCCTGAAGGAAGTTTTGGTTCATCAGTTACAATTTGGGGAGCAAATATTGATTATTTGGTGCCCCAAAGACGCCAAGTATTTTCTAATTTTTCACTGAATTCTCCTGTTCTATTCTTTACCTCGGTGTATTTGGCAATACGTCTATTGGAGTAGCTGCAGTATCAAAATTGTTAATTTTCTGCCACTCAGCACATGTGCTGCTTTGCCCTCCAGCTTTTCTTCTTTGATGCCCTGGTGTCCTGCTTCACTCCAGTGTTTCCTCTGAGATAGCTGAGCCTGCCTGCGTGGCCCTGGCGTGTTTCTCTTTGGCCTGAGAAGTTGATATTGACAATTATTGTCACCAGTTCAAACCCATTGAAGTATCTGGTTTTGAGAATATTTGAAATACTGCTGCCACTGTTTCAGAGACCCAGATGAAACATTTATGCTATTAAAAGGGCTGTGAGAAATTTTGGGTGAGGCTTATGTTGACTTTGCAGCCAAGATTTCACTCTTTTGTTATAAGACTAGCTTTCAAACTTGTGATCAAACCACTGACTAATAGATTTATCTCCCCCACCCCCCCAAAATCTAATTTGCAAATGAAATCTTCGACCTGAGACTTGCTACTGATTGGAATAGTCTGAGGGAAATCAGGCTGAATGAGGCTGTATAATTCTTTATTTGATATCAGTAATGAAACACCAGCATTGGTTAAAATATCCACCAAATGCCAAAGGTTTATGTCTTAAGAGCATTATTCACTCCTTGTTCTTTGCTATTTCCCTGAGGGTGGAAAGGACTGTAGTTAGAGGAGAAGAAACAATGGTCTGATCAATCACAGACCTCTTGAATTGCAAATAAGAATCAGAAACCAGCTCACAATCCTCTGTGCTGGTCTGTTGAGCTTTCTGCAGCCCCCTCATGTCATTCTCCTATGACTCTACATAATGCACACGCTGAAATCTTTCTCACTGCTTTAGTTTTTGGGAGCTTTTTATATTTCCAGTAAGGTGCTTTTAGGCTTGTAGAGCCTCTTGAAACAGAGCCACTCTACATTCCTGTCAGCACAGAGCCCTTCATGTGGGAGCCAGGGTGACAGAGCACTGCAGCAGCACCCTAACAGAGCACCTCTGTTGTACCTGGGTACAAGCAGTTATTATCTTTCATATTATGTGAAGAAATGAGTAGTGATCTGAGAAATGATGCTGAGCTGCTGGTGTAGTCAAGTGCCTTGTGATTTTACAACTGCCTTGTAAAGATGTGAATATTTCTTCTCATCTATTGCAAACACCAGTGCAGCTCCACTGGGATCTCAATGCTTTAGAGCCATGGAGGCCTCTGTGACACAGCTGCCAGAAGGGACTGGTGTCACTGTCATAATTTCTGGAAAATTCCCCTTGCCCAGGATTTCTTCTGGGAAGCTGAGAAGCCTCAGAGAAAAAGGAAAACAATATTATCTCATTTGCTTCTCCTGTGTTTTGCTGCTTTGGAATGTGAGATTTTTTATCCAACAGGTCAATTTTTTGATTGGTTTCATGTGAATTGTTTGTACTTAATGACCAATCACAGTCAGGCTGTGTCAGGGCTCTGGAGAGAGTCATGGGTTTTTCTTTAGTATCTTGTTAAGCCTTCTCTAAGTATCCTTTCTCTATTCTTTAGTATAGTTTAGTATAGCATTCTTTTAAATAATATAATATCATAAAATAATAAATTAGCCTTCTAAGAACATGGAGTCAGATTCATCTTTCTTCCCCGCGATGGGGAACCCCGAAAATACGACAGACTGGCTGTGCTGCTGCTGCAGAGAGATGCTGCTGGGAACATCTGCAGCTCCCTGTGGTCTTCTCTTCCATTACAGGGAATTCTTGTGTGTTCCAGGCACAGAACAACATAAAATGCCTTGATCCCCCAGGGTTTGCTGTCTGAGAAGATGTTTCACAAGTTTCTGTTGTGCATTTAGAACAGGAGCTTGCAGGGAGTTGCATGAATGTCCCCCCCTTTCCCTTGCTCTCATGATCAGACTGAGACTGAATGCCTGCTTTGAAAATATGCTCCAGAGAGACCAAAGCCATTGAAGTCCCACCTGGTTTCCCAGTGGAGATGTAAAGGGCTGAGAGAGATGCAAAGGGACATGATAACCCAAGCTTTTTCTTCTGTCTGTAAACTGGAAAACTTGATGGAACATTGTGTGAGCTCCTGAGCAAGGCAAGCTTTCTTCAGTGCTGCTCTTTAGTTAGAGATGTGCTGATGATGGTTTCCGTGCAGTTGGCATCTGGGTGTTGGAAAGGGCTAAAATGTCTTATTACCCTGGTCTCAGACAGGAGCATGTCTAATAGAAAGTCATTTGAAAAAGCACTCTTCCCTGGCCTTTTTATTTTGCTTAAAATGTTTGACAAAATTGGATTTTATTCTTGACTCTGCAATGAGAAAGCAGCAAGTTGTGTGTAAAGCAAGTGGAGCTGCCTTGCCTTAAGACTTCATTCAGGTGTCTGTTATAATAATCCAGTGTACACTGTGCTTTCCTATCAGATTTTCCTAGAGATCTCTGCTGTGTGCAAACATAAAGGATCTTGGAAGCCGCTGAGCCTTCTAAAATGTTAATGTAAACATGTTGCCTATGTAGGACTAGTGAGCATTTTCTAGGCCAAACATATTTCAGACTGTGATTATCTGATTCATTAGCTGATAATCGATTGCTATTGGTTTTGGGCAAGCTTGTGCCACGTGGGTTTGGTTTGCAGGAGTGGTTTTGCAGGCACCTCTACCCACTGCATGGAGGTATCCCCATCTGAACCAGGAGCTGCTGAGGAATAAGCACTTCTAAGGATCAGTTTCCCTTGCTTATTAATTAGCAATTACTATAGAAAAATATCCATGATCTAGTGGCACCTATCCCTCCAGAATGCCATCCCAGACTTCAAAGTCTGTGTGGATGAATTCTGCCTCTGATGTCTGCTGAGGGTGCAGGAGTGTGGTGGTGTTCACAGGGGTCCCAGGATGAGGGAAGAGATGAGAATCTTGACTCCATGTTTCAGAAGTCTGATTTATTATTTTATTATATATATTATATTAAAAAAATTATATACTAAAGCTATACTAAAAGAATAGAAGGATTTCATCAGAAGGCTAGCAAGGAAAGGAATGATAATAAAAACCTGTGACTGACCAGAGTCCTGACACAGCTGAACCTGTGATTGGTCATCAAGTAGCAACAATTCACATGGACCAATCGAAGATGCACCTGTTGCATTCCACAGCAGCAGATAATTATTGGTTTTCTCTTCCTCTAAAGTTTCTCAGCTTCTCAGGAGAAAAAATTGCAGCAAAAGGATTTTTCAGAAAATATGTCTGTGACACAGGAGTCCAAGAAGGGGCAGAATGTGCCCACTGGTGATATGAACTCTAGGACTCCTTCTCTCCTGCTTGGGCTGGGTGAGTAATCTGAGACTTAATTTAATGGCTTTAATCTTTTGCCCTGTAGCACAGCAGATTGTGCCCAGAGAAGACTTCCACAGGAATGCCAGAGTGTGGGCTTTATGTGGAAATATCAACAATGCTGGTGCCCAGAGGGTGTTTCAGGCTGGGCTAACTTGCTTTTTCCCCTCGTTCGTTTGTTGCTGAATCCAGAAACAGGGATATCTGGGATGGGTTTGGGTAGTCTCAGGCTTACCCCTCTCATCCATTTAGCTCAAATGTTGAACTGTGCAGAAGTTCTTTGTTAGCAGGGGAAAAGCATCTGGTCATCCAGTGATCTTTTCACACTTAGCTCCTTGCCAAGGAACATAATTGGTCATCACAAGAAATCTGCACTCACTCCCTCAGCTTACTTCAGTGTTGGGCTGAAGAAAACAAATTGTAATATGCTGTTAGACACATTTTGTAACCTGGCAGTTAATAGTATTGCTCAATTAGATTATCTTGTGTCTTAACACATCATTTAGGTTACACAGATATCCAGATTTTTACTTGGAGTTTTATTTTAATGTTCCTTAACATTCCTGTGTAAATACAGCTCTTAACTGGTGACAATAAGATCCTACTGAAACAGGACTGAAATTTCCTCATTAATATCCCATTTTGGTACAATACACTATGGTATTAATGTCACTTTTGGTCTTGTACAGTTGTCAGGGCCCTGACATAGCTGGACATAACAGCGTGACTTTTATAACCTTGTTATAAAAAGCAATTAGGGGCAACATCCAGCTCTGCAGTTAGGCATCACATGGAGATGAAAGGAGCTTCCAACAGTGAATTTAATTAGCAGGAATCACAGAGTACTCTGTGACCTGCAGTGCAGATAACATAGTTCCTGTCCAGCAATGTTACCCTTGCTCTGAAAGGGCACCCAAACTGCTTTGGTGCTAGACCCATGCATAACTTACAGGCTTCCAAGGGACTGGAGCTGGAAACTTCCCCAACCAGGAAGGTTGAATCAGGAAATGAAATGCTGGTAAATCCAATCTTGTACCAAGCAACAGCATGGGCAGCTTTAAAATGCTGAGGAATAATCCAGGAGGAACTGTGTGCTGATGCCAGCAGTAACTGGATGTGTCTCTAGAATGTGTATAACAGATTTTGGTCATCAAAGCTGGGCTGCACAGAGTGATAAAATGAGTGGCTGCTTCCTGTGTAAGTGCAAGGGGTAAGGAGAGTTGTGGTGTGTGACTTTGTATGAAAAGGAGTCTTCAGGACTTGTGCTGGCCATGATGCAGGAATTCCTTATTTGATATTGAGGGGATGTGCTCCATGACATCCCCCTGTAGGACTTGATGGTGTGTGCCCTGCTCTGCAAGGGGCTGGGCTGCCACTCTCCCTCCACAGGAGGCCATGGAGATAATCAGAGGGCTGGAGCAGCTCTCCTGCCAAGGCTGAGAAGTTGGGGTTCAGCCTGGAGAAAAGGCTGTGGTGAGACCCCACTGTGGTCTTCCAGTACCTAAAAGGAGTTTCTAAAAAGGAGGGAGAGGGACTTCTTACAAGGGCAGACAGTCAGGACAAGGAATAATGGCTTTAAACAGTCAGAGGGCAGGTTTAGATTATCTATTATGAATAAATTATTCACTCAGAGGCAGATGAGCCACTGGCACAGGTTGCCCAGAGAGGCTGTGGCTGCCCCATCCCTGGAAGTGCTCAAGGCCAGGTTGGACAGGGCTTGGAGCAGCCTGCTCTGGTGGAAGGTGTCCCTGTCCATGGCAGGGAGCTGGAATGGGATGATCTTTAATGCTTCCAACCCAAAGCATTCCATGATTCCTGTGGAAAAGCATTACCTACACCATGAGAAGGGCTGCTCTCATTTTCCTGCTCTTTCCCCTACTCTGTGCTATGTGTACTGAACACTTGCTGGGTTTCACAGTGCTGATGCAGTCAGATTTTCTGCCTTGAAATCTGATTATATCCATTCTCCAACCTGTCTGTGCCTAGTGCCAGACTTAAAAAGCCATTTCTGCTATGATATCCTGCTGAGACACTTGCAGGGGGTTACTTGCAGGAGGCTAACTTGAATTTGACCTAGAGTAAGAGCAGAGATTTTTAAGATTGTTTTGAGTGTAATCTAAAATCTTCAAGTTAGGGGTGCAGAAGACAAAACTGATATAAGCCCAGAAACAAAAACAGGATTTAAGATAGTTTATTAATAAATTATTATTTAATAAATAGGTAAGAAGTGGGTTCCCAAATTTTCATCTAAGCTGAATAACTGCCAAAAACAACTACCTCTCCAAAACATAATTATTCTCAATCACATCAGGATTTTCATATTTTTAGGACTTGGTCCAGCAGCCTAAGAGCAAAGAAGATGTGTTTGAGGCTGTTTCAGAGCACTTCAAATCCATCTGTCCACTGCCCCTCTTTGTTCCACCTCAGGAATACAGAGCAATTAAAACATTCTCAGTGCACTGTTCAGCTCTGCACTGAAGCCAGCAAGTGCAAGGTGTGAGCCAGCTTTGCAGACTGCTCCCAGGGCTGAACTTGAATGATTGAAGTTCATCTATCAGTGATAGCTTGGGAATGATAGATAAATAGAAGGAGAAGGATAGCAGCAGGGCTATGCAAGATTTCCTTGTCTGTCAGGACCCAGGACATTCCTCTGGCTGCCCTGGAGGACTCGAGCTCCTGGCAGGGGCTCAGAGACCTTGGTATGGAGTCAAAAACACCTGTGCCTTCAATCTTAGCTCATGGAAAAAAATCACCAACTTTGTGTGAGGATTTACCAGCCACAAGTGTTTGAGCAGAACGATAGTTAATTTGTCACAGGGTGAAAAAGTGGAATTTTGGGGATTTAGAATGGAGGTTTGAGAGGAAAGATGGAGGAATCTGCGTGTGTCCTGTCCTCTCCTTCTTCTTGTCCTCCATCTTCTGCTGGGATGGTGGCACTTCTGGATTGGTTTAGAGCAGAGACAGACTGTGACATAGGTGATGGGTATTGGAAAATTATTGTAAATAAAGTACACGTAGTTCCTAGTATAAAAAGCCAACACCACCCCAAGGGCAGGCACTGTGCCACAAACTGACCTGCTGGACTGAGCTCAGCAGGTCAGAGAAAGAATAGATAAGGAAATAGATAGTTATAGATAAGGAAAAATAAACTATCTTGAAAAGCAGAACTGACTAATATCGATTTCTTCTGCTGTCGCGGGGCTGGGAAAAAAGAGACTTTCTGATACCTTGGGGGTCATCTCAACCACAGAAACCTGAGAATTGTCCTGCTGTAGTGGTGTTGAATCAGTAGCTTCATTTTTTTTTGGCTTCATGTCCAGCTGTAGAGGGGCAGTCAGAGGCCCTCATCTGCTGAGCGTGCCTGGAGTGACCATTGCCATTTTAGAGTATGGGGAGGATATGAGGGGGCCTGGCAGAGGAGGAGTGGGCAGTGAGGCTTCTGTTGTTTGGTTTTAGCAGCACTTGGCTGGACTCCCCCATCTCCCAGTGGCAGGAGGTGTTTGCAAATACAAATGTGTGTGAGTGCTGGGGTGAGGTGTGTCCTGCAGCATATGGCTGTGCAGATGCACGGTGGCAGGTGTGAGCTGTGTAACTATATTTGTGTGCTCTCAGCCTGCTTTGGAAAGGAGAGAGAGGCTGCTGAAAACTCTGGCTAGGTACTCACTTTTCTTGTAATATATTAGTTTAATTTAAATTCACTTTACAGTCAGTGCACATGAGAATTATTTTGAAGGTTTAATTTGCTAGCTGCTGAAAGCAATAAGGTGGCTATCAGCAGAGAAAGAAATAGCTTGGCTGTTTGTTAATGCTCTTGGGCTGTACTGTAAGTACTCCAGGCAGCTGTAATGTGGAGAGGCAAATAAACCATTGTTGCTTTTAGAATAGCTCATTTTATAGTATCAATAGTTTTCTGTTTCTAGATATTTACCTGAGGTACTTTCTGGGGCAGATAGCTGGGGGAATCCATGCAGAGTCTCAGAAACATTCAGAGGGAAAAGCTGTTTAACCACCTAGAAAGCATAATGCTTGGTCTCTAATTAGTGGCAAAAACTTCATTAAATTTATTATGTTTGGATTGGTGCTAATTTTTCTGCCCAGTTTGGTCAGCAGAAGCTGTACTGAATTGCCTGTATTTGTACTGGGAATTTCATTTCTTATGATGATGGGATTTGATTTTATCTGCAACCATCTGGAGTAAGTTTATTTGTGTTACGTGGCTTGCATGTATTTATACTTCAGACTGAGATCCCTTAAATTGAATTCTCTGAATTTTTACATGTCATATAAATGACATTTGCTTGCAACACAGTGGAGTGATTACAGTGAATACTGAAATGGCAACATTCTGCAGGGAAAAAATACAGTGTAAAAAGAACATTCATTTACAGCAGAGTGTAAATTTATACTCTTTAATGAAATGCATTTACTGTGCAGTAAAATACTTCTTGTGCCTATTGAAGCACAATTACAAAGCACTGAAACTTATAATATTTGAGACATTCTGTTTCACAGTAAAAATTGCCATGTTTTGTTAAAATTATATTTGATAGAGTGAAATAAACATGGTCTGTGCATATGTCTATTTCTCTATATTGATAATATTAAATCAATGCAATCATGACATCAATCTGCTGTAGACCAGAACTCCTGTACCTGGGCTCATTTGTGTTCCACCACTGCTTCCTTGCAGTTGAGAAGGTACCATCCTCAGGAGAGGTGTGAGAGAATATGGCTTGACAGGAACAGTGATGTGGGAATGTGCCCCCTGTTGATGGAGTGACAAAATTATCCTTTGTCTCCTAAACAAGGAAAAAAGCCCAGAAGCTTCTCTCCTCAATTAGGTAAAAAGATACCTTGGAGACTTCACCTCAAACTTAGGGATAGCCAATAGGATAGAAGCCAAAAAGTCCCACCTGAACAATTTACTAGAAAAAGAGAACAAAGAAACTGATGGCTTTTGTGAGGTGTTCTACCTAGAGCAAAAACCTCTTACCCTGGCTCGGTTTTTCTCTGTAAAGAGCTTTGTTATTTTGCCTTTTATTAAAACTTTTCTGTTTCCAACACTGCCACAGAAGCCATCCTGCTGATTTTATGCCATCTGAGGTGGCTGAGCTATCTTGGGTGTGATGTAAATCTCCAAGAGCTTATGAGACCTGGCTTGGGGAGACCAACATGTATCACTGTGATTGACCATGGAAATTTCTGGAACAGGTTTTGTGTGACAGACAGGGCCAGGAGACGTGGATGCATCTCTCAGAGGGAAAAGAGAGACTGACCAAAAGGTGGCTGTCAGAGCCAAGTCGACCCCACGTGAGCAGCCAGGTTCTCTCCAAGCTGTGACAGAGATCTCTGCACAGACATTTTGCCAGGATCTGGATAGAACATATTTGTGGTACTTGGCAGTCAAACCCTGTTGCCCACAGGCTGGGCTTGTTCCAGGGAGGGGACTCTTCTAGCTCTTGAGGAAATGGCTGTAGCAAGGAATGGTTGTGCTGACATTGCAGCCAATTATTATTCACAGAGGTGCTGGAGATGGTGGAAGTATAAAAAAGAAAATGTAATTGTCTCAAGCCCATTCAGTGCCAGGAGAGAAGCCTGATGACACAAACACTTTTGGTTTCTGCAGGCACAAACTGAGAAAATTGGATAGATACAAAAGTGTTTTTAATAATGTATGCCTGGTAATTGCTCTGATTTATTAGGCCATAATTGTGCTAGGGAAATACAGTGTTGCTGGATAGGCCTTTTTGGGGTTGTTCTGGACAGCCATCAGCCATGGTATGGAGAGCAGCTTTTCCTTTGTTTGCATGCATTCTCCCTCAGCTGTCCTCTATGGGAAAAGCCTCCTGGAGAGAGCCCCAGGCACAAGGCTGTGCTGGCACCACAGATCCCACACCCATTGCCTCCTGGGCTGGCTCTGAGGCCTCCTGGCATGACCATCCCCATTTTGGGGTTTCCTGGGGGAGGCACAAATTACTGCAACCCTCAGGCCACTCCAAATGACTGCCAAACCTGCTCAGTGCCCCTCTGGGAGCACTGGAGGGGGATGTATCATCATCATGTTGGGCTGAGGAATCTGGCCTCTGCAATCTCTGGTGCCAAGTTAACACATTTCTTGCTGTTCAGGGTAACAATCCTCACCTTTCCTCAGACCCCAAAGAACAAGCAGGCTCTCACTCCAAGAGAAAAGATTAAAATGCACCAAATTATGGTGCTGGACATCAAATAGCACAAGATGCCTTTTATCAGTGCAGATTCTAGCCTGCTTTCTCTTTGTAGCTGGTGTTAAATTGCTGGCTGAAGATAACCACTTATCATGGTTTACATGCCCATTTCAATTCCAGAAATGTGAGGAGACTCATCTCTCTTGGGCTAATAATGCTCTGTCCATTTCTGTCTTCAGCTCAGCTGACAAAGCTGTTACATAAAATAAATGCTGTAAAGGTGAAGTTGGCCATTCCCTCCCTTTTTTGCAAAGGTCAGAATATGAGATAACAAAATCTGAATTCCACTTGCCCTTTTTATTTCAAAAGAGAAAAACCTGCTGTTTATTCCAACCAAAATATTGGTTCAAATTGAATGGGCAAGAGGTTCAAGAAGCACCTGGGTTAACTTGAGGATTTGCTGTTGTGGATTTTCTCTAAGCTGGCTGTCTATGGCACTGCTTGTCAGGGCTCTCCCATGTAGTTTTTAGGCCCAGATGCATAAAGGTATTTGCTCTCCACTTTTAATTTTCCATTTCACCTCAGTCCCCAGCTTTTTCCCTGAGTGGCTCTGGCATGTCTTTTCATTGTATATTCTCAATAATGCTGGTCCTCAGGCTCAGTGACATTCTTGGCTGTGTCCTTGTGTATGTGCTGTAGCAAGGGAGAAGTTGGGGACTCTGGGGATGAAACTGGGACAGAGCTGGTAGTATTGGGAAGGAAAGAGTCTGGGAGAAACTGGGGGAGCAAAGGAGTTGTGCCTGAGGAGGAGCAGGGCAAGGGAAGGGAAAGGATGGGCTGGGAAGAGGATTCAGAGTGCCAAAGCAGGGTGAGAGACCCTGAGAGGCATGGGGTATCTAGGGAATTGAGAGCTGAAAGGAGGAGAGGAAAAATTTAGAAAATGAAACCCTGGAACTAAAAACTGTTAATTTGAAGAAAGGCAAATTTGTGAGGAAAGAAGGAAGATTAAATGATGGAGAGGCTTTGCATGGAGGTGGCATTTCCACTCTGACTGCAGCTGGCAGAAACAAGGTTGCAGGAGGACAAGGGCACGAGGACACCTGCTCACACAACACCACAAGAAGAGCAGCACCATTGCAGAGCCCCTCTCTGCTCCCCCTCTGGCTCTGCCATCCCCTCCCTCCCCCCAACCGCATCCCTGCTAAATTTATTCTGCTCCTAGTACTGTTTCTGTGCTGAACAAACCAGCTCTGTACAAATTAGGAGGACAAGATGTTCAGAAGTGGTGAATTCACACTTTTTTTTTTGTTTTCCTAGCACATAAAAGCAAATTTAGATTGGTGGTGGGGAGGGCAACCAAACTCAGGAGGTGGGGAAAACCACACAAAAAAGCGTTTCATTGCTCAAAGAGCTGAGTGCAACATATCAAAGCAGCTTCTAAATTAATCTTTGCATTAGCAAGGTGGATTGCAGCAGCACTGATGCTGATTATAAATGTTGAGTTTCTTCCCATAAAGGCCTGAGCAAACACACACTTTTGTCCTGGGCCAGGTGCCTTTTTCTATTAAGTTTCCTATTTCTGTAGATACAGATGAAAATTTCCTAGCAGTATTAGACCACTGTTACTGTATTTGTGGGGTGCCCAGATGGAGGAGGGAATAATGAATCTGACTCCATGTTCTCAGAAGGCTAATTTATTATTTTATGATACTGTATTATATTAAAGAATACTATACTATACTGTACTAAAGAATGCTGAAAGGATTCAGACAGAAGGCTAAAAAGATAATAATGAAAACTTGTGACTCTTTCCAGAGTCCTGACACAGCTTGGCCCTGATTGGCCATTGAGTCAAAACAACTCACACCAGAAATACAATGAAACAATCACCTGTGGGTGAACAATCTCCAAACACATTCCATATGTGAGCACAACACAGGAGAAGTAAATGAGATAAGAATTGGTTTCCCTTTTCTCTTTGGCTTCTCAGCTTCCCAGGAGAAAAATCCTGAGCGAAGGGATTTTACAGAAAATGTGAAGGCCGCAACTGTGACCTTGGTTTCTCTGGGTCTGATGGAATTTAGCATCATCTGTGCCCCTGTTGGTTTGGTCCCCAAGTTAGAGAGGGCCTTAGGGTGTGGGGTGCAATACCTGCTGGGGAGGAGCAGCTCAGAGGGTCAGACTGGGGAAGGAGGCAGCAACTCAGGGCTTGGGGGCTGCTCCTGAAACCAGGGACCCACTGGAAGCAGCAAGGAGCTGTTGCTCCTTCAGGAGCAGCTCTGTGCACATGAAGAACAGAAGAAAATCTGTTCTCTAAGCTCTCCCCAGAGAGATGGCAAGGAGGACACATCTGGCTGTCTTCTATGAGGCACTCGCAGGGTGCAGATCTGCAAAGTTATGCATGAGCCCAAATTTACAGACTGGAAAATCCTCTCAAGGTTGAAGTACTTGATTTCCTAATTCCTTGAGCCAGAGGGACGCCTGCACTTAACTGCTTCTGTAAATTCTGACTTTAAGACCAGATTACTGCAGCTGCAGAGGGGTCTGCTACCTCACTTCCTTGCTCTGTGTCTCAGCAAGGATTACATTTTTTTAGTGCAAAGATTAGCAATTCAAACAGAGGGAAAAGAAGCCTGAATATGCTACTGCCAATTGCTTGGTTTAATTAAAAAAATTCTTTCACCATATTTTTTCAAAGAAAAGTGGCTTTTCCAGAGGAAATGACTGAGTTATTTTGAGGGGCAGAAAAGGAGGGGAGAGCCAAACCTATTTATCATGTCAAATCCAGCGAGGCTCATTGAAGAGGGACAAAAAAAAAATTGAAAGTTTCTCAAGAAGACTTAAAATTCAGTTTTGTTTAAACTGGAAGCACTGCCTTTTTCCCCCATTCCAAACATGTGTGAGAGCTGACCTTGCCCTGCTGGGTGCTGTACTCTTGACTTTCTTGGTGCCCTCCAGCGACAACTTCACTTTTATCAAAAAAGGATCTGAGAAGAAAGGAGACTTGCTAGAAATCTGTAATTAGGATATAAAATCTTCCTCTTCAGGTTTTTTCCTTGCAAGTGCTAGGGGTTTCTCCAAGAGAAGTGGTGAGCATTGATACTCTCCCTGTGATGAACAAAATCTCTCCTGTCAATACAGTAAGTGCAGAGATGCAATAGGGTGTCACAAATCCAGTCCAATACCCTCTTGCAAAATAATTACACTTCAAGAGAATTTTAATCTCATGTTAACAAGATCCCCTGCAATCTTTGTGCTCTCAGTCATATTAGAAACTGATTTATAATTAATGACAACTGCAATGCCACCACCTTTCCATGAGAGAGATCTTTAGCTGCCTTCTCAAAAGGGGTTGAAAAAAAAGAGAAATATGAGAGAAAGTTTTAACATTTAATAGCTGCTTTGCCATGTTAATAGTAAGTGGCTCTCACTCAGAAGTATCTGGAAGCACAGAATATATGAGAAAGAAAATAATCTTCATACAGTGAGCATTTAAATTACAGTTGAAAAAACTTTAAGTAAACCCAAGAATATATTCTGTGCAGCATACTAGCCAATAACTGTATTTTGCCTCTAGAGAGGGACTGAAGTCAATACTTTGACCAGGATTTGACAGCTTGCAGAGTTTATACTCAAGACAGTGTGTCTGTGGGATGGATGATCTTAAGAAGCCTGTTAGATATGAGTTTGTTTAACACAGAAATTTTTTTGTTGCTATTCCTGTTGACTTCTGCTTCTTTGATTTTTCCCTCCAAAATTTACTCAATAAATAGGTCCCTAATGTATCTACATTCTTCAAAAGCATTAAAAAATCTGGGTCTGATTAATTAAAATCTCATTATCCATCATAATTGCAGTAGGTATGCAAAAATAGAAGATTTATTATTCAAGGAATTAATACATTTCTAGAACTCTTTGGGGTTCATATGAGAGTTGGAAATGAGCACTGTGTAATAATTTGTTTCAGGAGAGCTAATTAAGTCAGTTCATTTATTCAGTTATCTAAGCCTGGTCTAATCCTGTATACTGCTAAAACCTTTTGATGCTCCCAACTTCATTACTGATTTGAATTAACATGAGGACCCACACAGAAAATGTTCCTTCCATTTAGTGATGCATGGGAAGTGCCAGGCCTGAGATCCACAGGGTAAATCTGTAGCCTGCCCTTGTCTTCCAACCAAAGCCATGGATTCCTTCTCACAGCAAGTCCCTTTGGTCCTGCTGGAGTCTGTCTGGATAACACCAGCTGAAAGTGCCTCTCTTGCAGCTGGCTTTGGACCCTGAAGGGTCTGGGGGGGAAGGAGGGGGGTCACAAGCAAGCTGTGATCACAACTGCTGTTACAGCTGGCATTTACTCTGCACAAAGGCTCTGTGCTCTGGGAAAAGAAGAGAATGGTCCTTGTGGCCATCCTGACCCCTTTCTGCTTCTCTGCCTCATGTCAAACACTGGAGAGTACACACAGACAAAAGAGAGTCCACTTGTCAGTAAACAAAGGGTGTTTATTTAAGAGGAGGATGAATTCTGAGTTCTGACAGCTCTCTGTTTGAGGATGCTTACTGTGAGGGGAGGGAAAAGGCCCCAAGACCTGTTGTCTGCTGTCTCCTGGAGAAAAGCTCATTGGTTGCTTTTAAAGCCGATTTTTTTAAAAAACACTGAAATGAATTATTATTAGTCTCAGGTACATGAGTTTATTCCATCCATTTTAACCCTACTGTATTTTCATGGAAAACTGGAAACCAGTCTTGGTGTGCACTGCTTGGAGTTGATACTGTTGGGATATCAGAGTTGAATTTTCATGAGGACACCTCTGGAGACCTCAGTCCTCGTGCAAACTGGCCATACTGGGCATCCATTTAATTTCTTTTCATAAAACCACGCTATAAAACTAATTCTTGGGTCTGAAGCTTCTGGAGTGTGCTGTATATTTAAGGAGATCAAAGGGAGAACCAAGTAGCAGTTCTGGAGAATTTCCATGAATACACTGCATGAGGTAAAAGAGTTCTACAGGAAACTTCTGGTTTGCCAGGAAGGACTGAAGAAGCAGTGCAGTCCTTGCACTGCTGTAGTAAGGGAATTATTTATTAGCCAGATGATCACTGGGTCTTCTGACTTATAATTTACTGTTTTGCATGGGAGTTTGTAGACCTGCTTCCTGGAGAACTGAAGCCATAGTTCCATCAGAGAGATGAAGTGATGATGGCCTCTTAAAACTCTCAACATTTTTTTAAATTGGCTGTGCACAAATACTTAAATTTTACATCCAGCTCATTTTTTGCAGCCCCAGATGCCATAGCTTTCAGTTAACTAAGGTTTGGATTTTCTCTTCCATTTTGTAAAGAATCTCCATTATTAGATGTTGACACCAATTGATTATCCCTCTTTATTGCATCTTCTGAGAACACTGAGCCAATTAAACCCCTCTGCCTTCCTAAGGGTGAGCCATTCCTGTAGACTCCTAATGGTCCCACCACAGCATGTTGTTCCTTGGGTACTAAGGCAGCAATTAACAAGTTTTTGATGGAACAAAAGCTCCCAGAGACAGGCAGGGCATGATAACAGGAAGGTGTCTCCTTTTTGTCTTCTCAACTGGGCAAGATCTTGTGTAACCCTTCCTCTGTTGGGTTGAACAGCCCTGCCACAATGCATCCAAAAAATAATGATATTTACACACATTCAATTATTAAAGGGTCCTAAACCTAAATCTGAACTGCAGTCCTGTTTAAAGCAAGAGGTGGTAATGTCAGTAAAAGGGAAGGATGATCTTTTCTCACTGAGATGATCTCACTGCTGCCATTGTCAGGTTTTGTGGATGGAGTAATTGTTTTTTAAAGCGATTTTTTCAGGTTTTAGTGTCATGTTTATGCAAATTTAAACACAGCAGCTGAGAAGCAGACTTGTCATCTTTCCAAAATAATCTATAAGACTATCCTTTAGACAAGTCTTAATTGGGAAATAATTACTTCTGTGCATGAAATTAATAATAACTAAGTAATTTGCTATTGTTTTTCATTAGGAGAATTGGTTTTCAGCTGAGCTATTTAAAAATCCAAAACCATGCCTCCTGAAATTCTGGTGATTTTTAAGGTAGATAAGATGTTATTGGGTATGGTATGGAAGGCAAAACACATCTTTTCCCCCAGTGAACTTCAGCCTGTCTGGGTTTTATTTTGTGCTCTGGTGCATGCTAGGTAATTTTAGATTGGAAGGAAGCAATACTGTTGCATCTGCATTACTGGGGAGCCTTAGTGTCCCAGCCTGCTCCTGAGTGTCCCTTCTCCATGAGGAAAGGATAGGCTGGGAGAAAGGCCAGGGCAGAGGTCATTCTCCAAAGTGAAAGAGGAGCCCTGGGCTGGATCACTAAACTGCTCTGTTTAATCCATGACAGATAATACTCTTGTTATTTGTCTGTCTCCTTTGAAAATAAAAACTTTAGAAGATTCAACCTGCTTCCCACTCTGGCTGAGCAGTGCTACCATGGGCTCTGGAGGCAGGAGTGAGAAGGAGAGGAACTTGTCCATTTGGAGAAAATGGACATATTGATGGCCATGTACTTCTCCAGTGGAAAGTAATGTTTCTGCCTAGGAAAGTGTTGGCTTTTCACTTTGAAGGATCAGATGTCATGGGAGGTGCATGTTGGGTGTTTGTGGTACAGCCCAGAATCTGCATCCTTTGGAAAAGCCTGTCACTGTGAGAGACCTATACTAAAACTGGAAACCACATGGAGTGTGACTGATTTATCCTCTGCTGTGAACTTGGATCATCTTGGGAAGTTGTGAAGAGAATCTGTCCTGAGCTTTGAGAAAAGATTTCAAATTAAAGTTTTGCGTCTATGTGCGTTGAATTCGTGGGCCTCTGCTTACACCTGGATCTGCAAAGGTGCTGCTTTGGTTGTCTGGGATTTATTTCTTATGGAAATCCTTTAGGGAGTTGCTGCATTTCCTCAGTACTGGTGTACCCAAGCTTTCTTTCCCCTTGTACATGTATAGATATATATACACATACTTACATATATATATGTATAGATATATAGATATATATATACATACTTACATATATATATAAAGCTAAAAATTAGTAGCTGACTGTAAAGAATTTGGCAAAAACTCTGGCCAAACTGTAGATTCACTATGGAAGCTTGTGACTCAAAACTAATTTTTTATAGTTCATTAAAAGTGTAATGGGTGAGCTGGAATCTGTCAATGCAATTAGTCCAGGCTGGGGGGAAAGCAGGAGCTCATTTCTTTTGGACAGTAGCATTCTCTGTGATGCACCCTTGTCTCTGTAAGCAAGTGCTTTACCAGTATGTAGCCAAAAAAACAGTATGTAGGTCTTGCACTTCAGTGCTGTCACTTCAGAGTGATGCTTGAAATGCTTTAGCAATCATGTAGCTGCAGCAAACAAAGTATAATCACACCCTTGTAAAATAACTGATGATATGTCTTCATTGGGAACCCAAGCTCTATTATCTCCAAAACAGCATGAGAGAGGACCTGGAGATGTGAATTTTAAATGGAAATTTTCTGCTTGTCTTTAGCCTTAGTGATGGAAAAGTCACTTCAAAGCTGGAGCTGTGTCAGGGTGTGTGCAGGAATATGAGTAGTGGAGAAGGTGCACTTCTGGCTGCCCTTGCTCATAAGGTATTAAGAGGGAGTCAATTATACTGCAGGACAACAAATTGAAATGGAGAGGAACTGTCTGCACCATTAAGCAATGTGACTCTCCAGGACTGCATTGCAAGTGCAGAGAAGCTCTGAAGAGGCATAGCCTGTTCCCCAGGTGAGCAGATTTATCTGGCAGCTTTGGTCCCTGGCTCTACAGGACTGCACACAGTGACTCAGGCACTCGGTGACAGTGCACAGGAGAACACTCCTGCACAAACTGATTACTTTGGGTTCTGTACACCCATGTTTCTCACCCCAAAGGGCTCTCTGTCCCTGCAGGAGCTGTCTCATTGTTCCTGCACTGCTTTGCAGTGTGCTGTAGCAGTATCACATCAGGCCACCCTGGTGATAGTGCAGTGACAGGATGTGATGGCTGTAGCTTGGGGGCGTTGTGTGGGACTCAAGAGAGCTGATCTGCTAGGAAACACACCTGCAGATGTGCTCTGCAGCATCCCAACAGGGGTTTTCCCAGTCCCCTGTGCAAGGAGAATTGAAATGGGTCTCTCATTCTCACAACCCAACAGCCTCACTGCTGCCCACTGGGCACATGCAGGTGGGAGCCCAAGGTTAATTTCAATCAGAGGCTTCCCTTGCACTGACAATATCTGATGTCATTTCACTAACTTGATACACCCATGCTTTCCCTAACAGGCTGTTAAACCCTTTCCAACTGTCCAGATCCCCCTGTGTACAAAGGGAGATACAAAATCATGGTAATGCCATTGCTGAGAGGAACAAACTGCTGTCAGATTCCCCTCCATATTCTCAAAGAGTGAGTGTACAATTGCAAATCCATTGAGCTGCACTCCATTATCTCTTATTAATGGGAAATTGTCTATAAATTGCTAAGGCGTGACTGGGCTTTTTTCCCCCAACACAGCTGCAGTCTCTTTATCCTGTGATATTCCAGCCTCTCAAAAATAAAAAGAGAAAGTGGTGTGTGGGGGTGGGGAGAGATGGGAGGAGGGGGGCTTGAAATCCCTCGTGCAGCATCTTTCAGCAGCTCCTGGCAAGAGGAGCTTCTTCCCTCTTGGCTGCCCAGCAAAGGGAGATGAGCAATTAACAAGGGCATACAAGAGTAGCAGCAGGAAGAGGCAGAGAAGCAGGAAAAGCCTGTGTCATGGTGAATGTGAGGTTTGATAGGGAGAAACACTTCTGTTCACAGCGTTGTTGTGGAGCACAAACACATTGGTGGAAGGCCTTTTCTGGAAGACCAGCTTCCCCCCCCTCCTCCTTTTGAGACATCTTCCCTGAAGAGGAGTGGTGGGTGTGGAGGAGCTCAGGGACTAGCCCAGCACTCATCAAGGGCTGTGGAAAATTCCCTTTTACCTTTTATATCTGATCTTGTAACATCTTGGAATGAGAAACCATTGGGATGGTTGGATTTTCAATAGGACTCGGTGCTCTTTGGGACACAACAAGAATCTGCCACAAACATCCCAGATGGAGACACTGAAAACTAAAAGCTTCTGAACCTGGCCCAGGGCTGTTGTTACTGATGGCTCAAGTGGTGCTTGAAGGGGAAAGATCTTGGAAGGCACAGTAAAAGGGAGTCTGGGCTCTTAAAGCAGGATGGTGGCACCCTGTTTGGTTGAAGCTGTTTTTTGCAGTGGCCAGCTTTGCAACCTTAGACCCTCCTTTCATTTCAGAGCCCCATGAGTTATCTGCCCAGACTTTGGGCATCTCTACAAGCAACACAAATACTCCTGAATAGCAGGAGCCATGGAGCAGAGCAGAGGTCCAGGTGCTTTTGGTCAGTGACCTGTACTTGTGATCCCATTCCTCCTGTCACGTTAGGATGAGGAAATGAGCCACTTTGTGTGGCAAGTAACAAAAGGCCATCCAGTTTTCCCTGTGTTAATTATACTACAGACTGCTTAATTCTGTGAAGGAGCTGCTTGGCAGGCTTTCAGAACAATTACACAAGTTCCTTTCTTGCTCTCCCTGCAATAGGTCATGAAGCTGATGAGCCTCAGCACCATCCACCTCACGGTGGGTGTCTTGTGAGAGCCTCTGTCCTGCCAGGCTGGGGCACCCCAGGGTGTCCCTGAGCTTCTGTACTGGGCTGGAAGGACTGAAACCTGCAGAGGGAAGGGAAGCTGTGCAGTGGAAGCCACAACCAAGTTAAGGAAGGAGTCAGAGGTGCTTAATGGGATCCATGGGCTAGAAATTTTTAAGGCAAGATGCTTGAGGCATGGTGACCAAAGCCTTTGGAGAAAGCCTCTGTCACTATTGGGGCAGATGTCTGAGCCTTTGAGGGACTTGAGTTCTGCCTGTTCCTAAGTCATCAGCACTTTGGGGCAGTTTGGGCAGCCAGCTGCTTCTGGCTCAGCCTCTTCAGGGGTCAAAAGGAAATAATGATCCCAGCCTCCAGCTTGGGGAGAGTGCTTTGGCATCAGCTGTGGAAAGACCAGCATGAAGAGGGGAGAAAGGACAGCAGCCTCTGGGTGTGACATGTGAGGGACCTCAGGTCTCCATAGGGAATGGCCTCTCCTAAATAAAAACTCTGTGCTGTTGAAGGGTCTGGCCAACACAGCTAATTAACATTTGTGTAATTGCACAGTGAAATGTGAGCAGCACAATTGCCCCCAGGTTCCCATGACGACTCAGTGCTGCAATGAATGTTCCAGAACCTGTGAGCTCAAGGTTGCTCACCTGCTAATTGCTGTGCTCTGAACTTCTTGCCTGAGGTCTGCAGTGTAAAATGTCCAGGAAAAAACGCCTTTAATCCTCTTTTTAAGTGGCAAGTGTGACTGTGTATACTGAGCACCAGCTCTGCTTTCTGCCAGCAATGCAATTTTCAAGCAAGCAAAATAGATTCATCCAAAGCACAGTTGAAAATATTAGTCTTTTATGAGGATGCTCAATAACAATGAAAGGATTCTAGAATTTGTTGAAGAAAATGATGGCCTTGAAGAGAGTAGTGGCTTTTATTCCTTTGATACATAAGGATTTATAATGCAATGTAATAGAGGCCTTTTTCCCCAAAGGATATATGAATTCCATTACATCCCATTACTAGCCATAAATTTAATATTAAAAGTTTTTTATTTAGGATAACATGTAGAGATGGATATGCATGAACCAGATTCTTGACTCGTTAATATTAAATTTATTTATTTAAATGTTATTTATATTTATATTGTTTTATATCAATATATTATATTGATATTGTTTTATATCAATATTCCATCAGTTGAAAGTTTGGCCCTTAAGTGCTATTTATTGATTTGGGTTTTTCTTTTATTCCCCCCTCACTGTCTGTTTTGTCTGGGGAGAGGTGGACTTCATGTTATATATGGACTTTCCCTGTACTTCAAGCCTGGCTGGGAACTGATTGTGGGGCCACATGAAATAATTTAGTGCCTGTGATTCCAGAAATCAGGGCTTGGGCTGAGCCCAACCTTTCGAAGACGACTGTCACTTCCCACTTATGTTTGGTGACATATTATAGAACACTGCTTCTCTTTGCAGCAATTTTGTCATTATACAAGATAGAAAGAAAAATGGGAAATCTATTACAAGCCAGACTTTGTTATGACACAAGAGAAGAATCCCCTGGGAAGTTAGATTAAATTCTCTTTGAAAATAAAATAAAAATGCCACCATGCTTGACAACATTAGATTTATTATATATTTATCTCAGAAGCCTAGGAATGCTCCTGTCAAAGCTTCTTTAGATGCTGAGATATGTGAGACAAAGCAAATCATTCCTTCAGTCATTGAAAGGGAAGTTTATTACAGAATTGGAATTAAAAGATTTGAATAAGAACAGAAATTGGCAGTTCCATCACCAGTTGGAGGCTGATTGCTCACTGCCTACGTGAGCCACTCCAACCAGCTCAGCTGTGAAGTTCACATATGCAGGAAGAGGTGTGTGCTAGGAACTGGTGTTTGACAGTGGTTTAAACCAAGTTGTTTTATTCCACCACAGAGTGAACTCAAAGAGCAGCTCAGCTGGCAGACAGGGCTCGTCTAACACATGGTGACTGGTGGTTTCCCTGCCTCAAAACAGAAAAATGCCATTTTGTGGGATTAAACCACAGGGATGCTGTGCATGCTCAGAGATTTTTCTGCAGCCAGTCCCAGTCCTACAAGGAGCTGGGCATGCTCACATCTGCTGAATTCATGGCACACTGTTACACTCCAGGCCTGAGAAATTGGAATTAAGGGAAAGATTGTTCTCTCCACAGCTGTCATCATCCTAGACAGTGCATCTCAGAAGTACTGGCTGATCCATCTTCCATGGCCTCCTTCCAGAGGTTAGGGGGGTGCATATGAAGTGGTTTTGGCCACTACACACAGATGGTCCCATGCAAAACCATCACAGCATGGGAGGGAGCTGGGGCTCTGAATTTTCTGCAGGAAAACTCACAGAAGAAATGGGGAATGAATTCCAAATAGCATCAGGTTAGGAACGGGAAAGAAGGCAGTCAAGAGGAGTAGGCACCATCTGGAATGGGTGCATGTGTGTGGATGCCTGGGTTTTCCATCCATTTTCCTGGTGGGGATGGATGTGAATAAAGTAGACATGAAAACTGAGGGGGTAACAAACAAGCAAATAAATGCTGGGTGCCAGCAGTGCCTTTGCAGCCAGCAGTGTGAGAGCAGCTCATGTCTTCAGATCTGTGGGAAGTCTTTGTGAGATTGACTTGCTCCAGGGTAGCAGCTAGTCATGAGTCTCAGAAAGCAGGGAAGCAAGGTTTTCCTTGCCTTCAAGGCATTTCCACTGCTCAGGAGCAATAATGCCAGAAAATGAGACTGTCTTATGTTATGATTCCCAGATGTGTCAATAAAAGGCCAGTGGGGGGGAAACAGTGCATAAAAATACAGAAGCAGAAAGCTCCAGGAGGCAACTCTGAATTAGGTGGAGAAGAAAACTGTGTATTTTTTGTGGGAACAGGTGTTTACCCAGAAAAGAAGAGGAGTGGGGGAAAAGCAAAAGAAGAGTAAGGAGGTTGAAGAGGCACTTGAAAATGGGGGAAACTGAGGAGAGATGAGAGAGGCTAGCTGTAAAAATCAAAGGAGAAATGAGACTTAAGTCTTGTTAAATAAAATACTTTGATCCCCACAGTTATCCTTCTGTACATTTAAAAGCTTATGAAAGATTCTGCTTCTAACTGTGAATTTAGCTTGAAGTTCCCAACTCCAGCACTTTGAAAGAGCATTAGGATTCATTTAAAACTCTTTATTCCCTTTGATGCAATAAAACCTATATAGTACTTTCCTAAATGAGTATCCATTAAGGGGACAAAACTAATGAAAGAGCCATTTCCCACAAAGTATGAAATCCAGTAAGGTTTATTACCTCACATTCAGTGAATGGCAGAAGCCTATGAAGTATATGAACAAGTTTCCAATCATCCATCCATTTGTCTCCTGGAAAATGTACAGCTTGCAGTGTACCCAGCTCTTCCCTTCCCCCACAGGTCAAACACAGCATCAGATTTGTTTATGCACCATTTAACTTTCTTATCTCTGATGTGACACTTTAACTTTGCCTTTTATCTTCTCACCACTGCTGAAAGGAATTCCAAATGCAGCTCGACCCTGCATTGCACTTGACAGCCAAACCTCCCTGCACTGTCTCTGGCTCCATGAGCCCTCCAGGGGGGCAGCAAGGTGGTTTTCCTCCTTTTTTCCTTTAGTTAGCACCAGAAGCTGTATTTCTGGAAAGCAGCCCCACTTTTTAGCTGCTTTTATGGTATGGAAAGGGGGAAGTAAAAAGGATTGACTCTTTGCATCACCTTGGAAAAGGAGATTAGATGGAATTAATTCACTGCTTTCTTTTGGCTGAAATTCATCCATATCCTTTCAGGTCTCTCAAGTAGTAGCAGAGGAAAACTCTAAAATGTGAAAAAGAATATATCCTTTTTTTTATAAAGTTAGAGGACCTCTAGAGTTGGGGATTCTTCTAATATTTAAGTGATGGGGTTTAAAGTTGACAGGCATTCTTTTCTCCTATGAAGACTTCTGGCTAAAAGAGGGAGGAAAGACCCCAACTGACCTTTACCTTTGAAACTGTTTGGTGTTGACTGATTCTCATTTAAGTACTGAATTTGGAAAGAATCTGTTTCATGAAAGTTTGTACTGGAGGAAAATATTTGCAATTTTTCATCCAGAAATGATATTTTTGAGGAAATCACATTTTCTGTGAAGAAGAATTGATATAGTTTTGTAATATTTTCTAATTTCTAATATTCCTCTCACAAGATGCAACTCTGCCCTGCTGCCCAGATGTGGACAGATGGGCAGATTCTGAGAGCTGCAGGGCATAGGAAAATGTGTGTGGGGGGGTTATCTCACTTGTCCTGGAAGATGGCAAGGAGCAAGAGGACATGTTACACTGTTCCTCTTTGGAACTGTCTTTATTACTGGGTTCTTTGGGTTTTTGGGGGGTTTTTTTGGTTGTTTTTTTTTTTTTTTTCTGTATCTTTTATTCCTGGCTTTCTTATTTGATCTCTCCATGAAAAAAAAGATATATGCAGCAATTCAGCACTCAGTCTCTGAAGAGGGGAGAAGGGTGGGCAGTCTATTCTCACCTTGACAAGCCCCTGCAGAGAAACTCCTACTACTGTTAATGGGAGCTGCTGGCATGCATGAAAGAGAGAATTTATTCCCAGGTTGTTAAGGTTTTTTTAATCTATTTTTTTAAAATTTGAATTGCTGTTGTCAGACAATGCAGTAAGAGGATTTGCATGGTAATATGATGGCTGATGGGTTTCTGGCCATAAAATCCAACAAGCTGGTTTATGAGGTATTTTATATATTTCTTATTTGTACTATAGGAGCAGCAAGGAGCCCAGGGATATGTCTCTGCTGTGTGAAACTCTTTGCATATATGTCACAAATAGTCCTGCTCTGTGTGTTTTCTGTCTGTTTGGGTTGCTTTTCTCTCTGTTCTCACTCACTGTGAAGTAAGCACATACAAAGGCAACACATTATGGATGTTATTCATCACGGTTTGTCCTGTGATAATTTGACAAATAAACCCATACTGAAGATATGTGTGAGCATGTTTCCCTCCTGACAGGGAAGTCTCACAAAAATGGATGTCATGTCATAAATTGCTATAAAAAAAGAATGCTATTTGAAGGATAAAGTGCATTTCCACCCCCCCCCCCCCCCCCCAAGCACACTGGTTTTCACACTAATGCAAGTAAGCCACATGTGCAAGCCTCAGCCCTCATTCCCCTTGCCAATGCCAGGGAAGGTGTGATAATTTTGTCATCTGTGCTGCTTGGTTTTCCTGGGTGTCAGCTTTGCCTCCAAATTAGACTCCATGCTATTAATGGTTCAGAAAATAATGTGCTAAGTCAGTCTGCTTGCAATTTGAAGGGAAAGAAAAACAATTTAAAAACCCCTCAGATTTAAAGGTAGTCCTTATTCTCAGCTGTGCTATGTCTGCACAGCTCCAGTGGTCCTTTTAAAATTTGGTTTTTTTTCCCTAGAAGACAACAGGTCTGTTCTGATTTACATCAGCTCAAATCTGGCTCTGCTTACCTCACATTTTGCCATAAAGCAATGTCTACTTCTTTTCCTTAGAAATGTCAGCCCTGTTGAATGAAATGAAGGTATTTGGTTATGGGGAGAAGGGGAAGGCTCAGTAAGGAGAGGGAAATGTGGATTTTGAAGCATGATCTGCTTTCTCCTGCTTTCCTGCCCCAAATATGTAACTTTTTGTGTATAATTACCTGGAAGGAAAGAATAACAACAGGTGGGGGAAAAAATTGCTATGGAAGTTTGTTTGATTATCCCAGTGGGAAACAAATCAAATTTATGGATGAATTATGCACAGAGAACTACATTTAGGAAAGTAAATTTTAGGGAATTATGAAAATGAGTGGGCCAGGTCCACTGGGAGGAAGCAGTGAAAATGAAAGGGGTTGGTAGAAGGCTGGAGGATGCTAACTGGAGCAGTAATTAAAGCAGAACAGGAAAAATAGAAATTAGAGGGAAAAAAAAAAAGAAAAAGAACCCTGAAGAAGAAGAAAATCCACAAGAGAGGAGAGCAGTGTTTCACAGGAGAGTACACAAGAGTTGAAAGAGAGAGCAAGTGCTGGGAGCTGAGGAGGGTTGGCAGGGAGATAGGGGAAGCAACAAAATAGAAAACTTGAAAAGTCCAAGTGCAGAGTGAAACAAGGGTGAGCAAAACAGGGAATTTCATCATCACGCTCTGAGTGGCTCTTGGAGATGCTGGGATCTGTCCCAGACACCTGGTCCCATACAGACCCTCTGTGCCCACTCAGAAAAAATTCCAAAAATCTGATTTTGTTCTTTCTCTTTGCTGGTTGAAGGTGGTGGGGAAGGGGCTGGGGGTTGGGATCCATCTGCTGTGGTTCATGGACTGTGCAGGGGTAATGAGGGACCAAGCCAACATGAGGTGAACTCCAGTGGGCAGGGAGGACTTCAGAAAAATGAAGTGTTGGAGCTGCAGTATCCCTCCTGAGGCTCCTTCTGAGGGCTTAAATTGGAAATGCTTGGGAAATAGATTGGTTAAATCAAGTGAACCTTGCCTGAGGGATTCCCCAGCAAAGGAGTGTGCTGTTTCTTTTTTGGGATGGAGACTTGTGCTGGACTGGGAAGTAGGGCAGGATAACAGTAGCCTTTAGTTCACTTTGTTGGTTTTTTTTTAATGGAAAACCTTCATTGATGAGGCAAAAACTTCATAAAAAACAAGTTGATATTGATGCTGGAAAACACAAATCAGGATGTACTAAAAAAAAAACACAGAAGGAACAGAGAATATATACAAAATATCAAGAAATTGGATATGGAAAATGGGAAGGGATGAATTTTTTAGGGGAGATTGAGTGATAAAAAGGCACCTGTAGCCTAAGCCTGAATCTACAGTGCAGGAAAATTCTGGGTGTTAAAGGATGGGTATCCCCAGGGCTGCACAAGTCCCATGTGAATCCAACAGGGCACCCAGGGTTCACATGTTAAATGGATCCTCAGCAGCACTGCTGGCGTAGAGAGGTGCTTGTCCAGGAGTGCCTGCCTTGCCTAGAATGTAGCAAGAGAGCTTTGAGCTCTGGGCGAAAGTAAGGAGGGTTCACATCAGGAATTCTCTGCACCATGGAGGCAGATGAGAGCAGCAGCCACACTTTTCTGTGGTGCTGCTTTTTGTGGTGTTCACGTGGCCTCTGAACAGAGAGAAGCAGGGAGAAGAATGATCAAAACAGTTCTTGTCTCATTTGCTGCTCCTGGTGTTTGCACATGTGGAATGTGTTGGGAAGATTGTTTACCTGAAGGAATTTGGTAATTGGATTCTGGTGGAGATTATGTTAATTAGTCTATCAAGTCCAAGCTGTGTGGACTGTTGGTCTGGAGACAATCACAAGTTAGTTAGTGATAGTTGTGCTAGTGTAATATTCTATAATATAGTTGTAGTATAATATAGTAAAATAAAGTAATTTTTTAGCCTTCTGAGATCATGGAGTTCTGCACATCATTCTTCCTGCCCGTTGGGCATCGTGGCACCGATGGTTTTTGGCATAACCTGAGGAAAAGGCTGGGATGGCCTCACTCATGAGCTCTGGCAGGTGAAGCTGGGAGAATCAGAGATCTCCATCTCAAGCTGCCAGCTCCACTTTTCTGTCACACTGCCTGCTCTGTGTCCAGCACAGGTCTGAGCTGGGAGGGCTCAGCAGTGCCTCTACACCCACCTGCAGGTTCAGCTGCAGATGTTGTGGCTCCTACTGGCAATGAGGGGCAACCTCCTCTTCCTCCTCCCCCTTGCAGGTGAAGCTTTCAGGGAGTGCAGCTGTTCAGTCCCTGGGCAGATCACAGCTCTAGAGTGTCCTTGCCCTTTCTCCTCAGCCCTGGGGAACACCTCTGCCCGGCACAGAGTGCTCAGGTGAGTGCTCTTTGTTGTGAAACTCCTACCTACAACCTCCCTGTGTCCTGGGAAAGCCTCAGGGATTTTTGTTCTGCCAAGTTCTTTGCCTGCTCCTATTGACTTCTGCCTGAGTGGTATGAAAGGCCAGGCTGAGCAGGGCTCTGAGCAACCTGACCTAGCAGGAGGTGTCCCTGCCCATGGCAGAGGGGGGGAACCTGCTGTCTTTGGGGTCTCTCCCAACACAGACCAGCCTTTGATTCTAAACTGATGGGAAATAGGACTGGGTGTTACAGCTGGCCTTTAGAGGCACCCCCTGACTGCTTTTCTTATCCAATGTGCTCTTTGTTTTGGTGGGAAACGTTGCTGTGCCCATATGTCTGTGCAATGTATCTGTACCTACACATGGAGATAAGTTACCCTACTTAGGTCAAGACTTTGGAAGCCCTCAATATTTGCTGTGAGTAGTTACCACTTACTGATTAAATCTTTCAAAATAAGAACTGGAAATAAAAATGTAGCCCAGAGCTTAGGTTCTGAGTTTGCTTCAGCTCTGTGAGCTGTTCTGAACAAGATGTATTTGAGTAAAAAGTATTTATTTGGCAAAGGAGAAAAGAGCTTGATGTGTATATATTGTTTTGAAAAAACACATAGAGGTAGAAGGATATACAAAAGTGGATTTAAAGCTTTCCTGCTAATCAACTAAAGCCCTAATAAAACAACTGTGCAAGTAATTGTTCTGCACATCCAACAGCGTTGAGCTTCTTTTGATGCTTACCTCAATTTCTTCTTCACCTTTTATTTGAGTCTGCAATTAACACTTGTAATGAAAAAGGAGATGACGTGCTGCTGAGGAATTCTGGTGTTAATTAAAATTATTAACAATTGGAGAAATATAAGCATGGAAAAGGAGGTAATAAATCAAAAGGTTTGCATATTTTTTTATAATTAAGGTGGAGTAAAGCACAGAGACAGTGTTTCTAAAGAGCTCCCTTGAAAATGAATTATGAGATTTGGCCAGGGGAAGTTACAGTGAAATTCCCTCTTTTTAGAAGGATTGTCATGCCCCATGCTCTCTTCAACAGCATTTAGTTTTGCCAAGGCCATTGTATAGGGCTGAATTTCATTTCTGAATGAATTACCCTAATCTACAGAAGAACAATAGGGAAAATGTGCTCTGGCAACAATAGAGAAGGAATGGCAGCGTGATTCATCCTTGCAGAGTGATAGTTTAGGATTGGGTGGGAGTCTCATTCAGAGAGGAATAATGCAAAGGGCCCAGGGTTTCTTATGAGAGCAGCTCACCCACCCAGCCATGTCACTGGGCTCACTGAGAGCTCCACATGACAGTGGGTCCATCCTCTGGAACCTTGGGAGCACCTAGGGCCATCCCTGTGCTCCCAGCCTCAGGCACTTCTCACAGTCACATTTCCTGACAAATCCCTTCACCAGGATTTTTCTCCTGGGAAGCTGAGAAGCCTCAGAGAAAAAGGAAAACAATAATTATCTAGTTTGCTTCTCCTGTGTTGTGCTCACATGTGGAATGTGTTTGGAGATTGTTTACCCACAGGTGATTGTTTCACTGGATTCATGGGAATTGTTTTGACTCTTTGGCCAATCAGGGCTAAGCTGTGTCTGGACTCTGGAGAGAGTCACAAGTTTTCATTATTATCTTTTTAGCCTTCTGTAAGTATCCTTTCTGCATTCTTTAGCATAGTTTAGTTTAGTGTTCTTTAATACAATACAGTATCATAAAATAATAAATTAGCCTTCTAAGAACATGGAGGCAGATTCATCATTCCTTCCTGCTGTGGTGCACCCCACAAATGCAATAGGCACTGAGATCCTTCCACCAAATGGGTGTTTGGCAACCAAATATGCCCCTGGATGCCAGCCCAAATCTGTTTTGAAACTTAGTGCCAGCCTCCCAGCACCACGGAGGTGCTTCCATCCTTCCAGAAATTTCACTGAGTAAAGTTAATTTGGAGATGTTTTCCAGGAATGTGCTTGGAAAAGATGTTGTGGATGATGCTGGAGAAGGGAGCAGCAGCAGGGACATGGGTGCACAGGGAAAGTGGCCACCTCTGCCAGGTCCCTCAGGCACACAGGCAAGTAGCTGCTGCCTGCTTGGTGGTATTTGCAGGTGGTTCATCCTTTCCACACCCAGCTCAGAAACACCCAGATCCATTCCAGTACCTTGGGGTATTACAAGGAACTGCTCTGGAGCAGTATTTCTATACTGAATTTCTCATCAAAGTTATTGCATTTGCAATATCAGAGAGTATGGCTAATTACTTTCCCTCCAGAGAAGCTATTACTTGAGAAGGACCATTAGTTTCCTGCTCAGTGCAGATGCTCAACCATGGAATGGGAGAAAGATATTTTGTGGTTTCAAATTTCCTCCATGGCTTTCAGGATGTTACCTGCAATTAGACTTTCCAAGGGAAGTTCCATTTAAAAAAAAATCCCATAAAGAAAGTGTCCCCAAGCTGAACAATGCTAGAGCTTGGAAGAGGCTGTCAGGAACTCCTGGAGATGTTCCAGGTCTCTGGTTTTATGTGAGCTCTGCAGATTGGAGCCAGTCCCACTGGTGATGGAAGCCACGGTGCTTTCCCAAGGAGGGCTCCTGTGGCGATTGCTACCCAGCCTTATAACTCAAGACCCTCAGGGATCAGCAGAAACAAGCCTGGTTCAAGCCATCTGACCCAAAATTAAATGGAAAATCTATAACAGAAATGAATCCCAGAGATCTGTGACTTTATGGGGTTTTTTCTTTCCCTTTTCTCAGCTTCTGGTTTAGCTTGTACTTTATGTGTCTACTTTATTTTTCTTTTATGTTGGCCCTTTAACCACCTTTTTTTAGCTTGTTCTTTATGACAGATTTTAAGCTTGTTTTCCGTCTAAGTAACCAATTTCATTCTTGTGGTGTCATAGCATCTTTCACTGAGGAATTAGATGTGACTGTTGAGACTTAAAACTCTAAATATCCTTCCCTTGAGACCTGTAACTTGGAATGGAGCGAATTGCTACTCAGTTGAAAAATTTCTCTTCAGGGAGAGTTCAGGTAAGGACAAGAAAAATCCTCAGAACTCGAACATTTCTCACATCAGCAACTAAATTAATCACCTAATCTTGCTAGATCTTGCTGATGAAGGAAGACAATTACTGAAGAACTAAGAAACTCATAATCCACAGTATCTTAATCCTCACAGTTTTTAAGAGAAGTAGAAAGTTACTGGTTTTTCCTTTCAACTTCCCAGAGCCTGAGTGATGTTGTTTGGGCCTCTTAGAGATCTGGAATTTAAATTTAGGATGGTTTAAGCTTAAGGTCAAGGTCAGCCCCACTGCTCCATCCTTCTTTTTGAGATAAGACATTTGAAGCTGAAGTATTACCTAGTAAGTATGGCTTTAGAAACATGACATTTTAGAGCTGAGTAATTACAGAGGAGGAGAAAAGAAACCAGGAAAATGCAGACTTTATTGTTTCTCCCTACTCCCAAGGGCCAGCAGCCCCTTGGGGACCTCCTGGTTCTGGTGAACAATGTGTTGATTAGCAGAAGGTTCCAGCCTCATTGTTTTGGGGCAGGAAGCAGGATGGGATGACTTCCCCAGCCTGCCCCAGTGCAAATGTAACCCCAGGCTGGCTCTGCTGGGGCCTCCCTGGGTCACTCTGGGTGTGAAATGCAGGATTTTGCATCTGTAACTGCTGGCAAGTCCTTGTTGGGCTTAGTGTACACACTGATTTAACCCAACACAAATACAGAGTGATGTGGGAGGGAGCTCTCATCTGCAGAGGAAGTTGGGGATTTTGGTGGCACTGAAATCTGCATTTTCCCCTGCCCTGACATAGAGGCATTTCTGAACCCTGCCTCCAGAGGATGATTTTTGCTTCATTACAGGCAGAAGCATGAAAGCTTCAGCCAGAAAAAAATGAAAAGGAGAAATGCCTGTCAAGCTTGTGCATTATTAGGGATGAACTAGAAGGTGCTCTAGAGGAAACCACCTCAGATAATAGAATTTGGGTGGGTTCAGCTAAGGGTATGGGGAAGTGTGGAAACCCAGGCAGACTCAGTAAAACATAATAATAATGGATTATCACAGATTAGTTTGTCCTGTATTTGGAAAGCAGGAGGTTTTTCTACCTACTACAAGAGTCAAACAATTCCAAGCTCCCATTGCTGAAGAGGCTGATGGATTGTGTTCATCCAAAGAACTTAGAGAAATTTATTTATGGATTTTTGTCCTGGGCTGACATCCTCCTAGGGAAGCTGCTTTCAGTTCCCAAGGAGCCATAGCCTGGTCCTGTGGTGCCACTAATGGGCTAAAAGTGCCCCTGGGAGGGCTCTGGGAGGCACATCCTCCCTCTTGGGGCCCAGGAGGGGTTGTCACAATTTGTCACAGCAGCAAACTCTCTCCCAGGAGGTCCCAAGTTGTAGTCCCAAAATAGGAGAAGGAGTCCAGCATGGAAGGAAGACCCTGATTCTGCAGGTTAGCCAGGGTCACCCCAGGGAGCAGAGAGGGAGTGTCAGCAGCTGAGACACACCCTGTGGGATTTGGGGTCCCTTAAGCAGTGTCTTTGTGTGCAGGAAGAGGTTTCCCCCAGCCTGGGGCACACAGCCCCCGAAGAATCTGATGGCTGAAGGAATTCCCTGGGTCAGGAATTGCACATGTACAGGCTGCAGTGAGTTCAGACTCTCAGAAACAGCCACTGCACCCTCAACAGATGTTATATCTACTCATATTCAAGGACCAGGTCAGGTCATCCTTGATCAGTTTTGATTGAAGTATCATTCAAGTAAAAATTGCTTTTCATGGGTCAGGAGATACTCTTCAGAATCTGACTCCCTGCTTGAAATGTGAGTGTCTGATTTATTTATAAGTGTCCTGGAAACTCAAGAGGTGGTGCCAGAGTTAAGGGGAGAGCCCCTCAGCTGACCTCTGCCCTTGCAAAGCCATCATAGATAAAATTGATATTGGCTCAAGGGAGCTGTACATTAGTGAAATGTAATGTCAGTTCAGATTTCATCACGTCATGCCATAAAAAAACCATTAAGTTACTTGGATCAAAAAAGAAAAAAATTAAAAGAAAATGGTAGCAGAAAGTCATTCAGACACAAGCCATCTGGAAGGGAGAGAACATAACATAGGTATTGGTTGCTTTAAATCTCCAAAACAGCTTCACTTGTCTATTTCTGCAGTTGTTGTCTCTGCACTTTGCTCCTTTTGGAATAGCAATTACAGCATGTCTAGTAAGAACTCATGACAACTTAGGACCTCCCTTTAAAGGTAAAGGGTGGTTTTTTAGTGAGGAGGCAAGAAAAAGACACTGATACAACTTTAGATCTCTGCCAACTCCTAGAAGAGATCCAAGCTATTAATGCAGACATGTGTGCAAGACATACACTGGTCTGAATCTGGTGTGATCAGAAGGTCTTGCAGTGACACCTGGAGCTGTCCAACACTCTCCATCCCTTAGCATTCCTCTTGTAACAAGTCTACTGCTCCAGCAGAAATTTCAATTCCAAATGGTTGCTTCAGTTTGTTGGGTCATTTTGGAGGTGTAAGGAGGTGGAGAAGGGCTCAGCAAGGGTAGTTCCAGTGGCTCACAAAAACAAAGATTCCCCACTAGGGAGGGTGGATTAAAGTCAGAGGCCTGGCACTGCTCCTGGTGGGCAGTGTTGGTGTTTCTGCAGGGTGAGGCACCCAGAGACAGTCTTGTGTCATCCCCCAGCCTCTGCAAACCCAGGGCTCTGGGAATATTTCCCTGTCTGCTCTGGGGTGCCCTGACCCCCAGGGGAGCACTGGCTTTGACCCCCATTCATGGAGAAAGTTTCCTAAACTCCAGAATAGACCAGAATCCACTAAGGTGTGAAATAGATTATAGAGAGCAGTGTAGGTGTATCACTGGGTGAGAAATTTAGGTGTTGGGATTTTCACTATGTGTGGATGGAAGCAAGATGGAGGGCACAGGGTGTTGTCCTGGGTTTCTTCTTCATGCTGCTTCTTCTTCCTCCTTCTTCTTCTTGGGTTTGGGTGGCATTTTGTAATTGGTCAGAAAAATCCACATTGCAGCTCTGTGGGATCAGTTATTGGGTTAAAAGGAAAAATAATTTAGGTGTCATTTCTTAATTGGATAGTTTAGTCTTAAAAGATCTTGTACCAAGAGATTGTTGGCCATTCTTGCTGCGCTTTTCCAGTGCACTGAGCCTGGTGTGGACAGTGTGCAGGACTCTAGATAAGATAACAATAAGACCTGAAGACCGAAAAAATCCAGTGCATCTCTCTTTCCTGACACCAAATGGCTCCAGGAAGGTCTCCCCCAGAGAAAATATCACACTGTGAAAATCTCCTCCCTCCCGTGGGAGGGCCCAGCCTGAGGCCCAGAAATGGAGAAATTGATAGCAGCCCTGCTTGGCTGAGGCACACACACCTCTGAGACAGATGTTAGACACGAGCATCAGCTGGCAGACAAACCCCAGGCACCTCTCCTGTGATGCCACATTTCTCTTCACAGAGAAAAGCAAGGCACAATTCTTCCCAAGAACATTTCTGGGTTTCACATTCTCTCAACCGCAGAGAAAGGAAAAACAATTCTTATCTTATTTGCTGTGCCTGTGTTTGTGCAAAAGTAGGATGCAGTATGGAGATTGTTTACCCAAAGTGATGGTGTTTTGTTTCCTTGGCCTATCAGGGCCAAGAGGGTGTGTGTGTGTAGGGGGACAGTCACGAGTTCTGTGCAGAGTGTACAGGGTTGAGTGCTTGGCAGATTCAGTGTAGATGTAAAGTAATATAGTATAGAATAATATAGTAGAATGAAGTAATTAATTAGCCTTCTGATATCCATGGAGTCCTCCTCATCATTCCTCCCTGCAAATCCTTTACTCCTCTGCTCTGAGCCTCAGTGCAGGCACTGAGCACTGCCCTCCCTCTCTGCTGTGGTTTGGGTGCCAGCCCCCTGCAGGCAGGGTGACATTGGCTGTCTGGGCATGGACAGCCTGCTGAACCCCCTTGGCTGTGTGGCAGGCTGTCTCCCTGCTTAGCCTTGTCTCCAGGCTGTGCACTGCCCAAGGAGAGTCAGAGCTCTGGCAGAAGCACCAGATGCACTGAAATCCCTGACATGAATGTTTTGTTTCCTATCTGGAGCCCAGAAGTTGAGTATTCTGCTGAAAAATTGTCAGAAGGGTAGTCAAAGCTGGGGAGTAGAGGAGGGAGGGTGAAGTTTGCATCTCACCACAGGAATGTTGCATTATTTGCTCATCTCAGATCTGGGGTTGTTTTGCGCCGCTCGCTTCACTGAACCTCTTAGTAGGAAAATCCAAAAGCTTACAATGAAGCTAAAGGGGTTTTAATTGTTTTTTGTTTCCCCTTCTTTATGTAAGTTCAAAGCTGGACTGTTTTAACAAGCCCTGGCAGCTCTGAGCCTTTACTCTCAGCTTTATTTTTTTACAATTTGAAGTCACACTTGTGAAAAATCAAATGCCTTTTATGTATTGAGATGTGCAACCATAAATCCCAGGAAGAGACTAGTGGTTCCCTAAACACAAGTTTTAGGGATTCTGAACAGACTGTAACCCTACAGATAGGGCAGGCTTAGTTATTGGTACAGGGTTGTCTTCCATCAGAGGAGCTGAAAGTTGTTGAGCTATGAGCAAGCTGAATGCACCCTCCAACTTCAAGGTTGAGATGTAATTTCACATAGCCTGTGAAATGTGGTCCCTGCGGAGCAGAGCACTGAGCAGCACTGCAGAAAGGCAGTGGTACAGGACAAGCAAAGACTGTGTTCATATCCTCTGGAAAAATCCAGGTGAATCTGCAGGAACAGAACAGGCAAAATAAATCCCTTTTCTGGCTCCATCTCAGCAGAATTATGTCAGTGTTTCATCAACTGACAGAATTCCTATTTGACCTGAGTCCCAGATCTCACTGCTTGCCATATCTTGCTGCTAATTGAGCAATCCCTACTCCAGACCAACACTGCAGAGCCTGGAAAGTCTTGGGAGCCTCTGAGAATAGCCTCAGCAATTAGGAAAGTAGCAATGCTTAATTAAATTGACTGTGTATTTAAAAATGGTAGGGAACCAAAGCCAAATAATCCCCTTCCCCAGAAAAGCAGCTTTGGGTGGGATTCCTCATTTCTAAGAGCCCACTTAAATTTCACATTCCCCACAACAGATTGTTTTATGAAAGGAGCCTTCCCCTCCCAGTTATCCATCTTTCTCATCACTCTATTTTCTTGCTGTCCCAGCATTCCTGACTTTGCCTCCTCTAGCTTCCATGGGGGAGGTTTTCCCACCCTATTTTCTGGCAGTGGTGCTGATTACTGAAAATACCTACTATTTCCTTAACCTCAGATAGCAAATTTCCTAGGCTATGTCTCCCCATCCTTTTGAGAAGCTACTTATGCAATTGCAGACAGCAGAGCTGCTGTTTCAATGTGTGCCCCACAACCTTCACTCACATTCCACCAGCCCCCCTTAACTGCAGCCTCACCCACAGCTCAGCAGGATTATCTGCAATGCCTAAAAACATGGCTTGGCCAAGCCAGATTTTCCAGCTGCCCTGTGGGGAATGTAGGGTTCCAAGGAATGTTCCTTCTAGAGGTGAGTGTCTTCTTTGCTGATAACAGATTTTCCAGAGCAGAAACTTAGTGAGACAACTTTGACCTGAAACTGTCAGTGAAAGATCCAGTGTAATTTCTATTGGATATGTTATCAGGAACAGCAGTAATTTATTTAGGCAAGAACCTACATTCCACATGAAGGGAAAATTACCTGTATCTCTGTGTGATAAAAATCCACTCTTCTCTTCCAAGAAGGCAGGTGCAGTGACTTCATGGGGGATCACTTTTCTGCCTTCCCAAACCTCTGCAGCTCCCCAGCTGGTGAGCCATGAACAGGCTTACAGGAGGAGGAGGGAGGGAATATTGTCCTTTCCTGTCATTACCATCTGCAGTTGGGCCATTTTACTGTTATCCTGGATGTTACTCCACAGAGCATAGCAGGGCTTTTACTTTTTTGTTTGTTTGTTTCCTTTTTCTCCATTCTTTTAAAGGTGCTGGTGACATGGGTATGGGGGACAGGGTGCCTGGACAGACTCATACTTTCTGACCCCACTCTGCTGCATTTCAGCATGGAAATGGCTGCAAGGACTGCACATTTCCCACGTTTTCATTTGGAGAAGATGTGGATTTCTCAGTGTTTTTTCCTCTGTCTGGCATTGGGGTATCACCTGTGATCTTTGTGTCTCTGCATCTCATTCTGTCTCTGTTACCTGATCTCCACGTGTCGCGTGAATATTTTAGGGAGGGCAGAGCAGGGAAGCTTTGTACAATTTCCAGCTACCTCCCAAGAACAAAATTTTCCTCTTTCCCATGTTCTTCTGGGATCTTCCAGGAGAATCTTCCCCCTGCCTGGAGGAGTGCTGCATGTGCACTTGCCCTTTCTCAACAGGCTGAGAGCTTTCCAGTCACAGGTGGCTAAACAAGCACATTTCTCTTATCTGTATCTCAGCCAGGCTGCTTGTCACCGCAGCCCAGGATCCTCAGGAACCCCAGGCAGCTACAAATCCCTCTTCTGATCATCAGGCAGACACAGCAAAGCTCTCCTGTGAGATGGTTTGAGAGTCAGCCCTGTCCTTCCCTCTAACAGTGAACAAACGGCTGGGAAATGAAGGAACTGCAGCTGCAGTGACAGAGGGAATGCCAGCCCTACCTGCCTGCACCCAGAGCTGTGGTGCTTTCTACACAACTACAAAGCAGTCCTCATGTGTGGGAAATAGCAATTCCCATGAAAGAAAGAAGGAGGAACTGGTCATGTTCCCTTAAAATGTTTGTCCTCTGCTTGACAGAGGAGATGTGTTTGAAACACATCACTGGTGTATTCACTAAAATAAACTTTCCAAAGGAGTCCACTGATACACAAGTGCTTACATTCAGGAACAAATATTGCTCAAAAATGGCACTGTGCTCACATCCATCACATTTGGCTGCTCCCACGTGGAGCAGCCAGCAGTGACATGACCCATGTAAAACCAGCAGGGGAGGAGGGCTGGAGGTGGCTCACATAGCTTCTCTGCATCACAAGAGGCTCACAGCTCCTGTCCTTCAAAGGCACAAATTCATCCAATCTCATCATTCCATTTAAAGGGAGAGAATTGTGCAAGCAAGAGGCAGGGTGCCCCTTCATTTCCCCCTCTACCACTGAAGTAGCAATTACTGTTCTCTTCAGACTGCCAAGAGGAACACTGAGAGGAACCCAGACATAAACAGTGGAAAGGAGGAAACAACGTGACAGGGGAAGTGTCACTGCAGGACACGAAATAACACGATGTGCACAAGCAGCTCTCTCAAGGTAAAAAGGGAGTTTTTAATTTCTGACTCCAACATTTATAGATTTCCAAAAGTGACAGTGGATTGGAGGGTGGCAGTGCCACCTCTCCAATAACACTGGACAAGCCAACAGTCCATCAAATTTCTCCTCTTCCATAAAACAATGCAAAACAATGAGTTATTTACATAAAGTGTGTGAGAAAGTTTGTTACAAGAATGTAAACATCAGAAGGCTTAGAAAATCTTGAAAAATCAGGGTGACAGGGAAGATCTACAAGTCGTGTTTGCCTTCAGATGGGAGCAGCTCTAGTTCCTGCTGCCTCTGCCAAATGTGATGGATGTGAGCACAGTGCCATTTTTGAGCAATATTTGTTCCTGAATGTAAGCATTTGTGTATTGGTGGACTCCTTTGGAAAGTTTATTTTGGTGAATACACCAGTGATGTGTTTCAAACACATCTCCTCTGTCAAGCAGAGGACAAACATTTTAAGGAAACATGACCAGTTTCTCATTCTTTCTTTCATTTGTGGGAATTGCTATTTCCCACACACAGGGACTATTTTGTAGTCCTGTAGAAGCTAATTTTCTTTCCATTTTGAGAACTTCATGAGGTGCAGGAAGGAGAATTCTTTGCCCTAACTGAAAAGATACTCATCAGATTCCACGAGTGGCATAGAGCATCCTGTAAGAGAACTGAGGGACTCAAAGGGAAGGGCAATACAGACAGTAAAGTGCCTGGGTGTCATCAGGAGAAAACCTGGGGATGTAAGACACAAGGCCAGCCTTAAGTGCAGCAGACCAGGACTCCTGCACTCAGAGAATACAGCAGCAACGTGGTGCTATCATCTGCTTAACATGCTTAATCTGCTTTTTATTTGACAAAGAGCTGGGATTTGTGACCAAAATGCTGCATGTGCTCTTTGCTGTTGAATGTGTCAGCACGCTGCAGGTCCCTGTGGCAGATGACAGACCCCTCTGGGGATGCTGGAGTTTGTTGACTTGCCTCCTTAATGCTGTGGAAACAAAATCCAGCAGCTCACCATCAGGACTCACAGGACTTAAAAAGTTGTGGTCTATAAACTCCAAATAAGTGTTCAAGGTCTGCTGGATTTGATTTATGGCTTATGAATGTGATTCTGCTGACCTCAATACTACTTATTTGTAGTCTGCCTTCTATGAGAATGGTTAGAAATAGGAAACCCAAGTTTGCTCCTGCTTTTTTGAGAGAGTCAGCTGAAAGGGACACACACTGCTCTCTAGTTAAGAGAAGCCCTTTTTCTCCTGCTTCCCTAATGCTTGGAGAAAAGGCAGGGAGAGAGTGTCCCAGGAGAATCAATCACCCATGGCTCAGCCCCTTCCTGCCCCAGGGGGAGGAGAGAGTAGGGCAGCTGCAAACTGGCACCCTGACTGTGCACCCTGAAGGAACAGCCCAAATCCTGTGCCCCACTTTTAACCACAGCCTGCTGGCCCCCAGCTACACTAAATAAATATATCAATAGCCCTTTCCTGCACAACTGTAGTCAAATCCTGAGACTGATTTGGGCTTTGAGATTTCTGCTAAAAGAAGGGTGCTGATCTGTTCTCAGTGCTTCTCAAGTGCTGGTGTCTGACAGGTCTGAGGAGGATTTTGTATTTATTTGCTTTATTGCTGAATCAGGCTGTTGGAAATTACCCTCCCACCTGCAGAGCCACAGCTTTCACAAGCTCCTAAGCAAGCTGGATTCCTCTGCACAGTGAGTGCAGCTCTTCCCTAAGCCACAACTTTTATTTCCCTCAAATTCATTGCAGGAAGGTGGGAATCAATTATCATTACTTTGGAAGAAATAAGCACAGGTTTATTTCAAAAGGGTTTTAGCTTTTTTAAAAAAACAACTTAGCAAAGAAATGTTTTGCTGGTTAATCTTTCTGGGGGGGTTAAGCCTAAGAACCTCATTACAATTTTCCCCACTATCTGTTTAAATTTGCAAGGAGGGTGCTGTTTAGCCCCAGTGACACAGAGGGGAAAGTGACCTGTGAAGAAGGTCTGTATATAAAAGTTGCTGATGCATAGCTAATGCTTTGTTTGGGGAAATGTGGGGCTGGCAGGCTCTGGTCTCCTCTCCTCAGGTGATCTGCTTGCAGGCAGCCAAGCAGAAATGTATTTGGCTAGGAACAGAAGGCTGTGCATGCACTGAGTGTCCAAAAAAATCCTTCATGTAATAGGGTCTGCTGATTGAATACAAAGTCAGATATTGTTAAAAGCAAAATTACTAAAGTGGGGAACTGAATACACCTTTTTTTTCCCCCCCTTGGGCTCAGCACAAGGAGTGAAAATATAGCTGATGAGTGTCATTATTGGTGGTGTCCTTCCTTTTATCTATGGATGAGATCTCTGTATTTCACCCTAACAACTCTCCAGGGCATTGATCTGCTGCTCTTAAGCCAGTCCTTACTACAATTAAGTCTGCACAGTGATTGTGTGTGGCTGCAAGTGCCAAACACTGAGGAGCTTTTAGCTGACCCAGTCTATCAAACTGCAGTATTCACCTATTTGAGAGGAGAGAATCAGGAAATGGCAAAGAAAAAGGGGTCTGTAAGCAGAAGAGAAATAGCAAAAAAAGGAAAAATTGTGTAATGGCCATAATGGGATACCTGCACCCTTACCCAGCTCATTGTTTGCCAACAATTCCCCCAGCACCTGTACTCACCAGGCTCCTCTGTTAATAGACTCTGATTTCTCATGAGCCACAGCCCCCTAATTACATCCAGGAATGGGACTCAGGTCCCACTCTTCTCATCAGTGGTTCTTATTAGCAGCTGCCATTGCTGCTGCCTTCTGTGGTTTTCCCTCTGCATTCAATAAAGAGCTCCAACACCTTCATCAGGGCTAGGAAAATTAGCAGGCACTGGAAATGAGGTGTTTCAGCAGCTGCCTCTCTAAGGATCCACTCCTAAATGTACCCATGGACAATCTTTCATATTACATGGATAGGAAGCCTTAGCCAGAGTCTTCAGCCTAATGCAAGGGAAACTGCAGGACTGATTTCCTGAGGGAAAGAAAAAAGAAAAGGCAAGGTCCCCTTGAGCAGCAGAATCAATGATATTTGTACTGACCAACAGCTAATGTGACTTGTCAGCAGTGGAAATCTGTCCTCAGTCAGGGCTCTGGTGGTTTGTGGCAAATCTTTCCTGGCTCTGCTTTCTTTCCTGGGTCATCTCTACTGGAAGGAGAGCAAATGCCAGTTGCAAGCATGTGGGAAAACATAATACACAATAAAAATATAGCAGCCTTTTGGTTAGAAGCTCAAGTTGCTCTGTCTGAAATTCCAATAACATAAAATTTATGCTGAGAAAATATCACCCTCTGAAAAGAAAAACCTAAAGGGTTTATTGTTTCTGTTGAAATTTCACTTTGAGCAAATGGAAGAAGAAAAGAAATTATTTTTTTCTTGTTGCCATCACAATGTGTTATTTTAGATATTTTGATCATTTAAAGATTTTAGATATTTTTAGCATTTGTTTGATAGAAAATTTCTGTTGGGCCATGCTGTGGCAACGTCCCAGTGGTGTGTGTGGAAATGTTGGAGCTGGCTGTACTCTGGGGCACATCTACAAAGAGAACAACTGTGTCAGTGAAGCAGCCTTTCCTTCACACCTGTATTTAGTATTTATCACAGGGGAGGTCATGGCAGTGCTGGCCCATTTTGAGTGATTATTTTGTTACTATCTGGGTTAAACTGAAATAGGACACAGCTCATTCTGGGGAAACATCCCTATGGAGATACCTACCTCAGTAATGAGATGAGAACTCAATCTAATTGTGGTATTTTGCTTGCAGAGCATGTGTAGGCAGGTCTCATTCTTAGGAAGTTTTTTTACACGTTAAAAAAAGCAAACAAAATTTAGGGATTGATCCGTTTTCCATAGAAACTAGGATGTGTTTTGTAATGGGCTTAAATTTGGAAAGACTTACAAGTTAAAAGAAGAATTCTTTGCAGGTTTTAGAGAGGAGATAGAGAACCTAAGAGAATGTTTAAGTGTCTGATTTTTATGTACAGATATTGGTTATGTCTGCATCTCTTCTGTTGTGGGTTGCAGCTGTTTCTGTAATATCCTTCTATAAGTTTATAAGAACATGCTCCATTTGCAGTGATAATGAACTAATTAAGAAACTAAAATCAGCCAGCTTTCTTTTAAAATAAATCAATTTAATTTAATTTTTTTAAAGTATACTACCACTCTCCAGATATTGAAATTGCACTCTTTTGTGTTCTTAATACATTTCAACAAGATCAAGTAGCAGCAACAAAATATTCCATTTCCATGGAAATCAGCGTAGCTTTCTTTGCCTCTAATCAGACCACTTTGCTGAAAGCTAAACTGTTTATTTTTAACCTCTCAGAAGATGAAAGCTTGGCATGCCTTTTATGTCAGGAGTGTAGCTGTTCTTCCCTGCTTCATTAGGTCTTTTGGCTTCAGCCTCACCTGGGGCTGAGCTGGGCAGTGGGACAGATGTGCAGAAGATGCTGATGCCTCTGCCCTCCTTCCTTTGCTGTGCTGGCAGTTTCCAGCCCAGTGCAGGGGGAAGCAGCACAGAAAAAGAAAGAGAGCTGCACAGGACTGCCTCCTGCCTGTCTGCAGGCTGGCTCAGTGAGAAGCAGCAGGATCTGGAGGGGGAAAGTGCAGGGGATGCTCAAAGAGCTGGGATGTCTCACGCACATGCATGAAATAAAATTGGTTGTCTTATCACTAGTCCCAAAAGCAAAGGATGAGCTCAGGACACAGGCAGCACACAGGGGAGCCCATAAGCCACTTTTCAGGGCAGAGGCTGCAGCAGTTCCTCCAGCAGCTCCCATGTCCTGCACAGCTCAGTGTAAAGGCAGTTCTGTAACAATTCCACTGCACATGCAGAATGGCAGAGACAGAGGAACAGATGGGTGCCTGGAGTCAAAGCTGCTGTCTGACAGTCTTGGCCTGAGTCAGGCCATGGTACTTGTACTCTGTGCTTGGTGATGAAGGTTCAGAGGCTCTGCAACCTCCTGTGCAGGTGCCAGCCACTTCTGGCCTCACAATCAGAGAGATTCCTGGGTGTCAATGGCATCAATAGGAAAGCACATTTCAAGAATGCACACTCCAGCATGGTGAAAGCTCTCGTTGTACCATACTTGTAGGTAGGTCACTCATTTTTATTTTTTCCTAAAAAACAAGCTGCTGACTTAGAGCTTTATACTAAACCAGAAGCTATTACAGTAAACTGCCTTGGGTGGGCTTGTTTATTTTTTGAGAAACCCAGTAGCTGATATTTATTTTTGAAGAGCACAGGGCAGCAGATCCCATCGATGCATGTCTGTTATGAGGGGTCCAGCTCAGTATTTGGAAGTAAAGATGCTTTTTCAGTTTAGAGATACTTCTATTTAGGGTTGCCATGTCCTCTATGCAGACTCAGCACTGCACCAAGGCACTTCTGTGGTGAATAATGTAGGAAGGAGCTAATGCAGACAACAGCAGTCAGGTGGGGATAGGAGCCCTCAGGTGAGAGGAGCAGCCAGAGGGGAGTGACTGGCAGGTGATGGCATAAATGGGGTGTAGGGCAAGGGAGCAGGAGGGTAGGAAAGTTAGTAGGAATTTCCCAAGTCCATGCCACTCCTGTCTGTGCTCCCCACCAAGGTCTCCTCCTGTTACAGGTGTGTTACCTGGGTGCCTGTGAGCAGGGCAGCAGTGCCTGGCTGCACTGTGCTGGGGAGGTAGTTCTGCTCTTTCAGGTTTCTTGGCAGCATTCTGAGGTTGGTGGTGTTTGCCACCTTCTCCAGGCTGAGCCCATGATCTTCCCTGCCAATGAAACATGGCCCATGGATCTCACCAAGAACACGTGTATTGATCTGGTAAGACTGATTTATTGGTTTGGGTTTTCTTCTTTTTCTTTTTTGACCTCAGCAGTTTAACTTATTGATGTATCTGTTTGGCCTTGCTTTTGTGGAAGGTTGTGTACCTGAGCACAGTTTGAAATCAAATGCAGTGCTTTTCCTTTCTTTATCTCACATTCTCATGCTCCTGACGGTGCCAAAGCCATGGCAGGGACTGGGGACAACACAGGGCCTGAACCTTCAAGGGCAGGACCAGATAATCAGCTCATCAACACAAAGGCCTGTGCAGAGATTTTATTTACCTCTGTGTGTGCAGAGATTTTATTTACCTCTGCTGATGACACACAGGAGGGAACAATCTCCTGCTTCCTCTTTAATAGCTCGATGCTTCTGCACAAACAACAGCAACCAGCAGTAAAATTGTCTCCTTGCAGTAAGGTCAGTAGCTGCAGCTCCAAATTCACAGGGAAAAGTGTGTAGGAAAATGCCATTTTTGTGAGGTCACTCTTTACCCTGGAAGTGGCATTGAACTGCCTGCATGGGGTCTCTGCCAGTTGGGGAAGGAGAGAGGTTTTCTCATGATGCTAAAAATGTACTCCGGCCTTGAGTAATGCTAGAGTTGAACTAGGTAGACAGCAGGAGGACAATCAGAATGACCTGATATGAAATAATCTCCTCTGTTTTACTTGGGGGTTTTTTGTTAGCATTCAGATAAGACTTTAATTAAGGATTTCATTTGTTACCTATTGATCTTTGATATTTACCCATGGTCCTATTTTTTTCTTTTGATTGATTTGATCTTGCTAGATAGGAATTAAATACACAATTAGTTTTAAGTTAGCTGAAACTGAATAGTTGAGTTAATGAATGATTTGCTGACAATACTAATTGCTTGGGCTGCTGACAGACTCCAGGACCCACTGCAAGACAAACTGATATATTATAGCAGGTGTCTGAAACTGGCAGATGGTTCGGGAGAGGAAGCAGATAAGCAGGTTCAGGGAATTCCAGAAAAAGTTAATCTTTTGCCTTTCTGGGCCACACAGGCCTCACCCTGAGGCATCATTGCTAGAAAAATGAGGCCACTGTTAGATTTGTTGGCTCAGTGCAGCTTTGGTTAGTGCCAACCACAAGAGCTGGGTGTGTGAGCAAGTGCAGCCTGCAGTGTTTTACTGCCTCTGAGCCAGGGCTCTGGTTCCCCAGGGGTGTTTAGTGGTGTAGATTGTATATTATAGTGGCTGTATATTCCCCAATATACAACACAGGCAAGGTGGAGCAGGACTGCAGCACACAGTTGTGTGTGTGAGGAAAGGGCCAGCAGAGCACAGGTTTGTTTTTCATGTTATTCCCACACAAAACATCTCCTGGGAGCATCATTTCTGGTGACTCCAACAGCAAAACAAGCTGTTTTACACCTACGTGCCTGCCAGAAGGTGCAAGTCAGCCAGCACCAGGAAGAAAAAGGGGTGAAGGGATGTGTGTGTGTGAGAAGGAGACAAAAGTTTCAGTTGTTTAAATCCCAGGTGATTTCTCTTTAAAAAAAAAACAACCACAACTTCTATTCTCTTTTTCCTGTCTGTTTTCCCTAGAGAGAGTTATCTTTTCTTCGCCAGTTTTCCTCCTTCACAGGCCCACTTTTTTTTCTTTTTGGCACAGCAAGAAGAGGAAAAAAGAAAGTATGCCAGAGGAAATGAAGGAGAAATGGATATGCACAACCTGAAAAAGCATTTAATTTTTTTATCACTGCCTAAAAACCAGAAAATGGTTTTAAAGTAACTTTTATTATATAGGAGTAATTTTTTTTTAAATGCCTATCAGGTCAAGCAATTGTTTCTGTGTCTGTCATGCAAGTGAATGAGTAACAATGGGATGGTAAAAACTGGCTGACTGCGTAATTGGGAAAAAAAAATTGGTCACATCACTTTTTGCTCCTGTACAGCCTCTTGCTTTCTCACTGTGATGTGGAACATCAGCTTTATTGCTGCCTTGTGCACTCGGGGTTTAGAAGAGTGCTGCTACATTAGAGGGGATTAGATTGGCTGGGGCTCTGAGCAGCCTGGTCTGGGGGAAGGTGTCCCTGCCCCTGGCAGGGAGGCTGGAACAAGATGAGCTTTAAGCTCCCTTCCAGCCCAACAAATTCTGTCATTCTACGATTAAGGCATTTGGCCCTGAACGCTGAGCCAGGCAGCAGCAGGGGCTGCCTAACCCCACAAGGATGCAGCACCTGTTGATGGAGGCAGCCAAACCATCACCCAGCATCCTTACCCTGCAAGGGAAAATCCAGAAAAAGGCTGGGATTTAATGTAGTTTGAGCTTTTTTTTTCCTCCACAGGACTGGTGAGGATGGAGGAAGGGAGCAGGTGGGGATGCCTGGGGTGAGCTTCATCTGCCACAGGAGGGAGAAGCTGGGACATGCCCAAAGGGAGAGTGAAGCTCAGCTGGGAGGGCTTCTGAGAATACCTTTCTCTCAATGGGAAGGCACATCATTCCAACAGTGAGGAAGGATCTGCTTTAAGGGCTAAGCTAAAAAGCTGTGTATTGCTGAAAATGCAGAGTCTCAATTTTCCTGTGACATGCAGGATTCATTTCTGAGCCTTGCAGTTCATGAGATAATGGACTGCATAACTGTTCTTCATCACTGTGACTAACAGCCCCTTTTTGGCACACGTCCTGGAACTCAAAGCAGTGTAATTTTTATTTCTGGATATCACAACTAATTATTCTATTACAACTAGCTGTAATGTTACAACTAACATTATTCATCTGGGCCCTGGTTATCCTTTCCCTTTTATAAATCCTACTTCTGCACAGATCAAATTTTGAGGCTATTAACACTTTGATTACGGTCTAGTCATATTAAATTATCCCTTGGTAGTAAGGTTGTCCTGTCAACCACCATGCTACCCACAATTAATTGAAAAGATAACTGGTGGTTTGATGCAAAGGCTGAGCTGCAGTGGGGGTAGCATCCCTCAGGGAGTCTGGTGCAGGCTCAGGTGGGCTCTCCCTCCTTCTTTGCAGGAGAAAAAATGGAGTTTGGCTATAAATGGGAACAGGATTTAGGCTTGTAACAAAAGTGGGTGGCTGCATGCTGAAGCATAATTCGTTTTTTAAGTCCTCCTGGGTGACACTGGAAAGAGAAATAGGAAATATAGGGAATTGAGTTGCTACCTTCTGCTTTAAGCTAGGTCCCCATCCCCAAGTGTTGAAAGGGCCTTGGGGAAACATCACAGCTCCAGGGAACAGAAATCATGGTGTTTGGGACTTTGGCCCCGGTATACAACGCCACTGCCCACCCATGCACGGGGCCTTTCAGGTTGTGTTTACCAGGGTATTTCAGGGTCCCTGAGGGGGGTTGTGCCACAGAGACTCCAATTACCAGCAGAAGGACTTGGGGGTGGTTTCCAAACATACATCATCCCTGGATTGAGCAGCCCCAGGAGAGCAGCTCCATGGATAATTGTGTTTTTGGCGGCTGTTGCCTATGAGAGGGCTGCTCACCCCAGGCCTGCCTTGTTTATCTCCCCACACCGGGACAGACAATGAGCTACGATTTTCCTTTCCATAATTATTGAAAGAGTGGCTGATAAATGCTTCCTTGCCTCCTCACCAGACTCAAAGGTTAGCTTGTTAACAAGGAGGTTTTCAGAGACTCCCCGCCCGTGCTCCCTTCAGGGGCGAGCGGGGCGTCCTTTAATGGTTGTTTGATGCTGCTCACATGGGCAGGCAGCACGGTAACAAGGCAAATGATTGTCTGCTTTGCTGATCAGAGCCTCTAATAACTGCTGGCCTGCTGCTGCACATTCAATTCCTGACAAACCTAAAGGCACTAACCATTTGGGCTGATGCTATTTTTGCCCCTGACGCCAGTTTACCCCAGTTGGGCACGGGGTTGTTGCGTCTAATTGCAAACGATCTTGGATGGTTTCTTTTCCCTGGTATCTCCAGAGGTGTAACATTTGGAGTGCCAGCAGCAGGCAAGACAATTTCAAAACATTTGGGAATGACAATTATGGCTTATTTAGGTGATGATTGAGCTGCCTGAGAGCTCAGTGCCCACCAAAATGCACTGTGGCCTTAGACAAAGGGAATTTTCTTGCCTGCCTACATCTGATGAATGTAGCCTACATCTACTTGAGTGATGATGGCTTATTTTCTCTGTAGTTGAACACCTCAGTTCAATTGTTTGCACCTGCAAAAAAGTAGTGTGTCCATCCTTGCATGGAGGCTGGTGCATTGTCACATGGGGTTTGTCTATGCCAATTTATGTTACTGCACAGAATACAAGAAGAAATTAAAAGTATCTCTAAAAAGAAGAAACTTTTTTCTTCTTCTCGCTAATCTCGAATAGGAAACTTGGGTTTGTAATAAATGTAGTAAACATAGGTTTGTGGGTAAATAGTAAACTCGAATTTCTGCTGTTGGTTAGTTCCACTGAACCAACTGGGCAAAATTGTTTTGTTATGTAGGTGTGGTTTTCATTTGGTGCTTTTTGTGATTTTGCTATTGGAGCACAGGTGGAATTTTATTTCATGTAGGATTTAAGGCTGTGTTTCCAACACCAAATACCCTGTATTTTGGAGACAGGCTCTGCTGTTCTGCCCTGGCATCTCCCATCCCTCAAGCAAGGCAGGAATGCACTGCAGACCTTTCCAAATTCCGCAGTCCTTGCAGGTGGCTGGAGCACAGTTTCTGCAGCGGGCACGGTGGGATTTCCTCTCTGCTCCCCTTCCTGCACCACAGGCCTGGAGCTCACCAGCTCATCACCTTCTTCCCTCCTACTCTTGTTAGTTCTTACTGTTTCCAGAAATATTCCTGGATCTGGGTTAACTGGGAGCTGCAGAGCAGGAGGGCAGAGCAAGCCCTTGCTCTCAGAGCCCAGGAGAACCATCGGCCGCACTGCGCAAAACCAAGCGCGACTTTGGTCCCGAGGAGCCCAGCCTGATGTATGTGAGGCTCACACATTCTATAAATAAGCAAAGTGCATGTGTGAGGGCACAGAAGTAGGAGGACAGTGTCAGAAGACATTTGCTGTTTGCTTGAGGAGCAGTCAGTTGAGATGAAAGCTTTGTGGCCAGACTTTCCCAAAGAGCTCGCTCGCATGACTGAGGTCGGCTCCCATTTAGCCACTAAAATTAGCAGTGGAGCTTCTAGGCCAGCTGACTCTTTTGGGTGCTAAACAGCTTTGACAGCCTGGCCAGAGATATCCCAGAGAGTGCAGCTGAATGTGGAGAAAAAAAAAAAATTCTATTGGTTATGGAGTTTGTCCAAATGGAGCAGACTTCCTCTGGGAACACATCCCTCAGCCTGCCTGCTAAGGTTTTGAAAACCTACTTCTGCTTTGCAGATAGGTAGGAGAGACTTGGAGATCTGTGCAGGCAGAGAGGTACAGATCTGTAGGGCACATCCACAGCTCTGGGGCTGCTTGAGCTGTGTTCAGGCTGCTGAGCACTCAAGTGATGTAAGATTGGATGGCAGTCATCAGTGCTGTACAACAGTCCCCAACCATAAAACAGGCACTGTCCTCTGCTTCTCCCCAGGAACGGCAGGGGTGGCATTTAAAAACAAAAACCACCCACAACAAACCCAAACAAGCAGAAAAAACAGCATAGCAAGCTTTTTCCTTCTTGCTCCTGTTTTTGGTGTTGTCCTTTGTCTTCTGGTTTTAGCTTAAAAAGCTTGAAGTTTCCCCCACTGTGAATTGGGTAAGATGTATTTTTAGAAAACAATAAGGATCTCATGAGGTTAGAGCTGGGTCTAATAAAGAAGACTAATTGCAGAAGGGCAAGAACCAAATGATAATGTTTCACTTGCTATTATGAAAATTATCCATGAATAGGTAGAGGAAACAGCTGGAATTAATATTGTCTCACTTGCATTTTGATTTTTTGAAGTCAAATAGAACGAGAAATATTTGCTAAGAAATGAGAAATTGAAATACTATTTTTTGAGTTTTTCATGTAAGAATCTTTAATCCATTATGGGAAATGTCCAAAAAATGTTTTTCCATATGTCCTGAGAAAGCTGGTCATTTAAAAAATACCTTAATTCTCTTTCTGTATCTGTGCCAGATACTTTAGGCCTAATGTAGAAATCACAAAATTTGTTAATACAAAGGGCAGCAAATGAAGCAGGACTTTGGGTTGAAGGCTGCTGGAAGGCTATTGACTAAATCTGCAGGTTCATTAATCACCTATGGATAGGAGTTTTCCTTTTTTTTCCCCATGAGTCAGAAGATGTATTTTTAAGTAAGACAAATGAAGAAAGCATGGTTCTACAACTCATTTTATGACAGTAATGGAAAGTCAGAACTTTATTTCAAGTTTGTACCCACCATCTGTAGGGAGCTGGAGCAGAAATGAGTGATAAGGCCGTGACCTTTGATCATCTCTCAAAATGAAACCTCATTGAACAACTTCTCTGGGTGAAATTCAGCCCTTGGATATGAAGGCATTTCTTATTAAAGACATGCATCTGAGAGCTAAACACAGCTACAGGAGTCCAGGCCAAACAAATCTGATCAGGGTATGAAAGTGAATTTTCGCTGGTTATATGTAGGGAATGGTGTTGGATTGGTGAATGAAATCCTACAGAGTTCTGATAAAACTGATCTTTATCAGAACTAAAAAATTGGGGTTGGTTGTCTTGGGTCATTTTATTGTTATTATATCTTTGTTAGTGATCACCCAGAACAAAGTTTTCAGACTTTCCAGGAAATTAACTGAAGATCAGTTACTGTGCTGTCTTCCAAATTTATGGCTCTGCAGCTGCCTAGAGAGCCAGACACAGAGCCATAAATAATCTCTCATGTCTTCCAGCTCATCAAACTGAAGTCTGCTTCCTTGGGAGGAGGCAAAATGAAATTGGTGCATTACAAACAAATTTATTAAAAGGTGTGTTCAATCTTTCATGAAGCATGAGAAATCATCAGTGCTTAGTAGGGAATGAGATTTTTCTTCTTTTTACTCTTTATTTCATGAGCATGAATGGATCTGAGAAACTCAATAAGAGGAACAGCATGGAATAAGTTTACCTTCTGGAAGTCAAAAGCAAAGGCCAGACCTGGAGCTGATTAATGGCTGCATAATCTATCAGTTCAGAATCCAGGAGCTGTGGGTAGAGGCTAAGTTATTTGTAAGGTAATTTAGCTTGACCTAATGAAGGCTAAGCTCCCACAGACTATGGAAAGGTCTATCAATCTCTCTGGCACTGGAAGCACTTGGGGACTTTTCTTACTGTATCATCACAAGTGCATTTGTTGTTTATGGAATATTACAGCAGAGAAGGTTTTTTTAAAAATTCTTTTTAAGAAGTAAGACTATAGCAGAGGTGGTAGTGCCTCTGGGTAAAAAATTATTACTAGAAGGGGCAAAATTGCAACAGCAGGGTACAGTGGTGAATTCCTCAGATGCAGAAAATCCTTTCATCCTCTTTAGTCTGCATTAGGAATAATTTTCTCCCTTGGCACAAACTTTTGGTTTAGCAGGTCCCCTTGTGTCAGGCCTTTCTTGCAGGAGATAATGGAAGGTGCTGTGGTGGGCTGAGAGGAAGCTCCTGCTGACTACAGACAGAAGGTACCTGAGGAAGGTGGCTCACCTGAAGGGTTTTGTTTGCACACACTTAGACCAAAGCAGGGGTGGTTTTTTGCTAACTGGTGGCCACCAAAGAGCAGCACATTTCCAGCCCTCACCAACACAGCTTGGTACCTTCAGCAGTCCTTCAGCTGCCCAAATCTAGAATCTGATCAATTGTCCCCGACCCTGATGTCAGCTCCTGCCAAGGAGCTCCTCCTCTCTTGGGTGCCTGTTCTGCACAGGTGTGTGCTGGAGAGGGAATGACAGCAAAGTGACTCCCCTTACACCTCAGTGCTGCAGAGATCCAGATACCTGAACTCCTCCAAGGTTTTCCATCTTTGCAACAAGGATGGATAAGCATTGGTCCCAACTCTCAGTTTGGTGGCTACAAAGTAAGCTTGGGCCAGTTTTCTTCACATGGATAAACATGGTGATTACTAGGCATGAGTGAGGAATCTTAAATTCTACATTGTGGATTCCTTTTGCATTGTTGAAGGCAGCATAAGAGCAGCCCATGGCTGTTTGCACACCTGGCTCATCCCACAAATTATTTGCTCAAGAAGAGCTGAGGCTCTGGTACAGTCTGTATAAGACACTGCAAAAGCTTCCAGTGGTTTCAGTGACTTTTAGTTGAAATTGCTTTGTTGATAGTCTTTGCTACTTTCCTCCAACAAAAAAGTTGTCTTTTTTAATAAGGAGAATTATTTGGGTTTTTCCACTGTAGGTCTGCCTGTTTACCCTATTGCTTTACTTACACTGTATTCTTACCAATATTTAGTTTGTTCATATTTCCATTTAATTCCTCCAGGAATGGTCTTTTGGGGCTAGTTTGCAGTCTGCTAGTATATTCCTTTCTCACCCAGCAAATCCAGCTGTTGTATTGCTTTTCCCCACTGCATTATTCAGCCTTGTACTCTTTCCCAGGTTTTCCTCCTCTTTCTCCCCCTTCCTCCTCCTTCCATGCAGAGGAGTGTTCTGTGCTGTGCCTTTTTTTGTTCTCCCTTTCTGCTTTCCTCATTTCCTTGTGATATCTCCCTGGAAAGAAAATAAGCAGAGAAGGAGCCACGGAAGGAGGCAGTGCAGCCATACTTAACAAACAGGAAGGCAAAGATATGGAGTGATGGATGATAGCTCAACATCATGTCTGAGCTCTCCTCACCTGTTTTGTTGCTTTATGCTGAGCAGAGCTGCCACACTCTCTCCATTTTAAGGATGGGTAAAAGGGTTCAAACAGCAAAAACAGCCAGTTCAATATTTTATGTTTGCAAAGCAAGGCTTCAAAGTGTAGCTCAAAGCTGTCTCTGGATGGTGCAGGCTAGATGTGGCAGCAGTGGCAAGCTCCTGGACTTTTGCACAAGGGTACCAGAGGAATTCTGGGGCTCCTGTCCCAGAAACAGCTGGCAGATAAAGAAGACTCAAAGTCAGGATTTGCACTCACTCATTTACTTCAATGAGTTGTAATTCTGTTGCAGGGTTTTATGTTTTCTAATGATGTTGTTTTGAATTTTATTTTAATAGTAGTGTCATTACTTACTCTGGAAGTATACTTCAGTTGCTTAGACACCTCAGTATTCCAGGGACATCTCTCTTTTCAGAAGGAAATTAATTCAGTGTTTAACTCAGAGAGGCATCTTCTGCAACCTGTTTTTAATGAGCAAAACAAAGATAAATTCAATATAGTGCAAATCATAAGAATAATGTCCAGTGTCTTCCCTGCTCCTTTCTTGGGGCAGACCTGCCAGGCAGCATTACAGAAAGCTCTCTGGTGGGAAAAGGAGATGCAGAAAGTGCTGCCATCAGTCTCTGCCTGCACTTAGATAAACCCATTGACATTCACGGACTGTAATGGCAGAAAAGCTTTCCAAAACCGTTTGACCAGAGAAATTTGACTTATCATCATTGTCGTATCTCAGCCTGACAGGGAAAATGATTTGTCGGTCAAAATGTCTCCTAAACACAGACATTTGATTCAATTTCATCAGAGGCAGCTCCTTGGGCAGAATGAGGGTGACTGCTTCCCGAGAGAAGGGGGAATGGAAGAGCAGGGAATTCACTGATTCCTGCACTGCCATCAAGGTGGCTCTGGGTCAGCAGGGAATGCATCAGGAGAAATGCTGACTGTTGGGAGGGGGAGGCTGTCCCAGGCCTTGGGAGCAGCTCCCCATCCTGGCTCAGCATGCCAGGCACAGGCTGGGCTGGGCCTGAGGTTTGTGTGCTGCAGTCAGCCAGAGACCTGCTGGGAAGAGGGAAAATCCAAATATCCCTTCATAGCTGCGTGGTATTTTCTGAGACCCCTGTCGAAGAGAGGAAATGATGAATCTGACTCCATGTTCTTAGAAGGCTAATATATTATTATATTATAGTATAGTATACTAAAACTATACTAAAGAATAGAGAAAGGATACAGACAGAAGGCTAAAAGATAATAATGAAAACTCGTGACTCTCCTCAGAGTCCTGACACAGCTGGCTGTGACTGGTCATTAAGTAAAAACAATTGACCTGTTGGATAAACAATCTCCAAACCACATTCCAAAGCAGCAAGACACAGGAGAAGCAAATAAGATAATATTGTTTTCCTTTTTCTCTGCTGGGGGCCTCTCAGCTTCCCAGGAGAAAAATCCCAGGCAAGGGGATTTTATAGAAAATATCATGGTGCCATACCTGAATGACACTGGTGAGGGATGGGGCTGGCCCAGTGCCAGCCAACAGCACCCAGGATCTCCTTCTGCAGGCACTCGTGGGCCTGAGCAAATCTCCTTGTGCTAATGGCCTTATTAAGATCAAGGCAGTGTACATTGCAAATCTACACAAAGAGAAATTAGAGCCCAGATTAGATTAGGGGCTGAAGGCTGGGAGCGTGCAGCTGTTTGCCAAATTGCACGCTGAATTTGATTTTTGAATAGACTTTTACTGATAGCAATTTGAAGGCAGTCATTAGAGCCATCAGCCTTTGAATGAGAAATTTCAAGGGACACTTCAGCATAAATCTGCTCCTCTGCTCTAAGAAATTATTCCTGATATGCTTTGGGCTATGGAAACCAATTACATGAATTTTGCACAATAACCTGTTTCTCCCAAATGGGGGTAGCACTCCTGGCCATAAACAGACATCTTTTTACTTCCAATTAACTGTGTGGGTGTGTAAAAATAAGGAAAACTGCCTTTTCAACTTGAATTTAATAAACAGAAAACAATGGGGGAAAGGAATCATCATTCACAGTTAGAATATGAGACTCTGGCCATCCTTATTCCCTTCCTCTCCAAGCCAGCTGGAATTGTGAAAACAAACATTTCCCATTAAATCATAAATACTGCAGGTTTTATTCCTTACTGACTCCTACGCTCCAAGATTTAGGAAAGGGCAGGATATTAATTTCCAGAACTGAACTTGATATAACTCACAGTGCTCTGGTTGTCATTTAAACTTCAGGTGTGTTTTTCTTCTATTGCAGGTACTCCAGAGCTGCCCTGTAATCCCCAAATCCTCCTGAATTCACACCCTGGTGATGTAGCAATGTCAAAGAGATGCAACTGGTAATTCTGCCTGGCTGTTAAACTGCCTCATGTCACCCTGCTTCCAATGGCTGCTGACAAGGTATGTGTTTTACCTGCTCCCAAGTGCTTTAATCTTAGTATTAGTAGAAAAATAAGCCATTATTAATGCTTAAAGCCATTGTTATCTTCTCTTTCTGCCAGCCGGTTCTATGTTAATATTAGTATTTCTAAACTGAAGCTTTGTACGTGTGACTCAGGCCTCCCATGTCATTAGCTTGAAAACCCTGAGAGCATTTTTCTTACACAAAAATTGCACAGGGAAGGGAAGAGGGGTCTTTTTATTTACCTTCAGATTTCTATCCTTGAGGATTTTCTTGCTGGGTGTTCTCAGGTTGCAGCTGCAATTAGAATACTTAATTGATTTGGTATGAACACTGGGATCCTTCATTCCCCAGGAGGAGCAGCTTTCATTAAAACCACCACCCAATATCATGAGACATACAATTAATTCTTGAGCTGCCAACATAGTTGCAAAAATGGTTTATGAAGCCCCAAGTGATAAACATGTTGAGAGAGGAGGCTGAGCTGCTCCAATTCCTGCTCTAGCAGAGCTCTGGTGTGGCATTCACATTCTCTGAAAAAATCCCTTCACCCAGGATTTTTCTCCTGGGAGGCTGAGGAGCCTCAGAGAAAAAGTGAAACAGTATTGTCTCATTTCCTTCTCCTGTGTTTTGCTCCTTTGGGATGTGTTTGGAGATTGTTTATCCAACAGGTGATTGTTTCATTGCATTCTGGTGTGAGTTGTTTTCACTCATTAGCCAGTCAGGGAGAGACTCTGGAAAGAGTAATGAATTTTTCATTATTATCTTTTTAGCCTTCTGTAAGAATCCTTTCTGTATTCTTTAGTATAGTTTAGTTTAGTATTCTTTTATATAAAATAGTATTATAAAGTAATAAATTCCCCTTCTGAGAACATGGAGTCAGATGCATCATTCCTGCCTTCGTCAGGCATTTCCCAGCAAATACAACATTCTGGGTGTTTGGTGAGAGGCACAGCACTGCTCAAACCAGACCTAGCCAAGCCTTGAGCCAAGCTGGGGCCAGCACAGCTGCAGCCACAGCACTTGCACGTCCCCTCTGTGAAGGCAGGGCCCTGGAATTGCTGCTGGACTTGTGTTAATCCATGTCTGTAAAGGCCTGGCTAGGAGATAGAAGGATGGACCATGAAAGCTTCAGTTGCATCTTCTGGGCCTCTTGCAGAGTTTGAGCTTATTGCAAAGCTTTTCTTCCCAAGCAGTAGTAGCATTGGGAAGGCAAAAATAAACACTCATAACATGTCTCTACCCCCCAGACTTGGCTGAATGGAAAGGGAGTGCATTATGCCAATTTTTCTTCCAGTTGCTTGGCTTAGTGCAGTGGTGGTAGCACAACATGGGGGAAGTTGTGCTTGCCAGGTTGAGACGTGGACTCATATCCAGCCAGCAGGAAAGAGCTGAGGATTTGGCTGGGAGGGGAGAGAAATTTTCCTTTGTTAACTGCTTTTGCATCTCACATTGAGAAGAAGATCAAAGTTTAAAGTGAGCAGGCCAGCAGAACAGTGCTGGATTTGTGATCCAGGTGTCCAGGTGTATCTCCCCTGAATGTTCTCCTCAAGGTTTGAAGCACAATCAGAAGTTCATTTGAAATTGTGAAAGTCATGAGTGAGGAGCATTGATAGGTCAGCAGGAAGAGACATCAAGAACTAAACTTGCTATTTTGATCTTTTTTTCCCCTCACTATCTTCAAAAAAGAAAAAGGAGAGAGAGTGCATTGTAGAACCAAAAACTCATCTAGCCACCACAACATTCCTTTCCCTTCACATTTAGGAAAAAAAAAATCCTTCCAGGTACTGAAGAACAGAATATATGCAGGGTTCTGTGGTCCCCTCCCATTAGCCCTGGCTGTCTGCTGTCCTTTCCTTCAGCTGAACTCCTGTCTTCCCGTGGGAGGTGGACCTTGTGGTCTTGCACACAGAAATTGCAGGAAAGTAGGAAAGTACTTGTCTGTCATTCAGGCAGTTGCTATTTTATTCACCCTTTGAGGCGCTGGAGAGAGGTCATCTGTTTGGAACAATTTGTGATTTCAGTTGCAAACAAGCTTGGTGTGATGATGTAGCAGCAGATGCTGGAAAACATGAAGTCTTTTATCTGGCAGGTCCTATCTCTCTGTAGGTCTAGCAGGCCAAGAGACTGAGCTTTCCTGGGAAGACCCACCATGGGAACAGCATCCATCTTTTTCCTTATTTTCCTTTTTCTCCTTTCTTTTTTTTTTTTCCCTCCCCCAGCAGCCGTGCTACTTTCCTAACTTAAAAGCAAAACCCGTTCCTTTTCTCCTCATTGTGCAGGACTGCAGGGGGATAGCGTGCAGGAAGATGGGCAGGGGCTGGGAGCGCTTTCATCCAGCCGGGGCTGTGTGTGTGTGTGAGCATCCCGAGCATCCCGGGGGATCCCTCCCTCCCTCCCTTCCCGGGAAGCCGCCAGCGGTGTGCGGTGCCGATAAGGAGATGAAACAATGGCTGCGACACCGGGAGCCCGCACGGAATGACTCGGTGAGGATGCTGCAGAGTCAAAAGCTTTTGTGCCTTCGCTGCACGGAGCAGATCTGCTCGCTCCTGAGTGCTTAACTCCTTCTCTTCCTTTTTACTGTGCCATTTCATGCACAGCTTGTAAGAGCATCCGAATGTGTGAATGCTGAGGAAATGGCACTTGTTGTTGAAATTCCTTGTTATTTGCTAGGATTTACATTTCCTTTCTTGCACTGTGAGACCTGTAAAGCACTGCAGTGCAGCCCGGACCCTATTCAGGGTGAAGATTTAGGGATGCCCAAGCTGTGCCTGGCAGAGGTGGGAAACCTGAGATGTCCTTACTCGAGATCTGGGGAATTTTTCTTCACTCGGGGTCACCAAATGTGGTGGTGTTTGCAGGGGTCCCAGGACGAGGGAAGAGATGAGAATCTTGATTCCATGTTTCAGAAGGCTGATTTATTATTTTATGATCTATATATATTAAAAGAAAATGATATACTAAAACTATACTAAAAGAATAGAAGAAAGGATTTCATCAGAAGGCTAGCAAGGAAAAGAAAGGAATGGAATGATCATAAAATCTTGTGACTGACGAGAGAGTTCGAGACAGCCGGACTGTGATTGGCCATTAATTAAAAACAATCACATGAGACCAATCACACATCCACCTGTTGCATTCCACAGCAGCAGATAATCATTGTTTACATTTCATTTCTGAGGCTCTCAGCTTCTCAGGAGAAAAGATCCTAGCAAAAGGATTTTTCATAAACTATGTCCATGACAGAGATCCTCAAGTGGAGCTAAGGAACCAAATTTCTCATATTATTGATGCCTCATTTCCTCATTACTGCCACAGAGATTTATGTGAAGGGACTTCCAGAGTGCTAATGGAATTACCCACCTAAATCTCCCCCGTGCCAAAGGCAGGGAACGCTCTGGTTCTTTGCCCTCACATTAGTGCTGGGTGAGTAATTGAATTATTAAAACTAAAAGTCCTGGATTTTTGTTGGTGGTGTTGAGACCTTTTCAATACTTGTTTTTTAAGTACCTTTACTTAGGCTTGAGTTATAATTTGAAATATACAAAATGAAAACATTTTGATAATTTTTTCCCATTCCAGTGCCAGCAAGGGTCAGTGGTTTCATTCAGTAAACTCTGCCTTTTTTTTTTTTTTAATTTTATTAACAAAATGCCATTCTGGAGCATTCCACTTATCTCTGTTCAGTGTGCCTGCTCCTGTCAGGACTTTAATGTTGCTTCAGATCTGATGCTGGTTTTGTTGAGAAGTCCTTTCCCATTGCCTCATGGCTGCCAGTTAATTTCCTAAAATTCCCTTGGGTTTGGTGTTTGTGCCAGGGCACAGAACTGCACTGGCTGGGCTTGGGGAGGAGGAAAAGAGCAGCACAGTCACTTCTGTGGAACAGGACTGACTTCTGGTCTGGTAAAAATGACTGAAAGAGTTGGAATAATTCTGAAAAATTCTGGAAATCACTCTGAAATCAAGATGGGAGGATACAGCTGGGGCTGGGCAGCTTCTTGTGTGAAACCCCTTCTATGAACCTTGTTCAAGTGCGTGCTCAGACACCTGGGAATGATTTATTCCTTGTCCTGGGCCTCATCCTGTGGAGCTGGGAGTGTTGCCAGGAAAGGTGACCAGGTCAGCTTCTCCATGCACCAGGAGGATAGCTTGTGCCTATAAAGAGAAATACAGGTTCAGGACACTGGAAGTATGATAGTCTGAAGATTAATGATAGAAAGCTCTCGTGTGTTTGAGGAGAGGAAAGTAAGCAGGAAAAAAGGAGCCTAAATTAGGCTGCAGCTCCCTGGGCAGAACACTCAGGTTATAAATATTCTGGCAGCATTTAGAGCAGAGCTGGCTGTGCTGGTTGCTCCTTGCTGTCCTTGACACTGTCTGTGTGTATTCATGCTGCTGTGCTGTGCTGACAAAGCCTCCCCAAGTGTCCCTGAGGTGTGGGAGTAGACTGTGAGTGGGTTTGGCAGCAGGACTGACTCCTGGCCCTGCTGGAGAGTGTGGGGCAAACTGTGCCCCATTTGCCACAGCAGCACTGTGGGACATGAGCATTTCACTGGCAGCATTTCACTGGCAGCATTTCACTGGGAGCATTTCATTGCTCAGCTGGTGCCAGGGATGCTGGGTTTAAAGAGCATCTTCTCAAAGGAGCCAAACCTTCCCACACTGATTCACCCTGATCTTTGTGATCAAGCTGGCACAAGGGCTTGAAAAGCATCATCACCATCCTCTCCAGCCCCAAAGCTGCTGGGCAAGGGAAACTGAGGCAGGAAGAGGGAAATGTGGGGGGCTGATGTCTCAGCTGGCTGGGAGAGCTGGGAGCAAAGCAGCAAAACGCTTCTCATTGTCAGGCTTAAGTCACAGCAGATTTCAGCCTTCAAACCCCCCCCAGTGATTGTTTTAGATTGTTTTCATTGCTGCAGGGAGCCAGCCCCTGCAGTGAGCTCCACCTCTCCCTCCCTTTGTCTTGGCCCTTTCCTGGGGCCCAAGGAGTGAGGAGAAGCCATCAGTGTGAGCTAAATGAGATCAGGCACTGGTCACTGTTTGCTGGGCTGCAATGTGTGGGATCCCTGGAACTGCTGCATTGCTGAGTGCAGGCAATCCACTTATCAGCACAGCACTATTCCTGAAGGATCCCAGCCAGCTGCTGCTGTGGTGCATGGAAATGAAAAGTGCAATCCAGACTCTGGTTCCAATGAAAATTCTCTCTAATCTGGAATAGCTCTACCCTGGGAGGTTCCTTTAATATGATAGTAGGGCTGCTCAGTCAGGATGACTATTTTTATTTGTAAAAAAAAAAAAAAAAAAAAGAACTTTTATTCCTGCCCTACAAAAGTTTAGTGCAGAGAGTTAACTGAGGTAATGTTTTTAGAAGCTGAAAATATCAGGAACTCAAATAAAAGGCAACAATGATTTCTTTTTTTTTTTTCCTTTTTTTTTTTTTTTTAGATTTTTCTTTCTCCTCTTTTAAAGCTCCCAAGAGTTCATTTCCTGGTGTCATTGTTGTAACTCCAGATCTGAGTAATTCATTTGTATTTGTGTCAATCCCATGTATGCTTCTGTAAACATTGCATGCAATTCAGACTAAATGAGCAGCTAAACTAAAGCTGGTACTGGGCAAATCAAGCTGCAAACTGTGTGTATAGGCAGGAGTAAAACCCTTTGCAAGAGCTCCACTGTGTCCTCAGGTGTTCTCTGCTGGATGCAGTGTTTTTCTTGGATCATTTATACACAAAGGCCACTTTGATTTCTGTTTCTATATCAGATGCACAGTGCTGATATCCTGACTGTGTCAGTTTCCTTGATTTTAAGGAAATTTTCTAGGCCCCTCTGTCTGCCCATTCCTGGTTGTGTTGATGTCTCTGATGTGAATAAAATCAGAGAGGTAATGTTAATGTCATTCAGAACTATGACTCTTCATGCTAAACTCTTGCTTTTGGCTTAATAACTCAGTAGCCTCTGAACTAACACCACTGTTCAGCCAATCAGGACTTTAAAGCAGCCTATTTCTGTTAAGGAGCCTGTGGCTTTTGGACACTCCTCTCTGCAAGATGATACAGGAGTTACTTCATGGTTATGGTTGAGGTTGTGGGTATTTTTAGGGTTGGGATTCATGCAGAGAGAACAAGGAAGGGGCTAAAGCATGGTGGAGTGGGGCTGGGAAGGGATTCCCAAGGGAGGTGTGGGCTGCCAAGGGACCTGGGTGGTGAGAAACTTTGTGGTCAGTGTGTTATCGTTGGGGATGAAAACCCAAAAGGGTGCACTGCTTGTCTGTCACTCCTTCACAATCACAGCTGCTTTTGGGGCCAGATGCATCCCTTTCCAGCTCCAAGGAAACCATTGGCCATTTTCCTTAGACTATACTTTGAAATGTATCACCTATTCATTACTGTCCTACTTTAAATGAAATGGGAAATTCATTCTTTTGAAATCACAAACTTTAATGATTCCTCTCTCCAGGAGAATTCATTAAGCTTTATTTAATGAACCACCCCATGCACACCATGGTCTTTGCAAATAGCAGCTGCAGTTGAGTAACAGGAAAAACAGACTCCATGGACATGAGGAAAAAACCACCCTGGATAGCAGTCCAGTCTGCAAAATCAAAAATCAGATACCCATAGTTTAGGTAAATTGAAGCTGAAAGAAAACCAAATCACTTTGCAGTGCCAGGATGAATGAGAAGCCAATCTGAATATCAAATTGACCTTGCTCCAGGGGAGAATAATTTGGCATGATATATGTGCTGTCTCTGAATGTGTTGCTTACAGACAAACTAAGTGGTTTTCCTAGAAAAAGAAATAAAGGAGGTGAACAGAAAGTCATGAGGAATTAAGGGTCTTACTCCCAAGTTAACCCTGAGATCATTTTGGAAACTTTTAAGGGAAAGACAGCATTAATGAACACAGGACAAGTAGGAATGAGTGAGAAATGGAGAAAAAGCATGCTGTAGAGGGATTGAGGGAGTGGGTATTGAAAAGCATATCCTGGCCTCAGTGAAGGTACTGGAAACTTTGTTATGAATGTCCAAAAAATTGGTGATTTTTTTTTTTAATGGTGATGCTGTTATAGAGCTCCTGTAGCCAAGCAGCCCTAAGTGGCTTGGTGTGTTACTAAACCCATCACCCTGAGAGTGGTTTCATTCCTGAAGCCTCACTGTCAGGTCTCATTAGGGAGCTAAGTGTTCTCTTTTCTCCCAATTACCCTGTGCAGACATCCCTGCTGCTGTTCAGCTTCATTTTATGGCCCCTGCAAGTAAAGTGCAGCTCCATAAAAAGGCAGCCTAAGATGTGCAGGGTGTAAGAAGGCACAGACCTGCTGGGTGGGTGCAGAGCATAAATACCAGGACTAAATGACAGGGTGGGTTGGCAGGAACAAGAGTGGGAAGATTGTGCCTGTTTGTTACCTCTGGGTCTTGGGGGAGTTTTGCCACCAAATTCCATTAAAATGAGACTTTCAGCCTTTAAAAGCATCATTCAGGGGCTTGTTTTGTTAAATAAGCTAGCAAAGACTGTATATTAGTCTCTGACAAGGCTACATTTGGGTGAAAACCATGCTGAATTATTTATTTTGTCATTAATGTCACACAAACCACAGTAAGGAGAATTATATGGGCTGCAAAAGCGAGTGGCTCTAAGTCAGGTTCAAACAAATGGAATTGTTATTCTTCAATACCTGTGGTGGGCTGCAGCTGCCTAATGCATCCAGGAGAGGATGAGAAGTGAATGGTAAATCAATGGAAAGGTTCACACCTGGCTGACAGCCTTTAAATAATGTAAAGGGTCCCGTGGCAAACAGCAGAGTTACACAACACATCAGCATTTCAGCCCCGTGGAAAGACATGCAAGGAAATGTTTGGGAAGTTTTGGTCTTGTAGCTGCCAAGTTTAAAGAGCTGGAGAGGAGAGTACATGGAAAATGGGGCAGAAAGCTTTTACAATGAGAAAACACAGACATTTTCATTTGGCCAGACTGACTTTGGTTGGCATTGGCCTTTGGAAAGGCTAGAAAGGGTCTTGTGCTGTGCAGGACAGAGGACTCCAGGGAATGGTGCTCCCTGGAATAGCTGGGGCAAGGAGGTGAACCCAAGGCCACTTTGGGAGTGCAGGCTCAGCCCCTTCTTGTGCCACATGTGACTTGTCTAAGCCATGCCATACAAGTTCCCACAACTCTGATGCTCTGCCCACCTCTTGCCAGCTGTGGAAAGACCATTCAGGGCATGCTGGAGGTTTTCAGCTGTGTTCTGTCTTTCACAAAACAGCTTCTGTTTCCCTGAACAAATATCACAAGGAGTAGGATGAACACAATTGAAGTTGTATCTAGCAGATGCTGAGGTTCTGTCAGGTTCTGGGAGTCTGTGCAATGTGCATTCCCTGGTTCTGGGAATCTGTGCTGTCACTGTGATATTTTCTGAACAATCCCTTCACTAGGGTTTCTTCTCCTGGGAGGATGAGAAGTCTCAGCTTCTCCATGTTTTGCCCCTCTGGAATGGAGTCTAGAGATTGTTATCCAAACCTGTCAATTGTTTTCAATTAATGACCAATCACAGCCAGCTCTGTCAGACTCTGAGTCTGTCACAAGATTTTATTATTCATTCTTATCTAGCCTTCTGATATATCCTTTCTCTTTCTTTAGTATAGTTTTAGTATATAATTTTCATATAATATCATAAAATAATGAATCAGCCTTCTGAGAAACATGAAGTCAAATTCTGATCTCTCACCTCATCCTGGAGACTCACAACACCACACTATGCAATGTGCATTATTGCAGATCCTCTCTGCACATGTGTACGTGCCAGCTTGCACATGAGTGTGCTCTCTCTCTCTCTGAACTATGAAAAGTCTGAACTTTGCATTCCTGACCCCAGAAATGGGCCATAAAGGGACCTTTGCTTTGTGGCTGTTTGGTGTGCTCAGGAAAGGAAAAGAGGGTAAATGTTTGTGATCAGACAGACAGACATACCTTCATGGTATGATTAGTTTATGGCCATAAACTAAGCCACAAGAAGTTTCACTTAGTATGAGGGAGAGCTTCTTTATGCTGAGGGTGGCAGAGCCCTGGGAAAGCTGCCAAGAAAGGTCATGGAGTCTCCCTCTCTGGAGACATCCCAAACTCCGCTGGATGTGTTCCTGTGTCACCTGCTCCAGGTGATGCTGACTTGGCAGGAGGTTGGGCTGGAGGATCTCCAGAGGTCCCTGCTAAACCTAATGACTCTGTGATCCTGTGCTTTCCCACTACACATTAGGATGGGAGAGAGTGAGGCTTGGCAGGGCTGGTGTTTGATTGGTGATTCAGCAGCAGACTTTTGGTGGGACATGAGGTGCACAGTGATTACATAAGCTATGCAGCTTTCTGCTTTGTCATCTATGAAATTGGGAGAAGTAGCCTGAAAATTATGTAGTGATGAGAAATGCCTTAGCAGCTCTGTGGTGCTGAGGAAAAACTGTAATGAGGCAACAAGACTGTGAAACTTTGGTTTATTAAATTCTTTCCAATGTTAATGGTTAAAGTTTATGGGAACAGTATCAGAAGCACATTTAGGTTTTCAACAAGCTGAGGCATCATTTATTCTGCAGTGAGAAATGACAGACACCAGAAAGACAAAAATTAACTTTTTGTGTAACCATAGTGAGGAAGAGCCTGTCAATAAATGAAGGCTGAGAGTTTGTTTTAGCATGTCCAATAGTCCACAGCAGACTGGGAGGTTTATATGGAAGATTTAATGGAATAAACTATGAATTGTAATGCTTGGATGCAGCCTTTAAACAGGCACAGCCATCAGAAGGAGCTTCTGACAAGCAGGAATGGGCTAATGAAATTAATTGCAAACATTTTCTCAGCAATAGAAAAAAATGAAAGTAATAATATTTTTAATTTAACAATGGGGAAAATTCTGCTTTGTTTTGTTTATGAATACTAATTTTAAAAAAACCTTAGTCTGGTGACACCATTTGCTTCAGTGCCCCCTCTGACCTTCTGATGGAGCTATGAAAAGTCTCTCTTCTCTTCCTGGGATTTCTCCTCTTTTATCTACCACCCACCAGTCTCCTCACTTGATCTCCTTTGCCTGCTTGGCTGCTTTGAAGTTCTCCCTTGGTTTTGTGCCTCCAGGCCATGGGGTAAGAGTTAAGCACAGCACAGCATGGACAGCTGATCCCCTCTTTGACAAGGAGAAGCAGCAGGATCTTTGCTCAACCACCTGGCTGGAAATTCTCAGGAGCTCCCTTTAGCTGTGAATTCAATGGAACAACTTAAAAGGTGTCTCCAGTAGCAGTTGCCTTTCTCTGTCTTTGCTTGGCTGGGCATTGTTGTTATTTATTCCCCTACTAATTCCTGTGTCACTGCATGTATGTGACCGTGTTCGCAGGGGTCCCAGGATGAGGGAAGAGATGAGAAAGTTGACTCCATGTTTAGAAGGCTTGGTTTATTATTTTAGGATATATATTATATTAAAAACTATACTAAAAGAATAGAAGAAAGATTTCATCAGAAGGCTGGCTAAGAATAGAAAAGGAATGAATAACAAAGGCTCGGACTGACCAAGGCAGTCTGGACAGCCGGGCTGTGATTGGCCATTAATTAGAAACAACCACATGAGACCAATCCCAGATCCACCTGCTGCATTCCACAGCAGCAAACAATCATTGCTTACATTTTGTTCCTGAGGCCTCTCAGCTTCTCAGAAGGAAAAATCCTGGCAAAAGGATTTTTCATGAAACATGTCAGTGACACATGTATGTGTGTCATATATCATGTGTGACATGTCACTAGTGGTCCCTTGGATCTGTTCTTTTTCCTCCCAAAATCATGGACAGCAATACAGAGCAGTATGGGCCCAATATGCAGCCCTGGGGCACCTGTCAGAAATGGTCTCTTGGGTGAGGATTTCACCAGTCACCCTTTAGTTATTTTGGCTGTGAAATGTAGCACACTGGCTTTATCCTGCCCTGTGAACCCACAGGCAGAGCATTTGCATGGCATACTCAGGTGAGAAAAGGTGTGATAAGAAAAACCCTCTTGAATAATCAGCCAAAAACTTATTCTACCCAATGTTCTCATACATGCCATGCTGTTAGCAGTCACTTATTTCAGTATTCAGAAAGGGCATCCAACAGGTTGGCTGGAAAGTTGAGTGCCTTGAAAAATTCTGGAGTCGCTTTGTTGCAGTGGGGTAAAAAGAGGATTTGGTCAAAGAGCTTTTTATAAGTGTAAGGTGCATGTATGGGTGTGGTAAGTTCCAGTGACACAGTGTGAGACACAGCTGTGGTGGTGTGAAGAGAATGGTCCCAGTCCAGGTTAAGGCAGTCAGGAAGATGTCACTGAAGCCACCCCTGTGGGTTTGTATTTCATGGAATCACAGAATGCCCTGGGTTGGAAGGGAGATTAGAGCTCATCTGGTTCTAATCTCCCAAAGGTGGGCAGGGACACCTTCCCCTATACCAGGTTGCTCAGAGCCTCATCCAACCAGGCCTTGAGCACTTCCAGGGATCCAGGGCATCTAACTTCTCTGGGCACCTGTGCCAGTGCCTGAGCACTCTCATAGGGAAGAACTCATTCCTAGTATCCACTATAAACCTCATTTCTCTCAGTTTGAAGCCATTCCCCCTGTCCTGTCACTCCAAGCTCTAGGGAATAGTCCTTCACCATCTTTCTTGTAGGCTCCCTTCAGCTACTGAAGGCCACAGTTAGGTCACCCTTGAGCCTTCTCTTCTCCAGGCTGAACAACCCCAAATCTCTCAGTCTTTCCTCAAGGAAAGCTGCTCCATCCCTTTGATCAACTTGGAGGCCTCCCCTGGCCTCACTCCAACAGCTCCATGTCCTTCCTGTGCTGGACCTGAGCTGGACACAGCCCTGCAGGTGGGGTCTCAGCAGAGGGGCAAAATCCCCTCTCTTGACCTGCACTCCAGTGTGAGTGAAAGTAAAATTTGCATTTTAACCTAAAAAGAGTGGCTCCTGGAAAAAGTAATAAATTTGAACGTGCTGCAGTCTCAGATCTTCATTAAGTGCAGAAATGGGGCTTGGCTGCATTTCACTGGGTAAAGCTACTTCAGGTTTTCACCTTGCTCTAACATTGCTAGTCCTCTGAGGAATTACTCTGTGTTTACACAGCACTTTCCTTTCCTGGCTCATAGAACAGCTTGTTTGCCACAGCAACCCCAGTGGTGACTCTGCTGCTCAGGCACAAGAGATGTTCACATGAATTTCAGAAATTATTGGTGTTTTAAAGCCAAAGGGATCTGATGGAGTAATGAGATGCTAAGCCAAGAAAGTAAGGTGTGCTACAAGCTCATGAACCAAGATTCCTGTGCAATCATCTTCAGTAATGCTCTTGTTTCATCTGTTGGTTTTGCTTTCCTACGTCTGTGCATGCACTTAGGGGGAAAAAAAAAAAACTCTTGGGAAATAGAATACAGTCACAGGTGCTGAATGACATTTTTGGCCTAGTGTTTGACAAAGACATTGCTAATGCTACCAAAAACAACCAAATCCATTTTTCCTTCAGACCTGAAGGCAAAATGGATGCTTGTCTGGGCTCATGCTGCTGTGTCACTTGTTTTCCTTATGGGAAGAGTAAAATTTTGTGACCAAGACAAAGCTTCATAAGAGCAGCAACAGCCAAATTACAAATTGCTCTCCTTTCTGACAGGTCCTTTAAAGGAAAATCTCTCAGATCAGACTCCCAGGGGGCTGAAATTAGTGTGGGTGTTAAGCAACATGGCTTGGCTGTTTGGGTAAAATGGCCTAGTTTGGATTAGGTAGGGAATCAGAGGATAAAGGGATTTATTTTTCTCAGAACTGGGCATAGAATAGCAACATAAAAACCTGGATCAAATAGCTGAAGCCAATATCTTCCCCTTGAGGCTTTCTTTTGGTTCCTTTGTAGCACATCAACTTAAAAGAGACCTAAACTCCAGTTTCTGAAGGTTGCAGAGTGGGAGGGCAAAAAATAAAAAGGGTTTTTGGAGTCCACAGATGCAGCCTCTTAGGAAATTGTGGAATCAACCTGTCATCCTTGGACTCATGGCTGGTAATTCTTATGTGCTTCTTGGTCTTTATCTAAATTATCTGCTGGCACATCTGCAATTTAGTGATGCCACTTGGTACAATGCAGTCTCTTTACCATGTTCCCACTCTCCTGGTCCTTAGGAAGGCAGCATGGACAGGAGGGGGGAAAAAAAGCCTTTTTGCTATGTTTTGCCCTGGATGTGTTAATCCTCTCCAGCCTGCTGAGCAGCTCAGGCTGTCAGCTGGGCATTGCTGACCAAGAAGCTGATGCAGGCACTTCCACCCACCCGCAAATATTCTGTCCTCCACGTGTATTCCTAAACTATATTTGGAGTCAAAAGGAGAGTACAGATCCATAAGTGCTTATTTTAACCACTCTCACTGTAAGGAGCTGTTCCTGCTGAGTGGGCATGGGGATGTGCACTGCTTCTTGCTCCAAACAGAGCCTGGAGGCCCTGGGTGGGTGACAGGGTGGGTGGACAGAGCCCCTGGTGACACAGAGCATGGTGAAGCTGTCCCCAGGTAAGGTAGGGGACCAGCAAAGACCTGACCCTGCACCCACAGAGCTGCCCCCAGGCACCAGCTCTGGCTCCAGCTTCTGTCCCAAATCTTACTGGATTTGCAGTAACTTGTTTTAGCCTTTCATCTTGCTTTCCTGGATCTTAATTTGCTTTGCAATATATCTACTGTCAGGTTGTCTAAAATATATTGAAGGAAACAGCACTAATGCCCCCCAGATATGACAACAAAAGAATAGAAAATAAAACAATTCCCTTAAAAGAGAGAAAACAGGGTGGAGGAAGGGGGAGAAGCAAGGAAAGAAGAAAGACTTGGATATTTTGTCAGATATATTTGGTTAAGTTTTTTTTTCAAAGAGCTTTTTGTTTTAATGGTCTTTGGTTAAAAGGAAAAACTGTTTTATTAAGAATACTGCTTCTACTTATTTTCTGTAAAATTAATATTTGCACAGAAAAAATAGAGTTTCTACTTTGCATACTAATTTTGACTGCTTATCTTTGCTTCTTTTAATTTTTAAAATGAAATTATACCTGGATCCCTGTAATCCTAGTTCAAAATGAAGAAGGAACCTGAATGCTACTGCAGATCTGCCTGCTGATTTCCAAACCATCTTATACAATTTCCAAAATAGCTTATGCAATATATGACCTGGAGAGAAGGCACATTTTCTTCCAGAAAAGAAAAAGGAAGAAAGGGCAAGCTTTTCTCCCTCCCTCTTCCCAGAGAAAAGATGGAATATGGAAGCTCAAAGGCCTGCCACTGGGGCTACAATACTTCAACCCTGGAGGAGCAGAAAGAAGCAAGGAGAAACACCCCTTTAAGGTAAGTGTGAAAAATGTGTATTTTATGATTGGCCTTTCACAAATATTAAAATGAATATTATATGTGTTGTTCTAGAAAGTTATGCTGTATTACTTTTTTTAAGTAGTGTGTTAAATATAGTTTTAGGTGATAACATAATGTTAAAATAGAAACTCTGCTATGTAAGATACTGTTTTAAAAGGGAGGACTTGCAGTGAGATAGCAGCCACAGGACACCCGAATCTTTCAGAGAAAAAGAATTTATTGTTCTCTTATGAGTTCTTCCTGCCTTGCTCAGCCCTGAGAATGCCGTGAGGATTCAGAGGAAGAAGTTGACACTGCCCAGACAGAATCCTGTGTTTGAATGGAATTGATGCATCATGGATGAGGTGTATGGATATGCAACAGGCTGTTGCTCTTAAGGGTTGATCCTCTGTTAAGGTGGGTCCTTTTTTGGGCTTATTTTGCCCAGAAAGAGAAACCCGGACATCTGTAACTCTTTGTTTTTATTGTCTCATAATGTCCTAAATCCTAATTGTCTAAATTTTTATTGCTCTAATTATATCACTATTTTTATAACCATTTTATTACTATAAAGATTTTAAAATTTCAAAAACAAGTGATTGGCGTTTGTCGCAGTTAGGGCGAGAAGCGCCTCCCTCCCGCAGGCCTCTGTGGGTGCATGTTAATGTTCTAAGTTTCATTGGTTTACTCAGTTGATGTCACCCCTGTTCATCCCCCTTTTACCATGTGTGTATTCGCCTAGAATGTTCTCCCCTCTCCTGATCCCCATTGGCCCCAGTTTGCCACAGTGCTCCGCCCCTGTTATCCCATTGGCTCCCCTAGTTTGCCGCCCCTCCCCTGGACCACTTTTCCTTTTTCCCATTGGTCCTTGACCCTCATAAATAATCCTGTGCCCTCCGCCCTGCTGTGTCTTTGTCCCTGGACCCTCTTTGTGCCAATAAATGGTTTCTGGATCTCCAAACAAAAACCCATCCCTCACCTCCTTCATCAGCACCTTTAACAAGTGCAGGTCACTCTCTGGGATTTGTTGCAGCACACTGCTTCAATGGAATGTTCAAAAGCTAAAGGCATCAGAAGGAGAAGGTACCTAATGAGCAAATTTTTTAGAATTTTATTGTATTTAAGTGGCATCCCAGGCTTTGGCGACTTGTTTCACAACATGTCAAATTTTGTTGCTTCGGCAATGAAATGGTTTCTGTTCTGGAATTGCACTTTGCTGTGGGGATTGTTGCTACAACAGGAATGGGATTTGCCTCTCCTCTGGGAAAGTTTTTTCACAGCTCATGTCATTTTTGTAGGGAATTGTAGGGGTGCCCACTCCAGCCATGTCCCCAGTGTCCCAGGCACCGTTCCAGGATATTCCTGTCACAGGTTGGACGTGGCTCCACATTTGCCAAGGAGTTTGCTTTGTGGTATTTTTCTAGTGGGGCACTGTGTAAGAGGCACCAGGCAGCTACTGCCCATCTCCCAGGGTGAGAATTCCCTCCCTGGGGCTCCCTGACCGGGAGGAGCAGTTGGACATACATCACCTGTGACACTGTGCCTGAATCAAAACCTTGAGGCCAGAAGTGTGAAGCAGTTTCTGTCCATGCTTTCCTTAGGAGAGGATTTTTCCCTTCATGAGCTGCCCCAGACCTTTGCAGACCTGTTCTGGCCAGCAGGCTGCTCTTTCTCATTAGCATGATGCATTTTAAAGAGATACGCTACAATGAGCACAAGGAAGCTCTGAAGCCTTAACCAGAGGCCATGAAATGTTGTGTTACATCTATTTTTATTTTTTTTTTCAATTACTGCATAGAGAGAAATGCATTAAAAGTCAAAGCAACAGTGACAGAATGATGCTGGGTGAACAGGCTGAATCAATGGGCAAGCAGTTCCTGTAAGATTAAAAAAGGTGTTGAAATAGCCAAGCTTTGTGCTGCTTTGAAGCTCACAGGCATGACATTTTTGGTGGTTTTATTACATTTTTTGTGTGTTTGAGTCAACTAGACAGTGTCAAATTCTGAAAAGGCAAATTCCAACATCCTAAAGTCAAATGATGATATAATGTAACATGTACAAACTATGAGCAGGTTTTTTTTTTCTTTTCATTCACTCAGAGTATTTTTCATACAGCTGAGAATTTAACCATGGGTGTCGCTGTAGTTTAAAAACAAGCTGAGGTAGGCAGGTATTAACTCAAAATTGTTGGAAAAGATGAAGACCACTTGTAATTTCCAGAGATCTGTATATGCTGGACGGCCTGTATGTCCACCTGAAGGCATTTTGCTGTAGTATTCTTCATCTTTTCTGTACTTTGATGAAAAAAATAAAATTATTTTGATACTCTGTTTCAGGGGAGGAATTGCCTTTTCCAGTAGTGCAGTTTCAGAGTAACTGCCCAATGTAATGTTCTGTCATTGTCTTGCTTAGGGAAGTGTGCTCTTTCCTGAATTAGTTCTGTAATGCATCATCTGGAATATTTCAGAACAAAAAGCTCATCTTGAAGTCTTTGGCTTCTGCACTGTAGCTTTGTGAGCTCTCACCACAACAGGATCTGAACCCCTTCCAGCAGCACGTTAAACACCATGACAAGCATCTGCCATGTTTTGTTATCTTTTGCATCCTCCCCTCTGGGGAAAAGGCAAGTGCAGTGGCATGGCCAGTTTTGGTCAGGTTTTTCTGTATGAGACTGGTTTGGGTTTTTTAAGCAAGATGCATTCTTGATATTAATAATATTGATATTAAACCACTGTTGGGTATTTGTCTTTGCTCTCCATGAGAGGTGGCCAGGCCTCCAGTGACTGGGAATGGGAAGCCCTGGCAATTCTGACCTCCACCAGCCTGTCTGGCACAGGAGTCAGTGCTCCAGCCCTCAGAGGTGTCAGTCAGCCTCTGCCTTTGCTGTCCTGTAAAACAGCATAGTGCACAAACTTGTCTGGACTCATTCTCAAATCCAAAGCTGATTTACAGAATCAACTGGACACAAATTACAAACATCCTTTGTCCTATCCAAAACCTCGTGCACAGCTGCTGGTACTCACTAGTCCTGGAATAAATACTCCAGACTTCTGACCAGCACTTTTTGAACAGTACTATGTAAAACAGCTTTTTAGTTCCTAAAACTAGGAGATCCCAGCTTCTTAAATTCTCTGTACAATATCCAAAGCAAATATTGTCTCTAGATCATAAGTTTTATTAACATCTCGAATTTGTTTTATTTTTATTTCTCAAAAAGCAATTAATGACTGGCAAGCTGGGGATGATGGGATAGGAGACTGTATCAGCAACATTTTGAGGAAGAGTGCAGATGGTTTTGGAAAGAGAAAGGAGGAAGAGACTCCCAAGGGCAGGCAACCTTCAGAGACAGGAGTGAATAAAAGGCTATGCAGGCAAAAGCAAAATCTGAAATCAAACTTAGCATAAGATTAGCAAAAATGTCTGCATTTACCTCACCTGGAATGATGGTTGGCAGCTGGCAACAGCTCCTCTCCATGGGGAGCAGGAGAGGTGCCCTCTTGTTTTTTGTCTTCCAGCTCTTAGGTCAGCTCTATGTTTCTAGGGATAATTTATGATTTCCAGCTGAAAGGCACATGCTGAGCTTTAAGTTACTCCTGTAGAGCGACTCCTGCTGCTTCCTAAATGCTTTAGTGTCTATTGCAGAGCTTCCCAGGCTGCTCTATAAACAGTAAATGGTTAAAAGCCAGGGAGGAAGGAATGGTTGGTTAACTAATAATGCTAGTGAAAATTGGCTCTTGATGAAGTGCAGACTCTTGAGCTGCCTGTGATGGGCACCAAGTTTTCTTTCAAGCAGTGTGCTTTTTTATTTCTGCTGGTGTTGGCTGCTGCAGAGTCTAATTCTGCAGTCAGGGGCTGTTTGTCACCAGCTGCTGCATGGGCAGACTCAGCCTTCAGAAGGTGGTGGTTTATGTTGTTTCTGTCTTTTCTTTTTTTAATCTTTACTAGTGGAAAAAGAAGCTAAACTTGCAAAATGAAAACAGTGAGAAGAGAATGATGTGTCTGTTGATCATGATTATGCTACGAGAAGCACACTGGCATAATGAAGGGATTTTGCTAACTCTGCTGTGGTCTGTTTTCACATGTTTATGGCAATTAGGTACAGAAGTGGGCAGATTGTCACTGATTTTAGGCAAAACCCCTGAGCAGACACGAAGGAGCTGAAATGCTGGCAGGAAACAGTTCATCCTTTGCAACCCACCTCTGCATTTGCAGCAGGATTAAATTCACCCATCAGCAGCAAATGCTCAGTGTGGAGCTCCTCAAGCAGTGCCCAGCCAATGTAATTTCTCATGGAAGCAAAGGAGGGAAGGCACTAAACCCCCAAGAGCTCAAACCCAGCAGGTACCATATCAGAAAGCCTTGTATCAACCTTCTGCATGTGCACTGAGTGTGAAGTCTTTCACCCAAATTTTGCTTGTCTTTGCTTTGGTTTAGTGGTCCAAGGCAGATTGGTAGTTCTTCATCACAAGACCTCCAGTCTATGCTCTGTTGGCAGGATAACTTTGAGGGACAGCACTGGGAAGCCATTCTTCCATGGGATAAAAGATTTCCAGCCTTTTGATGTGATACTGAAAGGCAGATCCTTGTGCTGCCACTCAACCAACGTGAAGGCTGGGGACCTCGAGCCTGCAGCTCCCTGCACAAGCAGAGCCTGATATCTCACGTGTGTCAGTCCTGGACAGCCTCCCTTCACTCAGCTTGAAATGCATGTCTTCCCCTTAAAAAAACATCCAGGCTGCCTGTTTTCAGTGATTCAAGCATGTACAACCCATGATCAGTCTTAGGGATTTGCTCCGGGTTTTGTTGTGCTAATTGCCATCCCAGGTGGCTGTTAATTAATTAGTTAATTAGCTGCATGTTTCAGGGTGCACCACAGCCATGTATAAACAAATCATTACTGAATACAGAATGCACAGATGTATTTGATGATGTGGCAAAAATACTTTGGTTTGACCAGGAACAACTGAAATCCAAGTATTATTAGTGATCATATAGGGTTCTTTACATTAGTTGCCTTCATCTAGGTTTGGTTTTTGGAGATTTGGGAATAAGGAGTTATCTGAGGATTAGACACTAGGAAGAAATTCACTGTGAGGGTGGTGAAGCACTGAAACAGGTTGCCCAGAGAAATGGTGAATGGCCTGTCTGTGGAAGTGTTCAAGGCCAGGTTGAATGGAGCTCTGAGCAACCTGGTTTAGTGGAAGATGTCCTTGTCCTTGGCAGAGGGATGGAATGAGATCTTCTTTAGGATCCCTTCTAACCCAAGCCATTCTATAATTCCATGATTTTAATCTTGTTTTCAGACCAGCCTGTGCTTTGTGAGTTTTGATGATCTTCCCTCTTTGCTCAAAGGAAGCCTGTTTGTGTTTGGACATCTGGGGAAGATGATACAAAGCCAGCAAGATCTCCTGTTGGTAAGGCACCACCAATATCTTCTGCTCTTGAGCAGCAATCCAGGGTCTCCCAGCTGTTTTCTGTGTGTCACCCTCAGAGTTTGCCTCAGCATGCAGATGGCCCCAGCACAATGAGGGATGGAGGAAGGCAGCCAGAGCTCCTGGGGCAGCCAGCCCTGGTGCTGGGGCACAGACTGAGGGCTCTGTGTCACCACTAAGCAGGAAGCCAAGAATGTGCCCTTCTCTCCCACCACCAAACCTCACACCTCTGGGGTGCCTGTCCCTTACATGGGTATGTCCAGGCCTGAATCTGTTGGTTTTCCTTCCCTCTGCTCTGTCCACAGTGAGTCACTTTGCCAGTTTGCATCCTCCCCTTGCAGGGCAGTGCTGCTTCCAGGCAAAAAGAGTGGGATGGGGGTGGCAGAGAGGATCAGCAGGATGTGGCTCTTAGGGACAGTTTGGCATCTTGCTACCCATGGACACCCATCTCAGTGGGGTCAGGAGATCCCTGTGGATGGGCAGGTGCATTCCACAGCAATTGCATCCATGCCATCCCTGCAGCCTGGCCCCTCTGACTGTAGCCTCACATTTCATTTCCAAAGAACTGCGGAGGATTTGCTGGTGTTAAATTCTGGCTTGCTGACGTGTCTGTTGAGTCAGTGCCCCACTCAGCCTGAGCCTGAAACACAGCTTGGGACTATTAGCTCAGTTCCTAATTTCAGCTGTGCTTAGGAGCCTTCAGCTTGAGTTTGTTCTGTCACTGGAGTCACCATTTACTTGGGCATAATTTTTCTAAATTCATGCCCATCCTCTCAACACACACAGACCTCACAGAGATTTTCATGCATTTAAATGAAAAAGCCAGATAGTTCCCTTTCCTCATTCACATTATGCAGCATTGCCCTTCTCTGTACCTTGTCCTATTTCAGAGCTGTCATGCAAATAAACCCAACTTAAAAAAAAAAATTCATTACCAAGCGTGCATCCTATCAACTTTTTTCCTCCATCTCATGCTGCAGGAAGAAATCCCTTCTCCTTCCTGCCTTGTATTTCAGATGTTTCCACTTCTTTCCTAACTGTGATCCAGTATCTTTATGGCTCCCCAGTTGCCCAGGAAACAAACCCTGACTCCCTTTTCCCCAATGTGTAGTATTTACTATTCCATGAAGCTACTTTTTCCTGAAGCGTTTAATTGTGGCTTTTTTCCCTAAACCACTCCACAAGTGGGAATTCTCCTTTTCAGTCCCTGTGCTGGGGCACCCCCTGTCCTTTACCCACCTGAGTCTGTCTGCATGAAGCAGTCATTGCATTTTCTACCTCCATCACTGCAGTGTCTGACTGAATTCAGCACCATTTCTTTTGATTGTGTGAGTGCACTGAGCAGTCATCCTTCTGCAAGGCATCCTGCAAGGATTCCCATGGGATTGCCATGCTGGGCACAGAGCAGAGATCCTCTTTGGCAGGCACTAAAGGTGGAGAAGGTGGATCCAGCTCTGGGGTTCGTGGTGGGCAGTCCCTGGAGGCAGGGGATGTCACCAGGAAGGATGATTTGTCCTTCCTCTTGGCTTGAGTGCACTTGTTATTGGCTCTCCTTATGGGCAACAACCCTAAAGCCAACTCAGACACTCTCTCAGAAGGAGAAAACCACTAGAAAATGAAAAAAAAAAAAAAAAAACCAAGACAACCAACCCTAAAAATTATCCCAGGATATATGGTGGGGGAGGGATTTAAAGAGTGAAATGCAGGTTGTCCCTGTGGAATGAGGATCTTGTTCTTGCTGCAGCTGGGACTCTTGGTGAGGGAATGTGGATGTTGGGTGGCTGTGGTGGGGAGTTTGCACAAATCACAGGTGGAGGGAGCGAGAGACGCCGGGGCAGATATGGAAGAACAACTCAAGGCTTTTGCCTGCAATCCTCTCATCTCTGATATTCCCTACAGAGACCCCTGATGGCCATGAGACTGCCTTTTCCAAAATGAGATATGCCCTGGAGTAAGATCTCCAGTTTGTGGTAAAAATAACTCTTACTTCACAGGCCCATGGAGAAGCACCTGGCTGGGTAGCAGGAGACTGGAAAATCACAGATACAAAAATGGATGTGACAGTTTCTCTGCAGAGCATCCATTGGTGAAGTTAGGCTGCCCCATCTTCCCTTTTTCCTTGGAAAACTTTGTATTATCTTGATTTTTAGTGACACATGGAAGGTAAAATGGTCTAAATCTTAATGATTCATGGGATGGGGACTGTTTGTCACCTTCAATAAATCTGTTAGCCTCTTTGACAGTGAGGAGGGAAGAGCTGTTTTGAATTCATGGTATGTTTTAAAAGTTTCTTTCAAAGAGTACTGGTTTTTTTTCCCTCTCATCTCATGTTTCTCAGAAGAAACCAGCCTGCCAAACTGCTCCATGAAAGCTCTTCTGAGATAGAGACATCCATCTCTGTGTACGGTCTGTACTTGTGAAGCAGAGCACAAAGCCCTTTCTCCATTTAATCCATATTAATTACCTCTCTGCAGCTCCTCTCTAGTTTCATCCCAGGCACCAGAAACTCGTGTGGCTGCACCTCAGACAAACCAGAGCCTTTCCCTAACCACCTGGTAAGTCAACACTCCAAAAATAAAAATAAATAGAAAGGTTTAGTGCTGAAGGATTGAAGCTTTCCACACTTGAAAGCTGAATGCCGTGGGACTGTGGACTAAGGCAGATATTTTTAGTGCCATCAATATCTCTTGGAGTTGATATCTCCCAAGACAGATGGTTGTTTCCCACAGAACGTTGTCAAATGTTTGCTCAGCCAAGATCAATTTTGTTCCAAGTCCTTTCCCACCTTCTGGTGAAATACATTTCACTTGCCAGACAAAAAAATTACAGAAGCAGCACGAAGCCTTGCCACTGTAGAAGGTTCTCGTCCCCATGGCTCTCCCGTGTCCTTTGGCAGCGTGACTGACATCTCTCTCGGGGCTGAGGGGGGATAGAAGGTGCACTGGTGGTGTGAGCACATCAGGGCTCAGGGCTGATTCCCTGTGACACCTGCACATCCCCTCCCAGCCTGTCAAAGGGCCTTGCTGCCACCCTTGCTCTTGGGTCTCCTACATCCTGAGCTCTCAGCCTGCACACCCCAAATGGATCTTGTGACACAACGAGCTGCAAGGGGGAAGGAGGAGCAGGAGTGATGCTGAGGAGGGGGCACAGAGAGGCTGAGTTTGTGCCCATTGCTCAACAGCTGCAGCTTTTATTTTAATCACAAGCCCAAGTGAGCCTGGAGCAGTGGGAGCCCTTTGTGGTGTCCAGCAGTGTGCATGGCTCCATGGGCATTTTCAGCTCAAATCAGTGGGGAGCAAAGGACTTCTCAAAGGGTGGCCTGGGATGTGTTTGTTTTCTTTTCCTGCCTGGTTGCTATTTTTATCTAAGCCTGGCTTGTCACAGTGTAAGAGACAGAGCTGGTTCTTTCCAAAGCTCAAGTTCCCTTATAATGCCTGATTGTCACAAGTGAGAAATTACAGCAGGAGTGACAGCAGCAGTTTCTGAAATGTTCTGATGATTCCTTCCTGCTACACTTTCCTTGTTGTGGCTCTGTATTTGGAAATTGTTAATACATGGTTGTTTTCTAGCAAGGGCTTGGCAATCCAGGCTCAGTAGGGTATCTCTCATTTTTATTGCTTCATACACAAAAATAATACTGATTTAGTTTTGTAATTCCGAATCCTTTTGAAAATGCTACGAAATCAAATTCATTCTTCTGCACGCTGAAAGGCACATTGGATCATCCAGAATGTTCTTTCCATGCTGATCCATAATCTTTACTATTAGAGATTCAGAGGCAGGTGAGGCTCTCATTAGAAGGGAAATCAATGCTATGATGCCCAAAAACATTTTTCATCCTTAATTTAGTTGTCACAGTGATATATTTATACCCCCCTGACATCTTAAACAACCCCTATATCCTCAGACTGCTTTTGCAGAACAGGATTATAGTTGAAAGAAATGTGCAGGCCTTGCTATTGTTTGGGATTTGCCTGGGATTTATTAATATTTCACTCCTGCATTTTCCTTAGGATTACAGACCCTTCATCCTTCACTCATGTAGGAGGCATTTTCAGCCTCCTCCTGCCAAATGTTATCAAAGTACTGTGGATGCATAACCATGTATTACATACATATATGCCTGACTTATCACTAAATTGTTAACCTGCAGAAATCACTTTCTGTCCCCTGGCATAGTCAAGTGCAAGCCTTGGTGTTAGGCCTTTTCTTATATGGACTTAATTTTCTTTTTTTTTTTTTTTTAATGTCCACCTGTCAATGGAAGCAGGGTTTGCAGTGTCACAGAGACTCCTGGGAGGGAGCAGATGTGAGGATGATCCATGATTTGGCCTGCAGGTGGGTTTGGGACAACCCAATCCCTATCCTCTTGTACAAATCCTTCTGGTGCAGAGAGAAATAAGGGGAATGCAGTGATTCTATATCTAAAGATCTGGGAAAGAAAAATCTGAAACATAGGTAAACTTTGTGTGTGTGTTTGTGTAAGATGTATTTTTTATTAAGCCTTATTTTATCTATGTCATAGAATCACGGAATGGTTTGGAATGGACCTTAAGGACCATCCAGTTCCAACCCCCCTGCCAAGAGCAGGGACACTTTTCACTATCCCAGGTTGATCCAAGCCCCATCCAGCCTGGCCTTGAACACTTCAGGGATGGAGCAGCCACAGCTTCTCTGGGCAATCTGTGCCAGAGCCTCCCCACCCTTGGGGGGAAGAATTTCTTCCTAATATTTAATCTGACCCTGCCCTCTAACAGTTGAAGCCATTCCCTTTTGCCCTGTCACTACATGCCCTACATTCTCCCCTGCTCCTTTGGGGAGCTTTCTGATCTACTTTAAACTGTAAGGAGAAAAAAAACCCCTCTTCCCTTCTCCTTAGGAATATTCATGTGCAAAGGCCAAGCTCCTGCTCTTACATCTTTGCTTGGGAGTTCGTCTCCCAGATACATTAATTCGTGGAACGTTTTCATTGTTAAGGTCCAAATTAAGCTGCCTATCCTGTAAAGGATCCCCCCTGCCTGAAGCAAAACAGAACAGTTAATGCATTTTTTATAAACAATGCCATTAAGGATGCATAAAAGGTGTGTTGTAAATATTAAAGCAAGACTATCACTTTTTTTTTCCTTGCTCCATAAAGCATAGGAGAAAAATCTACAGGTCAAATTGCTTCTGATGCAAATTAAGGCAGATTCTTTGATTTCAAGTGCTTTGTCCATTTCTTTTACTCTGGTATTACAGTTTCTTCTTGAGCTCTGAAACAGCCCTGCCAGGGTGTTGGAAAATGTGGCAAGTTCAGTTATAGAACTGTGCAACAGTACAGCTACAGAAACACTAGCATGTGAACAGAGCAAGAACAGAGGACATATGTGAATATTTCAAGACATGTTGAGGTCTCCTAAAGCTGCTCCCTGGCCAAGGCAGGTTTGACACAGCTCAGTATTTGTGGGACCCCTGTGAGCAATGCTGGCCCAAGGCTGGGTGCATGCATCTCCCAGGCACGCTGCCTGCTAGGCTGTTATCCCACCTAGTGGCTGCTCTCCCATCCCACAAGGTGATTTTCCTCCAGGATAGTGGTGAAGCAGGCCAAGGCTTGATGTATTCCTTCAGGTAGCAGTGAATGTGCTTCCACATTGCTTGGTCAGGTGGTGGAATGTGTGCCCTTGCCTAAACTGTGTTACACCAGGGACAGGTTTCATGTTGACATCATCTGAATTTATGCATCAAGTACAGATGCCTGTCTAGCACAGCCAGCTTTGCAGTGTGAGTGCTCTGCATCACTCTTCTTTCTTACACAATCACAGAATCCTTTGGGTTGGAAAGGATCTTGGAGTTCAACCATTACCCAGCACGGCCAGCTCACCCATGGCCCCAGGCACAACATCTAAGTGGCTTTTAAATACCTCCAGGGCTGGTGACTCCACCCCTTCCCTTAAAAGCCATTTCAGAGAAGAAATTTTTCCTAACATGCAGTCTAAAGATGCCCTGGTGCAACTTGAAGCCATTTGCTATCACTTGTTACTGGGGAGAAGACACCCACAACAGCCACTCTGTCTTCCTCTTAATTTGGGCACTGAGATAATGTGAAGAAGGCCCTCCCTGTCCCTGCTTGTGGGACCATCTCAAGTTTCCCCAAGTCCCTAACAGCAGTCACAGGAGTGGCTTTTATCTTCCCTGCTCTCAGTACACAGGTGAGCACAATACCCCTACTCACTGTCCATCCACTTCCCCACCAGCCCAACACTGGCCTGACTGAAGGCAAAAATACAACTGGATTGCCTTCCAAAGAAGGAGGGTTCAAGCCAACCTTTTGAGCTGGAATCACATGAAAGAAATGTCCTTTTAAACATATTTTGATGACAACAAGAAAAAAAGATCATTTGCCAAAGCACCTCAAGAAACTTCCCCCAACTGGACAGGGATAATTTTTACAGTGAGCCTTTGAGAAGGAGTCCACTGTGAAATTTTCTGTTCCTTGCTTCCAACCCTGCTCTTTTCCCCTCTATGCCACATTTTCCTCTGCTTTTCAAATGTTGCTTTATTGTAAAAATAAGAAAAAAAAATCTGTCCCCACTTAATTCTTTTAAGTCACCACAGTTGTTAAATGCATAACTCACCCTGAGTGGAGGGTCCAGCTTTTTAAGTTGATTTCTGTACCCAGAAGAACATCTTCATTCCTTTCATCATCTTTTTTTCCCCTGGTTTTTGATGTCAGTCTTGCTTTGTGGGACTGAAGCACTCAAGAGTAAAGGCAGCTGAAATTGCAGGCACGTGCTTTAAAGGTGTCTGCTTCTCTCTGCAGAGCAGAGATTTAATAATGAAGGTCACCCCAGAAATTTAATAGTTAATCTATATCTTTTTCTACAGAATAAACAACTCTTCTTCAGAATTTAGAACTATAAGAATTATTTTCAGGTGTATTAAACAAAAATCACATTGTTATGAAACAAAACCAGTGTCCTGGCCATCATTTTTCCTAAATAAGTCTCAGTATTAAATCTCTTTTTAGTTGAAAAAAATAAGACAATTAATTGCTTCAGCCTACTGGCAATTATTTAGGTGAAAACATTCCCACCTGTGCTGTGTCTGCCAATGCACTGGAATAAAATTTTCCCCAGAAAAGTGAAAAAAGGCCCAGAAAGCTTGACATGTACTTTCTTTTTTTCTTTTTCTCTGTTGTACTTTTTTATAGATCTATAATTTGGTGATGAAATGCATTTACCATCAGTACTATACTCAATTTAACAGTCAGCTTTTTCTTGCAGCAAACCTGTAGCTCCTTTCTCCCTGAGCTGCTCGCTGCCTGTAGCTGGGAAAGCTTTTCCCACGGCTCCCAATTAGCTGCCTACCCAAGCTGTCTTTTCCAACTGGATTAGATATCCAAGATTCCCTTCATATGTCACTCTGCTGCCTGCTGCACTTCCTTTTGCATTTCCAGCAATATCCTTTACAAGTGGTCTGCCACGTGGTTATGCCACAGGAAGGTTTGCTGGATCTGCAATGTGAAAAATATGTGTATTTTATGATTGGCTTTTCCCAAATATTAAAATGAATATTAGATGTGTTATGTTAGAAGGTTATGCTGTGTTAGTTTTCCTAAGTAGTGTGTTAAATAGAGTTTTAGGTTATAGCATAATGTTAAAATAGAAGCTATGCTATGTAAGATACTTTTTTTAAAGAGAGGAATGAGGTACTGGCACCACAGTAGCAGCCACAGGACACCTGAATCTTTCAGAGAAAGAGAATTTATTGCCCCATTATCAGAACAAACGAACTTCTTCCTGCCTCACTCAGCCCTGAAGGCACCGTCAGGATTCAGAGGAAGAAGCTGACACTGCCCAGACAGAATCCTGTGTTTGAATGGAATTGATGCATCATGGATGAGGTGCATGAAGATGCAACAGGTTATTGCTTTTAAGAGTTAGTCCTCTGTTAACGTGGGTCCTTTTTGGGGCTTATTTTGCCCAGAAAGAGGCACCTGGACTGTCTGTAACTCTTTGTTTTTATTGTCTCATATTGACCTAATCCCAATTGTCCAAATTTTTATTACTCTAATTATATTACTATTTTTTATAACCATTTTATTCCTATAAAAGTTTTGAAATTTTAAGAACAAATGATTGGCGTTTTTCACATGCAAGCTCACTGCAAGGGTGCAGGGGTGCACTGGTTTTGCATGGCCTGGTTTTTGGGAGCAGTGGGGCAAAGGGGTGGCTCCTGTGAGAAGCTGCTGGAAGCTTCCCACCATGTCTAGCAGAGCCAATCCCTGATGGCTCTGGAGGTGGACGTGCTGCTGGCCAGACCTGGGCCAAGCAGAGAGATTGGCAATGCCTCTGTGATTACATGTTTAGGAAAAAAATCAAAACAAAGAGCACACTGATTTTCTTCTAGCCAGAGAGGAGGAGGAGGTAGAATGTGTGAGGGAAACAACCTGGAGACACCGAGGTCAGTGGAGAAGGAGGGGCAGGAGGTGCTCCAGGTGCCAGAGCTGAGATTGCTCTGCTGACAGTGGTGAGACCATGGTGAGGTGTGGTGAGGCAGCTGTGCCCCTGCAGCCCCTGAGGATCCTCAGAATGCACTGATCCCCCCACAGCCCCTGGGGATCCACGGGGGATGCAGAGATCCCCCCACAGCCCCTGGGGATCCACGGGGGATGCAGAGATCCCCCCACAGCCCATGGGGATCCACGGGGGATGCAGAGATCCCCCCACAGCCCATGGGGATCCACGGGGGATGCAGAGATCCCCCCACAGCCCATGGGGATCCACGGGGGATGCAGAGATCCATGAACAGCCTGTGAGGATCCACGGGGGATGCAGAAATCCATGAACAGCCTGTGAGGATCCACGGGGGATGCAGAGATCCATGAACAGCCCCTGGGGATCCCTGGGGAATGCAGAGATCCCCCCACAGCTCGTGGGGATCCATGTGGGATGCAGAGATCCATGAACAGCCTGTGGGGATCCATGTGGGATGCAGCGGTCCCCCCACAGCCCATGGGGATCCATGTGGAATGCAGAGGTCCCCCCACAGCCCCTGGGGATCCATGGGGATGCAGAGATCATCCCACAGCCTGTGGGGGAGGTCCTCACACCGGAGCCAGGGGGTGCCTGGAGGGGGCTGTGATCCAGTGGCAGACCCAGGGGAGAGGGGTCCCTGCTCCCAGGCTGGAGCAGCCCGTCCTTGGAGGGCTGCACCCCATGGGAAGAGACCCCTGCACTGTCAGTGGGAAGGCAAGAGGGGCTGAGGAGGGGAGAAAGTGTTTTAAGGGCTTATTTTACTTCCCACTATCCTCCTCTGATTCTGTTAGTAATACATTTCACTTTGCAACTTAGGTTGAGCCTGTTTTGCCCTTGAAGTGTTTTCTCCTGGTCCTTATCTCAACTCATGAACCCTTTGTTGATTTTTTTTTCCTCCCCACTGCCCAGCTGTGGCAGGGCAGGGTGAGTGAGCAGCTTTTGTGGGTGCCTGGCGCTGGGCCAGCGTCAAACCACGACCAAGGGCCAAAGCTTCTCCAGCCTCCAACTGCTCCAGCTTCTTGTCTCCTGTTTCCCCAGGGCACAGGGATGCTCCTGCAGTCTGTGGATGAGAGGGATTTCCCACAGCACAGTGGTACCTGGTTGCAGTGCTGGGGCCAGGGCAGAGCTGAGTGTGGTGTTGTCTTCCCCGCTGGGCTGCAGGTCAGCATCAGCACTGGGGAAAAAAACAATTGAGGAAAAAAAATTCTTAAATTTCTACCACCACGTTTCGTGGGGTTTTTTTTTGTTATTTAAGTCTTGTGGGCAGGCACTCACTACTGAAAACTTATTTCTAGACAAAATCTGGTAATGAGCTCCCACTTAGCTGGTGATCAGTTTCTAAAAATAATTGCTCTGAAATTAATGATGCAGGGTGGGTTTTTTTTTTTTTTTTTTGTTTAATCATGCTATCTTTATACCAACTTCACCAGAATTATCAGATCAACTCTAACAGGATCATTTGCTGTAATTTGAGATCCTAATTCTCAGACTAAACTGAAAGCATTACCTTAAACCTGCAGCAAAGGTTTAAGGTAATGCTTCATGCTTGTTGCACTTCATGCTTGTTGTGCTTGATGCTCCCTATGTAACAGCATTTTTGATCTTATTATTTTGAAATGTTTGAGCTTTTAAATGTACTTGGAATGCCAAGAAAAAGACCTAAGGAGGAAAATGAGCTTTGCACTGGGCGATTCTGCTGCATGTTTTAAATATTTCCATGGAATTTGGATTGTAAATAAGACAAAGGTGTGGGAAACAGCTCCTGCAGAATCCAGAACCGAGTCCGAGCTCTCAGCAGTTCGTGAGCTGAGTGGTGGTAAATGGAGCAAACCTCTTTGTCTAATGGGCTGATCAGAGCAGACAGAATTAGGAGCTCAAAAAACAGAATCCCCTTTAGTGCAGCTCCTCTGGATCTGGGGCTGTCCCTTGGATCCCTCTGTGCCTGGGACCTGTGGGAATGACATCGGTCTGAAGTGGGTGCCTGCTCTGGAAGGCAGAGGGGGATTTTTCCTTGGACTCAGGAGGGTCCCGTGCCGTAAAGACTTCATTGGTCTAGTTCTGTTTAATGTGACTGGTGTATAAAAACGGGTTTTGGTGCTTTTAGCGTTTTTTTTCTTAAGGAAAAGGAATTTTCAGTCTCATCCCCTTTGGAAGTTGAGGCCACTGCAGCGTCCAGCTGTCACCCTATCAGTGTTCATTAAGAGCTAATGAAAACCATTAGGCTCTGAAGTACTCTGCTTTTGTCTTTTGCACAGATCACTTCGCTGCGGATAACTGGGGAGATGCCTGAGAAAAGGAGCAATTACAGGTAATCAATAATCCTCAAATGGCAGCAATTAAAATTTTGAAAAAAAATATTCGAAAGAAAGCAGGCAAGGTAATAGCAAATCATCCATCAGCCATTCAGAGAGGTTTTGCAGCACTCATCTTGAGGAAAGGAGTTTTTAATGAAATCATCATCTGAGAACGCCATTGATCCTTCGTGTGTGACAATTTAGAGTACAAGAAACAGCTTTGAATGGCCATAATCATGAAAGATGTGTTTGTTTTCCCCAAAAATGAGCCCCTTACCTGCCTATTTAAAAGAGATTATTCTGCTGAAACAATATGGGAGAGCTCTCTGCTTTTAAATGATCTGATTTCCACCCCCTTTAGCTGACACAATTTAGTGCAGTAACTTATGCATTTGTTTCCAAATAGAGATGTCTGTAGACAACATTTTTGGTATAACTCCTGCCCCAAGAAGATAATGATTGTGGATTATGATTCAGCAGGGCTTGTGTTTCCATGAGATGATGAACTCGAGCAGATTGACTTAGGAATTGCCTTTCCTCAGCTCTAACTAGGGCACAAATTCCATTTTCAGTGATTCTTTTGGAAGCTCAGTCTGTGTCTTGAAGGGCCAGCACAGGTGGGTGTCCTTAAAGAGGTCACCTGCTGCTTCCAGGAGCAATGGCTGGTTTGGGGCAGCACCTCCCAAAGCTGCACAAGTGTCTGCTCCCACTCACTGATGAGGAGGAGGAGGAGCAAGAAAAGGTGGGGATCCTGAATCTCTCAGTAGCTGGCCCAAGCTAGGGGGAACTGGTGCTGGGGATGGACTTAGGGGTGCCCAATCTGCAGTGGCCTCAGGTTGGGGTGCCTGGGAGTTTTCCCCCTGGGTGGGAGACATTTGGCCTCTCTGCAGAGCCTGGAAACTCACCCATGTTGCAGAGGTAAGTTTAATTTTTGCTTTTTATTGTGTGAGGTTGTTAAGAGGGGATTTTTTTTCGTGTTTTTCCCTTTGTGGTGGTAGAATTGATGGTTTATTGAACTGGAGAACATTAACTGCTGTGTCTGGGGCTTGGGAGAATAGGAATGGTTTGCCAGGAAATGTGATTGTAACCTTCTGTGTGTGAACAGCAGAAAGACTCAGCTTTGCCAGGGCTTTGTGTTACTAAAACCATTGTGGTGGTGATGTTCAGGTCGGTGCTGGAGCTGTGCTGCAGGTGGGGGTGGTTCAGGTGCAGGACTGTGCTCTCTGCCTCCCACCCCAAGGCCCCTTGGAGGCAGGCAGTGGGTTAAAGATCTTTTTCTCTTCTTGATTAAAGATTTGCAGTTGTATTGAAGCTGGTGAGAGTGCTCACAGGAGAGAGATTAAGTATTCATGCAAGCATTTGCAAGGTGAGCTGTTCGACCTTGCTCTGCCTGATTTCCCTGCCCAGCTGTACAGCAGAGTGCTGAACATGACCCACCTGTGTCAGAAAGGAGGGATATTTGCAGTGCCTGTCTCTAGCCAGCTCAGGGTGCCAAAGATGGGTTCCTTCTGGGACACAGAGGCCTCTTTTTCTTGTAACCTGCACCTGAATTAGGTGTCTGGGGCAGCCTGAAGGAGACATTATGAATTGCCATGGCTGTCCCCTTCTGCTGACCTAAACTCACAGCTCCCAAGCTTTGCCCAGGGAGAACAGGTCCTGCTGTCAAGGGTGTGAGAAAAAACTGCTCACTTTGGAAATTTTAAAACGGTCTATTAAGCTTTAAGAAAAATACAACAAAGGACTACATAAGGAAAAAGCTGCAGTGTTGGGAAGTGCCCTCATGGTTCCTACCCACGTGGCTGGCTTCAAGCTGGATGCTCAGGCTTTTATACCTGGGGGTCTCATCAGCCAGCCCTGGCCTCTCCTAAAGTCTGTCAGCTCTTCTTTGCCATTTATCAGTGTACACTTCTTTCTTGTAGCTTGGTTGGAGGTCAGGTGTTGCCATGCTGCACCCCCTGAGCTTTTCCATTCCCATCTGCCCACCTGTGCAGCCTTCTTTTACCTGTGCTAGACAGCCCTGGCTGTCTGATGGCAACAATACAGGAGGAAAAGGGAACAATGGGGAGAACAGAGGGCATCTTAACTACAATAACATAACTATACATCAGTAAAGCTTCTCTTAATATTGACACAATAGTTACCTTTTAATTGTGAGCAAATAATCTCATTATCTGTCTATAGCAAGGGGCAGGCAGGGCGTTATGAACCAAGCACCTGCTACTCGTTTCCTTGTCCAGCTGCTATAACTCCAGAAACATTTTCTGCAGTTCCCTTTGTGCTTGGGGCTTGAGCTGTGTGGCTGCCTCAAGGTGCAGCCTTCACACCCAAATCAGCACACCTGAAACACCCATTTGAGCAGCCCTAAAGCTTTGCATTCAATATCTGCACTGGGATGGATCCAAACTCTGCCTTGCTGTTCAATCTGCTCCTTTAAACAGAAACATGTGGATAATTTTTCTAAAAAAAATCAGGTGTCTTAATTATCACCTGGGAGAGTCCACACAGCTACTTAAGTTTTAAATAACAAGTTGTGGTTGTTTTTGGTTTTTTTTTTTTTTGTAACAACAGGGCAACAAATGAAACCTTGTAGCCACCTGCAATGGTGGGTGTTTAATAAGTGTTGATAAGGAGGCATCATCTTACCTCAGAATGCTTGCCCTGTAATGGATCCCACACCTGGGCCAGGGCTTGGTCTCTTGCAAGACATTTGGGCAAGGGAAGGCTCTGCAGGGAGGCCAGGCTGGCTGCTGCCTGGGAGATGATGGAGAGGAGTGTGAAAAATGCCAATCGCTTGTTTTTGAAATTTTAAAAATAATAAAATGGTTATAAAAATAGTAATATAGTTAAAGTAATAAAAATTTGGACAATTAGGATTAGGACAATATGAGACAATAAAAACAAAGAGTTAGGGACAGTCTGGGTGCCTCTTTCTGGGGAAAATAAGCCCCAAAAAGGACCCACGTTAACAGAGGATTAACCCTTAAAAACAACAGCCTGTTGCATATCCATACACCTCATCCATGATGCATAAATTCCATTCAAACACAGGATTCTGTCTGGGCAGTGTCAGCTTCTTCCTCTGAATCCTGACAGCGTCTTCAGGGCTGAGCGAGGCAGGAAGTTGTTCATTTGTTCTGATAATGGAGCGATAAATTCTCTTTCTCTGAAAGATTGAGGTGTCCTGTGGCTGCTATCTCTGTGCAAGTCCTCTTATTATGTTATAACCTAAAACTATATTTAACACACACTAAAGAAAATTAGTGCAGCATAATCTTCTAACATAACACATATAATCGTCATTTTAATATTTGGGAAAAGCCAATCATAAAATACACATTTTTCACAGGAGCATTCTCAAAGTCCAGATCATTCCCTTAAAAGAAAATCCCCCTCATTCTCCCCCAGGTACCCAGCTCTGCTCACATACAAATTGCAAAATATTTGTGCTTCTCTGCTTCCTGCTTTGTCAGAGCACAGGGCTCTTTCCTCTATGCAAACACTAAATTTTAAGTAGATGAGGTTCTTTTTGATTTGCACCTGCCTGAAGTACCATCAAATTGTGCTGTTGACTGCCTTGGGGCTTTTCCAAGGTTGATAAGGGGTGAAGAGCAGGATCCAGCTGATGTTGGGTCCCATATAATGCTTGTAGGCAAGAAAATGTCTACAGACCATGTCCAGCAGTACTTAGAGAAAAAAACAGAAGATACTCTTTTTAAAAAAAAAGTTTCTTTTCTATAAGGTTTCCATCAGAGCCTCTGCAGTTGCCAACCACTGAACATTTGAGTGTATTCTCTGATTTCTTTGATTCCTGTATGTTTGTGAGGAGGAAAAACTGAGCCACTTACAAACTGATCATCAGAGGGGCCTCTCTGTGCTGCTGGTGCCCTCATTTTCTAGGTCAGACTGGCAATTTGAGAACAACTTTCTTTGTCCTTCCTTTGACAAAAAAGGTGATGTCAATGTCTACATCCTAAAGTAACAAGAGCAGCTGGTTCTGGTTGGCTCTGAGATTTCAAAACATGCAAATGCATGTTTAGCCTTAAAGAAACACAATAAAAATCCCTGAGATTTGGGGGTTTAAATATGTTACTTGTGTGGTTATGAATCACAACAGTGATACAGAAAGGGTTTGTAAGGCCTGCTGTATCTCCTCCATGGAATTAGCCTTGTTGGAGAATCCAAATTTGTACTAGAAACTTGGAGACAGTAGTTGTACACAAAGAGAGGTAAACAAAGCTAAGGAAGATCTGCTCTGTGAGTCTGATCCAGGAGATCTCTGGTTATAATTATTTTTTGAGTCCTTTAAATACCAACTCCTTGAGCCCTGCAGAGCATCTCTGCGCTCCTTGCCTCGCAGCAGGATGAAAGCCAGCTGCTGAGGAGCTGCAACTTCAGTTGCTCCCTTGGGGGAAAAAAATAAATCATTGGCTTCAAGATCATCCAGGGGCTGTAACTTGAATCTCCTGAAGCAGCAGAGCAACTGTGGCTGTGTATATAGTCCCCACTTGCCTACATTGGCATTTGCTGCTCCAACATGCCAGCCTGGCCGTCCTCTGGCTTCTCCAGAGAAGATCAGAAAGACCCAAGAAGTATCAAAAGGATGATGATACTTTCCAGTATGTAAACTACTTTTCCAGTTTCTTATTTTTTAATCATCTTATCATACTTTTCCAGTTTCTTTTTTTATCATCCCTGGATGAAGCCCAAGATACATTCTCAAATACACCCTCAGCAATACTCTTGGGCTTCTCCTCTTCCTTTCTGCTTTGGGGCAAATGTTAAAGCAAGGGCCAGTTTTGCTTCTAACAGGTTTAAAAAGAAGTAGAACTCAAAGGAAGCCTCACCAGCAAGCCTTGCTTTCCCACCCAGCAGGGATGAGCTGCGTGGCAAATTGTTTGTTAAACTGAATCTCACGTTCTGTGCTCCAGCAGGAGCCAAACAAGAGGTTCTGCAATTACAACTTCATTCCCTGATCACCTGCCTCAGCATGGCAGCAATAAGCATCCACAATTTGTCACTGCATGGCCAATTAATCTTTAAACAGGAGTGGCATCTTAATTGTATCCACTAATAGTCAGCTTCAATCAAAAATCTCTCTGAGTCCTTCCAGCTAGACTGGCTGGGGCTCCCAGCTCCTGCTTTTGCTGGTTAAGGGACTCAAATGAGATCATTGTGGTTTTATTTATGAATACAATCAACAAAAGGGGGAGGAGGGGGGCAGTGTCAGCCACATAAACTCCGGGGCATCTTTATCACTTGGCATTAGGCTGGGGAGACAGGACAGCTGGGATTTATGGGTTAGTGCATGTGGCTCCTTTTTATGGCTTTTGCATGATTTAGGCAGAGCTGGGCTGGTGGATGGAAAAACTGATGGGAAGGGGGGTCTTGGGTTTTAATTTTGCAGTTCTTGTTTATGACAGTAGTCATAAATTTAAAGTTTTTTTTGTGTGGTGAGGCTGCAGCCTTCAATTATTGGTGTAGAGATGCAAATGTGAGCAAGCAGAGTGAGAGCAAATCCTATTCCAAAGCAAATGTTTGGGTGTGGGAGTCTGCAAAAATTGCTCGATGAATTCTGAGTTTCTTCCCATTTTGTCCCCTCTCAGGGCACCTGGGCAGGAAATGCACGTGCAGGGCTTGAGCTGGGGATGCACAGGGGTGGCATGGAAGCAGGATGGGGCCAGCAGAACCTTTAAAGATGAGGTGAGATTTCCCCAACCTAGAGAGGAACCTGTGCTTGCTTTCCCCCCCCCCCCCCCCCCCATTAAATCACACTGTGGATCCATAGCAGACAAATTATTCTGGTTGCCAGTGATTAGTTTGTGAGATTTTTCTTCATTACTGCTTCAGCTGCAGTGCTGCTCTGTAGGGAGAAGGATGCAACTGATTTAATTTCTCTCCTGGGCAATACTTACCCAGATATGCAAACCCTGCTTGCCAGATGTGCAAACAAGGGCTTTTTGGTTAAGCTCCTCCTATCAGGAGACTTCAGCTCCCCTTGCAGACTCCCAAGTACAGCTCAAAGGCTGTACCAAGGCTTCAGAATTATTGTACCAGTGCAGAGCTTTGCACAGCAACTTGAAGAGAGGGTGTGCTGGAAGAGCTGGGTCAGTGAGCTAGAAGGGCTGTGTGGCACTGGGAGGCATGGGAGGAAATGGCAAGTTCTGGGGGACACAGGGAGCCTCAGCAGCAGGTGGGCAAATCTCAGCTCCTAAATCCTGCAGAAACCTCCTGTTTGTCCTTTAACGTCGCAAATAAGGCTTTAGCACAGAGCTATGGAACCCTCTCCCTTGCTGCTGTGCTGACCTCCAGGATCAGGAGAGAAAAATGTTTCTGTAGCACCCTGAAGGCTCAAGAGAAGCTGCTTCACCCTACTGTGGGTGTGCAAACACTGACATGCACTGCCCTGTCTCCTGCCCTGCTGCTGCTCCTGCACGGCTGGGCAATGGAAAGCACTTCCCCCAAATAAATAAATAAATCTGCTCTGAGATTTCCTCCTTCCTCTGCCTGCCAGCATCTCTGAGGGCAGATGATGTTTAATAGCTCTGTTCTTTGCTGTTAACTTCACTGCTGCTTTTATATTTTGTTTGGGGGTTTTATTTTTTGTGTGTGTGTGAGCTCCACTTTTGCTGTAAGAAACTCCTTTCCTTGCTCCTTGTTGCCCCTTGCATCTCCACTTCCTTGGAACTGAGCACATGTGTCCTCTGTCCCTGCTTTTTCTTCTTTTCCCTCTACTTCTGAATTAGTTGATGCAGTATCCACATGTTTTCAGACCTGGGGCTGAGGTTCAGCTGCTGGTGCTTTTTCAAAGCCGACCAGATGAAGGTGTGATGCTCCGTAAAAGGTGAAAGAATTCCGCTGCCTTATTCGCATGTTTCTGGTGCCAGACACATCTGTGGGCAGAAGAAATGCTGGATGGAGACCAGAGGAGCTGTAATTAACACATTAAAGAGATCAACTGACTGCAGGATCAAAAGTGGAGTAGGAAGTGAAACCCCCATGTAATGTGACCCTGGCTGTGCATCAGTGATTTGATTTATGCCAAGGGTAAAGCCCATAGGAAGCTGATGCTGCCTTGTAAACTCCTTTTCCTTTCATGTAAACTACTTCCCACAGTCTGGCACCAAAAAGATAATTTCCCTCTCCTTCTTGTCTCTTTATAACAGCATAATCTTCATGATCTCATTCCTGCCTTTGCTGTGTACTCGCTCGCTGCTAAACAAACTTCTGTACATGTGCCAGGCAGGGTTTTGTTGACAAAAAATTACTTTGTCACTAGAATTATGGGTATGCACCTGATGAAATCCCTTCAACAGACAGAATCCTTTTACTCACATAAATTTACTCAACTAAATGATATTAGAAGGATTAAACCAAGAATTTAATCAAACTCCTTCCTCTAAGGAAAGAATTTCATTGATCCTCTCTGAAGTTGGAGAGACCTGTGCAGTCTTATTTATTTGATGAACAAGTCTGCCATGGCCTTAAAATTGCTGCAGCAGAACACAGAGATGCAGGGATGTGTTAGATGAGCAAACTGATGTGGTGAGATCAGGACTGAAGTTTCTCTGTGAAATGTAGCACTATGGGGAACTTGGTTTTTGGATTTCAGGTCTCTGTGGTCATCACCACAAGAAGTGAGGCTTTGGTTCCCTCATAATAGAAAACCTGAGATTGGCAAAAAGTTAATTTTTTTCAGATGCAGGAAGGAGAGTGCCAGTATGCAAAAACCAGAATGAGCAAATACTGTGAATGTATTGGTGTTTCCACCTCTTCTTGGAGATTTTCTGCTTCATGATCAGTTCTCCTGAATGTTTTCCTAGGCCAGGCTTGGCTGCTGCTCTGTGAGTAGCTGTGCTAAAGCAGGGAAATGCTATGCTTGGCTCTTCTGCAGCACCTTTGGCTTTGTGTGCTCAGTGGTGGGAGAAGTTGGGTATGGAGGAAAGAAAGAAAAAACCCCATCATTTTTTGTACCCAGAGAAGTCACAGAGACTGGAAATGCTGCTTGCTTTCCTGTGTGGTGATGCCTAATGATATGCTGTCATCTCTTCTGCCATAGAAAGCCTTGATTTCCTCTCTTGGGTCTTTCTGCAGCTGGATGACGGGTGAAAAGGGATCCCCAGGCATTCTTCTCTGCTGGGAGCTTGCATACAGCTATAATAATTAATAATAATGACCCAAATTAATACTCCTGGCTGTGTTCTGATGAGGCTCTGAAAGCCTTTTGCACAGAGGGATAAGAAGTGATCCCCTGTTCAGCCTGAGTCTGTCTCATGCCAGTGTAAGGCAATTTATTTGGAGCATTACTATGATTTTTTGCCCCAGAGTGCTGGGTTTGGAGAAATCAAGCCATAAGGGTTATTTATATGTGTTTCACTCCTTGTGTGGATGCAGAGCTGGGATAAAATTCATCTGGGCCTTTACACCCCTTGCAGAAATTTCTGGCTTGTGACTCACTGCTGTTACCTCTAATGAGGTGTTCTTTTTGTAACTGTTTTTGGTTTGGAGTAGGATTCCACACAGATTTTCAGTGTGGCTCTTCCCAGGGGCTCTGCTTCCATGCATGTGTTCCCTCCATGTCCTTCTGTCTGGAAAATGTGCAGGGACCTTGCCCTACCTCTCTTCTCCATGGTGACTGGGCCGGGGGTGCACTTCCATGGCCAAGGGCTGGCATGAAATTAACACTGCATTAGTTATCTGCTCCTTCTCTGACCTGCAAGTCAGTATTTTTATAATTAAAACATTAAAAATGCCACAAGGTATGTCTGTGAAATCAAAATTTTAAAAATAATTTTAATAATTTTAAGTCTGCTATTGAATAAGGACAAGTGTGTATATGGTGTTGGAGCTGGTGCCACTTTCTGTTCAGGCAGGGTTTCTTCCCTTTGCCAGCTGATTCATCTCTAAAATAAACAACCAGTGTTGAAATTAAAGCACATTAATATAGCTGATTTGTAAATAAAAAGGAGAGTTAGCCAGACAGAGCAGAAACATAAATAGAGACCAAATGTTATAATGTAATGAGAGACGATTCCCCTGTTTAGAAAAAGACTTTCCTTCCCCTGCATGCTCATGGTAATAGAGCAGGAGGCACATGGGCTCCTGGTACAGCAGAAATGCCATTGCCTGATACTGCAAGTGGGGAGATAAATCTGTTATTTGAATGTTCATCAATTATAAAAACCATTTTGGAGGTCCACAGCAATTATCCACTCGAGGGGTTTTCCTGGAAACTCTCCTCATAAAAGTTTACTTTGGTGAATTGCATTGCAAATATCCTGTCAAGCCTGGGGGAAGAGAGGGAGAAAGAAACCCAAACCTCCACTGCTTCCCCTGAAAATTACCCCAGTGTGTGGAGGCAGTTTGGGGGTTTAATAACTTGCAATAAAGAAACAGAGAGGTTTTGGTCACTGCCACATAATCTGGGGGACGTGGCTGAGTGCTGCTGCTGCCAGGCAAGGACAGCTCGTGGATGGATATTAAGACGGAGATTATTCCGTGCGATGCACTCGAGCTGCACGGGGAAGAATTAATTGACACCTAGATGTATTGGGGGTGGGGACAGTGACAACATATGATAAATGAAACACACAGCAGTGAGAGCAGATGTATGCTGGAAGGACAGCATGATAAATGTACATCTTGATACTTACAGTGCCTGAGAAAACGCTCCCGATCTGATAGCGCTTCAGTAGCTGCAGTCGTGTTTGAGTACAGCGGGTCCTTGATTGATTTAATTAGTTCTCATTAATGGCATTGAAGAGAGTTCAGCAACAAGACCCGGAGAGTTGTGCTGAAGCGTTGCATGTTAATTGCTCGATGATTTGTGTTGTGGGACGGCTCTTTTGCATAAGTACAAATTAGGCGGTGAGTTGTTTGGAAACAGTGATTCCTATCTTTGCTGGGAGCAGGGTCTGTGCTGCATGGAGCACCTTCCCATCCCAACATGGGCTCTCTGTGTCTCAGAAAGGTTTACAGCCTCCAACAAGGCTCTGGCCACAGCCTGCAGGGCTCCTTCCCCCATCTACCCCCTCCCTGCTCACATGAATAGAATGAACCTTAAAAATCAATATTCTCATTAAAGCTTATAAATTATTCTTTTGATCTCCATTGACTCTGAGGAGTGAGCAAGCTGGCCCAGAGAAAATTAAAATAGCCCCTAAGGCTATATCTACTCAAATTTATTTATTTTTTTAACCTTTCTCATAATAGCATTTTCAAATTCAATTTAGTGCTTTTAAATCAACTACAAAATGACATTTGGTCAAACAAGCACACTTCCTTCCAATATTTGTTATTTCATGTAAGAAGCAGCTAAGCTTGGTATTTCCTGACTTACGTGCCAGTTATCTGTCTCTGCCCTGGACTTCACTGCTCTTTGTAGCTCTCCATGTCTGACATGGCATTTTCCATGCTGGCTTGGTTTACAAGACAGGTGTCTGCAAGGGAAGACAGAAAAAGCCTCCCTTGGAATGGAGAACGTAAACACCCTCCCTCCAAATTATTAGAATCTTGTCATTCAGGCAAAGACATGGGAATAGGAATAGCAGTTCTTTATTAACATGTGTAATAAAGCAAACAAACAACAACAACTGTGCCATTACCAAAAAACAGGATCACGAACCCATCCCCAGCCGCTCCCGGCTGTGGCGCTCTCCCCTCGGGTGCAGTTCCGCTCGCGGCCAGCGGGGGCGCTGCTGGCTCCCGGCCGCGCGGGGCAGGTGCGCTCGTTCCCACCGCTCCTGCAGGGGGCGCCACAGCGCGAGCTGGGCCATGTCCCCCTCACGCCGCCATGGCGGAGGGGATGGAGGAGAAGCTTCGCCTCACAAACCCCCGGGGCCGGCCAATCTCGGTGCCCCTAACGGGAGTCTCGGAAGGACTGGCAGGCTGGATGCAGCAGGTATGAGCAGAAATCCTGGGGTAGTGAAGGAGAATGTCCGGCAAACAGTTGGAACCTGAGGGGTGTCCTGGCAGGGCAGGGGAACGCGGGGCCCAGCGGCACAAGGAAGGTTCCGCGCTGGGTCATGGTGGAGAGAGGAGAAGGCAGCAGGGATGGAGTCTTGAAGTGGCACCAAATCCTCTCCACAATGCCCACAGCCTGTCTCCCCTCCAGTGCTGACAGAAAACTGTCCTCAGCTCCTTCCCCCAGCCCAAATTTCCCAAATTTCCCGGTATCTCCGCTCCTCCCCCCTGAGGGAAACTCCCGAAACTAAGAGTTCTCCTTCCCCACCCATCTCAGGCCTCAGTTCCTATTAGCAACTCAATGGGAAGAAATTCTACAGGTTTCTACAGCTTTCCACAGGAAAGAACAGAAAAAAAACCCCAAAACCCAACCCCCAACACAAGCCCAAAATCCCTGTGGCGCTGAGCTCTTTGGATATGACTTTGCTCTTTGGAGATGGCAGACAGATGCATTTCCAAAGATCAAGATAAGGAGTGAGTATGCTCTGTCTTGGTAGTAAACTGAATGTAAGAGTTATTCACTTTACTCCTGCATGGGTGAGGAAGGGGAGGAGGCTGAGGGTGAACACGGAAGATGAAAACATGGGATGGCCCAGTACCAGATTGGCTGGACATGGGGAGAGCAGGAGCTGTGTGGTATTTCCTACTCCTGCTGCACCTGGGGAGGGGGGAAAGCTGGGGCAGAGCATGCAGGTGGTGGCATGTTCTTACTGGAGTAAGTAATTATTGAGGAGTTGATAAAATTACAGACTATTGCTTTTGAGTAGGTTAAACCCTACTCACAAGGGGGCTAGTCATAATTCTGGTGTCGCATTTGTTTTGTAGACTTTGTTTTGGTAACCTAATGGCTGTTTAAAGGAGTATTGTTCATGGGTAGTGCTATTTGCTGATAAAAGAAACCTCAAGAGGACATTCACTGCAGCAGGGGGATTCCCAAGCAAGGTGTACTTTTTGGAAATCATCAGGGTTGTGTGCTTGTCCTTTAAAAGAGGGATATTGTCACAACGGGCTCTGGAGGGGTAATAATTAGCATAGACTCCCTGTATTTCAGAAGGCTGATCAATCTATCTTTATTAAGAAACCCATTGCTCTTATAGACAGAATAGAGGTAGACCCAATGGGTCCTCCAGTCCAAACATCATCACTGTTGGCTAATTAAGAAACCAGCCTTTGGTAAACAAATCTCCATAACACATTCCAGATGTTCACAACAACTGGTGCAGCAAGTGAAGATAAGAATTGTTCATCATTCTTTTCTCTGATCTTCTCACAGACTTTTTCAGGATGATGCCTGGGAAAGTTATCTGCTTCTCTCTGTGGCCAGAGAGCTGCTGCCACAGAGGGGCAGAGCTTTATTCCGATCTCCAGGATTGTTTAAAAGAATGGGAATTAAGAAATCTGTCTTGTCTGCCTTTTCTATGTGAAAACCAACATAATGGGTCTGTGCATGTCACTACACCTCCATTCTTTCTTCAGGGGCCATAATGCTTTATAGCATCGCACGGAGATCTAATTTGACAAGTGAAAGGCTGCCTTTGACTCCAGTTCTGCCAGCCACAGAACTGGAGTCAAAACAAAACCTCTGTCTGAGGCTTTGAGTCCCTTGATCTGCCTTGCTGTGAGCCAGAGAAGAGCAGAAAGATGTGCCTGCCTCTGCCAGTGCTCCCTGACTGCAGAGGCGCTGTGAGATAGTCCTTTCCCAAAGGCCAGAAAGAACCCTAAAACACTTTTCATGGACAAGGATTCAATCCTAGCTGTGAGCACACTGGTAGAGATACGCATTCTAGCTGGACTCCTCTGGATGAAGCCCAGAGATGTTCTATGCTGGACTTCAGTGCTGAGAGGGGACATACCTTTTGAAAGCATTTAAAGATATCTTCCACAACTGTGGTTTCGAGCAGTCCAGCCTTGGGGTGTCTGGGAGCTGTTTGCAGGCTGAGTTCCGTGTCCCTTGCCCACACTGGATGTGCTGGATGCTCTCTTTGCCTGCACTGAGTGACCCCCCTGTCCCAAGGGACAGAAATCAATCACAGGCAGCTTCTCACCTCCAGCCCCAGGGCAGCATCACTTGCATGGATGTGGGAATGGTTTATGCAGAAGAATTAACTGTACAGCTGTTCAGGCTCATGAGGGCCACTTCAGAAATTAAAGGCAGTGTTCAGGAGCTGGCTCAGCTGTCTCCTGGCAAATCTATTCCCAGTGAAACAGTGTGTACTGTTGGATAACTGTAGTAAAATGCAAGCTGTGCTTCCCCACCTTTGTTCTTTTTTTCCACCTTTCTTCCACACCTGATGCTGTGCTCAGACGTGGTGGGAGAAGCAAGGTGTGTGTACTGATGTATGCTCTCCATGTTCTTTGCCAGCTGGGGCTTTCTGCACTGGAGGCTGAATGGTGTTCAAGTCTCAACTGTTTTGTGTTCTCACTTCCTGCTTTTATCATGGGAAGTCTTTTTTACACTGTGAGAAAGTGGCTTGCTTGGTCACCTTGAAAAAGTTATTAGGGCTAGGCCAGGAATTCTGGGCTGCAGTGACAGAGCTGGTGCAGGCTGGTGCAGGTGGTTTGGCTTGTACCTGCCCAGACCCAAAGGGACACCTTTGCACGGGGTTTGGGAGGAGTACTTGCTGCTGCCCCCACGGGGCTCTGAGAAGGTAGCAATTTCAGAAGAGGCACAAAACAGCATTTGTCTTGGTGGCAGAGAGGAATCAGGTTCTGTATTTATGGATGCGGTGTGAAGCAGTCGCATCATCTCTAAGTTATACCTTGTGATTAGACAGGTCACTGAACTCATTTAACCTGTAGCTTTGGCAATGTGATTGCATCAAGAGAGGGCTGAGAAAAGAATTTCTCTCCTTGAAGAAAATTGTAAATGTTGACCTTCTCTTTTGCCCTGAAGGAAGGCAAAGGAAGATGAAAATGAAGAGGTTTTGCAAAGGTAAAACTCACAGTGTTGTTAATTTACTGTAGCTCTTTTACTCCGTCAGGTCATTTTGATGTTAAGATTAAAGTGACTCCAATAAAATACATTACACAATTATTTCCCAGAGGTTATTTCTGTTGAGTGCAATTTTCTAGATGGGAAGCCCATGTGACTGGGAAACTTCCCAGTAGCTCTAGAGACCAACAGGTTTTCTGTGCTGGGAAGGACGGTGAAGCCCCAGCACTGTCTTGCAGTTTGTCACTGCCTGTGGCTGACATTACAGCCATGCTAAGCAGCATTCCTACAGAGCCATGAGCTGGGATCAGCTGAGTTTTGGGACAGGGAGGATAGCTGATCAGCAGGAACAAGAAACCTCTCCCCTCTGAAATAGTAAAAGACTAAATGCTTGGTATTGTTAGGAGATTTTTGTATGTTTTTCCTAATGGGACCTTTTTTGTGCAAAACAGCATGACTCCTGCACAAAATCCACTCTGAAACCAATGGGGAACTTTCTGACTAACACAGCTGAGTTTCCTGAGGTGTAACCCTTTCTCAAAGAATAATTTTCTAAAGTACAGCCCCTTGGTTTATAGATTTGATGAGAAGATAACACAGTGCAGGAGGCTGCTTTACAGCCCTTGCCCTTTCTATGAATGCTGTGCTTTTCCTGAAATTGTCTCCAGCCCTGTATCAATTCTATAGAGAACTTATTTTAATAATAACTAGTCTAAAGAAACAAATTTCATTATCTAAGAATAAAAGGGACCCTGGCTTTTAAAATATACAACCTTCTCATGTGACGCACAGACACCCTCTTTGAGCAGGAAGGGTGGGAATCCTGCACCTCCTGACTTGAAGGTGTGTGAGAAAGACCTTGGCCTTTAATCCTCTTCAAATACTTGTATTAAAAGCCCACCCTTGAGGTTCTCAACTCAGCAAAATTCTTTGTTGCTGTTGTAGAGGGAAGTGTTGCTCATCACTTTGTCAGCTGTATCTTGGGAGTTGCTGGCAGTTTTCATTAAACTAGGATTTAGAATAAGCAAGTTGCAGTGGTCCAACCATAAATATCAAATAGAGGCTGTTTGAGAACTGATACCATAGTTTTGGGCAGAGTAGCTGAAATAAATTGATTTCTGAAAGAAGTACTTGTAATTTTATAGAAACTCAGTGTACAAACTAGCCTGGGTGAATGCTGCTTTTTGACTGAATAAGTAAAACCCTTTGGCTGTCTACAGAAAAAACCTTAAACAAACCCTGTTTTAATAAAAATCCTTCATTTCCATTGTTATGCAGGAAAACCTCAGGGGACCAAAGGTTTATATGTCTGTCTTGGCCTGCTTTCTACTGTGAATAGGAAGGTCATATCTGCAGCATGATCTATCCGTCAGAAGATGTCAAAACTTTCCCTCCCCTTGGAGAAAGAAGGTATCTGGCCTTGTGAATGAAGGTGACTTCTCCCAGGCTGTCCCTTAGTGCTGAGGCTCCACAGTCTGCTTTTCCCCTCTTCTTTTATGGGATGATGAAAATACAAAATCTAAACTTTCAGTAAAATAGCTGATAATTTGATATGTGTGGATCTCATTACAGTGAGAACTTTGCCCTGTAGGTTTGGCTGGATATATTTTTTTTTTTCCCCAACACTCTTATTTGGACTTGTGTATTTGTGCTTTGGTTTGGGCCTGCCTCAAGCTTCTAATTTTAGGTGAGAATGATGATGTGCTTTTACTGTTTCCCATGTGAATGGGTTCCTAGCAGCTTTACAGGGTTGATAATAGTCAAGCATGGAGGCATGTGCTGAGAGCAGCACAGAGGGAGGCCAGTTGAAGTGGGGAGAAAAGCTAAGACCTGCAATTCTACAAAATAAGGTCTCCCTTTACACTGGAACCAATCTTCTTCTTCAGCCAAAGCTTTTCACTTGCTACAGACACAAATCTCAGCTCATTCTTGCTGCTGTGCTCCCAATTTTATTGCTGTGGTAGCACTGATGGAACTTCTCAGCAGTAGGGCATGTGGCTTCCTGCCTGTCTCTCTGCCCCAGCCATCAAATATACTTTTCCCTTCCTCTTGCTGAGCCTTGAGCCACTTTCAAAGGGTCTAAAAGGAATTTGTGTGCTGCCAAGCTTTAGCAGACCAGTGCTGCTATATTCACCCAGTCTTTCCCTTGAGCAAGTGAGAGCTGTTTATGGCTGTGGAGCAAGGGCAATTAATTTTCATCAGTAATTCCTAGTTTTAGCCCTTACCTGAGATTTTAGGAATAACCACAGCTTCCCAGCAGGAGTCTGCTGTCTGTAGCACGTTTTGTGATGCCCTCATGTCCACACAGCTTCAAGCAACTGAACCTGCCTTGGTTCGTCAGTTTTGCTCCAAAAAATGACTCAAGCTTTAACTATGGCTCATTAATAGGTTTGGGGAATAAAATATTGCACCAAACTTATTTAACACCTCCTGCTTTTTACTAAGCCTTATTGCAATGCCCACCGCACACAGATCAGAGCTGCTTGTGCCTGGTTCAGTGTTGCCAGAGAAGTGCTCAATCAATGAGAAAAGTGGTTGGTGTCAGGGATGTTAACAGGTAAAGGCATCACACTGTCATCAGATTTTTGACTAAGGAAGGACTCTTGCTAGGAGAGCTCTCTGGGAGCACTTAGGCTCTCATTGCCATCTGTCAAGAAGCCAGGTTCTGGATTAAGGAGGTGACAAAAAGCTGGCTGAAAATCGCCCCAGGGCTGGGCTGTGGTGGGGTTATTGGCGTTTTCTCGATGTAGAGGTGTTTCAGCAGGTGAAAAGGGAAATGGTGTCTGCTCTTGCCATCACAGGGACCTCTTGGTCCTCTTTCCAAGGATGCTTGGACCTCTTTCCACGCATGCAAAGCTCAGAGCTAGTTGCAATTCATGCATTGTAAGCTTGTTGTTACTCTGGTTATGTAAATGTCAGTGCTTCTACTCTCTCTGGTCTTTTCAATTTAGAGAAGTGAAGATTAGACTTAGGATTGTTTTCAGTAAAAAGCCTCATTGGGGAGGAAGTCTTTTATATGGGTATTTGAGATGCATGTAGAGGAGGGTTGGGTTTTCTCTGTAAGCAAATGTATGCCTAGATCTATTCCAAAAGAGGCAAATAGGAATGCTTCACTTTGGTCAGCACTCTGAGGAATTTCTGGCCTTCCTAAAGGTAACGTGGCTTTGAACAGCAGCTGGTTGTTCACAGGTCACGTGGCAAAATGAGTGGTGGAAAGGAGAGGATTCCATCCACTCTGGCAGAGAAAGCAAAGTAACTCAATGTCAGGGCGTCCAGAGGGAGCCCAAGCATTTTGCACACCCTGAAAATCTTGGCTCTTGGGATCATGGGAACACACAGCTTTGGCTATGCCCATTTGCAGAGGCAGCAGCAAGAAACATGCAAATCCTGAATGCTTCAGTGGCCACCATAATTGAAATCTCTGATAAAATGTAAATTAACAGGGGGTCCTTCCTGTGCCATCCTGAGGAAGTTGCTTCCATTTTATTCAAGATGACTGTGAGGAGTGGACCCGTCTCTTGAACATCCCTCTCTAATACAAATTCAGGGTGACACCCATGTAGCCTTGATCCTGTAAACTGTAACCTCTGATATAATGGCCCCATAATGAAAACAGAAGAAGATTTTAATAATTTATGTATGTGCATATATATATATATATGTATATACATTTTAAGAAAATGTTGATAACTGTTGTCACAGAACATACACAATTTCTCCAACAATTGGCATAAAATATTTGACTGGGTTTGCTTATAATTAAGGAGCCCAATGCTGTTAATTGGACAGGTAAGTAGTAGGCCCTGATTTGACAGTGCACTGGTGAATCCCAGTGTGTGAGATGTTCCCAGGAAGCCACAAAAAAGATGTTCCCTTGGCTACAGAAGGATTTACAGAAATGCTTTTCTGGAGAGAGGACATCAGCAGTCAGGTGTAGGGACTGGCAGAAGCAAAGCTCTAATAGAGTAATAAAGTTGCTTTGGGTAATGTTCTTACAGAAAGGAATCCTAATTTCATGAATAACGATAAGAATGGGGAACAGGATGCTTGCAGCTGAAGGAAAGGGGCTCTGCATGGTTCTCAGCAGAGACACAGGCCCAGGGTGATAGTGTGGATTTTCTGTAATTAATTTTTTTTTTTAACTTCCTAAATGTCTTAATCTTGTAAGATAAAGCTATCTTGCTTAGCCAGCTGCTGGTGGGTTCTGTGAGAAAGGTAAGAATTGAGCTCGTTTCAGGATATTTACTTGAACAACAGAAATTTGTATTCTCTTATTCAGTCAGTTGTTGTCTTGTTATGAGGCTGAGAGAAGCTGTGAGCAGTGTTCAAGAAACAGGCTCTAAGGGGAGATGTCTCAGTTTATTGGTCCCATTTGAAGAATTACATCCCTTCAACTCCTCCAAAAAAGAGCTGTGATCTCCTCCTGCTCCCACTCATCACTTGCAATATCGCAGCTTTGTGCAGCTTGCAATCACAGTGCCAGAGCAATAATACTTCTTCCAGACCTGCAAGAGGCCTGCAGCTCCCCAGAAACACAAAGGAACTGCTGGAAGAGTTTTCCCACCTTCTCACCAACATGCAAAGACATGGCTCTCTGGAGCCTGGGGGTTCTCAAGCCATCTGTGGAAATAAAGGGACTTCTGAGGGTTTGGTTTTTTTTTAACCTTGCAGGCTGGAAGAAGTGGCATCCACAGCTAGTTACCCTGTGGGGGTGGTGAAGAAAGCCAAGGAGTAGAGGCAGGAGTATGTGTCACTCAATTAATGTACCTGCTCTGCTGTGGGACAGCTACATCAGCATCGCTGCTGTCACCTGGCACGGGCATTAAGTGAGAATGAGTCTGTCGCACTTCACTTACCGGGCTTTGATGATGGATTTGTGAAATTGTTGTCTGGGATGATTGACTTTTCTCTTGTATAAATGTCACGGGAGCACTTGATGGGTCTGATGGCATCAGTGTGGTGGTGCCAAGGCAGCTGTAATGTACTGGGAGAAGCAGAGCTGAGCAGGAATCCCAGCTGTGGGAAGGGAAGGCTGTTGGAAGTCTGCAAGCCTCTACGGCAGCTTGGCCCAATGGATGGGTGTCCCCCTGTGGATATAAACTCCAATAACCAAAGGTCCGGTTCAGTATATGCATAGGGGAGCCCTGAGCCCTAGTAGTGCATCTTGTGGGGGCTTCACATTTATATCCTAACTCATGGATTGATCTCTGCTTCCAGGAGGCAAGCACAGGCTTTGAAATAGATATCCAGAGATGTAAATAATGTGAGCTGTTGGTGTTCAGGACAGAATCTGACAGATAAGTCCTGCAAAATCACAAGGTGTGTAAAGAGGGACAGAGAAGCTGCAGGCCATCTTTTTTATTCCTTTTTTACAGATTTTCCATGGGTGGATTGTTTTAAGAAGTCCCAGGCTTGCTGTAATGTTAGGGCTTCCTAATCTGAAGTTAAAATTGAGCTAGTTTGCAGCCCTTGGAAACAGAGAGTGATTCACTGGGGCTGGCCGGAATGATTTGATTTTGGTGCATTTGGATTCCTGGTTTCCCTGGAAATTGATGTCAAATGTACCCTTTGGCATCTGAAATGCTTTTAAAATCTGGCCCTAAATGTATTTATGCTGCAGGAAGTGTTGGAGTTGCAATCAAAATGTGGAATTTATGATAAAATCTGACCTGTGGCAAAGTCTTAATGTTGCTCACCCAGAAACTAACAGTGAATGCAACACTGGTTATACTGCAGAGAGAAGTGGGAAAAAAATACATATTAAGAGAATTTATTTTTTCTTCCTGAATTAATTAGCAAAGTATCCCAATCTCCATAGAAAGTCTTTCTGGACTATGTTGCCAGTAGAATTATATTGGCTCAAATGATCAGTGATCTCTGTTTGAAGAAGCAGCATTTGGTTGTTGTCCCCTCATGGTGGGGCACAATTACACCTGTCTGTGCACTCATCTCCCTGGTTCCTCACATCTGATCCTCACCCACAGTACCACAAGACCCAGGACAAGCTTTGTATAGTTGCACAGGCGGAGAGGGGCTGGTTTAGTAATGCCCTAGCTGTTGTCCTGTTAAACCTTCCAGCATCTCCCTGCTTTGGGTGTCCCTTCTTGTCCTTCTTGGCCTCCCACTGGAGCCATGCTGGCCTCTGGAGGAGAGCCCCCTGTGAGAGCTGCTCTTGTCTCTAGCTGTCACTGTCATATTTTCTGAAAAATCCTCTTTGCCCAGGATTCTTCTCCTGGGAAGCTGAGAAGCCTCAGAGAAGAAGGAAAACAATATTGCTTCTCCTGTGTTTTGCTGCTTTGGAATGTGGTTTGGAGATTGTTTACCAGCAGGTGAATTGTTTGATTGGTTTCATGTGAATTGTTTGTACTTAATGATCAATCGCGGTCCAGCTGTGTTGGGACTCTGGCGAGAGTCACGGGTTTTTCTTTAGTATCTTGTTAAGCCTTCTCTAAGTATCTTTTCTCTTTTCTTTAGTATAGTATTCTTTAATACAATATAATATTATAAAATAATAAATTAGCCTTCTAAGAACATTGAGTCAGATTCATCATTTCCTCCCTGCGTCCAGGGGACCCTAAAAATACCACATCTAGCCTCTCTCCATCAATCAGTAGGACGTGCTTTTCCACCTGATTTTTGGAGCAGAGCCAGCTAAAGCAAGGCTATTAAAACTAATTAGATAAATATATATGTATTTCGTAATCAGGCAGTTAATTATGGCTTAGGGAGCAGGTGGCAGTCCCTGGCACTTACTCATCTCTTCATAGCTGGTTTAAAGTGAAGTGTATATATATTGCAGCTAATTATGACTCAATATAAAATATGTAAGTAGTTGGGAACTTAGCCCTTGTCTCGTTGCATGTTGTTTGTCTGAAGAGCTCGGTTTGTTTTGGGAGGCCTTTAGGAAGGGCCTTTGTGTTAACACCTCTCTCCTCTCCTTTTCATGATTTGGATGAGTGTGCCTCTGATTTGTTACTTGAGATCTTTCACAGGGGAGCTCAGGCTCTCGTTTTTCTGCTCCTCTTTTATTTTTTTCTTTGAAAGGTTATAAAATGTTAAACTCGGTGTTTTAAAATCCAGATGGATGATACTGAAATAATGAGAGTCCTACCTCTGCTGGAAAAAATATGGAGATAGGGACTCATCAAAACATCAAAGAAACATTTGGTTTCCTACCAGTGTCATCTGTAAAATTATTTTGCTAACACCTGTGAAACGTTATATCATCTTTTCACACACGCCCCCAAGCTGGAGTTTCTGTTGGAAAAAAAATATTTGCAGTAATATAGATTGGGAAAAGCTTTGAAATAAATATGGAAAATGAGGAGGCTGAGTTTTGGCTTCCAACAGGAGTGCACCCTCCATATGCTTCTTTGGGTCTTTTTCTCAGCAGGAGAGAGACATCCTGATCCTGGAGCATTTGTGCTCTCTTCACTTACCAGACTAGGAGACTTTCAGGTCTAATTTGATTTGAGAGTGTGCTGATTTCACAAAGGGAGACAGGCATTAAATGTCAGAGGATTATCAGCCTATGTGCCTGATGAGCTATTGGTGGGGTTTTTTTAGCAATTCCAAGACATTTTATTCCTGCATGAATTATGCTTTCAGAAGGGCAGAAGGAAACCCAGCATTGCATACTGAGGAATATTGTGGCTTCTCACTTAGGTCACAAAACTTGAAAAGACTAAATCCATAGATGCTTACCCAACCAAAACTTTGGCCACAGCATAAAGCTGCTTTTAAAGGAAGAATCAGAAACACAGAATAAACAAGGCTGGAAAAGACCTTGGAGATCATCAAGTCCAGCCTAAGAAGATAAATAGGAGGCCAGTGTTGTCTTCAGCTGGTGTGATACCATCTAAATTGATGTGAGATAATTTTCTTTGTGTTTTTTTTTAAACTGAGTTCAAGGTATATGAGAGTAAGTCCACCCACAGATGTTTCAGCTGAAATCCCTTAAGCCTTGTAGGTGCTGGCACTGAAGAGCTAAAAAGGATCCATCACAGAAATGGTCCATGAAGTCCCTACTGTTGTTCTGCTGAAATTGTTCAATCTCTATATTCCAAGGTCAATGTATTTCTGCCTCCTGTTGCTCACTGTAGTTATGAAATGCTTTATTTATCTGAAAAACATCAGGTACTTTATAACAGCTTACATAAAATTCTGTGAAAGGCAGGCAGTGGCTCTTTTCTATTTTTATATTGTGACTAAGCAGAATTTTTGGGAATGTGTAGTCCTTGTACATACAATTGATTAGGTCCATGTGGATGTATTCATATTCTGATGACAGCCTGTCATGTAGATCAGAACAAAAATGGTGTTTTGTCCCATATGTGGTAAGTGCTGAGATCTAAAGTGAAACATGATTCAGAGCAGCAAGCTGTGTTTGGTTTAGGACTTTATCCCCCAAAGAGCAGTAGTATTACATTTTAAATAAAGAACAAAACAAAACATTTTCAAATCCAGGCTTCAAAAGGAAGCGTTTCTTTTGGGTGCGCTTTATAGAAAAATAAAAATAATAAAAAATAATTTTTAAAATCATGGCATTTTGTCCATAGCTTGATATTTTCTGGTGAACCCATTAGATCTGATGGCAAAATTATATTACAGAAAATTTTCATTGTTTCCAGTAAGATGGTAAAAATAGGAGGATCCTGGAGTCTTGCAAGAGCTCCTTGTCTTTTAGGAGCATCTCATGCTCAGCAAAATAAGAAAGTAATTCCTGAAGAAGTCCACTATGTATTGTGTCAAATTATAAAAACACGTGAATAAAGAAAGTGAGCATTGTTATTACTGGGCAAAGACTGCAAAACTAAAAGTATCTTCCTTTGCCATTGTGGTTGCCAGAATTTTAGGAAGACAGATCTTTACAGCCCCCATGTCCCAGAGACCCCTGTGCATGAGCATCCTCTGTTAATTCAAGCTTCCCCCTACTCCTGCTGCTTTTGGAGCTCTACCAGGAGGGTGCTGCTCTCTGATTTTGTACAGCTTTGTCCTTTGTGACTTTCTTGGAAGCAGAGAAAATCAATTGAATAATGCTTGTTTTGGGGGGGATTGGAGAATAATGGAAGCAGCTCTTATGGATGTGGCACACAGACTGCATCCATTCATCCCTGAGGCACGACGAATTGAGGTGAGAATTGATTTTGACTGCACTACCTTGAGAGCCAGGACTTCAGCAGGAACCCTACAAAATAAGACAAATGGCATTCTGTATTGTGTAGAATGATATCCTTTGTTCTTTAAACAGCTCTTATGCTGAATAGCACCCAGGCAAGTTACATGATTAGAGAACTCCTTGGAAATCATGATAGTTTCTGATGCTCTGGAAGGGCTTCAGGGAAACTGTAGTCTGATGCACACAGTTAAATTTGCCTGCTGAGGAGGTTTAGCAATGATTCCAATGAGGTCAGCCTTCTTAATTTGTTAACTGTGTGGCATAATGTTTCTGTCTTTGTGAGTTATCTTTATTTCTAATTAGTTTTCTTCTTATTAAATCATAAATTAATTTTCATTTGTCTGTACCAAAACACCTTTGCCATCACATACAAAAATAAAACAGACACAAGCATCACTATGTAACCACACAGTTGTGCTGAAGGCTAGGAGGCAATTCATCTGTACAATGATGCTCTGAATTCTCCTGCAATGACCAGTTCCTTCCTAACTTTGTGATTGACTATTGAGTGTCTATTGTAAATATTAGCCTAATTTGACTGAAGTTTTTAGCTGGTTTCCATCAATAATTTTATAGTCTGTAACCTATCTCTTTTTTCTCAGAGTTTCATAAACATCATATAGGAACACAAATATATATTGAATTGACTTATATATTGAGTGCATATCCGATTTATAAGCATTCATTATCTTCATTTTACTGAAGTGATTGAAAAATACCTGATTTAAAATATCTAGGATTCCCCAAACTATGTCATACTAGAAAGGGGGAAGAAAACCCAATCCAGAAAAATGTTAATGAGTTCCTAGCATAGTATGGAGCTTATTGGGAAGTACATGTAATTTTTTATTACCTTATTTAATTAAAGAATGACAAAGAAAAACTTATTTTAAAAGTAAAGATTTATTCATTCATCAATTTATTCATCCATAAATTGTTGAGGTGCAACTTTTAGGTCCTTGAAATGACACTTAGAGTGTAACAGTAAGTGCAGAAGTCTTTTATAACCACAGGTGATCAGAGCTTAGTGAAAGAGTTCACCCACAATATGTGTATTCTTTATGTATTTAAAAAATATTTCAAGAAAATGGAAAGAAAGAGGAGCTAAGGCCCCAAAGTCCTGTGAGCACTTCCAGCTCCTAGAAACACATTTTAGACAAACACAGCCTTTTTCACCTCCAGCTAAAACTTAATCCTGCTAATCTAGCACAGGACCTCATAATTTGTTCATTAACTAGAAGTTAATTGCTATCACAGTACAAATACTAATAAAATTATTCTATTGTAGCTATCATGTTGTAAACTCCAGGAGAAGGAAGCACTTGGAAATGAAGAACAGTGTATGACCTCACACTAATCAGAATTGCTGTTGCTGAATTTGGTGCTTCTGTGGCATTGTTAATAATAAACGCAAGCGATGGATCCTGCTCTGGCAGGTAATTACACTTGACCACACTGAATTGATTTGCTTTGTGTTCACTTGAGCTGAACAGACATACAAGTAAGTTTATGGCACTCATCCTTGAATAAATGACCTTTTCAGAGATACAGAATTAATTTTCTGAAATGCTTCTGATATTGAAAGAAACGACCCTATTCACATTAGCTTAGGAAATGGAGGATTTCTTCCCTCGATTAGAAGGCTCAAGGAATACATAAATAATATTTAATATATACTATATACTGAATCTTTGAAATTTTGAATGAATCTTGGAGAAAGCCTGTCCTCATAATTGTGATTTGCGAGATACTTTTATTTGTTCTTGTCTTTGATATTGAATTTCTCAGTACTTGGATGCTTCCCTCAAGTCTCCTTGATTTGTATCAGCTCACAAAAATTTAAAAACACAGACTTGTTGCTATGATGTGTCTAAACATCCCTTTTATCACTCTCAGCCTCTGTCTGGGAAGGCAATGCTCCTTTCAGTGGCAATCTGTTCAGTTCATTTTCCGCCCAAGTGCAGGCAGAGTTTGCTCCTGCTTTAAAATGGCCCTTGCAGGAGTCGATCATTTGTCAATCATTTCAGGTAGCTTAAATGTATTCACTCAGATCATTTCTATGCTCTGTGTTTAGTGAATGCTTTTAAAAGTTATCCTTTAAGGTTCCAGGGTGTTAGCTGCTCTAGAGGATGTCTGTCTGTCCTCACTGTGCACGCAGTAGATGCTTTGCGCTGTCACATTCCACTAATAATAAAATCAATATTTAAAGTCCCATCTTGTTAAGGTCTTCAAATTCACGCTGTTTAGATGTAATTTTTTTTAATCTTCTCTGGAGCTAAGAGCAAGGGAAGAAACCTTAGCAATTCTGTAAATGGATTTATATCTTGAAGGATGTGACTTACAGGATAACATATCTTGCCTCTTAGATTTAATGCTCAAGATATGTATACACAATCTTTGGGATGGAAGTGACAAAGCAAGGACAGACTGTCACTGCCATCTTCTCAGTGTGTAAGCAGACAGGGAAGGAGACTGTCCCTTTGGACTCTGTAACAATGCAGCTTTCTGCTGCAATATGGTTTGCTTTCTGCACAGAACAAATCAATAGACACTGAGGAAGGAAAGTGGAAAATATTTGAGTATCTTTGGTAGGCAGCAATTCATTCAGCTTGTTTCATCAAGGCAATCAAAAGATGGGGTGTAAATGTTTCTAGCTCTTTTTTTTTTTGGTGCCAGAGCTGTCAGATAGGGGATTATAGTGCCATTGCAAGGAGTGTAGCATAGATTTATTGCCTTCCTGTTTTCTTTCTTCCTTGTCCTCCCACCAGTTATGGTCCATGTGGAGTGAGCAAACTCTATGAGCTGATGGAGTAATACTCTGGCAGAGTAAGGACTGCTATGATTTTTTCCTCCATTATAAAAAAGAATTGAGGAGAAAAAAATAGTGATGCTGGAAAGTGTTATGTTTCTCTGGGGACCAGGATGTGGGATAGAAAGCTTGGAAAAGTGTGAGCAACAGGCATATCCTGTGCTTTGCAACATAGCTGTTTTGGGAGAGTGTCACTATTCTGATAAAATCCATCCTGTCCTGACCTGGCTGTGTGGCTTGAGCTATGTGGTAAAGCTCCTCTCTCCTCTCTGATTTCAGGGAAGGTGTTAAAAGCTTCACTAGCAAAGGGCAGTGCTGTCAGGTGCCCATCCATCACCTGCTTGTTCTTGTTCCCCAACCAGAACAAGTTTTCTCCATTCGTTGGCAGAAGTGTCAGAAATTTAAATAGGTTTTGCTGCTGAACCGTGCTCCTGTCAAAGCCTTGCTGCTCAGATCCTCTCCTTAGCCCACAGTGCGTCCCTTGGGAAGCCTGGGGTGCCCTTGGAGGTTACTGTGGTGAATCTCTCCTGACACGGAGTGGGCAAAGGGATGTGACCCTACCCTGAACATGGCTTGAATGACAAGCTGGTTTCCTTCTCTGCCGCTGTTTGTTTGCAATGGGGAGATGACAATTTCTTTCTCCCCCTTCTTCAAACGCTTTTGGAATTTTTGAAAATCCTGATACTGTAGTTCATGAAAATATAACTTGTGTTTGTAGTTGCAAACACAATACATTATTAAGAACAATGGAATATATTGATTATTCCATATGTCTCCAAGCTTATGTCTTCCTCCAGTTAGTTCTTGAAGCTATAAGCTATATAATTAATAACCTATTGTCATATATTGCAGCAACTATCCATTTTTAGGTTATCTGAAATTTTCTCAGGGAAGCAATTCAAATAATATTGCAAAGAAATCACCCTTCAGCCTCCAAAAACTTTAAATTTATGTTGAAGTCAAAGTAACCTTTGTTATGTGATTGAACCCTTCTTGGGTGGGAGGCCTGAAAAATGTTTCAAACAAAAACCTGAGTGAGGCCTGGATTATCCAAAAGTGCTGCTGTAGCTGTTCACCCTCACAATCCAAACAAGGCCCTGGGACAATTGTTTTTATCAGTGTTAAACTTCCAAATTGTGTGAACTAGGTAATCATTGGGAGGAGAGTAATTTAGTAGCAATTTCTAGGAAGCCAGTAGTCCCTGCCTCCATGCCCATTTGACTTAGCACACTAGGGAGCCTGAAAATGTAGACAGTAAAATTCTCCTTTCATAACGAATGTATTAATTTAGCCAGCCTATTTAATTTAAGTGCAAATTATGTGTTGCAAGTGTCCATTATTTATTGCTTCATCTAAGACTGTTTCTCTGTTTCTCTCTTTAATTTCTGAAGTGCAGCAGAGAAGTGCTGAGCCATTAAATGCTCTGTCAGACACCAGCCAATTTTAGTACGCTTTCAAATGACATTTGATTTTTATTCTCTGGTTTAAACCTAATTTTGGGATTGTTTATTTGTTTTGACTCATTCATGTTTTCCAGCTGTGGCACATTTCTACTGCCAAGCGTTTCATTTTAAGCAAGCAGCTGGATATCAGCAGGAGAAATACCTCATCCCAGCTGGATGACCACTGCCAGTTGCATCCTGTATTACCCTTAAGGTTATGTTGCAAACCAACACGTGGTCCTGTTCTGGGTATTTGCACATGTATCCACGTGCATGTGTCCACACACATGTACTGGCATATGCAGGAGTCCTCCTAAATATTTTCCTTTGGACACCAGTATTTGGTGTTCCTCCCCCTGCTCCCCCCTGCTAATTTCATAACATAACCCTCTGTACATGATCCAGGTTAGACAGCAAGGGTTAAGCTGTGGATGCTGCATTGCTCCATGTCCTCTCTAGTCCTTGTCTTGGATCTATTCCACTAGCAAGCATTAGAAAAAATTTCAGCCTTGAACATGTTTCTGAGAGAGCAGGATTTGAAAGGAAGGAGGACTAAGAATTTTGCTTTGTGCTCTTCAGCTATTCTGAAATTTCTAAATATCTTCGATGTTGTAAGCTCTTGGAATTTGATTGGAAAAACACCCTTGATAGTAACAGAATTACTCTTATATTACCTAGTGCTCATTTTCTAATAATTTCTCAAATTGGTTGATAGCTGTATTCATACAATGCACATAAAGAAAGGTGATCCCAAATGTTCCTAGTATTTTTTCTGTATTCCAAACTTTCTTGTTTATAAAGATGCAAAGAAAATATTTTTGTTTTTTAGAAAGGTCTTAGTCCAGGTTTAAGTTCTCTTATTTAGGCTTTGTGCTGTAATAGCAGCCTTGCATAAGCACTACAGGTCCATACAAATTGGATAACTATATCAATTTAGCACATTGTTTGCAGCCATGCATCATCTGTTGCTTGCAGACTTGCCTCAGCTGATGGGGCACAAGGCAGGGAGAAGCATTCAGAAAGGAAAGAGCCGTGGATCAGCCATCCTAAATCTTGTCTGTGCATGGGGATACTTAGCAAGAGGTATCCCTGAATCCTTCCTTATACACAGATGTCTTGGTTCAGGATAAGGCAAAGAAGCAAATGCTCAGTTTCAATTTGAGCCAAGTTCAGAGGAGCCTTGCCTACAAAATAGATATCCTAATTTAGGTAATATAGCTGCTGCAAATTAAATGTATACGCTACCTCAAACTGAATTAATTTTCAAGTGTAGACAAGCTTTAAGCACTTGGAGGCTGACTTTTAATTAGTGAAGCTCTGACAGCACAACCACAGAGCTGGTTTATCTTAATGACAGAAGATAAACTTCATTAAGTTTTCCAAGCAACATAAGAAAATGCAAATAAGACAGAACCCCTTAAAGGGCTTGTGACTCCTTCTGTCGTTTTATTACTGTTGTGATTTTCAGTCATAATCCCATCAGCTTCCCCTCATTATTGTCTGTGTCAGCTGTGTTGCCAGCTTGGCACTGTACCCAGATATTTGGTATGGCAGTGCTTCTCTGTGAGAATGGCTGGTTTGGGGAATGATGCACAGCCACAGCCCCAAGCAGTTCTGTATGGTTTACTCCATGTCCATGTGAGATGGCACAGGCAGAGTCTGGCTTTCCTGCTTTCTGAGACACAGACCATGCTGTGCAACCACACCCCAAGAAGCAGAAGAGCTGCAGCTGGTGAGGTCCCATCCTTCAGAAAACATATTGCCCACAGATATTAGCTTGGAGGGTTTGTGTTACATTAACATACCACTCTCCCTCTTCTAGGAATACCAGCAAAATTAAGTTGTTTTTGCTTGCAAATGGCAATGTGCTCTCAGAGGCCTCTGCTTTCTGTGTTTATCAGTAAGCAGGAGCTGTTTTATTCCACAGCCCAAAAACTGGAGTAGCTGCAGTGACCCAGGGAAGGATGAGGTTGCAAAGCACTCACAGCTGCAGCAAAAGCAGGGCATCACCCCAGCCTGGAGATTAAATGCTTCAAGCAACTTCCTGCAGCTCAGAGACAGCTTTTCTTTTCAATTCCATATCTGGATCTGGATGGTGACTTAATTCTCTTCTGCTCATAGAAAGCAGGGTTTGGGTGAAAGAAAACAAGATAAATAACGAAAAAAAAATAAGATCCCATCAAGAAATACAGTGACAGATATGTTTTGATGCAGTGGAAAGCAGCAGATTCTTACTGACATTTCCCCACCTTCCCTGTACTCTCAGGACTGCTGTAAAAACCGACATCAAACTTCTGGACTTGGTCCAGGTCCAAGTAAAACTGGAGCCAAAAGAAAAATCTATTTTGGGGAGTGAGAAGGAAGAATATGGAGACAATATAAAGTCAGTTTGTTATTAGAAAAAGAAAAGGAGGAGGAGAGTAGAATGGAATAATGTGTTTGTTTAACAATGATTTTATTACAAATGTGATGTACAGCGACAGTATGTTAAATTTCCTAGTCAACAGGGATCTATACAAAACAATTTGTGGCAAAAGGAAACAGATGCAATTCTGTCTGCAGCTTCACACATCTGTTCTGCAAGCCACTGCTCTGCCTATAATTCTCTAGGAGGGATGCAATAAAAATGATATAAAATTTTATTGTGTTAGTGGCACTAGTTATTACCGTAAGAAACCAGAAAACTTACCCAGGGCTGAACTTTTTCCATCTTTCAGTGCAGGATAAATGATGAGACTGTTGCTGGTACCAACAATACTATTGTGAGACAGGTAAAAATCCTTTTGGAGCATTGATCATACTGGGTGGATGGGAGGGACAAAACCAGAGTGGCAAAGTTTAATAGTAGAGTAATAGCGAAAGATGTGTTGGGAAGCATGGAAATGAAGTGTTGAACTGGTGTTTAAAATAAAATTTTACAAGAAAAAAAAAAATCTGCCCCTGCTCCACTGTTTGATGCCATCAATTATAATTTGCCATCCTTATATTCTGCATTTCGATGGCTGTAGCTGAGGCTTCTCAGCTTCCCAGGAGAAAAATCCTGGGTGAAGGGATTTTTCAGAGAACGTGAATGCAACACTGGGAGGCCTCCAGGAAATGGCTGCCACCTCCCCTCTTGAGGCCTCATGGTGCTTTGCCCTCTCCAGAGCCTTCACACCCATTTGGGTCATATTGTCACATGCTACAGCAGCAGGTTTTTTGATTTTTGTGTGCTGTGGCTTTTTCTAGATTTCAATAACTGAAAGTCCCAGGTGATGGCCCCAGGTTGGCTGAGTAGTTCGGTGCGGCACTTTGGAGTGACCGGTGTTATTCCCTCTCCCTACTTCCCCTGGGTGCTCATGGCACTGAGGTGCTCAATAAAAACTTCTCACACAGTCTAAACACAGGCTTTAACCATATCTTTGAACGTGTTATTTTTAATAGCAGGGTCTGCTATCTGCCAAACAGGAAGTTCAAAGCACTGACAGAATCTCACTTCAGTGAGGGCACAGCAGGGAGAGCAACACGTTCATCTTTCTGTCACGTATCTTTCTAGAATTGGAAATAAATACTAGGCTATGAAGCTTCTGCAGAATACAATGTTATTTAGACACTGGAAGATTCTTGCCAGGTAAAACAATGGGCAGGCTTTTTTTTTTCCTGTAATAACAAAATATTGCCCTTCATCCCTTAAGTCTTGTTAAAGCTATATGAGTATATTTGGGACAGATAAATTAGCTTACTTTATGTTTAGGGTAGTTTAGTTTATTGGAGTATGATAAACATAATCAGATGCTAGAAATCCTAAAAATTTAGAATTTATTTTACTGTGGAAGTTTATAAAATAAATAATAATATTGACAATAAATTCATATAAAACATAACAAAAGTTAAATCCAGAACCAAAGTTCAAAGAAACTCTTCAAATTGTAATGTCCAAATACAACTCTTCAGGTCTTTAAGCTGAAGTGAGGTAATTTAAACTTTTTCACATAAAAATTAATTTCTGTTTGCAGAGCCACGCTGAAACACTTTATCCTGGCTTATGTTGCTGAATCCTTGCAGTGACCTGTAGGAAATTTCTCTGCAAGCTGAGGGGTTTTGTCAGAGAGTTGCATGTTATCACCATAACGATGCTAATATTTTGACTCTGTCTCACAAACCAAATATTGCAATACCAGATTACTTATCCTGAGGCAAAATATTTTGATCTCACTTCCTAAATGAAATCCAAACATTTTTGAAAGAGCAGAGCTTTTCATTCCAAGAATTTCTTTTCCATCATAAGTGTATTTCAGTGTAACAGTCCTGTGCCATTACAAATTCCAGCTACAATTTCAAAAGGCACAATCTTTTAGAATCTCACTTGCTAGATACACCATACTTTTCTGTGTGTTTTTTCTGAATAAACAAATGATAATTTAGAGCTGTAATAAAGAAAACAAACTTTTCAACACTGGTCTTATGCTGCCTGGTTAGAAAATATTTGAGGAAACGTTTTGCCAGGTAAATACATTATTGATTATTTTAGAATAAAATGAACCAAGCTGATAACTAGGCAAATAAAGTGGGTCAATATTTAAGAGCAGTTTTTTGAGTTCTACGTAGGAAAAGCCAATAGCAATGAGATTGTGGTGACAAATATGCTTAAACAAATGTGGTGTTTCTGATGATGTTTGTGACCCACTCCCTTTTCTCCTCAGCGTGCTGAACAATAAAAGTAGGAACAACTGCTGGCATGGCCTCTGGAAAGTAGCTGTCTTGACCTGAAGAAACTCAGAACTTACCTGAGAATGAGAGAGTAAGGGACCAAATTCCTTACTGCTTAGGGTTTTGAGACATAAACTAACAAAAAAGGGCCATTGGAATCTTAAATTTGTAAACTTTGCATTTCAGCTCAACATTCCAGACATCTCATGTGTCAGAAACATGGCAACCTGAAACTGGAACTTGGCCTATGCTGACAAAGGATCTGTTTGCTAATCACTGAGGATGATCCAACTGGAGCATTTGGATGCCCTCAGCACACCAGGGTGCACAATCTATTCAGAAATCTGGAACAGACTTCTGGAAGGCTACAGATTCAGATGAACACAGCAGGCATAAATTTCTGGGAGCATAAACTTCTGCATCCCTACCTAAGTGAGAATAACTGAGTCCTGAGATTATTATGAGGTGATGATTGTATGTTTTTACTTTGTGCTAAAAATTAAGCTGGAAAATCAGGTTAATAATTCCGAACTTTTTTTTTCCCCTTCAGCTCCCTTTCATTCATTCCTGGCTGAACAGATGAGCAAATGAAAGGGGCATCTTGCAGAAATACAGTTAGCAGAAAGCAATGTAATGAACAAGCTTGTTTTGGAAACCATGAAGTGCTATCATCCGTAAGAATAATTCTGAATAAACCCTCTGATAGCCTCAAGCCCAGCCTGTTCTTTGTGGACTTGTGGGTAATTGCCACAGTGAAGAACGTGCATATATTAAATTACAGGTATGATTTAAATTTTTTTTTTTTACTTAGTTAAATGCATTAAATTCCATGCTTGCTTCACTTAATGTCAGCATAAGACTCCAGGCATCCTTGTAATGTAATAAGCATTGGTGTCATACACACAGCTGCTGTTCTGTGGCAGGTGACAGCACAGCTTTGCATTAATGTGAGGCTATTATTAATAACACTAATATATTCACTTGTAGAGATAGTGCATATTGCAAAAAGGTTATTATTTTTGAATAGTTTGGTCTGTCTGTTTTCTATACTTCATTGAACAGTGCCACATTTGGAAACAGCCAGCCATGGGTGTGTCACCTGTAAAAATAAACACCTTGCATGACTGTATTAAGTTCAAACCTTGTTTTTCTTTGCTTGGGTTCTGAGCCATGGCTGCTACCACAAGACAGATTAATAACCATAAGATTAGCAGAAAGTACATCCTGTGTGTGTGTGCTGCAAAGGGTATGGCTGATCTTTAGGAGATGACAAAATAAACTCATTTATGCTTCAAGAGAAGAAAAACAGCCTCACAAACCAGAAGAGGTTTCCTTCCTATTTCACAGAACCATTCTGTAATCAGCATCTTAAATTGTATTATCTATAGCATAAGGTCATAATGCAGCAGCCTGGTGGCTTATGTGAACTGTAAATCACTGCCCTGGTAAAAGAGCTTTGCAAAAAGGCACCACAGAAGTCACCCAAACTGAGACAAGCAGAAAGCTATGCTTTTAAATACACAGCAGCTCATATCACAAGCCAGCTGGCTGAGAATAAATAGTTTACAGTTCTAAATCAGTGGTAATTTCTAGGTGTTATTTCTCCTTGTATTATGCAGTCACTATGAGGCAGAAAGCACTAATTCTCAGAATATTTCTACATTAGTGTTTTACACAAAATATACTGCAGACAAGAAGAGGAGTTTTCAAAAGAAGCAGACTGATCTAAACTCCCTCTCAATCACGAGCCTCTTCAGGAAGTTTTCAAAAGTCTCAGCCAAAGGGATTTTTTTTGCTCCAAGAGCAGGCAGGAGCAGGGACCTGCTGGGTGTGCAGAAGGTGTCTCCTGGAAATTTTATTGGAGTGAATATCAGAGGTGATCAAGGGGGCTGCCTGGTTTTGGAAACAGGGTGACCTGCCCTGCCAAGGGCTGCAGTTTCTGGTCCCTTTGTGTGACCTGGAGGCAGCCCCAAGCCTTCCCTCCCTGTGGCTGATCCACCTGTCTCTGGAATTGGTTCCCAGTCAGTACAGTCATGCATCTCTGGGGTTATTGGCATCCACTAGGATGGACATGGAGGCAAACAGAGAGACTGGGGGGCATTTTGCATAGCACACTGGAGAAGGAGACACAAGTAGCTGGTGCTTCTGGGGGTGTATGGTTTACAGACAGAACATTTTGTTCGTCCAAACAATTTGCCAAATGTTTCTTACAAATCCCCTGTCTAAAATAGTAAGATCTGTTGAGGTTCCCTGGGATTTAAAACAGCCTAATAACCATAATAAATGACTGTGTTAGCATGGGGTGATCAGTAGAGTTTTCTTTAAGTTGTAGATAAAAATGAACAGCAGAGGAAAGGAAACCCTTCATATTTACACTGTGGGAGCTCTTGTATTAATTGGCACATAATCAGGTACAGCTGCTAATAATCAGGCAGCTCTCATATCTGACAGAGTACTGCCAATGCAGCCTGAAGAGCTAGAAAATATGTAAATATTATCTAAAATTCAGGTTGCTGGATGAAGGTCTTGTTTTCTTCTAAGCTTACAGATTGCTGGTTCTGGGTTCTGCTGACATCAAAATGAGACACTGTGGGGTTCCCTCATGTCATAAACCATCTCTTTCCCTACTTGCAGGTCACTTAAAAGTATCTGTCAAAATACACTTTTTTCTTTCCTGTGTCCTGTATCTTGATCACACCAATCTCCAGAGCACTCAGTTTTCCTGATGGGACATTCTGCAGATTCTTTGTGGGATCTTCTTTTATTTTTTTAATGGTTGCCCTCTGGAGAAATTATGCACCTCATCTTGCCAGAGCTACCCCAGTGTCACACAACAGCAGGCAAGTTCAAACAAGAATATAAACTCAAGAAAGCAAATTGTGTAGCAATAAAGGACTAAGCTCTTAAAAACAACATTGGAAGCACTTACAGGCACAGCAAAAAATCCCCAAACATTTAGGAAACCTGCAGTGACTCTAATAACACCCCCTTGTTCTAGCTGTCACTTAGGGTTTTTTCTATCAGCTATCAGTCAAGGGGCCAATTCAGCCAAATTCTCCCTCCATGGGGCTGGATTTCTGAGTAGGTTGTCATCCTGGTGTTTCCATTAACTTTATTATGCAAGGGCTTTCTTGTTGCTATTGAATGCAAACAAAGCTTGGAGGATGTCTGCTTCTTTGCCCACTTAGGGTCTCCTGCTCCCCTGCAGCCTTGGCGTGGGTGTTGCATGTTCACACAAGCTAATGAGTTATCTCTAACATAAAGCATGACAGCTCTTGTTTGTGAATAACGTTGCTGAAGGGCTGAGCTTTTCCTGTTCTCTTTAGAAGGTGAGCTGAACTGCATTTAGAAGCCTTTATGTGATGTTCTATTAATCCCATGAGTCTGCTTGCACAACATTTATGTCCTTTGCCTTCATGACACTTTTACAGTGACCATGCAAATGGCCACGTTGCTACACACTAGTCATTTCAGGGTTTGTTCTACCAAACAGAGATACCCCAAGGTTTGTGTTACATTGCTTTAAGAATGGCTTTTGGGACACATGAAACACCTTTTCTTGCAACCAGTCACAGCTGTGACAGCTTTCATGTGTGCCTCTACAAAGCTAATCAGCAGCTGCATTTGTTTCTTCTCTCCAAAACACCCTTCTCCATCTTGGCCTAGGTGTCCCTTGTATTAATATTCATAAATTTGATATTAATTAAGTGTGAGACGTGGTCTCTTCTATTATCTGAGCTTCTTTCTTCTCTTCATGTCTGCAGCAGGCTGCTTTTATGATCTTCCCCCCAAAGAAGTGAAAGAATAAATGAGTAAATACAGACACGTGTGTAAAAGCTGGTGCATTGTGTTGCCTGGTGACTAATAGCTGTCAGATCTAAATTAGCCAACCTGCTCTGGAGACAGGTGATTAACAAATAGGGACCTCAGGAACAGGAAAAAGCACAAAGGGGAGGAGATTAACAGGAGGGGGCAAGGGTCAAATACTTAGAGAGGTGTAGGCTGAAGTCCCTGCAGTAATAATTGTTTTATTTATTGCTGTGCTGATGTGAGAGTTTCTTACCTTTCTGTATTTTGTAAATGCCCTTGTTTTCTCCTTGGCCTGACCCTATGGTTTGTTTTTCCTGATAGAAATGCAAAGGGTTTGGATAGGGGTTTTATAATTTTGTTCCAAATTGTTATTTTCTTGAGTAGACCCTGCTCTGTTTTGTGCCCTTGAAAGGCACAAGCACAATAAAGCATATGCAGAGTGAAATCAAAAGTGGTGCAGAACATCACACTGATGCTCCTTGTCAGTTATGGTGGTTGTTATTTTGTGGTTTGGTTTTTAGTTTTGTTTTTTTTTACAAGCTCATCAGAGCAAATAGATACTGGACAAATCCTTACAGCTTGAAAAATTTGCTTGGAAGCATCTTCTGCTTTTTCCAGAACTGGTGTGTATATTTGATTCCATTTTTCAATATACTGAGCGTGAAAC